>NC_071522.1:20051556-20713112 GCF_027887155.1 Malaclemys terrapin pileata | reverse complement strand
CACCGAGCAGCAAAGTAACTTGCCCAAGGTCACCCAGCAGGCCAGTGGCAGAGCTGGGAACAAATCCTGGGTCTCTTTAGTCCCACGCAGAACTGCCCAGACTTTTCAAGGGTGCCCCTTTGCTGGGCACTATTGTTAGGGGCTGCATTCAGAGCAGGGACTTAGCGGGAAAAGTTGCCGTAGCCCCTTGACCAAGTGCCTGGGCCAAGTGAGAGATCTCTGGATAGGGCTCCACACAGTTAGCGACTTGCTGCGCACAGCAAGGAGGAGAGAAAAGTTCTGGATGACTGCCGGGAGAGGACTCCTGAGCGCCATCCACTGGCCCCTTAGCGAGTAACCGTTTCCGTAGACCTGGTAATAGCGCACTCGCGTAACCACCACCTTGTGGCACATTAACACCTGAGTAACCCACCACGATCCACCAGGCAACACTGCACCAGGTTCTAGGAACCCGCGTCTCTGCGGCGTTTCCCCATTAAGTGCCCTGTGGTGTCTCCCCTCGCCCTGCTTTGGTTCCCGGCACGCAGCCAGAAAGCAGAAGACCGGGGTTCGAAGTGCAGGCAATGTGTCGTTTATTGGTTAATCAAGCAAACCTATCCATAGCTCTGTACCCCAGTAGAGCTGTTTCCTGTCCCCCCTCCTCTTTCTTAGCAGCCTCGATTACACCTGTAGTGCACGCCCCTGGCACCACCCCTTACAATTTATGGTCATGTTCCCCTTTGGAGGGTCGTGAGTCTGGAGGCTTCGGTACCACCTCTATTGTACCCCATGGGAGGGGTAGGGAGGGAGGTTGTGGTTTTAGTTCTTCTTATGGCTTTTTAGTGTTTCTTATGCCTCCCCCATCCCTCTCCCGACTGGTTGCTTGACCTTGTCTTGAGATATTAAACGCCCACCAAAACCAGCAACACTTCAACTCTCTTATCTTTTCTCATTGTACTATAAACGCCATCTGGTTGTGGGCAGATGCAGCTCACGGTGGCTTTGTTCTTTGTTCACACATGTGAGTAAGGAGGAGATAAGAATATTGTAAGTCAACCTGGCAAACAAACCCCAAAATTCTGTCTCAGGCAAATATACAGGCCTGGATGTTGTATTAACACCCTTTAACTGTGACTCAAACCCCGCTGCACAACAGCGAGGTGGCAAACCCAGGCATGGTATGGCTCAGGCTGCCGTAAGATGCTACCTTAATAGAAATGCCATCAGCAGTGCCCGGACTGGACTGCACAATCCGCCCGCCTGAGATCAATATGGCAGCTCCATCACCATCTCTCTCACTCCCCAGCTCACAATTGTCTCCTCCGGATGATGGATGACGCGGCGTATTTATGAGCCGCCGCCCGGTATCGATAAGTCTGCGATGTGACAACCCAGTGAGGGTCCGGGACTCGGCGCAGACTTCCAGCAGGAAGTATTAATGACAAGGGATTTTAAAAAAAAAAAAAACATTTAATTTTTGGTGCTCAGGAACGTCAGGGACTAATAGCACGAGGGCGGGAGTGAGCTAGAAGGCAGGCAGGCCCTGCGCCCGCTTCCCACGCAGCTCAGCTAATGCATGTCAGCTGGCACTCCACCACCCCTTGTTATTCCAGTGCTGGCCTCCAGACCTCAGCTCCCTCCCAACCTCCTACCCACTGCAATTCAGAGCGTAACCCGCTCCCGTCTAGCTCTGCATTGGCACCTCCGTCCTGAGTCATGGCACTCACTGATAGCCTCAGCCACCCCCTTTGCTCTGCCACTTGTGTAACAGTTCCCCCATTCCCCCCCCGAAAACTCTGCCAATGCACCTGAAACCTCCCGGCCTGCATCCCTGATGTTCCAAGTGGGGAAGTCTCTCTATCGGAGGCAGTGTGGCCCAGTGGATGGCACACAGGACAGGGCCTCAGGACATCTGGGTTCTCTCCCCAGCTTTGGCCAGCCACGTGACCTTGAGCAAGCACTCTGTGACTCAGTTTCCCCACCTGGCAACAATGATTAGTCCTGATCTCCTTTGTCAAGTGCTGTGAGCTCTGCTGATTAATAATCCCCAGCTCTTTTCAATTGCCCCTCGCTCCTGCTCTGTAGCTCCTCTGTTTTTCAAGCCTTGCTCCCCAGCCCAGCCCTGCTAGTGAGCTCCAGCGTCCCCTGATATCCCCATCCCCAACAGCCAGCTCTGCCACGCCGCACCTGAGGCCGAGCTCCCTGACGCATTTCTGTGCAGAGCCTCTAACAATATCTAATGCCCAGCTATTTTCTATCTCTCGTCTGCCTTCAATGTGAGACAGATTTATTTCCCATTACTGTTCAGTCTCCTAAGAGTGGCTGGTTTGGAAGATTCAGTGGTTAGGTTTCATTCTTTGTTTCCTCACACAGAGATTTTCACTCTGCCAAACACATCCCCATGCATCGCGCCTCACTGCAAATGCACGTACGTTTCATGGGATGGGTTTTAAAAATAATTTCCCTGGCCTCTTTTCTTCTTTTGTTATCAAAGCTCCTTTCCTTTGCACAATCCAGGCTTTTCTCCCTCATAGCCCCAGCCTCACATCCTGCCTTGATCCATCAACGGCTGAGCCAACACCAATTGCAGAAGCCCCTGCACTGATTACAACGGGACTATCGTACAGTCAGAAGGTGAGATGGAGCACCCCATGGTCCCAGCTCTGTGCACCCAGTGGCTTTGTGGGTGTTTGGAGTGATTATTATTGACAATTAGAGGCTCAATTCTGTCCAACAGGGAGGAATTGGTTGTGAATCTGAAGGGGGAAGGTGATTTGGGTGAAAATGAGCATGAAATGATAGAAACGAAAGGGAGGAGTGAGAGCAGAACAATGGACTTCAAAAAAAGCAGGACTTCAAAAAAAGCAGACTTTAACAAACTCGGAGAACCGGTAGGTAAAGTCCCATGGCAAGAAAATCGAAGGGATAAAGGAGTTCAGGAGAGCTGGCATTTTCTCAAGGAGACAATATCAAAAGCACAACTGACAACTATAGCAATGCAAAGGAAAGATGGGACGAAGAGCAAGAAGCCAATAAAGCTCCATCAAGAACTCCTTCATGACCTGAAAAACAGCAATTCACCCACATTTCCACTTTTTAAGGAGGAGAACAAACGAATAGCACCAGCATGCAGGAACAAAACCCAAAAGGCTAAGGCACAAAATGAGTTACACCTAGCAAGGGACCTAAAAGGCAATAGGAAGAGGGTCTTCAAATACGTTAGGAGCAAGAGAAAGACAAAGGAAAGTGGAGGTCCTCTACTTAGTCGGGAAGGAGACTTAATAACTGATGAAATCAAGAAGGCTGTTTAATGCCTGTTTTGCTTCTGTCTTCACTAAAAAGGTTTATGGTGACCAGATACCCAATACAATTAATATTAACAACAAGGGGGAAGGAACACAGGCCAAAATTGGGGAAGAACAGGTTAAATAATATTTAGATAAGTGAGATGTATTCAAGTCAGCAGGGCCTGATGAAATTCAGTCTAGGGTACTTAAGGAACCAGCTAACGCAGTCTTAGAGCTGTTAGGAATTATCTTTGAGAACTCCTGAAGGATGGGTGAGTTCCTAGAGGACTGGAGAAGGGCAAACCCAGTACATATTTTGAAAAGGGTAACAAAGAGAACCCAGGGAATTATAGACCATTCAATACCTGGAAAGATACTGGAACCAATTTTTAAACAATCAATTTGTAAGCACCTAGAGGATAATAGGGTCGTAAGTAAAAGCCAGTGTGGATTTGTCAAGAACAAATCATGCCAAACCAACCTCATTCCTTGTTTTGATGGGGATACTGGCCTAGTGGATGAGGGAAGCAGTAGATGTGATATATCTTGATTTTAGTAAGGCTTCTGACACAGTCCCACATGACAGTGTCATAAGCAAACTAGGGAAATGTGTTTTCTAGATGAAATTACCAGACAGTGGGTGCACAACCGGTTAAAAGGCCATACCAAAGAGTAGTTATCAATGGTTCCCTGATGGACTGGGAGGGCGTGTCTAGTGGGGTCCTGCAGAGGCCAGTTCTGGGTCCCTTACTAGTCAATATTTTCATTAATGAGTTGCATAATGGAGTGGAGGGTATGCTTATAAAATTCACAGATGACACCAAACTGGGAGGGATTGCAAGCATTTTGGAGGATGGGGTTAGAATTCCAAATGACTTTGCACTTGTCTTTACTGAATTGCCTCTTCTTGATTTCAAATCAATTCCCCAATTTTTCAAAGTCCTACACTTAGGAAAGAAAAATCAAATGCACAACTACAAAATGGGGAGTAACTGCTGAGGTGGCTGTATTGCCGAAAAGGATCTGGGGGGGGAGGGGTGAAAGGGCATCACACATTGAATATGAGTCAACAATGTGATGCAGTTGTGAAAAAGGCCAATATCATTCTGGGCTATGTGAACAGGAGTGTTGGATGGAAGACCTGGGATGTCATTGTCCTGCTCTACACAGCGCTGGTGAGGCCTCAGCTGGAGCGCCGTGTCCAGTCCTGGGCGCCGCACTTCAGGAAAGATGTGGACAAATTGCAGAGCAAGTCCAAAGGAGAACAACAGAAATAATAAAAAGCTTTAAAAACCTAACCTATGAGCAGGGCCGTCCCTAGAGACTGTGGTGCCCTACGCAGCCCCCCTGTGGGGGGGCCAGCTCCGGGCCTCCGAGAGGGGGGCGTCCCAGGCCTCTGCAGGGAGTGAGGGGCATCCCAGGCCTCCGCGGGGGAGGCTGCACCCAAGGGCTTTGGAAGTGCAGGAAGGCAGCAGGGGTTGGCCCCAGCCAGCTCCGTTCTGCTCCCCGGGCTCCCAGGCTTGGGGGAAGGGGGGAACCGCCCCCCAGCACTCACCGGTGGCATGGCTGAGAGCCGGTGTAGTGGAGTGGGCTGGGGCCGGGTCACTCCACTTCCCGCCACCCAGTGAGTGCAGGGCAGGCCCGACCCCCAGGGCCAGCTCCAGGCACCAGCGGAGGAAGCACGTGCCTGGGGCGGCACACGCTAAGGGGCGGCATTCCGGCCATTCTTGGGGCGGCACAGTCCGAACGGCTTTTTTTTTTTTTTTTTGCTTGGGGCGGCAAAAATGGTAGAACCGGTCCTGCCAACCCCTTCTGCAGTCCCCCAGGACGCGTAACTCAGGGGATGGGGCTTGGGGGGGGAGGGGCGGAGTGGGGGCGGGGCTGGGGCAGAGCAGGGGCGGGAAGAGGCGGGGTGGTGCGGAGCAGGGGTGGGGGCTGAGGGGCAGAGGCAGCTTTCCTGGGCCCTGCTGTGGGTCCACGAGGGGTCAGCTCAGCCGTCAGGGGATCAGGCTGGCCGCTGGAGCCGGATGCAGCACGCAGCTGCGTGGGGCACCAGGAAATTTGGGGCAATTTGGTGGGTAGCTGGGTAATTTGCGAATGGGTAGGGGTGGCCCGGCCTACAAGGAAAGGTTTAAAAAACTGGGCATGTTTAGTCTTGAGAAAAGAAGCCTGAGGGGGGCCCTGATAATAGTCTTCAAACATGATAAGGGCTGTTCTAAAGAGGACGGGGACCAATTGTTCTCCATGTCCTCTGAAGGTAGGAGAAGAAGTAATGGCCTTAATCTGCAGCAAGGGGGACTTAGTTAAAAAGTTTACCTAATATCTAATCTATTAGAGTAGTTAAGCTCTGGAATAGGCTTCCAAAGGAGGTTGTGGATTCACTGGCGGTTTTGAAGAACAGGTTGGACAAACCCCTGTTAGGGATGGTCTAGGTTTACTTGGTCCCACCTGAGGGCTGCAGTAGATAAGCTCTCCAGGTCCCAGGCAGACCAACATTTCTAGCATTCTATACAACGCCATATGTGTGTGTGGTGCTTTCCTCTCAGCAGGCCAGATTCTCCACACAGCCCTGCCCCCTTTGCACCACAGAAGGGGGTCAGAAACTAGCTAGCTCTCGCCAGTTCAGAATTCTCCCGGCAGAGACGCCACATGACCAGGCATAAAGCTGGCAAAGCCAACTCCTACTCCACCTATACCTCCCAGCTCCGCTGCAGGGGACATGCTGGGGGAGAGAAGGGACGTGGCCAGAGCGCTAATGGGCTTCAGCTTCACTCAGCAGCTGGATAGGTCTTTGGGGCCACTCCCAGCGGTCCTTGATTAGATGCAGCTCTCCGGCCACAGGCAGTGAGATGGCCTGAAAATGAAGGAGCTGTAACTGGTAACTGAGTTCCCAAATGTAGACCTGGCTCCAGCTCATCTTTACTCTTGGCTAGATATGGCTGAACGTATCGGAGAGTTTTGGCTTTGTCTGGGTGGGGATCAATCTGCAAGGAGGCTACGTCCCTTCAGGATTGCCCATCCTCATGACGACAACCATAGAAACTGTCTCAACCAGCGTGGGTCCCATCCGTCCAATCCTTGAGGATTTCAGGGAGTTGAGGTCTCAGTTACACAGCCCCGGGGCCGGGAGGGGAGAGGGAGGATCTGATTATGTGTGGGTGGGTGGGTGTCTATAGCTATATTAAGCAAACCTAAAACCAATTACAGGTGATGTATCTTGGCTGGTCTAGGAGATTACTGACTTAATTAAATTGTATCATTTCACCTGCATTCACCGGTGAAGGAAATGGCTTTTTCTTTCTCACTAAGAGAGGGATAAAGCTGCCTTGTGTGACTGGCTTTTAGTCAGGAGGCTTCCTTTTAATCCAACGTCTTTGAGTTGGCTTTTGCCACAGAGGAAGTCGGCGAAATATCGGCTCGATTCAGGTCATAAAGATGAGGCAGTGTCAGAGACTGAAGTGTTCAAAGAGAAGTTGCTGGAATAGACTGATATGCAAAAGAACATCCCTCTCCCCTCAGGGCTGGAGTTAAACACCTTTAGCATGGCTCAGAGACACACGAGAAGGTGGATGGGACACATGAATTCAGCGATTCAAGGTCTGGTTTCAACCCATTACGCCCTGTGTGGGAGCACAAAGAGGATGTTCATGGGGAGCCTTGAAGGACTCTAGGCCAAGGTGGAGCTGTAAAGACATTACTTCCCCGCCCACCTGCTCGCTCTGTGTCTGCATTGCTGCCAGATGTTTTTCATCCGGGGTTTGGTTCAAAGCGTCGAGTTCCCTCTGTTCTCACGATGCTCAGCATCGCACAGGCCCGGGCCCTGTATGATTCAGAACACCCTCGGCTCATCTTGATTTCAATGGGCATTCAGCTCCTTGCCAGGATCTGGCCCTTTGAGACATGAAGGGATTTGGCCATCTCAGGGCAATGGTGCGAACCCCCTCAGGTTCTCAGAGCTGACCCCCTGTGTGCCCTATTGGGACTGCAGAGCTCACCATCCTCGGCAATGCCATACACTATCCCAGTGGACTTGTGTAAGGTTCACCTAGGCCTAGATCCTCCACGCTACTAGGTATCCTCTCCCATTTAATCTATGAGAGTTGGGCGCCAAACACCTTTGAGGAGCTGGACCCTGGTCACCTTTTACCCACTCCAGAGCTGCTCCCCACAAGGACATAACAGGACTCAGCAACTCAGTGCAAACCCCAGGAGGCAAGAGACATTTTGGAATAAAGAGGAGGCATCATTAACCAGGGGCTGAGGGGATATAGACAGCGCTGGGTTGTGGGACTATTCAGACCTTCCATTTATGTTCTACCATTGTAGCCACCTTTTCATCCTCCATTCCCAGGAGACTGTTCTCTCTGCCGATTCATTTCCTTCCCCTAGACATTAATGCTCATTCACACTCCAGCCTGTTGGAAGCTAGAGACAGGACAATGTCACGGCAACCCACTCAGCGTGATGGTTAGAGCCAGAGATCTTGGGTTCTGAAGACCCCCTATGGTATAGTGTTTGGGGTGCATGGATCCAACCTAGGACCGCTGGTTCTGAAAGAAGGAGCCTCTCCTGTCTGAGCTAAATACCTCGGCTCTGCTAGCCAAATCCATTGCAGGCTCATCCACTTCTCTCCATGGTTCACCCACCACTATCGGAGGACAGAGTGCAACACTGAGTGGATTGCATGCTCCTCCTGGATGGGGGAGCTCAACCTAGTCTTCAGATCAGCTCCTCCAAGTGTTAAAAAGCAACATAGCCGGTACCTCTTATCTGGCACCCGGCATCCTAGACCACTCATTAGCATTTTCAGCTTCTCCCACACCAACGGGGGAAATAAACATTCCACAGATATGTCAGGCTGACCTCGGTAAGTCAACATGACCTCAACGTGTCTGTCTGATGAAGTCCACTGCATTAATGATGGTTGTCTCGGGGAGATGCTAATGAGGCCCAGGGTATGTGAAATGTCACCAACCGGTGGGAATGCAGAGGTGGGAATGCAGGCAATCTGTTAAAGGCTTGGGGGGAGTTGTCAGGAGTCTGTTGGCGTGTGCATTCTGAGGGACACAGCCCCGATCCTCCCATGGTTACTTAGATTCTCACCTCTTTGGGGCAAGGATTGTCTTTTTGTTGTACATGCGTACAGGATCTAACACTATGCAAGACAAGATCCCCGATCAAGCCTCAACCATGAAAAAACTCCCCCACAGTGCAGATTATTTGCCCATTTTACAAACACCTCTTTCCCCAACCTCCCTCTGTCCATAACCAAGACAACGCTGTCATGGAGTCCCCAGGCGATGCTCTGGAACTGCTCCCCACAAAGCCAGTCAGGACTTTGGGGAGCCTCCTCTCCCTCGGAGCAGACCGTCTTCAGGACAAGAAGCTCACACGGCTTCACCTCCTGGGTCTCTCCTTGGAGCATTCAGCATATGCCCCTCCGTGCGCTTCCCACAGCGAGTCCGCCCCGGCGGGGTCCTGGGGAAGCCAAAGGGTTCTGCACCCCCCACTTCGCAGTCAGACATGACTCTCAGCCAGCCAGTAAAACAGAGGTTTATTAGATGACAGGAACACGGTCTAAAACAGAGCTTGTAGGTACAGCGGCGAACGGGACCCTTTGGCCAGGTCCATTATGTGGTTCAGAGAGCCAGACACCCACGTCTGCCCTCACTCCTAGTCCCCAGGTAGCTCCAACTCTGAAACCCCCTCCAGCCCCTCCTTCTCCCGGCTTTGTCTCTTTCCTGGGCCAGGAGGTCACCTGATCTCTTTGTTCACCTTTAGCTATTTCCTTGCAGGGGGGGAAGGGGTCCTGGCCATTTGTTGCCAGGGAGACAAAGTGTCAGTGATTTATGCACACTGGCCTTTCCCCACCACCCAGAGACTTAAGAAATGCATAGGGGAAACTGAGGCACCCACACAGTATTTAGAGGAAACATTAAGAACAGTCCCACTTCGTCACAAATGCTGAGACCAATATCCATAAAAGAGAATAATAAAAGAACCTCTTCCATTACTTCCGAATGTCACTACTTCCCCAGTCTGCTCTGCACACCTGACTGTCTTTGCCCGTTTGTAATGTTCTCCTTCATTCCTTCTTGGAGAGTCCCTCTAGTTCATGCAATTCCTCCTCCACAGATTGCTTTTTCATCGGATGCGATTTCGCCCAGATCTCATTACTTACTCTCTTAATGTATCTTCTGTATTTGTTTCAACTACAATTTCTCCCTCACTCTGTTCTGCTGACAGAAGAGTCGGGCTAAGGTGTTTTGGAAGGGAAGTTGCTGCAGCGTGTTAACTAAAACTCTTCTTATTTATTGATTGATTGATTCAATGCTCATCCTCCGTGTCTTCGGACACCGAGGGCAGATGGGCTCAGCCTTGCATGGTGGAGAGAAGGCATTGGATGATAGCACTCGCTTCAATCATTCTTTGTATTACAGTAGGTCTAGGATGGGTCAGAAAACGAGGAAGTTTTTTCACGGAACATTGCACGTTTTTAGCCAAAACGTTAAGAAAAAACAATGAAATAAAGCCCTCATGTGGGTTTCAATTCAGGTGCCTCATGCTCCTCTATAACCTGGAATCAATCTTCCAGGCACCATGGTCTCCCCTCTTGGCGCGAGGAGGTGGCACACCCTGGCAGTCTCCTGGCTGCACTGCATTGTGGGAGATGAAGTCTGGCTGAGCAGCCCATCCCAGAGAGGAGAGTGGGAACATGAGGTCTCCAAACTACAAGTCCCATGAGGCACCGTGACAGCACTTCTAAATCAAAATAGTTGGTTTTGACTGAAATATCTTGTTGATACCCCCAAAATGTTTGGTTTTCAAAGTCTTCTGACAAAAAAATTGAAATGTTTTGTGGAAGGAAGACACTTTTTATGAAAACAATTGTTTTGTCAAAAACCATTTTTGCTGAGTCCTGAGTAGCACCCAGAGGCTTCAAGTGAGACCAAGGCCTCCTTGTACCACACTTACATCTAAGGGCCATGTTGACTTGCACCTTACTCCTCAAGCAACGTCATCAAGGAATGAGCCCTACGTAGACCAGGGTAGGAAAACAGAAGCATTATTAAGGCGGAGAGTGAGAGGTTAAGTGATTTCCCTAAAGTCACAGAAGAAGCCTGTGGCAGGACAACAGAATTGAACCCAGATCTGCTGAGCTACACTCTACTGCTACCGACCGACCGCCCTTCCTCTTTCGCTGGTGGTTTTTTTCTGGGGGGATAGGACCTTAGATCTTCAGCACCAACGCACATGCCTCAGAGCTAAAGGAGAAACTCCACTAGCCTTCAGTCATAACAGGGCTCCTGCCCTTGGGGTGGGCCAGTCACTAAAGGGAGAAATAGTCCCATGCACTGAGCCAATGCATCTCACTTCTATTGTGCCACCCCTTAGCAGTGTGCAGTGTATGATTCCCTGTATGGCCAGTCAGAGCAGCTCTCTCCCTGGGGTAGCTTGATCCCCATGGGCACGGTGCAAAACCAAACTCAGAAAGCACAAGAACTGGCACCTGGGTGGGTCCTGCTGGGAGGAGATTTTTCCAAACCCCATTGTGCTTCCATGGAAGACACTGACGAGAGAGTTAAGCCAGTGCCGAGGGCTTCCAAGGACCCTGCCCTTTAATATTTATTACTGAACCTTAAACAACAAGCCTGCAATACCATCGGTGAAACCTGACAGGAAATAACCACTAAGCCATTATGCCTCTGCACTGAAATCAACATGGGAACTTAATGGAAGGTCCAGTCTCCACAACGCAGAAATCTACCGTAAGAGGCTTAACGTGTAAGTTTGGGGCTGGGCCGCATGCCTGCCAAAACTAAAAACAAGCTGGAATTACAGGAGATTTTTTTACTCTTGAGAAGCTTAACGGGTCAGCGGCAGAATTTAAGTCTCTTTCTTCCTTGGATTCCAATTTAATAGCGAGTAATCCAGCACTTGAATGTGAACCCTTGGGAATTCTGGTCAGGTTCAAAGGAGGTCAGACCCAGAGAAAGGAACCAAAATTGAGCAGATAGGTAATCCGGCTGGTATATATAAAAATGACCTGGCCGTTCTCCACCCACCTCCCCCGCCCCTTCTTGTGAATTCTGGAGCTTAACTAAGACTCTCAGTTCAATAATACTCCCCATTCTTCAGCGACGCTCACATGCACCATTTTTAATGTGTCTGGAGGGGGGAATTTATTAAAGAGGTAGTGCATTAAAAATATGCAAATGTTCCCAGTAACTACACAGCCCCGTGAGGAATTGCCCTGAAATGTCATCTTCTTTTTTTCCCTCTATTTTTATGCACTAGGATGCTTTATGAGTTCCCCTTCTTTATACCGTAACTGCGAGCCTGGCAGAGATTTAATCTGTTTGGAAATAATTGCAGTAATAATGATTATTTTATTGGTTTAACGCTGTTCTACAAAAGACAAGAAAAGGGGGGGGAAAAGAGATGCGGTGAAATGCCAAGGAATAGAGAAGGAGAAAAGGTATTGTGGGTGTGTATTGGGCTAGGGTGTGTGTCGTGCCTGGGAGTGAATGCAAATATGCATAGGTGGGAGGGTGTGTCTGCATTTCTGTGTGTGTAGGTGTCTGGACACATATATGTGCGCCTAACTGACCGCATGCATCTGTGCGGGAGTGCAGTTCTGGATACGTATCTGTGTCTACACATGCGGGTGCATTAGAGTGTGTGTGTGTAATTCTGACTCCATCCATTTATGTGAGAGTGTCTGCACATGGGTGTGGGTCTGAGTGCGTTCCTCCATTTGTCTCCGTACGTGCATGTGTGTGACCGTGTCTGCGTGTTTGGAGCCGCTTCATTTAGCATACTTCCGGTGAAAACATTACAGAGAAGACATTAAAAAGCTTAGCAGAACCTACATACGTGCTAATACCTTGCCAAAGGTAAATTCCAAACTCAAGCTCTGGTAAGTGTCAGTCCTTCCAAACCCACTGCTGGGTTTTCCCCATTGTTACAAGTTCAGAACTTCTTCCAATTCAGAACAGTACCCAGACTGGGCAAATCAGCCTGCTTTTTACAGTTTGTCTGCTGGTCACCTGTTCTCAAGGTTTGGAGATCAACTATCATCTCCTCAGGGCATAGCTTCAAAAGACTGGGGTTTTGCCTAACCTCTCGCTCAGTACTTCCCACTTTACACATTGTACCAGACAGGAATGGACTCTTTGGGACAATATTTCAATGTCGTCCTTTGAACAACCAGGCGTCACATCCCACCTGCCCCCTAGAGGTTACATGCAATCCCAACTCACAATAATACATAAACGTTGCATTTAATACAACAGGTTTTTCCAAGAATATTGCGGAATTTGCTGTATCTATCACAGAGGCATCAAGCCATAAACCCAACGGCCTGCATCTCATGGGTCCTCAAACTTTTCAAGAGCAGCAGAGGAGTGTCCTCACTACGGGCTGGATCCTGAATCCATTTAAATCAACAGCAATGCTATTGACTTCGGGAGGTTTAAGATGGAGCTGTGTCTCAACAGAGCAGGTTCTAATATCTAACGCTGACCACTGATTCCTAAACTCTGAACGCACTAAGCTCTGCCTTCCCCTGAGATTTAATAGGATGGTTACAGTATGTGAAACCCCAATCAATTATGCAGCGTATATTTATCTCTTGCAGGCTGCAGTTGTTAAACCTCCATAAATATGTTTTCCATCATGAATCGGTGCTTAATTATTATATAATAACTGTCTTAATAAATCAAAATGGGAGTCGCTGTTTCAGACACTTCATTTAACAGATGAGCCACCATCTTCCCTCCTATAAACCTGGGTGCAGATTGAAATGTCAGAAGGTCTTCCAGCCACCGCAGAGACGTAGATAATGTCTTTGTTTACAGATGAGGGGGACGGCTCTGGAGAAGCTCCTAAAGGCAGCGCAGCTTCTGTTGGCTGGGCTTTACAAGGGTCCGGAGCCCATAAACGGGGGATCATGTGTCCAATTACAATGAATATGTCTTATAAATAAACACACACTCGTTAGCGCAGTGCATAGAAGGATCAATCTCCATGAAAGAAAGGGGCAATTGTGGGGTCATTGTCGGGATGGGAAAGGGGATTGCAAGCCCATCACTGAGATGGGAAGAGTGGGCCATTGGTGGGCTGGGAAGCGGCATTATAGGCCCATCGTCAGGATGGAAGGGGTGCCCAGTGTATTGCCAGCACAGGAAAGGTTGCCGGCATGGGAAGGGATGGAACTGACCCACCATCAGTATAGGAAGGGACAGCATGGGCCAGCCACCAGCACAGGATTGGGTGGCTCATCTCCAGTTGAGATAGTAATGTCGGCATGTCTATCTCCAGTACTACACGTGTACTCCAGGAACTCTCCTCTGGAGAACAGGAAGAGGCATCCCAGGTCGAGTAGGAGTCACGGCCCTTACTGGAGCTGGGTTGCCAGGAAGTCTACGCCGACACTGCGGCTGCAGGTGAAATGCCCAGTTCGGGTAGACGTACATGCGGTAGCTCTGTTGGAGTTGGCGCGCCCAATACAGCAGCGTCACCGTGGTGGTGCAGGGGTAACGCCGACAGACCCCGGGCGTCGGCGGGCGGGATCAAACCTGGGACCTCTGAAGCTTAGTGTATGCACCTCTACTGCATGAGCTAAAAGCCGCAGGGCTCCTAGCCAAGGCTGTAGCCGATGCATCAATCTCTAGGTGCTGCTAAACAGGACAGAGCACCACACTGAGCAGACATGGGTTACACAGGCAGCTGCTCAGGCTAGTCACCTGACTACAGTCCCATCCCAGCCCCTCGGTACGTAGTTGAAGGACTCGTCCGTCCTGCTGCCTGGGCCACCGAGGAAACACTGCTATTTTTAGCCTTCTAGCTCAATCACAGCTAGAGCACGTTCGTCTACCTGAGCAGGGCAATACACCTCACGCTCCAGTGTGGATGTATCCACCGTCTTATCGCCCGTATGAATATTGGTGGAGGGAGACATCCTAGGAGGAACCTCCCTCAGCGCTACGTCCTGGGGACAGAAAGCGAGGGGTGGGGGGGCATATGCAGGGTTTAGCCGGAGATCTCTAAACTCATTTCACTGAGGAACCAGCCTGGATGAAGGTGCCCCTTCTTGAGAGCCTGCTAGCCCGGCCAGACTTCCCCTCTCTCACACCTTTCTTCATCTTGAGCCGTTCCCAGCTGCCATGTCCCCCGTACAAATGAACTTTTGGTCGCGCTTTTAATTCAGCGTCTGAAAAGAAAAAGAGAGAGACAATTAAGATGAAAGGAGGTGCTGGCTTCAGGTACCAGGCAGCGAACTCAGAGCTAAATTGAATGAGAGTGTAGCGGGGCAGTTACCCCGCTCCTGGGGGAAAAGGTAGGCTGATTGGCGAAGCAGCCGCAGGTGTGGCCACACTCAATCAGGCCCTGATATAAGGGCTAAGGGAGGAGCTGGGTCAGGCTCACCCCAGCCTTGGAAAGGGAAGGGCCTTGCTGCCTGGGAGCACAGGGTGCCTGAAGCAGAGCAGGGCTGGGGAAGGGCAAGAGGAGCTGGGGAGCTCCAGCCTGGCAACTCCCCAGGCTGAGGCCTTGGTAAAGGCCGACGGAGGTAATGGGGCTGCAGAGGGGCAGCCCGGGGATGGTCCAACCCCCTCGCCAGTGATGAGTGGCCATGACAGACTGCCCCATGAGAGGGGACTAGATGACGCCAGGCAGTAGCCACTGAGGCAAGGTGGGTATGGAGGGTTGGGGGTTCCCCTGGGAGCAGAGACCCAGAGTGTGGGGGCACTGCTGTGGGACAGCACCCCAAGGGAAAGGGGCACCGAGGTCCAGGAGTGACATGGGGCCCTGAGGCAGGAGAGACACTGGCCAGCAGGGGGCGTGCCGAGTGCTGGAATCGAGCTAATTCCTGGATGACCAGCAGGAGGGGCTGCGGTGGTGAGTGCAGCGATCTGCTACAGAGAGTCATTAGCCAAATTCATGGGTGGGGAAATGGGGGTGAGAGAGTGGAGGGAGGGGGCACTCTTGGGGTGAGACTTTTTGAGAAGATGCAAATGATCCTGGGTGCCTCGGTGGCTCTTACGGGAAAACATACAGCGGGGTTTGCTCAGGCCTGCTTGACTGGAAATGCTGCAAGGAGGCAGGGACTGAGAAACAGGGGTCAGACAGTGTGGGGACAATGTAATCTCTCATTAGGATCTCAGCTGTTGACTGCAGCACCTTCCAGAAGGGAGGAGGAGAGAGAGAAAGAGTGTATGGGGATGGATAGATACGTGATGGGTGTGTATGGGGAGGATAAATAGATTGATTGATAGATCTGGGGTGAAGCACCAAATCTGGCTTCTCTGATGCCCTCCCAATTAGATTTGGCTAATAAACATCCCTGGCAGGGCTGTGGACAAATTAGACCCACCCCGACCCCAGCAGCTGGCCTTGCTTGGCTGCTCAGAGCCACCGTTTTCAGCTTGGAGACACGTGGCAGTCAGACAAGCCAGAGGAAGTAGCACTGCTCATCAGGCAGATGGGAATTTCCAGAACAGATCAGACCTGCGTCCTCCTGCCTCTTCTGTCTGTTCACAATGGGGCCCGATCCTCAGCACGTGGAAATCAGCAAAACTCCATGGAAGCCAGTGTGACTAGCCCAATTCCACCACTGGGGGATCTGGCCACATGGGTCCCAGTTGTGTTAAAGTTTCCTTACAAGCAAAATGAAAATGAACGCTCAGCAAACTTTGCTACCTCTCTCGTCACCCCCGGTCATCCTCATTAGCACGTAGACTGAATCATAACCCAACTAGCACTGACCCAGGAGAACTCCCCCCCGCCCCCCCAGTCATTTGATTTTTCTTGCTGAGAATCAGTCATTCCTTCCTATTCTCTCCACCAGTATTAATCTATCACAGGGTTTTAACTTCCACCCCCTGGTCAACACGTCTCCTTAATGGCCTCTTATTGGGGACTTTATGATAAAGCTTTTGAAATTTGGAGGACAAAATCTCTCTTTATGTATTCACTCATTCCTTTTTATCCACTGTTCTCTTAACTCTTCCAGGTCAGAGAGGCTCAATTTACTATTGCACGAGCTAACGGTGATTTGTCTCTTGTCCTATAGAAAGAGCTAAATATAGCCTCTGAAAGCCCCTGCGATGGGAGATGCGAAAGAAGTCGTCCTCCTTTGAGGCTGTGACCCGTGCATTTCCCCTGCTAGGGGTTGGCAGGTTGTGTCACGAAAGAGACAGTCTTTCAAAGTCATTTAGAGACGCCAAGAAGGATGCACCTCCTCCTGTCCTTCTCAGTCTTTCTTTAGCTACCATTCCCTTTAGTGCCTCGTCTTTCTAGAGACCTTCTGATGGGGACTTACGTGGTTTCAAAGGGACCCTGGGGCCAAAGGTTGAAGTGGAAAAAAAAAGTAACTGTGGCAGTACTCTGCTAAACTCTGTCCACCAACCAAGCTCCCCCTACTTGTGACCCAAAGGTGAGAGGCCACTCCTGGTAGATTGGGCATCTCTGCATTTATCGATAAGGTTTTCTACAGTGCTTACCACCTTAGTATCTGAGCAGCTCGCAAACACTGCCAGAATTAGGATCCCATGAAGATATTAAAACATCCCTTCTTACCTGGGGTGCTGTGAGGCTGAGAGGTTTAGCATCTGTGGCAAAACCAGGAATAGAACCTAGATCTCCTGAACCTAGAGCTCCAGTATCTCAACCACGAGACCCATCTTCCTTCCTGAAAAGAGTCTCTCTCCGGGGCTTTGATCGGTGGCGAAAGAGTTAACCCGCTGTTCAAATGAACCAGGCAATCTGCACTTCTTGGAGCTATTGGTTCAGTCTGTCTTGAAACTCAGGCAGACCGCACTGTATTAGTTTCACTCAGGTCACGTTCAGTGGTTTCCTTCACAGCCACAGAGGACCGAGACTTCCCTTATGGAACGCTTGGGTCATATGTTTCTGAGCTGGCCCAGTCCAACCCTTACCAGGTGCAGGGACAGGCTCTTTGGGACTGTGGCAGCCCAGGAGTCCATCCTCCCTCACCAAACCCTTACAGAGGTGGCTTAGGGGTTTGTGGGGCCCTGGCCATGCGGGGGACCTGGGTCGGGTTGCAGGGGCTTTTCCGGCCCTCCTGGTGTTTTTGCTGGGGAGCGGGATCAGCGCGCGGGGGCTTCCCCTGCCCACCCAATGCTCCTGCTGGGGAGAGGGGGAAGCCCCCGTGCCCTGACTCTGCTCCTTGGAAGGAGCGTCGGATGGACAGGCAGAGTGGGTCGGAGTGCCAGAGGGCCCATTTTTCCAGGGGGCCCCCAATTGGCCGGGGTGCCTAGGTACGGGCCCCGTTGGCACAGTGGCTAATCTGCCACTGCTTTTATACCACTAGCTGGTCCCCCCGGAGAGAGTATGAGGAAGCCAACTAAATGATGTACCTCAACGAGAGGCAGCCGCAGGGCACGTCCGCCCCTTGCTGTTCGTTCCCAAAGCCTGTGAAGGCCACGTGTGCATGACTCATCTCCTCCAGGCTCCATGTCACAATACAGGTTCCTGTTCCAAGTGCTGTGTTTCTCCTTCGCAGGTGGGGGCACAGAGGGCAAGGTTAATCCCACCTGGGTTTTCACCCCACGCTCCCCAGGAGACTCAGTGCCTTCTCATAAGAACATAAGAACGGCCGTACCGGGTCAGACCAAAGGTCCATCTAGCCCAGTATCCTGTCTACCGAGAGTGGCCAATGCCAGGTGCCCCAGAGGGAGTGAACCTAACAGGCAATGATCAAGTGATCTCTCTCCTGCCATCCATCTCCATCCTCTGACAGACAGAGGCTAGGGACACCATTCCTTACCCCTCCCGGCTAATAGCCATTAATGGACTTAACCACCATGAATTTATCCAGTTCTCTTTTAAACTCTGTTATAGTCCTAGTCTTCACAGGATGAACACCTTTCTTATGTTCATCCCTGGTTTCAATTTCATTTCATGCACTTCCTCTAACGAGAAGGCACTGAGTCCCCTGGGGAGCGTGGGGTGAAAACCCAGGTGGGATTAACCTTGCCCTCTGTGCCCCACCTGCGAAGGAGAAACACAGCGCTTGGAACAGGAACCTGTATTGTGACATGGAGCCTGGAGGAGATGGGGTGGGTGTTTGGAGGGGGAAGGGAGATCCTCCATAGAGAGGTCCGGAAGTATAATGTTCATAAGCTTTCTCAAGCGTCCAGCCGCAGTTCTCGAGTGACATGGGGCACGTCTACACCACAGCTGGGAGGTCTGACATGGGGTAGACGTACACACGCTAGCTCCGATCAATCTAATGGCTAAAAATAGAAGTGTGGCTGCAGTAGCATGGGCGGCGGCTCGGGCTAGCTGCCCTCGGTATGTGTCTAGGATCTGGGACGGGCTCCTCTGTGGGGGGAACCTGCCTTTGAGATCTAGCAGAGCGAAGTGTTTATTATTATGATGGCACCTTGTGACCTTCTGATGACTCATCTGCCATAGCAGTGAGACAGGTTTAAACAGAGCTCGGGTGTCTCGGGGATCTGCTATCCATTTCCTTAATGCGGCTGTCTGACAGGTAAATCAGCATGTCGTCTCTCAGGGAAATGCATGCCTTGTGAGCAGTCGGAATTCAGGCAGCCCTGTAAATCTACTTGATGTATTCACTTCAACTCGAACCCTTGCCAAAGTTACCTAATGACCGGCCCTGACGCTGTCAGCTCGTGAAGGATAATACCAAAGGATGAATATAGGCAAACAACACAGGAATGCAGGGGGGCAAGATTAGAAAGGCAAAGGCACAAAATGAGCTCAAACTAGCTACAGGAATAAAGGGAAACAAGAAGACTTTTTATCAATACATTAGAAGCAAGAGGAAGACCAAGGACAGGGTAGGCCCACTGCTCAGTGAGGAGGGAGAAACAGTAACAGGAAACTTGGAAATGGCAGAGATGCTCAATGACTTCTTTGTTTCGGTCTTCACCGAGAAGTCTGAAGGAATGCCTAACATAGTGAATGCTAATGGGAAGGGGGTAGGTTTGGAAGATAAAATAAAAAAAGAACAAGTTAAAAATCACTTAGAAAAGTTAGATGCCTGCAAGTCACCAGGGCCTGATGAAATGCATCCTAGAATACTCAAGGAGCTAATAGAGGAGGTATCTGAGCCTGTAGCTATTATCTTTGGAAAATCATGGGAGACAGGAGAGATTCCAGAAGACTGGAAAAGGGCAAACATAGTGCCCATCTATAAAAAAGGAAATAAAAACAACCTAGGAAACTACAGACCAGTTAGTTTACCTTCTGTGCCAGGGAAGATAATGGAGCAAGTAATTAAGGAAATCATCTGCAAACACTTGGAAGGTGGTAGGGTGATAAGGAATAGCCAGCATGGATTTGTAAAGAACAAATTGTGTCAAACCAATCTGATAGCTTTCTTTGATAGGATAACGAGTCTTGTGGATAAGGGAGAAGTGGTGGAGGTGGTATACCTAAACTTTAGTAAGGCATTTGATACGGTCTCGCATTATATTCTTATCGATAAACTAGGCAAATACAACTTAGATGGGGCTACCATAAGGCAGGTGCATAACTGGCTGGATAACCATACTCAGAGAGTAGTTATTAATGGTTCCCAATCCTGCTGGAAAGGTATAACAAGTGGGGTTCCACAGGGGTCTGTTTTGGGACCGGCTCTGTTCAATATCTTCATCAACGACTTAGATATTGGCATAGAAAGTTTGCAGATGATACCAAACTGGGAGGGATTGCAACTGCTTTGGAGGACAGGGTCATAATTCAAAATGATCTGGACATATTGGAGAAATGGTCTGAGGTAAGGAGGATGAAGTTTAATAAAGACAAATGCAAAGTGTTCCACTTAGGAAGGAACAATCAGTTTCACACATACAGAATGAGAAGAGACTGACTAGAAAGGAGTACGGCAGAAAGGGATCTAGGGGTTATAGTGGACCACAAGCTAAATATGAGTCAACAGTGTGATGCTGTTGCAAAAAAAGCAAACCTGATTCTGAGATGCATTAACAGGTGTGTTGTGAGCAAGACACGAGATGTCCTTCTTCCGCTCTACTCTGCTCTGGTTAGGCCTCAGCTGGAGTATTGTGTCCAGTTCTGGGCACCGCATTTCAAGAAAGATGTGGAGAAATTGAAGAGGGTCCAGAGAAGAGCAACAAGAATGATTAAAGGTCTAGAGAACATGACCTATGAAGGAAGGCTGAAAGAACTGGGTTTGTTTAGTTTGGAAAAGAGAAGACTGAGAGGGGACATGATAGCAGTTTTCAGGTATCTAAAAGGGTGTCGTGAGGAGGAGGGAGAAAACTTGTTCAACCTTAACCTCTAAGGATAGAACAAGAAGCAATGGGCTTAAACTGCAGCAAGGGAGGTTTAGGTTGGACATTAGGAAAAAGTTCCTGACAGTCAGGGTGGTTAAACACTGGAATAAATTGCCTAGGGAGGTCATGGAATCTCCATCTCTGGAGATATTTAAGAGTAGGTTAGATAAATGTCTATCCGGGATGGTCTAGACAGTATTTGGTCCTGCCATGAGGGCAGGGGACTGGATTTGATGACCTCTCGAGGTCCCTTCCAGTCCTAGAATCTATGAATCTAAGACTAGCGGAGAGCAAAGTGCAGGGGAATCAGCCTTGCCCTACGTTCTCCCCACTGCTCATATGGCTTCGCTGGCAAAGCTGCATGTTCTGCCGCACACAGAGCCTTGCGGCCAGGTCTCTGCTTGGGCCGTTGGCTCCATCCAAGGGGCTGAAAACACTTTGAAGACATTCGCTAGTGAACCCTCACAGCCCCACAGTGAAGCAGGCCCCATGTGCCCGATATTTACAGAGGGGGGAGTGGCAGGGCCAAGAGAGGGGATGGATTCCCATTGCAAAAGTGGACACTGAGTTTAGGCAACTTTCATTTTTGGGTGCCGAGGGGCTGGTATGTGCAGATTCTGAGCACCCACACTTGGCCCCGGGTAAGGCTGCCAACTCTGACTCTAGATACTCCGGGAGACTTTTTTAGTCCAACATGACATAATCTCATTTTCTTAAAATATCCTATTAAAATCTCTCGGATGGCTTTCAATAGTCACCGGCAGATCGATGTCGATTCCGGGAGACTCCAGGCCAATCCTGGAGCGTTGGCAACCCTAGCCCCGGGATGTGACCGATCTGTCTGAGGAACCAGACACCTGGCCTGCTGTGAGTGAGGCAGCGCTAAGGTCGGTTGGACTCCAGCCTTGCAAAGGGACATGGGACGTATGGCACCTGCTTTCAGGAGTGTAATGGACACAGGTGCACAGGCATGTAGACGGGTGCACAATGAAGACGGTGCATATCTGGGGAGTCGAGAAGACAAGGGCAGGTCTTCGACAAGCCCTACGGATGTGCAGCGCACACGTGTGCAGCGGGCACAGGTGTGGTTCAAGTCTCGTAGGTGCACTAAGCAACGATGCATGCAGAAGGCCGATCATGCAGAGGACTGCGTGTCCCTCACACCCATGCAGCGTTCTGGTGGATCAGGCCCCTAATAAGCACCCGTGCACTTCTAAGGGAACATCTAAGGAGCATCTGTGCCCCTCCTGTAGGATCTGCCACTCCTCTCTCAGGGGCTAAACCCACCTTCCTGAGGCCTGCTTTGGAGCACGATGGGTCAGGGACGCCGGGTCCGTCTACACTGCAATCACGGGGTGCTGGAGCCAGGAATCCGTAGCAGGCATCAGTGCAGGCTGTATAAGGCGGCCTGCAATCCTGAAGAATGATTCAGGTGGCCAGCCCGCACTGAAGCCTTGGCTGCTGCTACGAATTCGCTGCTCCTGAGATAGTTCGATGTGTCTCAGCGAGCTATAATCACACCCCATAACTGCAGTGGAGACGTGCCCTGAGATCCCCTGGCTGGAGTTTATCCAGCGGTCGCCACCGCTTTAATCAGCTGCAGAACTTCTTTCTGAACCTTCGGATCCCACCAACTATCAAAGCTCCCCACCGTCCGGCCTCCTTTCTTTCGCCAGGCACTTTCCTTTGGGCTCCGGCTTGCTTCCGCCGCGCCGGGTGTAACTGCTTCCCGTCTCCGAGGATCATGGCGAGGATTTATGTATCGCACCAGGCGCGGAGGCAGGCAGCAATTTCGAAAGGCTGCTTTTAGATCAAAGAACTTAATGCTACACCAGCCTTGGGGGAAACGAGCCAAAAGCCCAGGGAGGGTTTCTCAGCGTTTGCAAGGCGATGTTTAAGCGAAAGGCTCTGAGGCACCGTGAACACCTCTCAGAAATTCCCCCTCCCCGCCTCCCTCATGGAGAAGGGGGGTATGTGTGTCTTTAGGCAACGATTTCATTCCTTCCATGTCTCGTTATATTTTGGCTTTACCCGGAGGGAGGGATCAGGAGGCAGCAGGCAAATGTTTAGAGTGGCTAAGTAGTTCGGAGGCTGGGGATGGCTTTTTCCACATTGCAGGGCTTGGGTGAGATTTTTTTTTTCTTGCCCTGCTCTGCCATTAAACCACCTGCTCACTTCAGAGCTAAGTCCTTTGCTGGTGGGACTCCACTGACGTCCCTGGGGGCCACATCAGCCGGTGTGTTTTTATTCATTTTGCTTTATTTATGGGTAAGGGGTGGCTTTTAGGAGCGAGATTGTTAAGGCTCCCGAAAGGGAGGGACTGGTGTCAAGTGCACAGGGGCCACATGTGCAAACTTCCCAGGTGACGTTCTATAGGTGCATATCACCCCTGACATGCAGCACTCCCTGTCATGAAGTGCCCGTCACCCCGACCTGCCATCCCCTTGATATTATGATCATAGACACACAGTGCTGATGGTACACCCGGATCCAGTCTCAAACATTTTCTGCTATAGGAATAGCCAGCATGGATTTGTGAAGAACAAATCATGTCAAACCAATCTGATAGCTTTCTTTGATAGGATAACGAGCCTTGTGGATAAGGGTGAAGCGGTGGATGTGGTATACCTAGACTTTAGTAAGGCATTTGATACGGTCTCGCATGATATTCTTATCGATAAACTAGGCAAATACAAATTAGATGGGGCTACTATAAGGTGGGTGCATAACTGGCTGGATAATCGTACTCAGAGAGTTGTTATTAATGGTTCCCAATCCTGCTGGAAAGGCGTAACGAGTGGGGTACCGCAGGGGTCTGTTTTGGGACCGGCTCTGTTCAATATCTTCATCAACGACTTAGATATTGGCATAGAAAGTACGCTTATTAAGTTTGCGGATGATACCAAACTGGGAGGGATTGCAACTACTTTGGAGGACAGGGTCATAATTCAAAATGATCTGGACAAATTGGAGAAATGGTCTGAGTTAAACAGGATGAAGTTTAACAAAGACAAATGCAAAGTGCTCCACTTAGGAAGGAAAAATCAATTTCACACATACAGAATGGGAAAAGACTGTCTAGGAAGGAGTACGGCAGAAAGGGATCTAGGGGTTATAGTGGACCACAAGCTAAATATGAGTCAACAGTGTGATGCTGTTGCAAAAAAAGCAAACATGATTCTGGGATGCATTAACAGGTGTGTTGTGAGCAAGACACGAGAAGTCATTCTTCCGCTCTACTCTGCTCTGGTTAGGCCTCAGCTGGAGTATTGTGTCCAGTTCTGGGCGCCGCATTTTAAAAAAGATGTGGAGAAACTGGAAAGGGTCCAAAGAAGAGCAACAAGAATGATTAAAGGTCTTGAGAACATGACCTATGAAGGAAGGCTGAAAGAATTGGGTTTGTTTAGTTTGGAAAAGAGAAGACTGAGAGGGGACATGATAGCAGTTTTCAGGTATATAAAAGGGTGTCATAAGGAGGAGGGAGAGAACTTGTTCACCTTAGCCTCTAAGGATAGAACCAGAAACAATGGGTTTAAACTGCAGCAAAGGAGGTCTAGATTGGACATTAGGAAAAAGTTCCTAACTGTCAGGGTGGTTAAACACTGGAACAAATTGCCTAGGGAGGTTGTGGAATCTCCGTCTCTGGAGATATTTAAGAGTAGGTTAGATAAATGTCTATTAGGGATGGTCTAGGCAGTATTTGGTCCTGCCATGCGGGCAGGGGACTGGACTCGATGACCTCTCGAGGTCCCTTCCAGTCCTAGAATCTATGAATCTATGAATCTATGAATCCCAGGCCTAGCCTTCCCTGTGGCTCAGAGGACCAGCCCCACCTTGGCTGGGTTCCTCTCACGCAGAGCTTTCCAGTCTTGTGAGAGGGTATCAGCCATGCTGCTGTGTCCTCCAAGTTCTGTTGTGTCTTAGATCCCTCCAGGGACGACAGATGGATAGGAAGATAGGGTCTGAGCGACTTCTTTTCAGCCACGGGAAGCAAGTCGCAGTTCCCTGACCTATGCAACCAGCAGACCCAGAACGGCCCAGGCACCAGCAAAGGCTGTGTTAGCAAAGGAAGAAGATGGACAGACTAGAGTTTAGAAGTGCGGCACACTGCTCAGTGTCCATCCCAGAAACTCTGACCTTTCACATGCTCCCTCCAAGCCAACACACGCCCTCACCCACACCTCTTTTGGCACCTCACAGCACCTGAGTGTGGAGCTGTGCCTGGCTCCAGCATGGAGCAGCTGCTAACGTTGTGTGAGGACGCAGGGCTGCCCAAAGGCCACCGTCCATATGGAGGGGTATGGCTCTGGACTGTTCGGCAGAACAGACAGTCACAGCTAACAGCAGGAGCTAGTCCCTTTCAAGCTATGAAGTGCTGTGGAACACAAAGAATGACGTGGTTAAATACCAGCTTTAGCTTGTGAAGAACAGCACACAGGGTTCCTCGGTGCTGCTTCTCTCCCTCCAGCTTGCAGTCCTGCCCTCCCTGTCCCAGAGATACAGAAGTTGCTTCGCATCCATGAATCCGTTTCAGCACTGCTTATCCCTGCCCTGCTGCAGAGCCAGTCTGCCACACCAAGCCACGGCGTCACTGTGTGAGAGGGGCCAAAGCCAGAGCCTTGTACCCAGCCCTCCCCTGGGCTTTGATGATTCGGATCACATGGAACTCGGATCCAAGACACCCTTTGCTTTTGGTTCTCCACCTCCCCCCCAAGCCAGCCTTCTTTGCCTGTTCCTAGTCACGCTGCACAATAGGGTTCTTCTCACCCATACGATGGTGCAAGGACTCTCCCTTCTCAGCAGCTGGCATGCACCAGGCTTCTCAGATCCAATCCACTTCAGACTCTCCCCATCCGTGTCCAGATATTGAAATTCACCCTCATACAGAGGACCCACGCCAGGCAATGAACTACTCAACACAAGCCCTAAATGGCTGCATTGGCCTTCTACTTAAGGGCTGTGGGTGAAATTCACCCCCTAGGGACTTTCCCTCCCTGGCAAGCCACCTTTCCTCTGCTGATACTGTTACTCCCCCTTGCTACCTATAACATGGCATAAGAAGTTCATCAGGCCTTTGTGGGGAGCTCCAGTGTGGCATTGTCACATTCCCCCCTCTCCAGAGGATGCCACGTGCAACCACAGTGCACACGCAATGCGAGCGGAAGCTCTACCCTGTCCGATAAACACATTGGCACTTACTTTTCTCCTCTTTCTGGGTATAAAAACAAACAACCACAATGTAAATTTACTTGAGGTTGTTTTTTTTTGGTTTGAGATTTTACACGCACAGAAATCAAGGAGTTCAAAGTTATGATTCCCCCATCGGGCACGTTCCCATATATATTAAGACATTAAAGTTAGTCCCATAAAGAGCAGCACAAAATACTACGCGCCCGCAAAGAGGCCAAGTTACGATTGCTGGGGGAGCCGTAACTCCGAACGTGCCGACTTCCTGGCGTGTGTTTTGGCCTCGAAGATGGAGGAAGTCGGTTCTCATTCACTTGCAATGCAACGTTCAGAAGGTCGAAAGGAAAGAGAAAAGAGAGCGCTCCGGCTTCTCTCTCTCTCTTTCTTTCTTTCTTTTTTTTTTTTTACTGCTCACACTGTTGTTTCTCTAGTTCCTTGCGATCAGTGCTCTCCCTCCATCTGACTTTGATAGATCGGGAGAGATCTCAGTTTTCTGTTCTCTTCGTCTGTTGCTTTGTAACTGATCCAACCCTCTGAAGCGCGCTGGTAAAACATGCACATGTAATAGATAAGAGATGGCCTTTGATTGAATTTACTTAATTTATATGGCTGATGGGACACAGGAGGAATATTAAAATACAAATTAGCGGCTTCATATTTCATATGCATTGAAATCTCCTAACAGATAATAAGCTTCTGGAAACGGAGTTGATAAAGGCGTATCCCAAGCCATACCTGTTCCCACAGGAGCCTACACTGCGGGGCTAGGAAGCTTGATATATTATAGAGCTACATTTTCAATCCTTAAAGGGACAGGGAGGCTGCTAAGTACTTTTAAACGGTGGGAACTGCTGGTGCAGCCCATGGGTTCTCCACCAAGAGGTATCCCCCTCCATAGGTTTGAAGGGGTTGCAACCATCTTCTCATTTTTTATGGCTAGATGCGAGGGAGCTCCTCAGACTTTTTCCGTTCAAACATGGGACTGCGGTGTGGAAAAGGTTAAGGGCTGGGTTAGGACACTGGCCAAGTCCATCTCTGTTCCCCTATAGCAGCTAAACCATAGCTAGAGTCTGCTATTGCCTCTCAGCTAAGAGAGGTGGGGTAACATCCTGGCCCCAATGAAGTAAATGACAAAACTCCCACCGGCACCAACGGGGGCAGGAGTTCATTCCTGTTGTTTCAATCCATGCAGCAGGAACTCCTGTTTCTCCATCCAGAGGCCCAGGGCTCCATTCAGATGACCTCACTGGAGGGTCATTATGCCTGTAGGACAGAGCCGGCTTTCACACATCTACCATGCCCAATCGGCCTCCCAACAAAGAACTGTCGCCCTAAACACGACCCACATCCCTTTTTCAGTCTCAGAATGAAGGTTCAGGTTGGCCCTGAGGACCTAATCCAGCGCCAGTGTCCTTGGCTTCACATCCTAGATGTACAGATAGAAATATGACCTATAGGGACATACTCCAGCTGTTTCCATATCGGATCACTGATCCAGTTAGTCTGGTGACCTTCGTCCTGCCTCGCTGGATCATCCCATTGGTCCATCTGGTCTTTAAGTCCTCATCCTCTCATACTGCGTCAGATCATTGGCCCATGTAATTCAGAGGCCTCTGGTAGACAATGGCCAATACCTGCTGTTTCAGATGGAGGCGTGGAGAAGGTCATGATGCTCTGAGTCAGGAGCCGTGGGGCGGCTTCCTCCAGCGTAGCATTAGATCTGACTCTGACTACCCTAAACCGTATCTTAAAGGTGCACCGTTCAAAATGGAAGGCATATGCCCCACTTGCGAGAGACCTTTAACTTGCTTCGTACCATGGGGCCACTGAGAGCCCAGGTTTGGAACTGGGGTTGAGCATTAGAGATGCAGGACTCGGCTTAATTTACTGCCATACCATTGTGCAAGGCTCATAAGGTCTTATCGTTCATAAAGTCAATCTGGAAGCCAGGCTAACCCTGTGTGTGTGTACATCAAAGCTAGAAACAATCCCGCTTCTCTCTCTTCTCTCTCCCCACCTGGGCCACTATGAAGGTCATTCTCCCACCTGGCGATCAGGGGGATGGGGTGTGTGTTCTGATTTCAGGAAGACGAAGTTGAACCCCTTATTCCATTCCAGGGGTGGCTGCCCTCCCTAGCCGGAGATGCTATGGAGAGGTTTATTGTTGCCGAAATGAAGGCATTAGTAATAGGAGAACTCGATTTGCTTCACAAGAGATTAGTCACAGCTCAGGTCGCGTTGACGGTGATCAAGTGCAAGGTGGAAGATATTTCACACAAGCTCCTGGCGATGGAAGTCGGAGTGACGGACTTGAAGGGTACACCATCTGGCTGTGATTCATTGCTGTCTGTTGCAGGCTTAATGATAGTCAATGGCTGGCAAAGCCACTTGGACACGCTCGGGATAAGAGCAGCGTTAAGACGCTGTAGTCATTGAAAAGCAGCGAAGTCACCTCGACAGGTGAGGTGTCTTTCTGCCAATAGCTCTGAGGCCTGTAGAACTTGGCCCTGTGCTAAATCACAACTTTCAGCTCGAGGCAGGATGACTGCAGATCTTATTAGGATTTAGGGAGGTGACAGGAAGTAATATTTCTTCATTTAACACAAGAACTAGGGGTCACCCAGTGAAATTTGTAGGCAGTAGGTTTAAAACAAACACAAGGAAGTATTTCTTCACACAACGCACAGTCAGTCTGTGGAACTCCTTGCCAGAGGATGGTGTGAAGGCCAAAACCATAACAGGGTTCAAGAAAGAACTAGATAAGTTCCTGGAGGATAGGTCCATCAATGGCTATTAGCCAGGATGGGCAGGGATGGTGTCCCTAGCCTCTGTTTGCCAGACCCAAGCAGCTGTTTAGAAAAGAACTAAATGAGATCGCTTTGTGGTCCAATGTATAGGATCTAGGTCCAGCAAATCTAGGTCCTATTTTTGCTGTGTGACTTTGGTTAAGTCACGTCCTCTCTCTAGAAATGTCTACCCTGCAATCCGGGGGTGTCACTGCAGCACATATAGAGAGATCCTGGCTAGCACCAATAGTGCTGCAGCAGGTGGGACACACCCTGTACAGCGTAGACGGACATTCGTGCTTCTGGGTCTTCACTATTGTTGGTGCCTGAGCTAGCTTGGGTATGTCTACACATGTTGTAATCACAGCCCCCGTCCGCAATGTAGATGTCAGATGTCCCTGGAAAAATCATGGAGCAGGTCCTCAAGAAATCAATTCTGATGCACTTAGAGGAGAGGAAAGTGATCAGGAACAGTCAGCATGGATTCACCAAGGGGAAGTCGTGCCTGACTAACCTAATTGTCTTCTATGATGAGATAACTGGCTCTGTGGATGAGGGGAAAACAGTGGATGTGTTATTCCTTGACTTTAGCAAAGCTTTTGATACGGTCTCCCACAATATTCTTGCTGTCAAGTTAAAGAAGTATGGGCTGGATGAATGGACTAGAAGGTGGATAGAAAGCTGGCTAGATCGTCAAGCTCAACGGGTAGTGATCAATGGCTCCATGTCTAGTTGGCAGCCGGTATCAAGCGGAGTGCCCCAAGGGTCGGTCCTGGGGCCAGTTTTGTTCAATATCTTCATCAATGATCTAGAGGATGGTGTGGACTCCACCCCATCCAAGTTTGCAGATTACACTAAACTGGGAGGAGTGGTAGATACGCTGGAGGGTAGGAATAAGATACAGAGGGACCTAGACAAATTAGAGGATTGGGCCAAAGAAATCTGATGAGGTTCAACAAGGACAAGTACAGAGTCCTGCACTTAGGACGGAAGAATCCCATGCACTGTTACAGACTAGGGACCGAAGGGCTAGGCAGCAGTTCTGCAGAAAAGGACCTAGGGGTTACAGTGAACAAGAAGCTGGATATGAGTCAACAGTGTGCCTTTGTTTCCAAGAAGGCTAACGGCATTTTGGGCTGTATAAGTAGGGGCATTGCCAGCAGATCAAGGGACGTGATCATTTCCCTCTATTTGACATTGGTGAGCCCTCATCCGGAGTACTGTGTCCAGTTTTGGGCCCCACACTACAAGAAGGATGTGGAAAAATTGGAAAGAGTCCAGCGGAGGGCAACAAAAATGATTAGGGGGCTGGAGCACATGACTTATGGGGAGAGGCTGAGGGAACTGGGATTGTTTAGTCTGCAGAAGAGAAGAGTGAGGGGGGATTTGATAGCTGCTTTCAACTACCTGAAAGGGGGTTCCAAAGAGGATGGATCTAGACCAGTGGTTCCCAAAGTGGGGTTCGCGAACCCCTGGGGGTTTGCAGAATGTTACAGGCAGTTCGCCAGAAAAATGTCACTAATGGCGGCCAGGGGACCCCGGGCACTGGAGGCAGCAGGTGGGACCCGGTTGCAGGGCAGACAGCCCGAGCCCCAGGAAGAGCGGGGCCGGGCAGTTGGGGCTGGCAGCCCGAGCCCTGCCCCCGTCAGCGGGGGAGCCGGCAGTGGTTCCGGACTTCCAAGAGCTATGCAGAGCAAAGCAAGCACATCCATCACACTGAGGAAACTTAAATCCCGGGAAATATTCATTTTTAGGAGGGGGTTCATGAGATTTCACAATTTAGTGAAAGGGGTTCGCAGGCTGTTAAAGTTTGGGAACCACTGATCTAGACTGTTCTCAGTGGTACCAGATGACAGAACAAGGAGTAATGGTCTCAAGTTGCAGTGGGGGAGGTCTAGATTGGATATTAGGAAACACTATTTCATTAGGAGGGTGGTGAAGCACTGGAATGGGTTCCCTAGGGAGGTGGTGGAATCTCCTTCCTTAGAGGTTTTTAAGGCCCAGCTTGACAAAGCCCTGGCTGGGATGATTTAGTTGGGGATTGGCCCTGCTTTGAGCAGAGGGTTGGAGTAGATGACCTCCTGAGGTCCCTTCCAACCCTAATATTCTATGATCTGTGCCTCTGTTTACCCCGTAAACTTTTCAGGGCAGGGCATGTCTTTCACTATGTGCCTGTACTAGGTCAGGTCAGCACAGATTTTCAACAGAAAACTGAAAAATTTTGACTGAAAACCAACAATTTTTTCCATTCTTGGCAGTTTTCGGCTGAAAACGTTTCAGGTTTGGGCTTGAAAAATTTGGGTTTTCGGGGTTTGAGTGCAAAGGCTGAATTTTCCATGGAACCCACCCAAATAGTCTGCCTAGCTGTGGTCCCTATAACACCTAGCACAAAGCCCCCCTCGTCTGGCTTGGAGCCAGTAACAATGACAGTGACGTTCAAGCAGCCCCACTAAGTACTAATGAAATCAGCCTTGTTCTGATGCAGTGAAACAAACAAGGGAGCTAAGGGTCTCTTCTCACTGAAAGGTGGTTTTCTTTTTTTTTTTTTGATCTTCTGACTCTTGTCTCTATTAGAAAGTAAAATGACCGCGGGAATGACAAAATGATACTGTCAAAAGCAAGACACGTTGAAAATCGATAACACTCTAATGTGTTACTGTGTGTTCACAGCTCTCAACCCCTCCAAGCAGGAAGCTGGTGTTAATTCTATTCCCACTGTCATGCTTCTGAACCTCCTCCGCTGCTCCTGTTAGTCTGGGAGGTTTCTGACGTGGAATTCACATCTGGGAAGGTCCTGGCAGGTGAAGCGCCAATGTTCTGAAGGTTTGCTTCACACGAGCATCCCGTCGACCATGGTTACCTGAAGCTCTGAGGTCTAGGTTGTCAATAGGATTCATAAAAAGAACAGGAGTAGTTGTGGCACCTTAGAGACTAACAAATTTATTTGAGCATAAGCTTTCGTGGGCTACAGCCCACTTCTTTGGATGCATAGAATGGAACATATATTGAGGATATATATATACACATACAGAGAGCATGAACAGGTGGGAGTTGTCTTACCAACTCTGAGAGGCCAATTAAGTAAGAGGGAAAAATTTTTTTGAAGTGATAATCAAGATAGCCCAGTACAGACAATTTGATAAGAAGGATTCATTTAGCTCAAGTGGTAAAAGGGGGGCTGAGGGATAGTTCAATGGTTTGAGCATTGGCCTGCTAAATCCAGGGTTGTGAGTTCAATCATTAAAGGGGCCATTTAGGGATCTGAGGCAAAAATCTGTCTGGGGTTGGCCCTGCTTTGAGCGGGGAGTTGGACTAGATGACCTCTTGAGGTCCTTTCCAACCCTGATATTCTATGATTTATATGGGGCAGGGGGAGCAGTTGCCTTCCCCAAACCTTGGTTCCCTCCCCCTGACTTCTAAGCAGCTGCTTTGGTCATGACGGAGGGTGGCCAGGCCAGATCTGCTGCCCTAGGCCTGTGAAGAGGTAGGCAGCAGTTTCTCCTGAGCCTCCCTTGGTCTCCCCACTGGCCAGACAGGAAGCAGCAGAAGCAGGCTGGGTGTGGAGCGAGCCAGGCCATGATTCCTGCCCTAGGCTGGCCATCAGCGAGACACACACACACAACCCACTGCTTCCTCCTACTCCCCAGGACAGGGATGGGGCCAGCCCGCTAACCCCTGACAAGCAACCGAGGCCTCAGCAGGGTGGCAGAAACGGGACTGCTGACACAGCTTTGCCCCCGCAATGGAATTTTTTTCTGAAATGACGGCCCTGGCCCACCACTGGCCATCCCAATGTCCTTGCTCCATTCTGAGCTCGTGGTCCTAGGGCCTGGGGCGAGACTACCATGGAAGGCGGCAGCAGCTGTCTCGCCTTCTTGCAACAAGCCACTGCCTTCTCTGGGGAACAGCCATTGCTGCAACAGCAGGCACCATCTCATGGCTGCAGCTTCTGTGGTGGCTTGCCAAAGCAACATGGCCTCCATGAACACGGCACACAGTCACTCCAAGTTACTGGGCCATTGGGAACCACGCGGCTCACGGAGGTGACAGCCCAACAGCCATAGCTGAATACTGCCCTGGATCAATTTAAGCTTCATTATGGGATTTCCTGGGCTTGTACCATTTCTGCCGACCATCCCCAGAAGGGGCAGGCCTACAATCCCCTGCAAAAGGCAACACGGGGTGGTGCAGATGGCTGTGGTGCTCTGAGCCGTGGCATACGCCTCCCAAAACGTCTGTGCCTCCCATTGGCGGGGGCCGTGCGTCTGAGGAAGTGACGGGGGGAGGAGTATGCTTCTCTGAGGGTTTATCTTCCTCACATGTGGAACTCAACTGTTCTTCTACAGTGGTCACATGCAGTGCAGGGAGATACGTAACTCTGGAGTGTGGCGTGTCCTCGGACAGGACAAACCCAGTGACCCAGAGACTTCAAGGCTGGAAGAGACCATCATGATCATCTAGTCTGACCTCCTGCACGTTGCAGGCCACAGAACCTCCCCCACCCACTCCTGTAAGAGACCCCTAACCTCTGGCTGAGTTACTGAAGTCCTCAAATCATGATTGAAAGACTTTTTGGTACAGAGAACCCACCATTTACACTAGTTTAAAGCTGCAAGTGACCCGTGCCCCAGGCTGCAGAGGAAGGTGAAAATCCCCCAGGGTCTCTGCCAGTCTGACCCGGGGGGAAATTCCTTCCCGACCCCAAATATGGCAACCAGTTAGACCCTGGGCATGTGGGCAAGACCCACCAGCCAGACACCATGAAAGAATCCTCTGTAGTAACTCAGAGCCCTCCCCATCTAATGTCCCATCACCGGACATTGGAGATATTTGCTGGTAGCAGTCACGGATTGGCTACATGTCACTGTAGGACGTCTCATCAGACCAGTCTCTCCATAAACTTATCAAGCTCAGTCTTGAAGTCAGGTAGGTTTTTTGCCTCCAGTGCTCCCCTTGTCAGGCTGTTCCAGAACTTCACTCCTCTGATGGTTAGAAACCTTCATCTTCAGAAGCAGCCGCCTCTCCCTCTTTCACTTCCCCAACCTCACTTTATCAAAGTGGCGAGAATCTCATCCATGACAGTCAGGCTATGGAACATTAGAGGGGATTCTGCCTGGTAGTTAAAACAAAGAGGCAAGATTCATGGGTTCTTTTCTTAGCTGTGCCACTGATTTGCAGTGTGACCTCTGGCCGGTCACTTCACTGCCACGTGCCTCAGTTTCCCCTCCGGTATAATGGGGATAACGATGATAAGTTTGCATACATTTACAACACTCTTTGTTTGGTCAAGAGATTTGAGATGCTTAGAGCTGGCAGAGGGCATTGCATTTATTATTCTAGAATCCATCTGCTCTCCTCTCCCTGTAGGATGCCCAGTCCACAGTGATTAAAGGAAGATGTGTTTCCCCAAAGCTCTGCGGATCAGGTGCACTGCTGCTAGCATCCACAGATTCTACCAGGGTCTGGAAGGCCCTTGTGAATTTACTTTTTGGGTTCATCTCTGAGCACAGCCCGCCCCGCTCTTCGAAAAGAAATTGTCCGAAAGGGCCTCGTCTCTCTTCTTCCTTTGACCAAGTCAACAATCCTAGACCGTTGCCGGCCTTTGGCTCATTATTAGTTTAATTAGATTATTTTCCGCATGATTGATCCTGAGCGCTGCAATTGCACAATCAAATCACAGATCGGTTGACAACTTCATTTAAAAAATTAGCGTTTAGCAGCTTTGTCGTCTCTAAAAGCAGTGTGGACATCTGTCAGCACTGACCCCGTTCCTCGGGTGACAAAGCATCCCCGCAGGCCAGCTTATCTGCAGGCTGCCCACAAAGCAAGCTAGGGACGTTTTCCTGGCTCATTTCTGCACACTCGCCTGCCTTTCGCTCTCTTGTCTCAGGCCCAGGAATGCTGCATGAACGTTACACGCACGTCAAGGGAAGAACAGCTCCATTGCTAAGAGACGTCTACATTCCCGATGGGCCTTCGGGACCTGCTTGTGAGTCTAACGATTTGGTAAGTGACACCGGTGCAAATCCTGAGTGCTGTGGAGACCGATGCCAAGAGATCGCCCACGTCCCGTTCCACCAGCGGCAAACAGCCGTTGGCAAAAGAGTGAAAGATGGCACTAGGCCTCCTCCATCTTCAGCAATGTGCAGCCGTAGCAGGGAGGACCTTTTCGGCTTCTGCCTGCAGCCAGGGAGTGAAGAATTGCGCTTGAGCCTCAAAAGTGCCTGCTTAGCCAAACCCCTCGCTGAGAAGCTCCTGACGCTGCCTTTCCCATTCCTCATCGGCTCGGGCAGGGCTGGGGACTTCCGTGCCGCTGTTGTGGACCATCCTCGGGAGTTTCAGGGATCCTATCCTCATCTTCACAGATCAAACACCTGTCTGAGGCCTTGGCTACACTTACCAGGTAGTTCGACGGCTGGAAATCGAAGTTCTGGGTTCGACTTATCGCGTCTAGTCTGGACGCGATAAGTCGAACCCGGAAGTGCTCGCCGTCGACTGCGGTACTCCAGCTCGGCGAGAGGAGTACCGCGGAGTCGACGGGGGAGCCTGCCTGCCGCGTGTGGACCAAGGTAAGTTCGAACTAAGGTACTTCGACTTCAGCTACGTTATTCACGTAGCTGAAGTTGCGTACCTTAGTTCGAATTGGGGGGGTAGTGTAGACCAAGCCTGAGAGGCATCCTTCTCCCAGCCACTAGAGGCCCAGCAGTGGGGTCTCGTCATGGTCGTCATGGTATGGCACGAACACAGGGCTTGAAGCCACCTTTCCTAGCCGAAGGAGCTGAGCTGGGAGGGAAAACAGGCCTGGAGAAGGGGATGCAGCACCTGAGGGCTGGGCCTAGACCAGCTCGGGCACCAAAACCCTGTGTTTTAAACTGAACAATGTACCCAAAACTGCTCCCAGAAGGGCAGAACAAACCCACTGAAGGTGTCTAACATGCCCCTAGCTCGCTGCACCTTCATGAGCCTGGAAGGACTGGAGAGTGGGTAGGGCCAGGGCCCTCATGTATACCCAGGGAACCCTACCCAGAGGGGCAGAGTGAGGGTGGGGACAAGTGGCCCCAAAGGTCACTGCGTTCTTTTCCTCTCCTGGAATTGACACCTCCTCATCTATTATTGGGAGTGGACTACATCCACCCTGATTGAATTGGCCTTGTCAACACTGGTTCTCCACTTGCGAAGTAACTCCCTGCTCTCCAAGTGTCAGTATATAATGCCTGCATCTGTAACTTTCACTCTATGCATCCGAAGAAGTGAGGTTTTTACTCACGAAAGCTTATGCCCAAATAAATCTGTTAGTCTTTAAGGTGCCACCAGACTCCTTGTTGTTTTTGCGTTCTAGAAGATTCTGGGGTTTCATGATCCCAGGGGCAAGGATCGGCAGGGCCAATCCTACAAGGAGAATCATGGACTTTGTGCTACAGAGAGAGAAGATACCTCTCAGACAGCAGGGCCCATTCCACCAGCTGCCCCTCCCTTGTCTAGTTTGGTAGGGTAGATTGGCTGCTGTACCCCGTCCTGGAGGCTGCATTTCAATGGTGGATGGACGATCCCTCCCTGTGTCAACACAAGGCCAACCCTAAAGGCCTGACCCAGTTTTAACTCTGTCCTCCTCCTTCAGGTTAAAGCTGATGGAGTGACTCCTGGTGTGAGCAGTGGGATTATCGAAGGGGCCTGGAGGGAGATAGAGATTGAACTCCAGTGGAAGCTGAGCACTGAATTCCCTCAGAACTTTTTGACCATCCCAGCCCCGGCTCTGAGGTAAAATCCCATTGACTTCCATGAGAGCTGGGGATCGATTAAGGACCTCAGGGGTCATCCCACGTTCTGGATCTTGGGCAGCTTCTGATGCTCATTATAAAGAACTCAGCGAACTAGACCGACTTCAAACAAAGCCCCAGCAAGCCTGGTGTGATGTGGGACATGGGAACCTTTATGAGGGCTCCGGTAGGATTCCCCCAGGGTGCCCGCTCCAGATTCCCTTTCTCAGAGTCCGACTTCACTAATGGGCCTGGCCAAAATGTCACCAGCTTCCCTGACAGAAACTCAGCTTCCTCCATTTTTCACGTTGCCTCCGAGTGAATGAAGCGACAGCTGCTTCCCCTCCTCCTCCTCCTGGTCCTCCTTCACATGTTTGCTCTGACTGTTGTTCAGTTTCACTGCTGAAAAGAATGACTTGGAGAGGGAGCTAATCAGAAGGAGACAACAGGGGGAAGAGGGAACAGGAGACTGTCAAAGGAGCGGCACACAAAGGGAGATGCAGGCCTGCAAGGGAACCACACAGAAGCAGGGGAAATTGCAACCAGATCAGTAATTTAACCATCTGCATGCCCCTGTGGAAGAAGCACCCTAGCTTTTCAGATAGTACCATTAATGCCCAGGGATCGGAGCAATGAACTGATTTGTTTTCATCCTGATAAGGTCAGTCGGAATCTGCTGGGACAGGGAATTCCTCAGGGCAACTGGCCTTTTGGAGGAGGCCGTTGTGTGTACCACCCTGAGGGCACTGCGTGAGGTCGTGGCCCCTAGCAGGAACATCGTAAGCTTTTCAGTGGCACCGGATCCCACGGTTCTCCCAAAGTTAACAAAGAATCCCTCGAATCGGCACCATATCTATGGGAGGTTTAGGTTGGATATTAGGAAAACCTTTTTCACTAGGGGGGTGGTGAAGCACTGGAACGGGTTCCCTAGGGTGGTGGTGGAATCTCCTTCCTTAGAGGTTTTTAAGGTCAGGCTTGACAAAGCCCTGGCTGGGATGATTTAGGGTATGTCCAGACTACCCGCCGGATCGGCGGGTAGCAATCACTCTATCAGGGATCGATATATCGTGTCTCATCTAGACGCGATATATCGATCCCCAAACGCGCTCCCGTCGACTCCGGAACTCCACCAGGGCGAGCGGCGGTAGTGGAGTCAATGGGGGAGCCACGGCCATTGATCCCACACCGTGAGGACAAGAGGTAAGTCGAAATAAGATACATCGACTTCAGCTACACTATTCTTGTAGCTGAAGTTGCGTATCTTACAGCGACCCCCCCTCCCCCATAGTGTAGACCAGGCCTTAGTTGGGGTTGGTCCTACTTTGAGCAGGGGGTTGGACTAGATGACCTCCTGAGGTCCCTACCAACCCTGATATTCTATGATTCTATGACACACTTGTCATGTATCCGGCACCTGCACTGAAGCAGGGTTGGATCCAAGGCTCACAGGTGGGAATATGTCCCACCCTTAAGCACTAGTGTCATACAGATCCCGATACAACGGCTGGGAGCTGCGGGAACCTGAAATGTAGCCACTCTAGAGTGCTGGTTGCAATCCAGCCCTGGTGAGCCAACCTCACTGGTGTCTGAGGGCTGCTTGCTGACCTCCACCGTGTGTGAAGTGGATCTCACTTTACTTCCTACCTGGCCCGTGTCCACACTGAAACTGACAATAACCCTTTCTCACACTGGCTATAGGAGAAAGGCTCGTGGACTCTGTAACTCAGTGGTGTCCCTTGCGGCGTGGGGTTAACACATGGATGGGGGAAGTTGCCGCTGCCACTGCACTTGGCCCAAGAGACTCAAATTTCTCTACAGATCATCATATTTCAGGCCAGATCCTCAGAGGGTGAAAAATGACCCAGCTCCACTGACTTCCATTGACGCCAGTTGAGGATCTGGCCCATTGACGTCAATGGAGCTCCAGCCAGTTTGCACCAGCTGGCCTGAAGTCATGGGTGTTCAACTGCAAATAAAAAAACCCTCTATTTAAAGGTGAAAAGCATCTAACTAGCCAAGTCAGCTACTGAAATTGCCTGACAGTAAAAAGCAGCCAAAGGCGTTCATTCTCTAGTCATGCAACTGCCCTGGTTTTTCCAATGCATCCTGGGGGATTCATTAAAAAAGGTGACAAGTAATCTGGACCTGATCACTGAGCCAGGTATCCGGAAGATGTAAATAACCATAGAGCAGCATGAGCGTGAAAGGGAATCCGAGGAAACCAAAGACACATTCTTCTGGGAGAGCGGCCAGGCTGATCTGAGCAGCTACTGCCGCTGAAGGAGTTAAGATACAGTGGTCGAGGGAAACAACAGCATCTGCTCCGACAGCCAGCAGAGAGCTGAGAGCCTCAACAAATCGGGTTTTCTGACAGAAACGACAAAGTAACTGCAGCAAAGGGAGGGCCAATCTCTCCCAAGCATTTCTTCTCTGGTGATTCTTTTAAATGTGTGAGAGTATTTAATGCTCATGGAAGTGAGAGACGGACCAGGCCTGTTAAGGCCAAGCACAGAACAGGCAAGCGTTCTCTGACACACGATGTACCTCAGTCCCAACCCACAGCTCTGCCAATGCACCTCAGTCTGGACCCACAGCCCCCCTGCTCTCCCCGCATACAGCTGTCAGTGCACCTCAATCCTGACCCGCAACCCCCTGAAAAAGAGGTAAGTATATTTCGGGAAAATGTTTGAAATAAATGAATATTTTTTATTGATAGTCTATGAATGTTTCTTTTTCTTTTTTTTTTTGCAGAAAAAGTTCCAATTTTTTTTTTCAAAAAATACTATTTTGGTTCAGTTGAAGGGATAAAATCACTTTATTTCTATTGGTTTTTTAAAAACTTTCCTCCACTAAAAAAGCAAGAAGAGAAAGTAAAACCATGAGAGAAAGTGGGGTTTAGACCATCGAAATGCAATGAACCTTTTCAGTCATTTTTGCAACTTTTTTCCCTTGGAACCCCTCAACATTTCAGCTGCAATGAAAAGTTTGAGTGGAAAAGATATTTTCTAATTAAAAAAAAACGGTTTTGATGGAAAATGTTCCATCGGTTCTAGTCCTGAGCTTTGGACACGGAGCTCTGCCAATGCACCTCAGGTCAGACTTGCAGTAGCCCCTGCTTTTCCAGTCCTGGTTCTGCACGAAAGATCAGCTGATGCCTCACAACCCCGACCTGCTGTTCCCTGGTTATTCCAGTCCTGTGTCCCTACCACTTTATTTCAGCTGATACAGTTCAGTCCTGGCCTGTGGCTCCCCCCTGCTATTCCACACCTGATCCTCCCATGCTCACAGCTCTGCTGGTGCACTTCAGTTATTCCTTGTCAGTAGTTTATCTGGGGAATTTAGCCCTGCCCTGTGTTGATAATTGATCTAGGAACAGGCTGTGATTTCTGCCCACTAATCATTTGTACAGCAAATTCAATTTAGACCGTGTCAGTCGTGGTGATCTATGTCATATGATTGGTCGCACCGGTCACATGATGTTTGTTGTGTTCTCTGATTGGATAAAGCCAGCCTTATAAAGAGAAGACAGAGCCACATTTACAGAATGGGAATATGTCATTGCTGTTTTCTTGAATATTCTTGCCCAAAAAAACCCAACCCGAGCCCGAAGCAGCTGCTGCTGTCACACGCTTGGGCTTCCTCTGTATAGGGCTGACCCAAATTATGTAGTGGTTCACTAGCAAAGCAGTATGATCCAATGGTTACAGCAGGGATCTAGCAACGAGGTCTCCTCGGTTCTGTCTGCATCTTCAGCATTGACTTACGCTGTGACCTGAGGCGAGTTGCTTTATTTCTCTGGGCCCCACGTTCCCCATTAGTAAAACATGAACGTTCATTCCTACTTCACAAGGTTGTTTTAAGGCTTGATAAATGAATGCTTCCAAACATGCTTTGAGATCCGCAGACAAAAGATGCTACAGGAGAGCAAACAGATTTGCAGTGGTGATGTTTGGGATGGGAGCTCCCGTTTCTCATGGCCCAGATCCTCAGCTGGAATGGAGCAACACTGACTTACACCAGCTGGGACGGTGACTCTGTATCTGGCAGTCTGGGAATTCATCACCCCCCCGCTTAGGCCAGAAGTGAAAGGAGCCGTGTACGAGCCTGCAGCCCCCACAACTCCCCTCTTCGTGGAGTGGTCTCCTATTCCATGGAGCCACTCCTCATTACTAAAATCCCCTGAAGACACCACTGATGATGGAGGGCCAGTGCCTGTTTTGAAGAGGCAATTAGAAAGAAGTTGAAGTGAATTACAGACATGAGGTTTATTTTCTGTTTTCTGCTATTGCCATTGCCAATTATTGTGTAATTAGGGCGCCTTCATTAGCAAATGAGATTAAAATTAACATTGTTAATTACTCGTTCTGTTAAGCAGGGGAAGCAGGCGTTTAGGCGGACGATGCAGGGAAAGTTGTTGTCGGAGCAGATGGGGAATAACAATTTTCCTTTCAAGGCATCATTCGCTTTCTTCAAGGGTTTCGCTGGGTTATTAAATTCCAGCTTATTTGGTGGGGAAGAGGAACGTTTAGAGCAATTTGAAAAGCAAGCGGCTAACGCGAGACCTTGTGGGACTGCATCTCGGGGAGCAAGAGAGACTCAGAGCTGAGTGGCAGAGAGATTGTCCTAATGGGTATGTTGATTAGCCAGCGAAATGCTCTCCCCAGAAAGTTGCTGGGAGCTCTGTTGCTTGAGTCATTTCCAAGCCAGTCTGATTGCCAAGCAGCCGCTAACTGACGTGTGCAAAACTGCCTGTTTTCAACCTGCAGTCGACAACGGCACCATCAAATCAGGTATTGTTATTAGTATTATTTACGATAGTGCCCTGTGATGCTAGGTGCTTTCCAGAGACCCAGAACGGTGTCTGCTCTCAGGAGCTCACAGATCGAGGGCAGGGGAAAGGGACTAGCAAGAGAATCTATATACAAATCTATAGAAGTCAACTTGCTTGGCTGGGTAGCTGGATATCTCAAATGCTGGCTGCATGTGCAAAGCCAGGCGACTGACATGGACTGAGCCGGTTTGGGAATGGAAATATAGAGACTGGATTAAAGTCGCTTGGAAAATTTGGCTTCAATTAAGAGGAACCAGAATTCCAGTTTGAATCTTGTCAGGCCGAAGTTTGCCCTCATGGCCAAACAAGCAACAGGCTCTGAGGTCCACAGGCCTCGCGTGCATCTCAGAGAAGAATTTGGGCCCTTGATTGATATTTCCACAAGCTGGTGCCTGGTCTGTCTAGTAGGAAGAGAGCCAGAGACATACGCCCTTGTATCAGAGGCCTGGTATGAGGCAGGACCTGCTCACAGAATTTGGCAAGAACAGGGCTGATATTGCAGAAACACACATTCCTAAGAAGTGCCAGTCACAGAGTGCTCACACAAACACATCCCGATATCCAGTGGTACCAGAACATCCTGATATCAAGGATGGTACAAAAACATTCCTCAAGGATAACAGGAACACACTGACCCCTCCTAAAAGATAAGGTCAGGATGACAGTGCATAATAAAGATGTTTGATCGAACCAACATGTACAAGGGGATGGGTGATAATTAGCCACGTTGGGGGCGGTAACTAACTATGTCAGAGGGGCAGTGCTAACTTATTTGTATTGGGGTACAAAGATGTATCTCAGAGGGAGTATTTTTGTCTGGCCTTAGGGAGGAATGGAAAGTCCCGCCGTTCACTGAGCTGGTCCATTGTTATGGGCATAAATGTATTAGTGGTCCGGTAGAATCTGCAGGATACTAGTACCAGGCTTTGTCAACAATAAACTTGGCTGGATGCCTTTGTCCCTTAACAGATCTTGTGGTCATTGGGTGGTTCGCTCGAAATCTGCTGTGCCAGCTGTCTGCACAGGGCAGGGGCAGCACACAGAGGAAACACACACACACGCACAGCCAAACATCTATCAACATCTAACCACAGCCTGCATCTGCAAAATACACAAATGTGCAAACAACGTAGTGCATGAGCACGCAACACTCATCTGGACCTGCGGAACAAGTACACGCATGCACAACCGCCAACCTAAGGGCATTCCAAAACACCTATCTCTCTGCGTGCACAACCTGAGCATGCATTGAAGTCTGATAAGCACCTCTCCACCTGTGTGTGAGAACAGCCATCTTGTCCAAAAATCCCAGGAACTGACCCAACGTCCTCCAGAGCTACAAGCGTATGTGTCTGCAGACTGAGCTAAAGAGCCTGGCTTTGTAGCTGGGGGGCTGTGAAGTACTCACCTTTTCTGTGGATCAAGCACAGAGAGGGGTGCATTGCACACATGTCCCAGTGCGTTGCATGCCCAGCTGCCCATCTGTGTGCATAATGCCCTGTAATGTATGCAAGCCCAATTGTTTACCTGTAGTGTGGGCACCTACAGCGTGTGTGGGCACCATTGCCAGCTTGTGCACACACAACACTGGAGAGGGCAAATGGGGTGCTGATGTTTTAAAACGTTGCCCCTTTCAATGGTACCTCTCTGGCCCCCAGCACTTGAGGCAGCAGCCCCTGGGTTTGTTTGTTGAGCATCTACACTCATTTGTAACCCCAGGTTAGGAACTGTTGAACCTGGATGCCAGCCTGGGGCTCCAGCATCTACACTGCATTATGCGGGCCCAAGGCCAGCCATATCCCAGACTTCCTAGCGCCCTCCCAATAGGTGGCCACTCTAGCCCTTTGTTCAGGGTGCATTGTGGGCAAACTTGATGATCCACCAAACTTGACTGTCCTGAGGACAAAGAAAATCGGCCTGTTGGATTGTAGGATATTTTTGGTGAACTCCCATATCCTGAGTCCAGTGTGGCTGTGTCTACACTACAAAGCAATAGGACTTGAACCCTGGGTCCCAGCTTGACTCGGGCTCACACCCTCCATCCCCATAGGGTCCTGGGACTTTGGGTCTGAGCCCTGGGTTAGCACGATTTGTGTGTAGACAAAAGTGGGGGTAGACTTGAGCCTGAGTTTGAACCCTGGGTTTACATGGCAGTGTAGACATAGCCTAAGGGTATGTCTGCACTGGAATAAAAGACAGGACCCTGCCCCTCACCGGGTCCCAGTGCTCGGGCCTCAGTCCAATCCCGAACATCTAAACAGCAATTTTACAGCCCTGCAGCCCGATCCCTGCAAGCCCGAGTTAGCGGACCCAGGCCAGCGGCGGGTGTTTAATTGCTGTGTAGACATACGCTAAGTGACTTGCTCAAGGCCAAAGAAAGTCTGTTGCAGAGGCGGCAACTGATCCCATGTTTCCTGCATGTGAATCGATCACCCTAACCACTAGACGATCCTGCCTTGAATTTCTTTTGTAACCTCCTGAAAGCAGACACTCTGAGACCGTCTAGGCACAGCACTAAGCATCAGTTCCTGCACATCTACAGCATTAAGGGCATCTTTAATAAGAGCGAGTCTATTGTGTGCACAAGAACGCAGCATGCATAGTAATGAAGTGCCTGGTTCTGCTTTGTAGTGCAAACCTCATCAAAAACAAAAGGAGGAAATAGCCAGACGGGGTCAGCCAGGGATTTCTGCCTCCCAGAGTGGAATCGCCAAACTAAAGAGCGTTTTTCCGTCGCTAATGACTCTGTGTAGAGTTAGACTAAATGGGCCAGATCCCCAGCAGGTGTAAGTCAGCACAGTTCTATGGCATCACTGGAATAGCTCCAGTTGACACCAGCAGAGGATCTGCATGGCTGCCCCATGCTCATGTGACACACTGATCCTGCCCCGTTGTCTGCCTTGAGTTACGTGAAAGGAGTTCCCGGTAAGCAAAGCCAAAGGCCCCCATGGGAGTCCGAGAGCAGCGCCGGCTCCTTGCTGAAGCATGTCGGGAGGGTGACTCGTCGGTTGCAAGAATGTAGAGCCTGGAGCTGCAGAGCTACCGTGACAGCAGCCCCGCTCCTGTGAACTCCCGGGCCGCCCCCCACCCTGGAGGGGCTCACGTACTGCTCTCTCCTCTCCGGAGCAGCAGCGGTTCCGAAGGACAAAAGCTTTGGCCGCTCCAGGATTGGAGTCGAGTGGAGAAACGACAGGACGTTCACAAAGGAGCCCAAAACCATGACACCCAAAACAAGCACAAAATTCATGAGCCTCGAAGGAGCAAAGAATTTGTGAGCGAGAGCATCGGCGACGACTCTGGGGGTGCTCCGGGGCTGGAGCACCCACAGAAAAAAATAGTGGGTGCTCAGCACCCACCGACAGGCCCACCAATCAGCTCCTCCTCACCCCAGTGCCTCCCACCTGCTGCTGATCAGCTGTTCGGCGGCGGGCAGGAGGCACTGAGGGGGAGAGGGTAGGAGTGGGGGCAAAAGGAGGTGGAGTGAGGCAGGGTGTGCTCGGGGGAGGCGGTGGAACGGGGCAGGAAGAGGCAGGGTGGGAAGAGGCGGAGCGTGGGGGAGAAGAGGCGGAGCATAGGAAGAGGTGGGGCAGGGGCGGGACCTTGGGGGGAGGGGTGGAATGTGGGAGGAGCCTGGGGCGGAGCTGTGGTCGAGCACCCCTGGGGCAATCAGGAAGCCAGTGTCTGTGAGCAAGCGAGTGAGTGTGTATTGGGGGGGATAGGGACAGCCGAAGGAGGCAAAAGACAATGAGAGAGAGAGAGAGAGGTGTGTGCATTAGAGAGAAAGAGATCGATATCCCCTCCAAGGGGAGGCTGGTGTGAAGCTGCTGTGTCAGACTCCTCAGTGAGGGTAGATTTATCTCCCTCCTTCTCTGGAAAAGTCATTAGGTATTCGCGGCGCTCTCTCTCTCCCTGGCAACATGCACTAACTTCACTGTGGTAATTCATGCCAATGAATTATCACCCCATAACAGCAGCAGCTCGGTTCAGCGGCGTTCCAACCCCCTTTTGCTCTCTGTCCGGCTTGTGTGCAAGGCAAATCAGGGCCATGGGGCAACAGGGCTGGTTGGCGGGGCAGAGACCCTCCTGGGCTTCGGGTGCTATGCACCTGAGAAATGCATGGTGTGATTAGCAGGGACATGCAACTCAAGACTGGTGGTTGGCCAGCGTGCTCTGCGGTGTGCATGGGCAGATGTCAGAGGAAGACGCCGGCTGCTGTATGAAATTTCAGCTTTTCCTCCGACTTGGGGATGAAAATAAACGCTGCAACGTTGGGATTTCTGGTGGGACCGAAATTCTGAATTTCGCTCGGCTCCAGTGACCACGTTTCAGATGCAATCCAGGAGCGGCCTGCTTGGCCGGGGTGCTGTGGCTTCATTTCCAGGAAAGCACAGTGCCTCGCCATGCATCACACGGTAGCAGAGGCATCTGAACGCACATCTCATGAACTGCATATGCCCAGCTATTATGGGCTGAGGCTGCATCCTGCCTATACCTTGGCAGGTGATGATTATAACTTCTACTGGTGCCGGAAGGAGCCCACACTTCTAAGGGGAGTCCTGTTGGGCCTATGAGCCATGTGCCCCATAGACATGTACAGCTGCTGCAGGAGGAGAGGGCCAGTAAAGCATGTATTAAAACCAACTGCAGTGGAAGATCTGCTGCTCTGTAGGTCACCTCCCACCCAGCCCCACTACTTAACTGCATGGAGGGGTTGAGCCTCAAGGCAGCAGTAGCAACAATGGATGGCTATGTGACCTGGAGGTGATGCTCATTTCCTCCTGCCCCTTGCACAAGTCCCCTGTCTCCAGCTGGTACCGGCCGGGCCCCTTCCTAGACTGGATGGAAAGTTCGTAGGGTGACCTAGCTCTACATTGAGAGGGCTCCATAATCCTGCTACTCAAAATGCTTGAGTGTTTATGGGAACCCACCAAGGGCAAGAGTCTGGAGCGCTTGCCTCCGAGTGCATGGAACAATGATCATGCTACCAGACATCAAAGGGGACTGGTGTAGCACAGCACTCACAAGCGACACTCTGCCATGCGACATGTGTCCTTGCAGTATACTATTCAGTAACTAGATATCTCTGTGAGCTGTCGAGGTGTAGTCCTGGTCAACAAAAGAGACAAAGCTGGAACTCAAATTGTGTGGAAGCATGTTAATTTGTGTTTATAGTGCATCATTATTTCCTTTAATAGACACTGTCTGTTTAAGACTGTGATGCCATCTTTCATGACACAGCACAGCTAACCCGTTCCGATTCCCTGCGAGACCAGACTCCAGAAAAAGATTATGTGATTGCTCATCTCAGTTAGCGAAGTTACCAGCTTCTCTACTTGCTTTTTATTTAAATAATTATTTTCAAGGGATGACCGAATCATGGATGTTTCAAAATGGGGAGGGCTAGCAGGGGCACACACCTCGACAGAGACACCAGCATTTTTTCAGCAGTAACGGCGGCAAAGCTGTGACCACATTACACCGTCTCTGCAATGTGCTACAAATGAAACTGAAACATTGGAGTTCACATGAGTGAAATGTCAGCTCAGGGGCTGATTTCATTCACCTGACATTCCGGTTAATAAAAATTCCTAATTAGCAAGGCTTTTAAGCATCCGCTACATTAATTTAACGTGAAAATCTCACGGAGCTTTACTGGAATTTTTTTTTTCCCCTTGTAAAATTAACCCTGCGGGCTTGTTACACATGTTTTCATTAGGGATTGTGAGCAGTGGGGATATTTGATGAATTAGAATCAGGCCCTTAGCCTTGCTGTTTAATTTTGCTTTTAATTCCAAGTTCTTTTATCATTATAAAAGCCTGATTTTTTTCCCCCCTAATAGTTTTAATATATGGATACAGTTGTCCTAGCTCTGTGGCTGGGGGCTAGAAATTCTAGCTCACTGCTGCCAAGTTCTGTGTAATGCAGAATAAAAGATCAGAGTTTAGAACTTCTAGACCAGATGGTATCAAGCAGTGGCCTGTAGCCAATAGTGGTCCATGTAGAGTTTCTTGGTCATGTGACTCTCTTCCTCATCTCCAGATGCTAAGCCTCATTCAAAGACACTACAAATACATTCAATAATTCCTTAACATTACTTTCCCTGTAAGTGTGACGACCAAGCTGCTGGCACAAAGTGGATTGCACCAGGGACCACCTGTCAGTGACCAGGACATGGGCAGTCATGCTACTGATCAGAGCAGGAGTCAGGCCCAGTGGTTAGAGCAGGAATCAGCAGCCAGGAACAGGAGCCCAGGGTTCGAGATGGAATAAAGGCCAGGTGTCAGAGCCAAGGATCAGAGCTGAAGTCAAGAATCAGAGCCGAGGGTCAGGAATGGATTTCCTGGAGTGAGGTAAGACAAGACTAAACGCTTTGTGGATTTTTAGCGCTTTGGACTTCTTGTCGCATTAGACCATGGAGATATTTAGAATTTCCTGGCATGCTAGGACTTAGAACCCTCTAAACATCATAAAAGGTTCTCTAAATTCTAAAGCTTTGATAGGTGAGAAAGCGGACAGGGGAGAGAGGGCCAGATTCCCAACAGGTGTAAAGGATTTACACCAGTTGAGAATCTGGCATGAAAACTTTATTTGCCTGACAAGATCTAAAAGTGCTGCTCAAGTTATCGAAATGGAAACAGAATGACAAGAGAATCATATGATCATAGAAAGTGCTGATGGAAAAGCACTTGTAGGTCAGCTAGTTCACCCCATGACAAATGCAGGAAGGTTCCCCACAGTACATTTTGTAGTCCCTGTCTAGGTTTAAATTTCCCAAGCACTGGACTTTCATTGCTTCCCTTGGGAGACTATTCCACCGTTCAGTAGAGCAAAATGTTTTCCTGATATTCAACCTAAATTTCCCCTTTCTTAATCTTTGCCTTGAACCCCTGTACAGAATTCCTCTCCATGCATGGTGTTTATTCTATTTAAATATGTACAGACTCCTATCATGTCACTTAGTTGTCACTTAGCCAAGCTGCACATAATTAGATTTTTTAATCTTTTCTCATTAGTCAGACCCTTTGACCACCTAATAATTTTTGACACCCTTATCTGAATGTTCCCCAGTTTGTCGATATGTCTCCGGTAATGAGGTGTGCAGAACTGAATGCAATGTTACAGCAGTCACACAAGAACCATACCAAGAGAGGATTTATTGTCTCCCTGCTCTGTGATGTGGTTTGGGATTGTATGCACATAGGCAAATAAGTTAGTAATGTGATACAGAATCAATAAAAGACTGATGTGATGCCTAACATCACCTCTTCTCCCCCCAAAGTCTCTTTCATCATTACTGCTTTGTGGGGATTAATTCTTGGGGATTCACCAGACAGAGGACATGAGAGGTGACTGGCTCTTTTGTGCAAACGCGGTATTCTTTTGTCTTCCTTCTATCTCTCATCTTGCAGACAATGTTGTCTTTGACACCAAACTGCAAGAGCGTCCATCCAATCATAGACCTTAAAGAACCTGGGAATGAGCAGAGAAGATCATTGTGCACTTACTGTGCCAGATCTCCTCCCGGTATAAACCAGTGTAGTCAATGCTGAATTACACCAGGTGAGGATGTGGCCCAATGTGTCCAGTGCTGGGAGATCTCTCATGGATATTTGTTCTGATAAGAGGGAAAATTCCAGTCACTGCTCTACATCACAGAATCATAGGATGGGAAGGGACCTCGAGAGGTCATCTAATCCAGTCCCCTGCACTCATGGCAGGACTAAGTATTATCTAGACCATCCCTGACAGGTTTTTGTCTAACCTGCTCTTAAAAATCTCCAGTGACAGAGATTCCACAACCTCCCTGGGTAATTTATTCCAGTGCTTAACCCCTCTGACAGTTAGGAAGTTTTTCCTAATGTCCAACCTAAACCACCCTTGGTGCAATTTAAGCCCATTGCTTCTTGTCCTATCCTCAGAGGGTAAGAAAATTGAAATTCTGTTCGGAGGCTGTTGGGATCGAAAATGGGGTCAGGACCCTGCCGGTATCAAGAGTGGGGTTAGGAGTCTCCACAGATGGGATAGTGATTCTACTAAAATCAGGCCAAAGTCTGAGATTACACTGGGATCAGACTAGTCATCGGGATTATAATGGGATTGGGACTGGTATAGGAATTCTGCTAGGAATAGCCATTGGGTTTGTAATGGGATCAGCTTCGCATTAGGATCAGGAGTTAGGGCTTGGCTTGGGTTTCTGTATCATTACTCTAACATCGCAGAGCGTGCCAGCTGAGGGCACTGTATCTCATGATTACGATTAACACTTCCTGGGGGCTGAATCTCGCCACCTGATATGACATTGCATTAGCTCGGCAACTCAGCCAAGCGAAAGGAGTCGAAGCAGGTGACAAAGGCAGAGATATGAGTGTGCTAATTACCTGCTCTCTGCTGCTCCCTGGGATATTGGAGACTGCAAAATATAGGTGATGTGTGGGTCAAATTATCCTAGGAAAGCCAGTCAAAATCCTCCTTTGTTTGGAGTGGTTCCATGATTCAGCCCAAACTAGGGGTTCCTTACAGCAAGGTTCCTACATTTTATACCCCAATGCATCAGCCTTTCCGAGAACACGCCTTCCTGTTTCAGCAGCACACCAGAGAGTAACGGCTACCAGGTAATTTCTGAAATGGGGAAGGGGGGGTAAATAAGGTGCCCTGCTATTTGGATAACCTGCAGCTCTCAAAGGTATCCACCACCCCACAAGCATAGGAATCAATAGGCCAGTTTGTGGATTTGATCTCCCAGCGATCCACGAGGCAGTTCCACAGGTAACACCCGTCGTCACAAAACTGGAGCATGCAGCAATGCCTTTCCAACCCCACGCAAACGGAGCGGAGAATTAGACCCTAAGCATTTAGGGAGTTGCCACATTCTTGCCTCCTATTTTTGTGAGTTTGTCCCCAGAAAGATTACAGGTGCCTATTCCCACCCAGGAGTGCAGGGAAATAACCCCCTGCAATACCTGATCAGGGCAGATGAATGTACAGGGCTCAAGACACAGGTTAACAAAGGGGGGATTTAGGTTGAATCTCAGGAAAACATTTTGCTCTATTAAGTGGTGGAATAGTCTCCCAAGGGAAGCAGTGAAACCCCAGTGCTTGGGAAATGTAAATCTGGACTGGGCATAGCACCCAGGGGTTCTGTGAGATCAGGGCCCTTTTGTGGTAGGTGCTGTACACACACATGGTGGGTGACAGGCCCTGTCCTGAAGAGGTCACCATCTAAACAGACAAGACAGGCAAAGGAAGGCTTATTATCTCCATTTTACAGATGGGAAACTGAGGCACAGGGCATTCATGTGACTTGCCTAAGGTCACGGGGGGAGTTTGTTTTGGATCCAGAAGTTGAAGCCAGATCTCCTGAGTCCTTGTTTAGTGCCTTAACCACAAAACCTTCCTTCCTGTCTAGAGGTGATCCCTTTTCCAGAGGCAAGTGAAACTCTTGCAAAATCCCTGTCAACATACCCTGGAGGCAAACTCCAACTTAGATAACCCACAAAACTAGCAATCACTCCCTCCCAGAGCCTGCACCTCCCCCAACACCCCAACACCCTGCCCCAGCCACCTTCTTCACCCCAACCCCCTCATCCCAGCCCCAGCCCAGAGCCTGCACCCCCAGCCGGAGTCCTCACCCCCTCCCACATCCCAACCCCCTGCCCCAGCCCAGAGCTCTCCCCCGCACCCTGAACCACTCATTTCTGGCCCCACCCAGAACCCACACCCCCAGCCCAGAGCCCATACCCTCCCCGCACCCCAACCCCCTGCCCTCTCCCACACCTCAAACCCATTATCCCCAGCTCCACCCCAGAGCCCGCACCCCAACCCCCGGCCCCAGCCCAGTGAAAGTGAGTGATGGAGAGAGGGGGGATGGAGAAAGTGAGGGCGGGGCCTCAGAGAAGGGGCGGAGCCTCGGAGAAGGAGCAGAGGCGGGGCTGTTCGGTTTTGTGCAATTAGCAAGTTGGCAAGCCTATGTGTGCTAGACAGATGCTAGAGAGAGGAATGCTGTTCCAAGAAAGGAAGTATGGTCCAGGGGCTAGGGTGGTAGCCTCGGGTTTTAGGAGACCTGGCGTCAATTCATTGCTCAACCACAGATTTCTTGTGGGACCTTGAGCAAGCCAATAAGGCCTGGTCTGCACCAAACACGTAGGTCAAGCTAGCTACGCCTGAAAGACATCATTATGCTGCCCTAAGCCCTGGTGTAGACACCGCTAAGTCAACGGTAGAATTCTACCATCAACCTAGCTACCGCCTTTTGAGCGGGCGGACTGATGACAGCGATGGAAAACACCCGTCCATCACTGTAGCAAGTGTCTACACGACAGCTGTTGGCAATGCAGACACAATAAAGGGGGCCATAGAGGTACCTTAGATAGATAGAGAACAACGGCAGAATCCCCCCCACCCCTTTCAACATCTCAAACACCATCCCCCCCATTTCCTGCCTGACAAACGAGACTGGCAAATAATTGTTGAGTGAGACAACAGCCAGCCTATTGTCTTTTTTGGAAGGGGCGGGGTGCATCAGACAGGGAAGGAAGGCAGAGCTGGGGGGGGGGGGGGGCAGGTAACAAAGCCGATGTTTTGTTGGGAGAAGCTAACTGATATAACGTGGCAAGCGCCTCTAACGGCTCTTTGTCTCAGCTGCGCAAGAGGCCGAGGTAATGATAGGGTGGGCTTTTTCCACGTGTCAATTAGCACAGCGGCTGCTCCAGCCTCTGTTTTCTTAGGCCTGTCTTCTCCCAGCAGGCTCTGAGGGGATTTGCATAATCATGCGCCCATTTTCACTTTGCTTCATTGACTCCCGACAAGAGACAATATTTTTGATTAAATAGCTTCTGCCTTAAATCCCGCTCGCTCGCTCTGACCCCGGGTGAGCTCAGTAGCGCGCCCCTCATCCCCCCCCCCGCGCTGGATGTTACGCTCCTGTTTGCTCTTGCTCCAAATCAGACTGTAAGCTCGTCAGGGCAGGGGACACCTCTGCCTATGGGTTTCTACGGCACCTGGCACAACCTGGCCCGATCCTGACTGCGGCATGTTGGTGCTGCCATGATATTAACAACAAATATCTCTGTTTGTCTCGCTCACTCCATAATTCCGATGTCTCTTCCATCCTCTTCTGCTTTCGAGCTCACCTCCCTCGATCACTCTCTAATCCCCCTCCCCCGTCTCCCTCTAATAGTGTCTCTCTCTCCTCCTCCTCCTCTCTTTTTCTCTCTCCATACTGACCAGCCAACAGACAGACAACAATAGAGATAGTGTTAGGCCAAGCAAGGAACTAGTCCGTATATATTTGTGCAGTGCTCAGATACCAAAGTGAGAGTGGGTAGATAGATAGATAGATAGATAGATTAGATGGATGGATGCTGGGGGTGTATGGGGATAGATAGATAGTTAGATGCTGGGGGTGTATGGGGATAGATAGATAGATAGATAGATAGATAGATAGATAGATAGATAGATAGAGGGGGTGTATGGGGATAGATAGATAGATGCTGGGGGTGTATGGGGATAGATAGATAGATAGATAGATAGATAGATAGATAGATAGATAGATAGATAGATAGATAGAATGAATCCGTAAAAAGGGAATTATATAGCTGGAAACAGGTGAATTTATAGCCTCGATTTCAGTAGATTACCAAAAGTACTGTGGTGGCAAGAAATTGCATCCCAGCACTGTGGCTTCTAGCGAAAACCCAATGTGGTTAAACAAGATACACGAAATACAAGATCAAGAGCACATCACGGCGTGACTCAGACAGACCCGACACCTGTTTGAGGAACGTTCTTCTGTATCTGATAAGCTTCACACAGGAAATATAAAAGAGACAAGATCTGCTTTGAGCTAAGCCTGGAGCGTATTACGCCGAGAAAGAAGTCACCCTCCTCCCTCCACACTGACTTAGCACCGTGCACACCGCATTCAGGCAACAAACCTGGCCTCCTATGCTCATACAAGAGTCCCACTGGACTGTCCATTGCTCCTCCTTGTCAAGGCAGGATTGTTCCTTAAAGGTCATTTTCTCTGTCCCCCCAGCACGTCACAGTCGTTAATGTGTTTATCCTCACAGGGCCAGGTGAACATCCTCATTTTGCAGATGGAGAACTGGAGCACAGAAAGGCTAAGTGACTTGCCCAAGGTCACACAGGAAGTCTGTAGCACAGTAGGGGATTGAACCCAGGCCACGCAGGTCTTTAATCATTGGACCATCCTGCCTCTGTAGTGCTGCAATACAAAGCCGCGCTCCACTGCTGGTGTGTCTGGTGAGCTGCATGTTTGTAAGGGCACTTGTCCTTTATACCTCTATAAGACGGGAATACACAGTGCTTAAAAAAACCAACCCACTCCAGTAAAGACTAGCACGGAGCAGCTGGCACACAAGTCCATAAAGAGGGTGCACACAGGAAAATGTGCTAGGTAGATGCAGCCTACAGGGTAGACAGACGGTCGAACAGGCAACTTCTGTGTAAGCGAATGTGACAGTGGAGACTGTGTGGGATGTGACAGAATGCAGGCCCTATGCTAGAGAAACTTGAAAAATAAAGACAGGAGGGGCTAGATTCTGATCTCCATTGCAGCAATGCAGGGATGTCTGCCTGGGAAGTCAGGGAATCTTCATCACTGGAGTTTTCAGAAGGAGGCTGGATAACCACCTGTCTTGGACGGCTTAGACCAGTGGTTCTCACAGCCGGTCCGTCGCTTGTACAGGGAAAGCCCCTGGTGGGACGGGCCAGTTTGTTTACCTGCTGCGTCCGTGGGTTCGGCCAATCGCGGCTCCCACTGGCCGCGGTTTGCCGCTCCAGCCCAATGGGGGCAGCGGGAAGCAGCAGCCAGCACATCCCTCGGCCTGCGCCGCTTCCCGCAGTCCCCATTGGCCTGGAGCGGTGAACCGTGGCCAGTGGGAGCCGCGATCGGCAGAACCTGCGGACACAGCAGGTAAACAAACCGGCCTGGACCACCAGGGGCTTTCCCTGTACAAGCGATGGACCGGCTTTGAGAATCACTAGTTCAGACACAAGTCCTGTATCTGGGCAGGGAGTTAGAACCAAAGGGTTAGAAGGGACCACAAGAGTCTATGAATGCCGTGAAGTCACTGGCATGACTTCAGATTTAAACTGGTGGAAATGAGATCAGAATCGGATCTGGAGCAATGCCATTGGAGTCAATGGAGCGAGTCTGGGTTTACAAACGGGTAACTGAGATGAGGATCTGATTTGAAGCCATGCAGTGAAGTCAGCGGAGTGACTCCAGAGTTACACCCGATCTGGTCAGTGTACTTTTACATGCACAATACCGGCTGATCAATGACGTCTTGTGAAGCGTGGAATAGTATAAGCCCCATAAGGCAAACTGGGCATTAATGTGGCTGCTGCATTGTAAAGAACAGCTGAAAAGCAGTGAGAGAGAGAATCCAGCAGAAACCAACTAATACGAACAACTCCACATCAGGAGTGGTAAGAAATGGAGGCATTCAGTGAATATTAAGCACATGAAAATGACAGGCTTTAGTGATAGACGCTCTGTGAGCTGAAACATTGGCGAGCGGTCAGAAGTGACTCAGAAACTTCGAGTGTATTGAGCAGGAATAATTGAAGAACCAGCGGTATGAAAAACTGGAAAGGGGGCGTGAGCGCGGGGTGAGAGCAATATTTCAGTTTGCTCTATATTTAATTTTAGGCAATTAGCACTCATCCAAGGGAAAAGCAGCAGACGAACAAGACACATGAGCCTGAATGTAATCAGCGCTAGCAGAAACAGAAAGAGCCAGTTTAGCATGATCGGCATAAACATTAGGCGGGAAAACATACCCTGAGATGATTTATATTGCCTTATGCATCATTAATAAGCAAGTGCACGGCCAGGGGATCCTACAATGCAAACATGATAACAGGCTATGGAAGGGCCTAAGGGAGGAACGTGAAGGCACTAGTTTAGGTTGCATTAGGGGAAAAGAAAAGTAAAAGTAACGGATTTTCAAGGAGATTTTGTCTGATCAATTAAGCAAGGAACATAAAGGGACGGGGTACCAGAGAAAGACGGAGCTGGTAATTGGACAAAGCCGGCACTGATTCAGAAAAGCTCTTGAAACAAATGCTCGTGGTACTTAAGTGCTTTTCTCAATCAGGGCCCAGGAGAGGACCTAGCGAGAGATGTTTCTCCCAAGCTCCCCGTGCCAATCCATAAAGCTTCCATATCAGCCTCCTTCAAAAGCCTCCTTCAAACTCACTTCCGCTGTGATGTCTGCAAACCACTTGACAATGGCACAGCAGCTGGTGCGTCATGGCCTCAGCTAATCAGCTCATTGCTAGCTTTGCTACTCCATGTGTGTGTTTGTAGCCCTTGTTATCTTGTCCTGGACGGTAAGTTCTTGGGGCAGGAGGTCTTTTTGTTATCTATGTTTACAGCATCTTTTACCCAACTCCTAGTTGGGACCTCTTCGGTATTATTATTAATTAATTTTATTAGGATCAAGAATTGAACCTTGAGGTCCAGCCACACATAAGAGCGGGTCACTGGGATAAATGGTATGATAGAGAACATTTGAAAAGTGACCTCATCAATATTAGGGGGGAGGGATAGCTCAGTGGCTTGTGCGTTGGACTGCTAAACCCAGGGTTGTGAGTTCAATCCTTGAGGGGGCCATTTAGGGATCAGGGGCAAAGATCTGTCTGGGAATTGGTCCTGCTTTGAGCAGGGGGTTGGACTAGATGATTTCCTGAGGTCCCTTCCAACCCTGATATTCTATGATGAAGCTGAACATAGTTAACAGTGAAAAAACAGGTTGAAAGCAAAGTGCTCTCAACAATAGTAAATATATTTCACTAAAAAGCTTTTTCATTTATTTTTTCCCCAAAATTTTCTGGGGCATGGGAGGGTTTGAAGCAAAAATAAAAGTGGGAAACTTTTCACTTTTCTTTCCCTTTTTGCCTCCCCTCTCTTCAGTGGCAAAACGAGGGGAAGAAAGAGGGGTGAAAAAAGGTAAACGAGGAGAAAAAATAAAAACCCCAAGCCCCCCAAAAGTTTATTTTTGTTTTTTCATTGAAAAATTAGAACATTTGGGGGGGGGGATGAAAATTTCCCACAAAGATGTTCATATGTAAAAAGGCCATTTTTTCAAAGAGAAAACGTTTCAAACAAAATAATTCATAACAGCTCTAAACCATAGCCCCAAGCTAGCCAAAACCCGAGACCCCCACCCCCCTTGGCCAGAGGAGTTCCGAGCTGGCCAGAGCCCCAAGATCCCCCCACCTAGAGGAGCCCCGAGACCCCCCCTTGGCCAGAGGAGTCCTGAGCCGGCCAAAGCCCCAAGCTCCTCCCTGCCTGGAGGAGCCCCCAGATGTCTGAAGCCCTGAGCAAAAAAAAAAAAAAGTTTTGCTCAAAAAATCTGCTCAACTCTAGACTCAGTTTACAAATAAAAAGATTTTGCTTTTTCCAGGTACTAGCCTTGCCATCTCAGCCTGGGATCGGAGAGTCAGATGGGTTCTTTCTGACTCATGCAATTCCTCGTTCAGCGCTTAATTAAACATTATGTTGATAATGTGCAAACCAGAATAGAAGTCAGCTTCCTCTCCCATAGTTTTATTGTCTCTGCAAGGCCAACTGCAGTAAAAGGTAATACAATCATGGGTCCCAGGCCTGCAAACATGTATGCACAGGCTTTACTTTACTACCAGGGGATTGTGGGATAGCGCTGGCAGACTCCCAGGGCCCGAGTTCAGAGGGCCCATGCCCGAGCTGCATCCACACTGCAAAACAATGGAGTTTGGGCCCAATTCCCAGCAGGACCCAGGCTCAAACCCGCCCCGTGGAGTTCTGGGGCCTGGACCTGACTCGGGTAGAATTGTGTATAGCAGGAAGCGATGGTTGCGCTCAAACCTGTGTCTGAGGCTGGGCGTATGTGGCCGTGTAGACATACACACAATCAGCAAAGGCTGCTGATATGGCTCTAAATACAGCCAGGACCAGGAAGATCGGCTGTTTTTATATAGTCCCATTGTGGGCACAATTTATATTAAGGTTCCGTTTATAAATAGTTTCTAAGGGGTTAATAAAGAATGAATGGATGTCTTAATAGAGGACTAATCCATTGTTAGATTGTTTTGAAGTCCAACCGGGCGTTAGATTGCTTATAATCATCTGTAGCACCTTCTACTGATGTGTTTCTCCTCACCTGCACCTTATTGCTGCAATTGTCTAAAACGTGCATATCGCACCTATGAATCATTTATTACCCTTCTACAAGCCACTGACAAAGGGAACCTGAGTATGAAGTGTGACCCCATTTTTCCGGGGAGAGCCACACATTATGAATCTTCCCATGAGGAGCTTCTGTAGAATGACTGAGGATGATCTAAGACAAGAGTTCTGAGAAACCGCATTAGCCATTGGGCTATTTGCTGCCATCTCCAGAATTTGAGATTAAAACGAAAATGGAGCGTCTGGATGATAGCTTTGTGTTAAAGACGACGCTAAAGTGGTGTTCTTCAGACAAAATGAAATGGTAACACACATAGCTCCCCACAGACGAGGATGAATTAACTATAAGAGTTAAAGCAAGAAGAGAAAAATGTAAGCAAGAAGAGAAAAATGTACCACTTGGAAGGTGGTAAGGTGATAGGGAACAGCCAGCATGGATTTGTAAAGAACAAATCATGTCAAACCAATCTGATAGCTTTCTTTGATAGGATAACGAGCCTTGTGGATAAGGGTGAAGCGGTGGATGTGGTATACCTAGACTTTAGTAAGGCATTTGATACGGTCTCGCATGATATTCTTATCGATAAACTAGGCAAATACAAATTAGATGGGGCTACTATAAGGTGGGTGCATAACTGGCTGGATAACCGTACTCAGAGAGTTGTTATTAATGGTTCCCAATCCTGCTGGAAAGGCGTAACGAGTGGGGTTCCGCAGGGGTCTGTATTGGGACCGGCTCTGTTCAATATCTTCATCAACGACTTAGATATTGGCATAGAAAGTACGCTTATTAAGTTTGCGGATGATACCAAACTGGGAGGGATTGCAACTACTTTGGAGGACAGGGTCATAATTCAAAATGATCTGGACAAATTGGAGAAATGGGCTGAGGTAAACAGGATGAAGTTTAACAAAGACAAATGCAAAGTGCTCCACTTAGGAAGGAAAAATCAATTTCACACATACAGAATGGGAAAAGACTGTCTAGGAAGGAGTACGGCAGAAAGGGATCTAGGGGTTATAGTGGACCACAAGCTAAATATGGGTCAACAGTGTGATGCTGTTGCAAAAAAAGCAAACGTGATTCTGGGATGCATTAACAGGTGTGTTGTGAGCAAGACACGAGAAGTCATTCTTCCGCTCTACTCTGCTCTGGTTAGGCCTCAGCTGGAGTATTGTGTCCAGTTCTGGGCACCGCATTTTAAAAAAGATGTGGAGAAATTGGAAAGGGTCCAAAGAAGAGCAACAAGAATGATTAAAGGTCTTGAGAACATGACCTATGAAGGAAGGCTGAAAGAACTGGGTTTGTTTAGTTTGGAAAAGAGAAGACTGAGAGGGGACATGATAGCAGTTTTCAGGTATCTAAAAGGGTGTCATAAGGAGGAGGGAGAGAACTTGTTCACCTTAGCCTCTAAGGATAGAACCAGAAACAATGGGTTTAAACTGCAGCAAGGGAGGTCTAGGTTGGACATTAGGAAAAAGTTCCTAACTGTCAGGGTGGTTAAACACTGGAACAAATTGCCTAGGGAGGTTGTGGAATCTCCGTCTCTGGAGATATTTAAGAGTAGGTTAGATAAATGTCTATCAGGGATGGTCTAGACAGTATTTGGTCCTGCCATGCGGGCAGGGGACTGGACTCGATGACCTCTCGAGGTCCCTTCCAGTCCTATAATCTATGAATCTATGAATAAGGCCAGAGGAATAGAAACAAGTAGGAAAGGGTGGGAGAAAATAACATCAAATCATTCCAGGTAATCACAGTAAATCCAAAGAAGTTCTGACATGAAGACAGTCAGAGGAAAAACAATCAGCAGCAAAAAGCCCAGAAACTTTTTGGCAAATAAGATCTATTTTTGTAAAATATATATAATTTCTCAAGAATGTACCAAGTTATTTTCCTCTGCATTTGTATGCCTTTTATTTTAGGTAGCATCGCCTATAGTTAAGGTTGCCCAACGGTTTCCAGTTTAAGACCCTGTTTTCGGTTCTTTATAACTTTACCAAACTTTAATCTTTAGGTTGAACTTTTCCATGCCAGTTGTCAGCCTCAGGCTGAATATATATATATTAATTTCACTAAAAATGGTTCAGTTGTTTCCAGAATGAGATTTGGATAAAATACATTAGTTTGTCCTGGTTAAAAAAAAAATGTACTACCATTTCATTGAGAAACTATGCTTTGGAGCAAGGACTTGAAATTGAGTAGAGATGGGCTTGTGTCAGGGATGCGCCTTTCGCTGTTCATGCGGAAAACTGCTCAAATTTGGTCAAATGTTGAAAAAATCTCTATTTGCACAGGCTCAGCAGAGACTTGCTCAAGTTGGGTTGCTAAATTCTCCAAAGAATCCATGTGCACTGACCATGCACAAGCTCAGGGCTCTGGCACTTGGCACAAGAACAGAGAGATAGGAGACCATCTCTCCTACTCTCTTCATGCTCAGGAAAAGGAAATGCACAACGGATAAGAGCTGGGATGAGGGGTTGACTGGCTAGGGGGCAGGTTGGGATTTTCAAGGGTGGGGCGAAGATTGGGAGGTGAGGTGGGGATGGATATTGGATTCTAGTTATTAGGGTAACTAGAAGAACTTGCCCGGATATCTCGAGGTGCTCAGACACTATGGTGACAGATGCCAGCCTCATGAGGGGGAAATTTCCTTCCTAACCCCAAATATGGCTAGATTGTCGGGCTCAACGGGTGGTGATCAACAGCTCAATGTCTAGTTGGCAGCCGATATCAAGCGGCGTGCCCCAAGGGTTGGTCCTGGGGCCAGTTTTGTTCAGCATCTTTACTAATGATCTGATGATGGGATTTATTGCACCCTCAGCAAGTTCGCAGATGACACTAAGCTGGGGGGAGAGGTAGATACAACGGAGGGTAGGGATAGGGTCCAGAGTGACTTAGACAAATTGGAGGCTTGGGCCAAAAGAAATCTGATGAGGTTCAACAAGGACAAGTGCAGAGTCCTGCACTTAGGACGGAAGAATCCCATGCACTGCTACAGACTAGGGACCGAGTGGCTAGGCAGCAGTTCTGCAGAACAGGACCTGGGGATTACAGTGGACGAGAAGCTGGATATGAGTCAGCAGTGTAACCTTGTTGCCAAGAAGACATATTGGGTTGTATTAGTAAGAGCATTGCCAGCAGATCAAGGAAAGTGATTATTCCCCTCTATTCGGCACTGGTGAGGCCACACTTGGAGTATTGTGTCCAGTTTTGGTGCCCCCACTACAGAAGGGATGTGGACAAATTGTAGAGAGTCCAGCGGAGGGCAACAAAAATGATTAGGGGGCTGGGGCACATGACTTATGAGGAGAGGCTGAGGGAACTGGGCTTATTTAGTCTGCAGAAGAGAAGAGTGAGGGGGGATTTGATAGCAGCCTTCAACTACCTGAAGGGGGGTTCCAAAGAGGATGGATCTAGACTGTTCTCAGTGGTGGCAGATGACAGAACAAGGAACAATGGTCTCAAGTTGCAGTGGGGGAGGTCTAGGTTGGATATTAGGAAAAACTATTTCACTAGGAGGGTGGTGAAGCACTGGAATGGGTTCCCTAGGGAGGTGGTGGAATCTCCATCCTTAGAGGTTTTTAAGACCAGTCTTGACAAAGCCCTGGCTGGGATGATTTAGTTGGTGTTGGTCCTGCTTTGAGCAGGGGGTTGGACTAGATGACCTCCTGAGGTCCCTTCCAACCCTGATATTCTATGATTCTATGTGCGGAGGCTGGGACTGGCTGCGTAAGGAACCTGGAGTAAGGAGCTGAGGGGTAGAGCGAGACTGAATTTGAGATAAAGGGGGGAAATTGGGACATGAGGACTAGGCGTGGGAACCAGTGTGGGGAAACTGAGTCTGAATGGAGACTGTAACTGGAATGATGCACCTGGGGAGGTGTGGTTGGAAACTAGCACAGTCATCCTTACATATGGCATTTCCCAACTTCTGAGTGCTTGAGTTCATCACCTTAACCGTGTTCTTTTAACACCGCTGTTCACGTGTCATGTATACGTAGGTATCCGATAATAAATGGCATGTGTAAGAGACGGGTGCACAAGCAAATCACTAGTTTGGTGCTGTTACACACCTGGCTGAATCCCCCTACTGGACAGTCACCAGTCTGCTGTAACTGGACCCAACCTTTGGAACGCACGTGCATCCAAGCCAGCTGGCTCCGAGCAGAGTCCAGGCTCTGTTCCTAACTCTGGAACTGTCGGGCATGACCCCAGGAGTAGCCCCCCGTCTGGCACCTGCCTTGGGAGGAGGGACTCCACAGCCCAACTGCCCCAGGACCCAAGAACCAGGGTTGGGCCTCCCAAGCCTGCCCAGTTACCTATGCAGGATCCCCCAGAGTGCTACTTCCCCAGGGGTTCTCTGGTGTATAGTTTAATCCTTTAGGGGCCATGTGGCAGGTAACCAAGGAACACGGGTTTTACACAGGACTTTCTCAACCAGTGTCTCAAAGCATACAAGGGTTACAGAGAAACAACAATAGTCTATACATTCTGCTCCCTGAGGCTATGCTCATCCCTTCTGTGAGTCCTTAAATAAGGTTTCTGTCCCCTCTTTCATGCGGCCAATTGACCAGCTTCAGACCCCAGTCAGGTGGTGGTTAGTCGAGAACCCCCTGGCCCCGAAGTCCAAACTGGGAGAATCAGTTGCCTCCAGCCCAGCTCCTCTCTGTAGCAAAACCTGAGTAGTTCTAGGGTTGGTGCCCCTTGGGTGGTGGACTAGCACTACTGATGACTCTTGCATTAGCCCTTCAGGGAGGTGTCGGCCATTGCAATGAGCGGTCTTGGGTCTGCCCTGGACAGCTGTAGGCAGGTACGTCACCTGCTCAAAACGTAGGTCACGTTCTTCAAAATCCCATTTACAAAGTCAGTGGAAGGTCCCTATTTGATACAGACACATCCACCCCCAATACACACTGCTCCGTCACAGGTACTTCCCTGAGCTTTTAGAAGAACAGAGTGTGTGGTCGGCTGGGCAGTCGTGCAGGGCAAGCCGTACTTGTTCTGGTCCTGCTGGGGCTAACAGTTGGAACTAATGCCTGGGCTGAAGCCTTCACCTTGACCCACCACACAGGGAGCAGGTACAGTCGTTGTGTCCCTGTGCTCTCCTGAATGCATGGTCTGTGCCTCTAGGGGCAAGATCTGCTCCCTGCAGAGGAAGCAGTGCCACCCCCGGGCGCTCTCCACCCCAGCCAGTAGAACTGGATGGCTGCAGAGGGGAGTTCCTGCTTCACCCTCATCAGAAGCGATGCAGCAGGCCTGTTCCCACTGTGAGCTGGGTGCTCTGAGGGTGATTGTGCCTGCCAGTGACAGGTCATCTCCGGGAGTCTGCCCTGTGGCTGTGCAGTGCCACACCCCTCTGCCCCCCAGCCCATGCCTTGGATAGAGCTAGACGAGACCACCTAGGGCATCGTGTGCATCCCTCTGGGGGCCAGGGCAGGATCCCGCTCTGCAGTCCACCCGCAGGTGCCGAGTTTTAAATGATTCAAGCCATCGGATTCAGGACCAGGAAGCTGTGTCTGGAGTTACAAACCCGCCTACCTAGCCCAGCTATTGGGTAGCTCCCACCATCGCTCTGCTACAACTGCCCACTCCTCCACTTCCTCGCGAGCCCTTTCTCCCACGCCACCCCTTCCGCGTGGGACAAGCTCCCATCCAAACTCATCAAGCCGCTTCCTCCTTCTCCATCCAGCATCACAACCATCCTCTGCCTCACGAAGTGCAGAGCTGTGCTCAGTGCGACCACCGAGGCGATAAGAAATGAGGGTATCCTGCTATATTCATCTGTTACCCCCTCTATGACACCCTAGCACTAGGGTTGCACAAAACCAAACCCCCTTCCCTGCTCCTATCCCATCCCTTCTCTGAGGCAGGGCCGGCTCTGGCTTTTTTGCAGCCCCAAGCAAAAAAAAAAAAAAAAAGATTATCGGGGCGGCCGGAGTGGCAAAGCAGGAAAAAAAAACCCCGCAGGGCGGCCGGAGCACGTGTGCAGGGGGATTCCCTGCGCTGCAGACGTGCCCTGGCTATTGGGGTGGGGAGGGAGCGGGGGGGGGAGAGAGAAGGGGGGTGGCCAGGGCTTCAGTGGGGCACTCGCCACGCGGCCCCTCCCGCCGCACCACCTGCCGGGAGGGCTTTGCGCCGTGCCGGTCGGTGGGGAGAGAAGGACGCAGGCTGCCCTGCCGGGCTTGCTACAGACCTGGCACTGGTTGGGGCAGACGGAGCATGCAGCCCGCTCCCAGCAGGGCGCTCCTCTCCTTCGCGCCGCTGCCCCCTACAGGGCGGCCAGATCGGCGAACAAAACAAAACAAAAAAAAGCGGCCGTGCCGCCCTAGGATTGGGCGGAATGCCGCCCCGTAGAATCTGCCGCCCCGTAGAATCTGCCGCCCCAAGCACAAGCTTGCTCGGCTGGTGCCTGGAGCCGGCTCTGCTCTGAGGCCCCGCCCACACTCACTCCAACCCCCACTCACTCCAATTCAATGCGCTCGACCGGCTTAGGGAGAGTCTTCCACAGACTAAGATTTGTGTTCTCAACCCAGGGGTGGCTGCAAACAGGTGTCAGGCGACGAGCTACGAGAATAACAGATGTTTCAGTTCTCTGACAATTCCGAAAAAAATCATTTCAGATCAACCTGAAAACAAACATGTTTGAAGTTTCAGTGACTTGGAAAGTAAAAAAAAAAATAATTTGGGTTTGAATAAAACTTTTTTTTTTTGCTTTAGAGCACTTTTTTACATTATACATTTTTAAAAATATGAAATGAAATGAAATATCCTAACAAAAATCATTCTAAATCAAAAAGTTAAAATGGTTTGTTTTTTGGGGGGAGGATTATTTTAAAGGTCCTTTTTTTCCCCCAGTGAAACAAGTCAGTGAAATTGACACAAATCTGTGAAATGTTTTAGTCAACCTAAATTTGCATTTTTCTCCCAAAGAATGTTTTGGTCGAAAAATGTCACCTATCTCTTATCAGGAGTTTGAAATCCCCTTGTCCTCCCTGTTTTGCCAGCTAGACCCTGCTACACAAGAGACGTGTCCCTCCCAGTAGGGCAAAGGTTGGGAACCAAAGGGTTAAGCGTGATACGAAATATATTCAGCCTAATTTTTCCTTATGTTAATTTCATTCCATTGCTCCAAATTCTGTTCCCTTGTATCATCCTACATTGACTTTGCCTCCAGCTGCTAACATGGTGTATTCAAACACCTGCATCAGCATGCAATGTGATTCCTATCCCATATCTTAGTTAGTATACACTTAAAAAATAATAAAATAAACTCCCCCTGATCAGTATGCCTGCCGTTTAAGCAGCATTAAATACATGAAAACGGGAGCTGCACTCAGATTTAATTAAATGAGCCAATTGAAAAGCTGCTGCCAAGTATTAGTTTAAGGTAGAAAATACCCTTATTTTGGTGTTTATGCAGATTGAATTTGCGCGGCCTTATGGGAGATGCTAAACATTTTGTGGAAGACTTGCATTTTGGAAATGTATTGCTGTGATTTGAATTTGGTTTCATTACGAGTGTCGGGCACTCGCTCCGTTAGAAGCGGTGTGTTGGGTGCTCCCCAGGTTAAAATATCCCTATTCAATGCATCGCTTTTCAAAGTACTGGTGAAAAGAGTGAGATGACCAATACCTGGTGGCTGACAGCTTCATTCGTCAGGCTCTTTAAGGTCCTGGGTGTAGAACAACTCCTTATCTGACACACAAACCCCTCTCTTTGATCTTGGAATTTTGGATAGGATGTGGCCGGCACTAAAATGGTCACTGGAACGGACGCTCCAGCCAACGTGATTCTAGTCCCACTTTATACTAAGCTTTTCTCGCCCACTTGTAGATTCCAATCTAGAACTGGCCGAATAATGAAATAACTGATTTGTAACTATTTCCATGCGGCACTTTGACTCGTTATCTGTTGATCTTAATATGGTAATGACAGACCATATTACTGCTATCTGAGCACTCCCAATCTTTAATGTGTTTATCCTAACACCACCCCTGCAGAGCTATAATCCCCATTTTACAGATGGGAAACTGAGGCACAGAATGACTAAATTCACACAGGAGGTATTTGGCATAGCAGGGACTTGAATCCAGGTCTCTGAAGCCCTAGGCTAATGCCCTACAGTCTGGACCATCCTTCCTTTCCCATGACACTGTGCATCAAAGTGAGATCATATCAGTCACTAGTTGTGAGGATTTGGACAACTTGTGAAAATTTTCTCCGATCTCTAAAGTCTCCCAAAATTATTATTTGACCGTAAACTGGTTTTGGAAAAAGCACAACTTGTCTTCACCAGGCTCCTGTTTAAAATGTTTCAGTCGTCCAATCAAGAAGTAGATGTGATACCATGTTGACTTGTAGTGACCACCTGCACAACTTTATTTGCTAATCGTTGTTCATCAGTTGGAAAAGGTCATGAATGTCCCACAGGAGGAAAAGCATGCAGTAACGCTGCTAGAAAAAAGAGGGGTCATTTCATCAACAATTTTGGGGAAATTTCCCCTTTAAATATATAGATAGATTCAAAATGGAAAATGTTCAACCACTTCTATACCTGGTTGAAAAACAGGGCGGAGTGGAGAATCACAATTTCATTGAAATTCTTCCCAATGTTGACTCATATTTTGAAATGTCATCAAAATCTCTCATCCAGCTGTACTGTTCATTTGAACGGCTTGGCAAACACCTCGGAATAACAAAGACGTTCAGTGAACATCAAGAGCAGAACGGCCCGAAAAGGAGACTAAATCTGCATCTGGCTATCTGCACCCAGCATTGTTCCACCGCGACCCACGCTGAAGTGGAGGGACCAGTTCTGGAACAGAAGGCTCAACACAACCCAGTCAGTCCTTGGCCTCTCTGCTGAGGCTGCCAGCAGGAGAAACCATCGGTGGCAATATGATGTAGACACCCGTGTCAGAGGATCCAGGATGAGACCAGCAATCTAGCACACACAAGCCAGCGAAGCACTGTCAGAGGGTGATGAGTGTTGGTCACTGATCAATCTGGTCTGATTCAAACCTGTGACCAAGAGGGTAGAAAAGACTCTGTTCTCATCATTAGTCTCCTCCTGAGCGACTCCTCCCTCCTGCTGCTGGGATAATTTGATGGCTAGCTGATTTGTGGCATGCCGCAGATATAACAGTTGTCGAATCTACATGTGGTCGAGATATACTTAGAATAAATTGTGTCCAGAACCATACGGTGGAGGGGGGGGCGGTTTCCATTCTAGTAACCGCAGTTAGCTCTGGCCACACACCAGCCGAGGTCCTGAGATCAAACAGCAGTGTCAGAGATCAAACATCATCTCAGCTCAGGTTCCATAATTGCTAAGCGCGCTCAGATACTTTCCACCCTGTGCCAGGGTTGGAGGGTGTAGTTGCCCCTAGGCAACTGATCATGATGAAAAAACTCTTCTGTGCCCTACAATTACTTGCACTCCCAGTCACCAAGCATTCTGCTGTTCTGAATACATTGCCTATCTACAGGCAACCATCTGGTCTGCCCTGTAGGATAGTCACCCCCCTTCTGGCTGTACATTTGGGATCCTCAGACCCAATGGGATATACCAGGCATGCCCAAGCTTTGAGATGCCGCAGGTTACTCCTGCAACTTGCCAGGAGCTCAAGAGGTGTTATACGTTAGCGTGCATTTTATCCCCAAATATTTGCTGCTTCTCCATAGAAACGAGGGTTTGAGCCTGTAAGGTTCTGCGTATGCCCGGCGCCCCCAACTCCCACTGTATGGCGAAGGGCTTTCAGCACCCTGCAGCCGGTCCTGAGTACTTCACAGAATCAGGCCCTCAGGTGGAGAGGCTGAGGCAGAGTTGATCATGGTTTCCTGGATAGAAATCTGCATCTAAATGTTATTTGCAATGAACAGTTCACCCAGCACTGTCCTACCCCACCCCACCCTATTCTGGAGGGGATTAGAGTTCGGAATTAAAATCCCATTCATTTTATCGACTGTAAAATACAGCAGAGGACCCTAATGTTCAGTGACACTGTCCTGATCACGGATAATGTCAGTTCTTGACTGCTAAGTGGGACTGAACTTGATCAATGCGTGACACCCAGCACTGTTCCGTTGTTTTGCAGTTCAAGACACTTCGGCGCTGCAGAAAGTAGCGTTAGTGGACTCAGTGTTACTTAGGGTACGTCTACACTGCAATAAAACACCCACAGCTGGCCCGTGTCGGCTGATTCGGGTTGCAGGGATATCAAATTGCAGCACAGATGTTTGGATCAGGCTCTGGGACCTTCCCCGCTCGCAAGTCTCAGAGCGAGCTCCAGCAGCTACACTGCCATTGTATAACCCGGCAGCCTGAGCTCCACAAGCCACATGCCCTAAGAGAGCTGGTGCCCCAGCTGCTCATGAAGGACACTGTGCAGTTAGATGGGCCTTCTTTCCAGGGCCGGCTTTAGCAAGAGCAGGGCCCGATTCCTGGGGGCGGGGCTTGCTGCAAGCCCCGCCCCCAGGAATCGAGCCGCACTCCAGCCGTGTTCGCCGGGCTTGGGTCCGGCCCAGAGCCCCTTGGCGGCCGGACCCGAAGCCGCGCCGGGCCGGGGGGGCTGGAGCTGAAGCCGCGCCGCGGGGGCCAGGCCGGGGGGCTGGAGCCGAAGCCACGCCGCGGGGGCCGGGCCGGGGGGCTGGAGCCGAAGCCGCGCCGTGGAGGCTGGGCCAGGCCGGGGGGCTGGAGCCGAAGCCACGCCGCGGGGGCCAGGCCAGGCCAAGCCGGGCCAAGCTGGGCCGGGAGGCCGGAGCCGAAGCCGCGCCGCGGGTTGGGTCGAAGCCGCGCCGCAGGCCGGCGCACTCGGCCAGAACCGGGGCCGGACTAGGCCGTGCCCATCTCGCTCCCCCCACCACCCCGGGTTATCTGGTGCTGCCTGCCCGCCCCTGCTTCTTTTCAGACTTCCCGCAAACCTCTGATTCATGGGAAGCAGGGGAGGGGGAGGAGCAGGGGGCGGAGCATTCAGGGGAGGGGAAGAGGGGAAGTGAGCTGGGGGCGGGGTGGAGAGCTGCGGCGCGGGGCCCTCTTACCGCGGGGCCCAGTTCAGCCGAATCGGCTGAATCGGCCTAAAGCCGGCCCTGCTTCTTTCAAACAAGACACAAGAGCCAGGTCTTCCACTGCTCGGGGCTACGGAAAGTCCCCAGGCACTTTTTGCAAAAGCGAGTGTGTGAACCGTGGTATCCTGTTCACATTCCGATGCAGGTAATTCCATTCTGCTGCCCTACATTTCCTCTGTCACTTCAGTTCGCGGCTCTATAATGTCTTCGCTTCCTGGCCCAATCTTTCGGCTGGTATTACTGTGCGCTTTTCTTTTTTAATTGCTTTTTCATAAGGAAACAGACCATGAAAAGTGCAAACCGGTACTTATCTACTAACAGCTTGTGTATGTTTCTAAATACCACACGCTTCCCGGGATTGCTAACGGAATGAGGGAATCACGCAGTTTTACAACTTGTCAGAGCTGCAAGACCGGACAATAGGCAGCCGGACTATACCACAGACATAACGTGATAGGGTTGGGGTAACAGTAATAAAACAGGGGACGACATCCATGCATAGGGAGCAGAGGGAAGACGGGGCCGGTACACGGAGAAAGAAAAAGAAGAGGGGCTAAATGGAATGGAGGTCTGGCGCTCCTGGAGCCATCTGAATGCTTTTACCCAAGTGTATCTAGAAATGGGATCCAAGTTGCTTCAAATTCATACACTGTACTTTGTTTACCAGCTGTCTGCAGAGGTAGAACCACTCTGGAGGTGGAAGGAAAGATCTCTCTGCACAGTTTATCATCAAATGGAAGATGCTGCAAGGGATGGTTATCAGGTCCATCCGCACTGTTACTAGAGAAGGAGAGGGCTGCCACAAGCTCTGTTTTAGGCCTCCAGGGGTGTGTAGCACTGCTATACGCACACACACCCTTTCCTTTATCACAAACAGGGCTGCATAGCAGAGGCTACGGAAGCTGATGACAGGCAGAGAATTGGGCTCGCAGTGGTGCCAGCCAGGAGTGACTCCACTGTATTCGGTGGAGTTAGATCAGTATCAAGCCGGTGTAAACGAGAGAAGAGTCAGACCCATGGCACTGCTGGGGAACGAGAGTGAGTTCCAGTGTTAGAGAAAGGGGCAAGGAATCAGGCCTCTGTCTGACTGACTGGTGCGACCGTGGGCAAGTCCCGTAGGCTGGGCCTTTCAAGGGGGCTTAAACGAGTCAGGCCGTCAAATCCCCCTGACTTTCAGAGAGATCCGTTCAGGTGCCCGTCTCCTTCCCAATCACATCTGCAGCCACAGCTCTCGGCACCATGAGGTCCTACATGCTCAAGCCAGCCCCGGCTCAGCACGAAGCTCTGCGGGAATAATTTGCTCGCGGTGTTTCTGATTATTTTGATGTAACTCTAAATCGGCTCACGTTCTCGCTCAAGGTGAGAGAGACCATCTGAGCAGAGTGTGTGTGTGCATAGAGAGAAAGGGGGCTAGAAGCCATTACACCGGCATTTATCCCTTGATGAGTTCTCCAGCTGCTTGGCCTACATGCTCTTAAGATTTGCTGTGTTTGTTTTAGGTTTTCATACCCTAAGTGCCGGAGAAATTGATTCGAGCCTGAGTAAAATACCTGTCCTTGTCCTAATCTCACCTGCTAAATCCTCATCAGGAAAAACAGAAGTGGAGCTTTATTTTTTGGCTTCGTGAATTCCTCGATCCCTTTTCATGGGACGTCTAGAACCTTTTGGAGCATGACAAAAAACAAACAACACATTTTGGTGTTTCCCGGCCTTCCTTTTTGTATTTTCCACCATAATTTGAAGCAGATTCATTCCCTTTCTGATTGGCTTAAAGAGAGGAGCGTTTTCTGGCACAATATCCCTACAAGCAATTCTGATTCATATCTTTCAACAATCTCTCTCTCCCACTCAAGCCCCTGTAAACGTTAAGACCGTCTTAAGTTAAGACCGTCTTAACTTTAATCTCAGGCTTAAGTGCTTTGCTGAACTGGGACCTGTGTCTTTCAAGTACCAGAGGGGTAGCCGTGTTAGTCCGGATCTGTAAAAAGCAACAGAGAGTCCTGTGGCACCTTAAAGACTAACAGATGTATTGGAGCATAAGCTTTCGTGGGTGAATACCCACTTCGTCAGATGCATGTCTTTCACTTACTCTCATTCTGCTTCTCCGTTTTCTATCACACGCTGTCACTTTCTTTCACTCTCATTTTCTTTCATTCTCACTTGCTTTCACTTACCCTCTCTCTTTCACTAATTCACTTTCTTGCTTGCATACATTCCTTCTCTCTCCCCTTCGGTCTCACCTGTTCCTTATGTATTGCGAAGAAGCTGTCAATATTTTCTGTTATTCAAATCAGATGGAAATCGCCCACTTGGCATTCCATTTTGACACTGAAGCTTTAATTAGGTGAAGGACCCTGTTCCCCCGGTGCTGCTCTGCCCGGGCTAGCTTTGCCTTTCTGCTCGGATATTTGCATTCTAATTAGGAAACCAGGGCTCCCGCTCCTGCTAAAATAAACTGGGGAGCAAAGGAAACCAACCCCGAGCCCTGGAAAAAAATGAAGGCAGCCAAAGTGCAGAGCAACCTTGATTGTTGGAGACATGAGAAAGGGAACGCTAGCAGGGGTGTAGCTGGCCAGATAAATTGTGTACCTATAGCAGGTTCCTTCCCCACTCTGAACTCTAGGGTACAGATGTGGGGAACTGCATGAGAACCTCCAAGCTTAACTACCAGCTTAGATCTGGTTTTGCTGCCACCACCCAAATTATTTATGAGTCATTTGGGAAACTCTGTCTACCTCCCCCCGCAGAATATCTCCCTCCCAAGTACTTCCCTGGGTAGCCTTAAGAGACTTCTCCACCAATTTCCTGGTGAACAGCAATCCAAACCCTTGGATCTTAAAACAAGGAGAAATTAGCCATTCCCCCTCCTTTCCCCCACCAATTCCTGGTGAGTCCAGATCCAACCCCCTTGGATCTTAAAACAAGGAAAAATCAATTAGGTTCTTAAAAAGAAGGCTTTTAATTAAAGAAAGAAAGGTAAAAATCATTTCTGTAAAATCAGGATGGAAAATAACTTTACAGGGTAATCAGATTCAAAGAGCCCAGAGGAACCCCCTCTAGCCTTAGGTTCAAAGTTACAGCAAACAGAGGTAAACCCTCTAGCAAAAGGAACATTTACATGTTGAGAAAACAAAGATAAAACTAACACGCCTTGCCTGGCTGTTACTTACAAGTCTGAAATATGAGAGACTTGTTCAGAAAGATGTGGAGAGCCTGGATTCATGTCTGGTCCCTCTTAGTCCCAAGAGCGAACAACCCCCAAAACAAAGAGCACAAACAAAAGCCTTCCCCCCACCAAGATTTGAAAGTATCTTGTCCCCTTATTGGTCCTTTGAGTCAGATGTCAGCCAGGTTACCTGAGCTTCTTAACCCTTTACAGGTAAAAGGATTTTAATGTCTCAGGCCAGGAAGGATTTTATAGTATTGTATAGAGGAGGGCTGTTACCCTTCCCTTTATAGTTATGACAGCAGGCAATGCAGTGCCCAGCCGCTTCTGAGATCATTCGGGCAGGGCCAGATTTTCAGGTGTTCCGCACCCACAGTAAGTGACAAGCCTTCCAAAGAGCTCCCACGATTTTTCCCCCTCACCACAGTTTGCAGTAGCCTTATGGGTGGCTGAATGGATCTCTCTCTTAGTAATAGTTATGTATTTGTATAGACTTTAAGGTCAGAAGGGACCATCATGATCATCTAGTCTGACCCTCCTGCCCATTACAGGCCACAGAACCTCCCCCACCCACACTTTGCTAAAGTCTATCCACACACATTGGAGGACAGTTTCTGTCAGCCCAAAATTTACTGTCCAACTATCCCCACACTCTACCGTCTTTCTTTCTTTCTATGGGGTATGTGTAGGGCACCAGTCACCGCTGTGTCTAGGCACAATCTTCAACTCCATCCCTGCACTGTGATATGGAGGCAGGCGGTCTGACGTCAGTCTCTGACAACAAATAGCAAATGCATCGCTCAGTGCAACCAGCGGCAGCCCCCACAGTCCTATGTTAAAGGCAGAGGTCCCTCCCTGACCTGCAGTGGCCTGCACCAGCTCTGCATGAACCCATGGAAAGCTGAAGAAGCCTGACTCCAAAATAGCTGATCACGTTCTTGTCCTGTTCACGCCTGATGTCGGCAGATGTCAGAGAAAAGAAGCGGGGCCAGGGCACCGCCCAAACTGTAGGTGGTGAGGCTATGAGATAGAACATAAGAGCGGCGAGGTTGGGTCAGACCAATGGTCCATCTAGCCCAGTATCCTGTCTTCTGACAGTGGCCAATGCCAGGTGCCCCAGAGGGAATGAACAGAACAGGGAATCATCAAGTGATCCATCCCCTGTTGCCCATTCCCAGCTTCTGGCAAACAGAGACTGGGGACACCATTCCTGCCCATCCTGGCTAATAGGAATTGATGAACCTATTCTCCATGAACTTATCTAGTTCTTTTTTGAGTTCTGTGGGACAGGGAAAGAAATGCAGATGAGAGGCAGGGGCATCTAGCTTGCGTCTTATGTGGCCACGGTCACCATAATCTCCGAGCATGAGAAGGGAACAAGAGGACATGAGGAGGGCAGAAGGGAAGGTGATGAAGAGAAGAAGGAGACTGTGCAGCTCAAAGGATTCGAGTTGGGTGAAAGTTTTTGCCTGAAACTTTTTTCAGCAAAACAATGCAGATCCAGTGACACCAAAACGTTTCATGAATTTGTGGCAATTTCATCAAGTTGTTTTGGTCAGAAAAAATCCCACCACCCCCCCCAAAAAAAATCTGAAAAAACGGAAGCATTTCATTCTGCCGTTTCTTGGAGAGATTCTGATATTTCAGTTTCAAAACTGGCCGTTAACTGTATTTAAAAAACGATCAAGATGCTTTTAAAAGGTCAACAGCCAAATAAAATATGTTATGTTCTGTTTAAAACAAATCGTCATTCAACCCCCGCAAAAAAAATTTTCCAGCTTTTTCGGAATTGCCAGTGATTCAAATAATCCAGTATTCACCCAGCTCTGCAAAGGATAAAGGAAGAGGAAGAATGGGAAAGGGGTATTATTATAATTATTATGAAATATTTGTATTATCATACAGTCTAGGAGCACTAATCATGGCCTTGGACCATGTTGTGCCAGGTGCTGTACAAAATGACGTTCCCTGCCCCGGGGGTCGTACCATCTAAGCAGGAGAGGGGAGCCTGATCTTTACGATCTCCCCATGAACTGCTGGTAGATGGGATATCCCAGGAGCATTCTGCAACTTCAGCCCCATGTCAGCCCTCCATGCACTGCTCCTGAAGCCGGGTGGCCGTGGGTTCAGGATTAGCTTGGCAACGACAGGCCCAGTTTTCTCCCTCCGTCCCAGTTCCTTTGTCCGGATCTGGCCCCGTGACCAAGAGCTCAGCTGATTTCTCTTATCCCCTTCCTGCTGATGAACGGTGTCTCTGCTTGCCACGGGTGAGCGAGCACACCAACTGCTCACAGAGGGCCTGACGAAAACGTGCCGGGAAACTGTAAGGTTGTGTACTGACCTTTCCGACATACGCAAGCCGGTAAATACCAGCCCGACTCTAGAATATTAAACAAGCCGCCGCCAGCACTGCATTCTCCATTACCCCAAAGTCCTTGAGGTGGCTACCCCGCCCCAGCCTTGCATTCGCTAGGACCCTGGAGTTTCCACAGTGCTGCCGAGTCGCTGTTGCCCTGCGGCCCCACCCCGGTGCTGCAGCCTCGCTTAACCCTCCGCCGGTCAATCCCCTGCTTAGAGCCTGTACCACGAGGAACCCAGGGCTGTTGCCAAGAGCCAGCTCTGCATCCTACTATTCCAGTGACTTTGGGGGTCAAGGCACAGCATCACCTCCATGGCCTTTATCTCCCTTAAGCCCCAGGGGCTTCTGCCTAGCCCCACAGTCTGTCCTGCCCTGAAGTCCCCGGTGCTGCTCCCTGGAACCACCTCTCTATTGGCCTCCTCTCCTCCACAACGGGGACATCTAGCACCCCACAGACCTGGGCTCTGCATTACGCACGGGGTCTAGAGCCCGGCCTGGCTTCCTCGCACCTTGGGATCCAACTGCTGTAGCAGTTGCTGACTGTGCTCCCAGAGAGGATGGATTTGTCCCAAAGAGATGAGCGAACCAATTCAGACGAGCCAGCCTGGACCTCAAACCCCAGGTGTTTGGTCAGGTCTGAAAAAGTCTGGGTTGTTTTTCCCCCTTCCAGCTATTTTCATGGTGGTTTCTACCCCTGACGGTTCCAGGCGGGCGCAGAACTATCTCGGGCGTGACTGATCTTGCAGTATTAAGGGCGCGACCAGGAGCAGAAAGTACGGTACCTCTGATCAGGAGCACCGCCAGCTTTTCTGCCGCCCTAGGTGGCGGAAGGTCCTGCCCCAAAATGCCGCCCCCCACAGAGGCAATGGAAGGTCCCGCCCCAAAATGCCGCCCCCCACAGAGGCAGTGGAAGGTCCCGCCCCAAAATGCCGCCCCTCACAGAGGCAGTGGAAGGTCCCGCCCCAAAATGCCGCCCCCCACAGAGGCAGTGGAAGGTCCCGCCCCAAAATGCCGCCCCCCACAGAGGCAATGGAAGGTCCCGCCCCAAAATGCCGCCCCCCACAGAGGCAATGGAAGGTCCCGCCCCAAAATGCCGCCCCCCACAGAGGCAATGGAAGGTCCCGCCCCAAAATGCCGCCCCCCACAGAGGCAATGGAAGGTCCCGCCGCCGAAATACCGCCTAGGTCGCTTAATGGGTTGCGCCAGCCCTGCCTCTGATGCAAAAGCCCCACATGTGAGCAATGGGGAAGCAGGAGCCTACAGAAAAGCCCTTGACTGGTAGAACGGGATCCTCCTTTTTATACGAAACCCATTAGCCGCCCTTCCCAGCTGCTAGCATGCAAACCCCCAGGGAAACCCCCTGCCACCTCATATCCTCCCCAGAAACCATCTCTGGCCCTGGCTGATACAGCATTGTGGAGCCTGGGTCCCTCTTCAGCTCGGCCTCCATGCTGCTCCCCCCTGTCCAAGGCCTGCAGAGGCCAGTGCTGGGACACACGCGCTCTGAGCGGAGCAGCCGCAGGGGCACCAGGGGTGCTTGGGAGTCTGTCGCTTTGTTGTTACTGTGCGTGCGTAGCGTCAACAGGGAAGTCTAGACCACGTCCAGCTGTATCTGACTTCAAAGGAGAGCGCTGGGGGGGACCGGGCAAGCAGCTGGCCTCTCGATTATCCAGACTCCCGATTAGCCAATTAAAATCGGTGTTCCCCATGCGATTTGGATAAACGGGAGTACACCGTACGGCACGTGACACAAATTCCGTTCCATGATTGTGTGGCTCACGGTAGCTCGGGGAGGACGCAGCTGAAATGAGAGCCCCGTTGTGCTAGGCACTGTACATACACATAGTGAGAGACAGTCCCTGCCCCACAGAGCTTCCAGTCGAAACAGACAGGATGGACAAAGGCTGGGAGAGGAAACAGGGACTTTTGCATACATTACAGATCACCTCCCTGGCCCCTAAGTGACATAGAAGCTTAAGAGAATGTAAGAATCCTGATGTCCAAAGCGACTGAAGCAATTAGTCTCACTCTCACTGAAAGGCACTTGGGCTCCTAAGGCACTTAGGCCCAGCGCCTCAAAGGTTCATTGAGATCAGTGGGAGTTAGGTGCCTAAATACCTTTGTGGAGCTGGGCCTTTGGCACGTCACTGCAGTGACGTGCTCAAGTTCACACACAGCAGGACAGCAGCAAGCCCGGGCTAGACGCCAGGTAACCTGACAGCCAGAGCAGCGCCCTGGCCACTAGCCCACACTGCCGCTCCGTAATAGCATTGTCGCATATTGTTGTTCTATTGCCCTGGGGCTGGATTATGCCTTATTGATGGGCATCTCCCCGGCTCCGCTGCTCGCTCGCTGATGAATAGGCAGGTGTGCTCGTTTGTATGTTGCACAGCTGCTGGTCCACGAGCAATCTGGAATGATGGCCTCCCACACAACATCACTTCTGACCTTCCAGGCTGTGACACCTGTCACTGAATGGCAACCGAGCAGGGTGTTTTATTTAACGCTGGCTAATGCTGAACAAGGCCTGACGCGTAACCAGAGCGTGTGTCCCATTCACCCTTTGCCTGCTTGCACCACTGACCAGCTGTCTGGTCTCAGGCAAGGCAGAGAAGCTGGATGCAGGATACGGGTCACTCAGAGAGGCAGGTGAAGTCCCAGCTCTGCAATTGGACATTCCGGTGCATGAAAAGGGTCATCGGTTCAGGACATGAGACAAATTCAAAGGCCAGAAAAGATCCTTGTGATCATCTAGGCCACAGAACTGCCCCCAAATAATCCCTAGAGCAGGAAAACACCCACTCTTGTTCGAAAACTGGTCAGTGATGGACATCCCAGGGAATTCCCACAGAACGCCCAGCTCAGCTCTAGGCCCGAGATCTCTGCTGTCAATTAAGTTTCCTCCCCCAGTTTGTGTGGGAAAGATGGAGAGAACATGCCAGCTGCAGCTGTGCACTCAGAGCAGAGCTGGCGCGTGTGTTTAAAGCACAAATAACTCCCTTCTTGCAGAAGGAGTGACGGGATCTCCCTTACTCCCGCGTGCATCCGTAATGAGAGAGCAGCACAGATGGTGTCAGCGACTTAGTCTGAAGTACAGTAACGTGCCCATTAAAATAACCTCAGTGGCTGACGAGTTACCACTAGATCCCATGCAGGGAGACGTGTTCCAGTGGAAAGGCTGTGGGGCCAGCCTGCCCACAGTCCTCCTGCCATGGACCCAAACCTGCAGCCCGGTAACTCTTGCGGGTGGAAGTTTGCCCTCCAGGCATCCTGCAAATGATACACGGATCCCACTCCCCTCTTCACTGAGGGCAGCGTGGATTGGCGAACCCACACTCTCCTGGCCAGCTGCACTGTCTGACAGCAGATGGGCGGGTGCTCTCTGTGGACCCACTGACTAGCAGAGCATCCGCAGTGCAGCTGCTAGAGTTAATCCTCCCATCAAGGTGCAAGAGGCGAAGGAACCCACTGAGGCACGTTGTCCAGTCTTGGCTACACTGACAATTTACGGCGCTGCAACTTTCTCGCTCATGCTGGCTGTGCCGAGGTGCTGCGTGAGTTTTGTCAGCAAATAGAACATTAGTCAAAAAATGCATTGGGGCGGGGGGGACTCTGTCAAATTTGACCCGAATTTGTGAATAGTTTCAAACAGTTTTGGCTGAGGAAAAATCCCCAATTTTTTGAAAAAGTCAAAACGTTTCATTTGCACCATTTTGAAATGTTTCATTTGGGGCTTTTGCGTTTTGCAATGGCATTTTGTTTGCAGCTCAACCCAGCACTCTAGCATGGGGTGACAGTGGGGACGGGGTCTGCTCAGTGATCTGTCGCCAGAAAAGGATTAGCGAATCTCCCCATCGTCAACGCCCCCCCCACCCCCGGCAGGTGTCGCTCAATCTTATTTAAAGAGGCATGAAGCCAAAGTGTTCATGGTCCCCTTTTGCTCTCTGAAGGGTGCATGCAGCATTTGCCTATAAATAAAATATTCCATAGAGTTCAAGAGACTGTCAAGGCTAGAGAGGAAGATGTTGCAGTAATCGAGATGAAAGATGAGCTGAGCGTTTTAGCTGTGTGAATGGATAGGAAATGTTGTTCTCCTCTAGTCAGATCTGCATAAGACCACTGTCCTACTCCTCGGGCATGGGAGCCGTATTTTGACAGCTGGATTTCCTTGTGAGCAGCCCTCCTCCAATGGGATCGGAGACAAAATGTTTTTTTACTACCCAAGTTTAGCAGTGCAGCAACCACGCCATTTTCATTCTAACACTCTCCCCATATTTGTGGCAAGTCTGATCTCATCCTCGGTGAACAGCTCATCACAAGTGCCTGCCTTTGGCACGTGCAGAAGACAGTGTCCCACAGCTCACAAGCTCCACCGATTCCTCGCCATCTCTGTCTGCACAAGCTGGATATGGAAACCAGCCGCTCTTAACGAAGCCTCGGCTTGATTCAGTGCAGGTCCTTCAAGCTGGGTCTCCCACATCCCAGTGAGCATAGGCGCCGACTCCATGGGCGCTCCAGGGCTGGAGCACCCACAGAAAAAAATTGGTGGGTGCTCAGCACCCACCGGCAGCTGCCCGTGGCACCGCCCTCCCCCCTGCTCCAGCTCACCTCCACCTCCTCCGCGAGCGCGCCGCCGCGTCCTGCTTCTTCCCCCTCCCTCCCAGCGCTTGTGCTGCGAAACAGCTGATTTGCAGGGCAGGGAGGGAGGGGGGCATGCGGCACGCTGGGGGAAGAGGCAGGGCCGGGGCGGGGATTTGGGGAAGGGATCCAATAGGGGCAGGGAGGGGCGGAGTTAGGGCGGGGACTTTGGGGATGGGGTAGAGATGGGGGCAGGGCCAGGGGTGGAGATGGGGTGGAGTCGGGGCGGGGAAAGGGGAGGGAGGCATGGGCACCCACCGGCGCCGGGGAAAGTTGGCACCTATGCCAGCGGGGTACCCTAACTCTTAACAAGACGTCACTTTCATTTCACCAGCTCACTGTCCAATTAGCACATCCCAAAAGATGAGCCAGATCTGGGCCTAATTACCCAATATAAACCCACTGAATTTCAGCCACCTTCCACCTCTGTAAATAAGTTTCTGGTGGGCATTTAATGACTCTGCAATAAAGACCTCATGAAAGCTTCAGGAAGGGTTTCCTCTCCCCGCCTCACCCTTATTTTTAAAGAAACTTAAAGGAGATCCGTTTCCATATTGCTTGGCACAATGGTGTTAAAAGTCCATAGGGGCAGAGCCACCTCTCTCCAGGGTCAGCTGTATGCCAAAAGGAAGTGCTGATGAACAATGAATGACACCTCTCGATCCACTACTAGAGGCAGCCCATGGAAGGACTTCAGCCGGTGGGGATTGAGAAGTAGATGAAAAATACATCTTGGTATTTTCCCTATCTTTGAACCCAAGGGCTTGAAAGCTTGACTCTGATGCTTGATGTGCTAATGGAATGTTCCCCCCCCCCCCCCGCCCATTGGAAAATGCTGATTCGTCAAAGCTGAAACGTTGATTTTGACAAAACTTCCGCGGAAACCAGTTTCTGATGGAAACCTCCCAGGCTTCCTGCCAGCTCATCTACTCCCCTGCCTAGAAAACACAGTCAATGCCAGAAACACCAAAACTACCCTGATGCAGGAAACGTTCTAATGTTTCCAAAACACAACGAAACAGGCTTCCCATTCCAGGGGGAAAAAAAATCAAGGATTTACACAGTCATCCCAATTCAGGATGAAATTAAAAAAAAAAACTTAAAATTTTTGCAGGCCTGGAAGTCCCTTTCCTGGCCTGCTCTTGGGGCCCTGCACTGCAGACTCTGAAATGGAACACCTGCAATGGATGCATCTGAAGAAGTGGGCTTTTTACCCCCAAAAGCTTATGCCCAAATAAGTCTGTTAGTCTGTATCCACAAAAACAACGAGGAGTCCGGTGGCACCTTAAAGACTAACACGGCTACCCCCTGATACTTCAAATGGAACAGGCAGATTCCAGGGCTGATCTGTGCCTTGGCACTGAGAACTCCCAAAGCACATTGCGAGACGGCGACGGGGAGAGCAGAGGGGGACGCCGGATGCCAGGGCCGAGGGGGCAGAGACACTTCAAGAGTTTTATTCCCCTCAAACATGAGAACTCAATTCCAAAGCACAGCTGCGGAATCAAATTAAAGTCCGTCCCAGGGGCAGGAGCTGGGCTCAGGATGGCTGCGGGGCATTTGTTAATGCTGTTAGGTTTCCCCGTTGTGCCACTTCCCGCGTCAGCCTCCATTCAGCCCAGCAGGAGCAACTGCACAGCCGGCGTCACCTCTGATGAGAACATCTGCTCCGTGGGCTGGCGGGTACCATTGGTGGGAAACTGAGTGTTTCCTGTCGAGTTCCAGGGACTTTCCCCAGGTGGAATCAATTACTTTGGCTCTCAATGCATATGGCTTGGCTTTGGTATTGCAATCAGCCACTCAACGGTACTCCGCTTGGGACCGGCTGTTACTGGCTCTAAAATATCTGCTGCCCTAGACAGCCTGGGAAATGTTCTTCACTTCGTCACTGACAGGTTTGCTGCCTGGAAGGTTCTGTCTACACTATAGTGAGAGGTGTGGTTGCAGCACTGGCTGCTATCCCCGGGCTAGCTTTCACCAGTACAAGCGTGCCTGGAACGCTGGGTAATTCTCATGCTACCCCATTGACACGGCTTTGATCTAGCTGGCACGGCTAAAAACAGCAAAGTCAGGTATGCCAACCTGCACGTCAACCACGCCCCCCGACTGCAGGCTAAACATACCCTGACTCAAAGCCTCCAGAGTCCACCTTCTTCTCAGTTACATGGGTGACTCCGATGGCGATCGTGGAGCTGAAAGCAGAATCTGGCCTAACGTTTGTAACGTTAGGCTGCCTGTGGCGTTAGAAACATCAACCGCCTTGGGCTTCTGCCCCTGCTTTCTCTCTTGCCCGTGGCAGTGTGCTCATGAAGAGAACCATGAACGTCCTGGGGCCAGAAGCCAGGACGCAGCATGTCCAGTTGATGTCACTTAACGAGGCATCAGGAAACTTACGTCCTCTTCCTAGCTTTGCCACTGGATGACCGAGGGGAAGTCATTGCCCCGCTCCATGCCTCGGTTTCCCCATCTGTAAAATGAGGATAATGGCATTTTAACTTCTTTTGCAGAGCGCTTTGGAATGTATAAATAAAAACACTACATGGGGTTGGTCAAAAGCTACTTGAAATCAATGGATCATAAGCTCTTCAAGCCAGGGATGGTCTGTTACTAAGTGTATTTACAGCGCTTTGCACAGCAGGGCCCTGATTTTGGTAGGACCTACTATAATACCAGTAATATTCCTGCCCTTCTCCCTTTCATTCCATCCTTCTAGTTTTGGCTGACAGTTGAAGTTAGACAAATTCAGACTGGAAGGAAGGTGTACATTTTTAAGGGTGAGGGTAACTTACCCAGGGTCACGGTGGATTCTCCGCCTTTGACAATTTTTAAATCAGGATTGGAGGTTTTGCTCAAAGATCTGCTCTAGGAATTACCTTGGGGCAGTTCCCAGGCGTGTGTCGTCCAGGCGCTCAGCCTAGGTGATCACAATGGTCCCTTCTGGCTTTGGAATCTATGAATCTTTCTCTCTCTTTTATCCTCCCACTTAAAAGTAAAAGGTCACAGTCAGAATTGTGTCCCCAGTGGCTGACACATCCCTACCCCGAACGGTGCTGTTCCATTCATGTAACTCTGCGCTACCCAGGCGTGACCAGCCTGGTAGCTACAAGGGAGGGGAAATAAATAAATAACTCTCCCAACGTCGACAGAACACACAGGCCCTTTTCTTGCAAGCAGGTTATTTTCTTTGATCTTCTCCCCCTCCCGCCCCCCACAGGTAACAGGCTAGGGGCCATATTTCAAACCGTATCTAATTCGAAACACAGAGATGAAGGGGCGCGAGATGAAAAGAAAGCATTAATCTCGCTCGCTCCTGCAGCGCCGCAATAAATTTTGTCTCCGAATTGCTTTTGCTCTCGGCCGGAGGTTGGCATTTTCTGTGAGCGAGACCCGCAGAACGAGGGAGTGTGAAAATGTGACATTGTACGGGAGCGGCTGAGTCCAAGACCCACCATCACAGGGCATGTGCATCGGCCGGGTATGGCACCGCTGATCCGCGTCCGCTAGGCAAAGGCACGTCCGTCTTTGCACCTGACTTGTGCTTCAAAGCCCGGTGGAGTCTTCCTATTGATTTCAATGAGCTTTGGATTAGGCCCTAAATGAACTGAGACTGGGAGCCAATCTACCCTGTGGCCTGGCTTGCACCGTGGGCACCTCCTCACTCCCTTGGGCCACCTCCCCAGCTCATGGGTTGCAGTGTGGCTAAGAGAGGAGGCACCAAGGAGCTGCTACAGGAGGCTGGTTGGGAGAAGGCAGAGCCCGGGGTCCTCCCCCACAATGCAGGATAGTCTAGCTATACCAGCGTATTAGGGGCAGTAGGCTACATTCGGGTACAAACTTGGGGTAGGGCACGTCCCTTGTTGAGTCACAGTCTGGCCCCCAGGCTGCTCCCGAGACAGGATGGTGCCCACGAAAGCTTATGCTCAAATAAATGTGTTAGTCTCTAAGGTGCCACACGTACTCCTCTTCTTTTTACGGATACAGACTAACACGGCTGCTACTCTGAAAAAATGCAATCTAAGGATCCCAGCCTCTTTCCTCCCTAACCTCACACCTGGCCCGCTTGTCATTCTGATCAGCAGAAAGCAGACAGTACACTCAGAGGAACACAGCTCATTCCTAAACCCCCAGGCCCTGCAGCCCCTAGGAACTGCAGGGATTTCGACAAAGCTCATTTCACATTGACCCTCAAAGAGCCACCAACTGAGGTAGATCTTCAGTAGCTGCTGGAGACAGACGGGCTAGCTCAGATCAGAGCAGGACTTCTCCCAATAAACGTCTGCCCCCGAACTCGAGCAGAGGCTTGGCTGATGTTTGAAAAGCCTCGTTTCACTTTGCATTCCTGTGAGCGACTGGTTCAACCAAGGACACAGAGCAAGAATTCCCATCGATAGTTCTCATGATGTTTCCAGACGGAGGAGAAGCAGGACGTACCGAGAAGCCTTACAGGAGAGCCTTTCGTTGAGAAATCTGTAGGCCCAGTTTTGCAGACATGGGGCTCCTGCATCACTACCGTCAATGGGAGTTTGCCATTTATTTCAAACGGATCCAGCCCCAGAGGCTCAATTGAGCTTAAAAGATCTCCAGAATCTGGACGGCTTACCCCAACCAAACCCAAGCAGCAATCCCCGGGGGGGCTCCGATTCCCACAGATGTCATTAAGATTGCAGAATGTAAACCTGACCAGAATCTGTCCCCTCTGAAGTTATGATCATTTATTTGTATTGCGGAAGCCCTTAGAGGCCCCAAAAGGGATCAGGGCCCCATTGTGCTAGGTGCTGTACGTACATGCAGTGAGACAGTCCCTGCCCTAAGGAGCTTCCTGTTGAAATAGACAAGAGAGGGGGTGGGAAGGGGGACCAGCTGGGAGACTTGTCCAAGGGTGACGTTTATTGATGACTCATTGCTACAGCCCTGGGCTGGATTTGAACTCTGGATTTGGTGGTCAAGGGCTCAGAATGCCATAATCAGTCCCCCGGGAGATTCCACGTGAGGTCACCTTTTTTTCTGGTGGGAAAAAATGTCACCATCTGCAATGATGTGATGTAAACACACGATGGGTGTGAATGGCACTGGACTTGTATATCCAATATTTCCCTGCTTGTAGGTCTAATGGTGCTTTTCATTTTATTATTGATTTTTTTTTAATTTACAAGGCATGTCTCATTACATTTGAATTATGGGAACCCAGGAGAAGAAATATCCCATGAAAATTACAATGAAAACATCTTATAAAAGGGCTACCAATTGCCATTTCTGCTCCACGAGGCGCAGAAGCAACAAAAGGAGAGAAGACTGTTGCCCCTTATTAGGGGTGACATGAGTTGGATTTGGGGTCCATATGCCCCTCATTCTTGGCATAGGGATCCTTTTGGCTGGGGAGGGCTATGTGAGCAAAACCAATTGAAAATGCTCCAGTTAGAGACCTTTCAACCTTTGGAATGTTGCCACAGAAATATAGGATCATTACACTAAATTCACACTTGGGTTATCTTCATTCAAATCAACTGAGTAATACCAAATTAGCCAGTGGAACTTATTGCCACAAGATGCTACTAAGACCAAGAGCTTGGCACGTTTCAACTAAGGACTTTTTGTACAGGTAATGAGAGCAGCAGTAAGGATTTATTTTTAAAAAGTTTGGAAAGGATCTAACCTCTCATACGTCAGGACATGAACCCACCTCTAACTGATGGGGGTCAGAAAGTAAATCCCCTAAGGACATATTATTCCATAACCATCGACTGTGGGAGCTTTGCAACTTTTTCTGAAGCATCTTGTGCTGACCACAGTAGGAGACGGGACACTGGAGTAGATGGGCCACCTGTCTAATCTGATCTGATGGTTTTGCTGTATTCCTATTTTCATTGCTTTGTCCCCATTGCAGCAATGTTGTTTTCAACTGAGTGAAAAAATGGATTCGAAATAAATAAAAAACCCAGGCCCGCTCATTTATCACGATTTGTAGCTGAAAGCTCAGCTCTATTCTCTGGTCCTACGGCTTCATGATTCCTGCCACTGTCCTATGATCTCTCTCACCTTCTAAGAAAACAGAACAGAAACCGTCCTGTGCGTTTCAGCAGTGTCACAAATGTGTCTGTGGAAGAAAACCTTCGCCTGGGAAGGAATAAAGGCCAGTTCTGCTGAAATGAAATAGATTTGGAGACTGCGTGTCAATTAGACACATACAAAAGAAACTAATAAAGTTAATCCATAAACTGGAAAGCTGTGATAAGCAGCCCTGCAGGGTATGTATAAAAGAAGTCGGGGAGGAGGCGGCAAACAGACAGGGAATGGAGGGGAGGAATAAAAGGAAGAACAAGCAACAGCATAAAAGAGAGAGGAGAGATAAAGGTGATATTTATTTATGAAAAGGCAAAAGCAAATGAAAAGAGATTAGAATGAAAGATGGGCCCCAAACCACCCAAACTGGGCAATTCTGAGACACGTTGCGGCTGGAGGCTGGGACTGGCTTGTCTATGCAGCCAGGACAGCAGAATATGTTTCTTCACAGTCCCAGGTGAGAGACAGAGAGAGAGTGTAAGTGACAGGCAGGGATGGAGGAGGAACGGATGGTTTAGGAAGTTTTAATGATGAGATAGAGCACATTTCACTTGTAGGTCACTGGTACCAATCTTATCCAGCTAGGTAATGACCAAAAGTCATGGTCATTCTAATAATCACCGGTCTATCTCTGATGAGTTGAGGGTCTCAGTTCAGTTCTTCAGGGGAGGCATTCACATAATGTCTGGCAATAATCTCCAATTTTATTAAGAGTCTCAACAGAGGAATGGAATGGCCAGACCCAAAACCAACACTCTGAGCCAACAAAACATCTGTGGAATTTCTAAATATTACAAAGGACAATTTCCTAACTCAAAAGGTGTTGCATCCAACATGTGGGAATTCTATAGTAGACCTCGTCTTCACAGATAAAGGGGAACTGAACACAGAACTAAAAAATTATGGGAACCCAGATACATATGGTCATGACTTGATCACATCTATAATGTGCAAATCCAGTAAAGTCCAGACCGGTGAGATATATCATATGCTTGGTGCTTTAAAAGGGCCAGTTTCACAAAGCCAAAAACAATTATGAGCCTGATCATCTGGGAGGAAGAATTTAATCAGAAAAATGTGACTGTGGGATTGTGGCTTTTGGGGCATCTAGTAAAGGGTTCATAATTCCCAATTATCAATCAAGGAAGAAGGATGTATTGGTTAAAAAAATGTGAGTTTAGAGAAGAGAAAACAGCTACAAAAATATAATATATAACAAATGCAAGAAAGGGGATGTTGATAGCAATGAATATGAATCAGAAGCAAGGAATTATAGAAAATTGACAAGGGAAGCAAAGGGACACAAGGAGAAATCTATGACCAGCAGAGTTAAGAGCAATAAGGAGTCTTTAACTGCTGCCTGAGATACAAGTGGAATGGTAAGCGTGTGTTATTATATGATAGGACTACATGATCTGTTTTCCCCCAAATACAGAACAGAAATTTTTAATGTCAGAATTCTTTTTGTTCCTAATATAGTTAAACAACAGCAACTCAAGTCAGACATTTTTTAAATCAGTAGGTCCAGCTACCTTGCATACAAGAATTTTTTTAAAAAACTGTCCGAGGAGCTGGCTGGAGCATTATACTGATTTTCAATAAGTTTTGGAACACTAAGGAAGTTTCAGAATACTTAAAGAATGTTAATGTTGTGCCAATATTAAAAAAGGCTAAATGGGATGATTATAGTCCTGTCAGCCTGCCATCAGTCTTGGGCAAGATAATGGAGTGGCTGATATGGGACTTGATTAGTGAAGAATTAGAGGTTAATATAATTAATGTCAATCAACATGAGCTTCTGGAAAATGGATCCTGTCAAAAGTACCCTGATATATTTGTTGATGAGATTACAAGTTTGGTTGATAAAGCTAACATTATTGATGTAATATACTTAGACTTCTGGAAGGTGTTTGTCTTGATACTGCATGACATTTTGATTAAAAAACTAGAAAGATATAAAATTAACATGGCACACATTAAATGGACTAAAAGCTAGCTAACTGATAGGTCTAACATATAATTGTACATGGGGAATCATCACTGATTGGTTCTTGGCACTACGGTATTAACCATTTTTATTAATAAACTGGACGACGACATAGTCGGTAACCTTTGTAGCTGACATAAAAAATTGGGGGAGTGGTAAATAATGAAGAGGACAGGTCACTGATACAGAGCGATCTGGATCACTTGGGAAGCGCGGCACAAGTAACCGATGTATTTTAATAAGACTAAATGTAAATGTATACATCTAGGAACGAAGTATGTGGGCCGTACTTAGGGGATCAGGGCCTCTATCCTAGGAAACATTGACTCTGAACAAGATGTGGGGGTTGTGGTGGATATATCAGCTGGACACGAGCTCCCAATATGACCCTGGGGCCAAAAGAGCTCTTTTACCTCTGTCTTTGACACTGGTGCGACTGCCGCTGGAATCCTGTGTCCAGTTCTGGTGCCAACAATTCAACCAATAAATTGGAGAGGGGTCCGAGAAGAGCCAGGAGCATGATTAAAGGATTAGAAAACCTGCCTTATAGTGATAGATTTTTGGAAGAACTCAGCACCCACATAAGCATCTGCATAAGGGACAGATTTCCAGGCATGCTCAGCACCCAGCAGCTCCCGTTATGACACTTCGGGTGCTGATCCCTTGTGATAGTGCAGCCCTATGGACTGGAAGATTTGGTTCTTGAATCTAACTCCGGGTGTAGGTGCCCAGCCCTGGGCCACGGGGCCTGCTGCTTTTTTGAACATCCGCACTCCCCCGCACACACGCGCACACACACACACACACGCTAAGGTAAAAATGTTCCAGTGAGACTCTGGATTTGTAAAACAAAAACACACCAGGGTCCTTGCCATTTTTCAGGTTCGCAATGAAACTGCCTTTGTCCCTTCGCTAATCAATATAAAATAAAATACAGCAGCAGGTTATAGGCAATAGGGGAATACACTTGTGTAACTCCCCTTACTGTTTATTGCATGCCTTTCGTTTCCCCATGTTGTTGGGAAGGAGGCGTTATCTTGCTTAATATATACACATGCCAAGATGAACGGAACACGGAGAGATGGTGCTGCATTTTGCCTGGCTAATGTGCAGGGTCCTGGTTCCCTAGGTAGGTACATACCAATTGAAACGATATCACTTGGAAAACAATCTGGATCAGATCCCCAGCTGGTGCCTATTGCAATTGCAACAATGAAGCCAAGGAGGCCATATGTCCATCTGGAGCACACTGAACAAGCTTAACTGAAGCGAGTGGAGTCAAGATTCCCAGCTAGGGCGAATCAGCATCGCTCCATTGAAGGCAGTGGGACAAGAGCCCTAGCTGGTGTAAGCGTCACTGACGTCACAGCAAACAGGCCAATTTACACCAGCTGAGGAGCTGGCACTCCAAGCCTATAGGGGTGCCTCTCATCTCATTTGCATTTCATAACAGCAATAGTTATCGTGCTGCAGGATTCTTCCTAGGTTTTACATGCAGAGGACCTTCTTCTGCACCTTGGGTCATCAGCTCCTTCCAGCGCAGAATGCCCCACCCATTAGCAATTATATTCTCTCTCTCTCTCAAACTGACACGTTTCCATATCTGAAAGCGCGGGATCCTTAAAATGTTGAGTCATAAGCCAAAATGCCCCATGGGGGGGAGTATGAGAGGCAAACTGACTGAGAATGTTCCACCATGCGCATGGTCTCATTGTGCCAAGGAGCTTATATGGTAGAAGCACCATTGAGTTTCAGCACCATGGACAGAGGACACTGGAAAAAGAACAGGAGTACTTGTGGCACCTTAGAGACTAACAAATAGATTTCCTGGATGGTGAGATTCATCACCCCCATATGACAGCACATGCCACCATGAACAGCGATCAGGCCTCTGGGTCCCTCCTCCATGATGCAGGACCGAGGGGAAATCTGTCCGTAAACTTCCTGATTCTTTTCTGGGGGAGAACATAGTGACAGGAGTTTACAATGGAAGAAATACTCAGATTTCACCGAAAGAGAGGCAACCGTTGCCATGAATGGCTTGTTATCAAGAAGGCGGGTAGATTAAAAGTTGGATCAAGAATTTTAACAATAACCCAATTCAATTAATGGGCAAGACAAGTGCTATGTCTTTCAGAGGAGTCGCTCTCTTTCTCTTTCTGCCTTGAAAGAAGTGTGGGGGCGAACCTGCCTGTTTAGTAAAGTAAGACAAATTTTATAAAGACACTAATTTTATCTCATTACATTGGAAGTTTTCCATAAACAGTTTGTGTTTTTCAATTCAATATTTCATTTTTTTAAATTCTTTTTCAATTTTTATTTTTAAAAACATCAAAAACTTGTTTTGTTTCAGACTGGAGGGAAAACATTTTCTCCCGGTATTTTTCCCCCCTTTTTATTCCACAAGAACCAAGGGAATGAGAGAAAAAAGGAGAGAATGTGTGGGTGCCCTTATACCGCAGCCGCCCAGGCAGGTGTGTGCAAACCAAAGCAGTCCTAAACTCCTTTAAACTGTTCTGTAGCAATGGCCACATTCTTGCAGACATGCCATCTCCCCCCACTCCGATTTTTGACTGACCATGCCTTTTATGTGTGCACGCACACACTCTGACCGATGCCTGGGAGAGAAGGGTACCTGGGACCATCCTGGGTCACTGCAGAGATTTCACGTTTCCTCCACTGCTGAGTGCCTGTCAGTGAACGGGTGCTGTACACACCCATTCTTCATCGTTGAACTCCAGTTCTCTTGCTGCGGGGTCCTCTGGCACCAGCAGGGGGAGCTCTGGCAACGCAGCACGCAGCACGGAACCAGACAGCGGAAAGTGGGGAATTTAGCCTACAGAGCCGGGAAAGTCAGACGACCCCCCAAATGTAAGGGCATGAGGCGTTGTTTACTAACTTAAGTCTTGTTATAACTAAGTGAACCTTTGCATTGAAATATTGCTGCTATAATTATGGATTATTTTTATTAACATCTCTCATTTCTCTAGCCTCTGTTTTAAGGCACTAATTATAACAATTGCTATCCGTCTGAGCTACCACTAGATTGATTCACTGCCTGCATTTAAAGTAGCTGTTAGCGCTACTTACTAGTGAGATAAGACTAATTGGCCATCATGTTTGTAATGAATGAAGCGGTGATATGCAAGGCAGTGCATGAAAATTACATATGATGACTGAAAAAAAAAAACCCAAGCCCTGCCTTGGGTTGACACAAGCCAAGCACCATGCTCAGGGCAGCTTCCCCTTACCTTTAATGGACGATGGATCAGGGCTTTAATTCAGAGAAGGAGCACAGGGCTGACATCTGGACAAACAGTCCTGTCAATGCTCAGGAGAACTGCCACTCTCCTTCACACGTGCTTTTCATCATGCTTGTGAATAGGGCGATTAGTCATAGAGACAGACTATCAGGGTTGGAAGGGACCTCAGGAAGTCATCTAGTCCAAACCCCTGCTCAAAGCAGGACCAATTCCCAACTAAATCATCCCAGCCAGGGCTTTGTCAAACCTGACCTTAAAAACCTCTAAGGAAGGAGATTCCACCACCTCCCTAGGGAACCCATTCCAGTGCTTCACCACCCTCCTAGTGAAAAAGTTTTTCCTAATATCCAACCTAAACCTCCCCAACTGCAACTTGAGACCATTACTCCTTGTTCTGTCATCAGGTATCACTGAGAACAGTCTAGATCCATCCTCTTTGGAACCCCTTTCAGGTAGTTGAAAGTAGCTATCAAATCCCCCCTCGTTCTTCTCTTCTGCAGACTAAATAATCCCAGTTCCCTCAGCCTCTCCTCATAAGTCATGTGCTCCAGCCCCCTAATCATTTTTGTTGCTCTCTGCTGGACTCTTTCCAATTTTTCCACATCCTTCTTGTAGTGTGGGGCCCAAAACTGGACACAGTACTCCAGATGAGGCCTCACCAATGTTGAATAGAGGGGAACGATCACGTTCCTCGATCTGCTGGCAATGCTCCTACTTGCCCAAAATGCCGTTAGCCTTCTTGGCCACAAAGGCACACTGCTGACCCATATACAGCTTCTCATCCACTGTAACCCCTAGGTCCTTTTCTGCAGAACTGCTTCCTAGCCATTCGGTCCCTAGTCTGTAACAGTGAATGGAATTCTTCCGTCCTTAGAATCATAGAATATCAGGGTTGGATTCCTCTATGAGAGGGGTCCATGTGTTATTGGAGGTGCTGCCTTTTAGGGGATTATATGTATAAAAAACAAGGTCCAGGCCACTTGTGCTCATGAAAGATTGATGCACTTTTTGCAAGAGTAGGGATGTCCTAGCCAGATGCCTATGCAGTTGAATTGCATCCTGCCTCCCTGACTTCCATCTGCAATTTCAAATGGGGATGGTTTCCTTTTCATTCCTTGAGCTTAATCGTGGTGTGCTGTTTGAGAGCTGTAGTGTTCAACCCCAGAGGTGGCCGCATTTCAGTTGGGAATGAAGGGATTCTTCCTGGTTTAGTATGTAAAGTCCTCTGGGTGCTTTTGGAATGAAATGTCATAATTGCATCCAGTGCCTGGTACTATGGGGCCCTGTTCCTTGACTGGAGATGACGATGATGATGATGATTCAAGGAATTATTATTTCCTTCCTCCTGTTTTGAAAAATTGTTTATTTAAGCCAAGGTAAGAATGTCACTATTTCATGTTCCTCCTACACAGGTGCTATAAGATTCCTCAATCATCCCCACAGAAGAGTCATCAGCCGTTGATGACTTTCAGACACTCCTGACTTGGGCTGGATTTGAACTGGTATTCAATAATGAAGCACTCCATTTCTTGTTTCCAATCCCATGGGACAGCGAGTCTATGAAAAGAATAAGAGAAAGTTTATCTGGTCAGAAGCTAGAGACAATGAAGATCTAATCCTGTGAGATTTCTAGCCTGGTTCCCAACCTGGAAGTTCAGATAAGCAATGTGGGATCTGTGATAGTTCTGGCCATGGACTACCAGAAGACCATGATGCATCATGGGAGATGTAGTCCAGCCAAGGAGCCTGTCCCAAAGATGAGAATGGGGGCAGGCGGCAGCTGAACTACAACTCCCATGAGGCACCATGGTGGCGTTTCCAAATTCCAATGTTTGGGTTTTAGCTGAAAATTTCCGGCTTAGGGGTGAAAAGTTGTTATTATTTCCATCCCCCCTTTTTGTTGAAACTTTCTGCTGGAAAAAAAAAAAATTTCCAACCAGCGCTCATCATAGCTAACCCAATTCCCATGAGAGAGGGATGGGGTGAGAGGCTGCGAGTCTGTATTTGAGTGAGACAAGAAATATTTTCCACAAAATCAATGGTGCGATTTTCTAAGTGGAATTAGACACCCAAGGAGTGCAGTTATTAAGATAAAAAGAAGAACAGGAGTACTTGTGGCACCTTAGAGACTAACCAATTTATTAGAGCATAAGCTTTCGTGGACTACAGCCCACTTCTTCGGATGCCTGTCGTTATTGAGATAATGGCCCTAGGGTGCTAGAGGCGCCCAGCAAACCTTCTCACCCAAGTAGTGCATTATTCCTGACCTAAACACCATACACTGGATAAAGAGTACCAAGCAATCAATACACTTGTCTCTTTCCCACACATCAGCGGCTGAGAATAAACTGGTTCCAAGTCTTTCTTTACTGGGCTCTCAGGTCTGCTTGCGGCAACGACTGATCATGAATTCACAGACCGACGGCAGCACACAGACAATTTACAAGGCGAGTGGATTTAGCTGGGTGTGTAGAAAATGAATGAATCAGCGAGGTTCTGGGAAAGGGAACCAGGCAAATTTATGTCGATGTGCAATTTAATGTGCAACCCAGAACAAGAGTTCACGTTCAGATGAATGGCTGGGAAGCAACAGCCATTGATATATGCAAATTTGAGCCAATTAAAAAAATATATTGGAGGGAGGGGCACTTAATTATCTGAAACTTTGGATTTTAACTAGGAGCAGAACATACAGTAGAAGGGATGGCTGAAACAATGCAGTGTGAAGAAGAGCTTTTTAATGCCAACAGTAAAACATTTAATAGCACTGCATGCCATCGATTCATAATAAGGATAATCATTCCATTCTTGGGAAATTGAATATTCCAGTTAAATCAACATCTCCAGAAGCTAAACGGCATCATAGAAGGATTTGTAAGCGATCTAGAGTTAAAATATCCAGTCTAACTGCTTCCTAGGTTATAGCAAGGGCTGAGATTCTAAGATGCACCAAAGGGATATTCATAAATGACCTGGAAAAAAGGGAATTACTCAAGATCGCTGCGTCCAAGGCTGACTGTGAAGAGCTGCGAAGGGATCTCACTAAATTGGATGCCTGGGTGACAAAATGGCAGATGAAATTCAATGTTGATAGGTGAAAAGTTAATGCACTTTGGAAAAAATAATCCCAACTCTATATACAAAATGATGGGGTCTGAACTGGTTCTTACTGCTCAAGAGATACTGGAGACATTGTGGATAATTCTCCAAACACATCCGTTCAATGTGCAGCGGCAGTCAAAAAAAGCTAACAGAACATTAGCAAAGGAATAGCTAATGAAACGGAAAACATCGCCAGGCCACTATCTGAATCCATGATACACCCAAATCTTGAATACTGTGTGCAGTTCTGGTCCCCTGATCTCAGAAAAGATGTATTAGAAATGGAAAAGGTGCTGAGAAGGGCAATGAAAATTATTAGGGGTCTGGAATATCTTCCATAATGCCAGAGATTAAAAAGACTTGCCCTGTTCAGCTTAGAAAAGAGACGGCCTGGAGTGGGGGGATATGACAGAGGTCTATAAAAACCATCACTGGTGTGGAGAAAGTGAATAGGGCAGTGTTATTTACCCCTTCGCATCACACAGGAACTACGGGGTCACCTGCTGAAATTACAAGGCAGCAGGTTTAAACCCAACAAAGGGAAGTATTTCTTCACACAGCGCACAGTCAACCCGTGGGACTTGTTTCCAGGAGAGGTTGTGAAGGCCAAACTAGCAGCAGGTCACAGACAGACGGACTGTGCCCCTCGCCTCATGCCCCTGCCCCTGACACCACCGAAATCACAGGCTGCAAAGTCGTCTGGCCCACACACAGTCCCCAACCTGCATGTGCCAGAGCCTGGGCGGGCAGGGAGAAACCACCTCCCAAGGAGGCACCTGCATATCAGCCTCTGACGATGTCACCTCATGCGTTGAGAGAGACCATGGGCCTTCCTCCTCAGCCCTTCCTCTGCCTTATAGAATCATAGAAACCTAGAAATGTTGGGCTGGAATGGACCTTGAGAGCTTATCAAATCCAGCCCCCTGCACTGAGGCAGGACCAACTAAACTTAGACCATCCCTGTCAAGTGTTTGTCCAACCCGTTCTTAAAAACCTCCAGTGATGGGGATTCCACAACCTCCCTTAGAACCCTATTCCAGAGTTTAATTACACTCATCATTAGAAAGTTTTGCTACTATCGAACCTAAATCTCCCTCGCTGCAGATTAAGCCCATTACTTCTTGTCCCACCTTCAGTGGACCTGGAGAACAACTGATCACTTATTCTTTTCCGCCAGTCAGGTCTTTGCACCCTTGATGACCTCATCACACATACACACGCGTGCCCCCAAGGAGCATGCCCCCCAGTTTGAAAACCAATGTTAAAATGAATGTCAGGAAGGGTGACAAGCAGACAGCCCTGGAGACCAAAGTCATCTTCTCCTTATCTGCAGCACATGCTTCCCCTGCATCGCACCTTGCCAATGTGCTCCAAGTCTGATCCGGGAGGGACCTCCTCCAGTGCTGACTGGGGAGGTCAGTAACCCAGACCCATTCATTCCTTGGCCTCTCTGCTCAGTTAGCCATCCAGGGTCAGTTGTGGTATGGATGCCTGTCCGCTGGGAAGTGGACAGAGCACCCGGTAATGTCCTGGAAATGTGCCCTCCAGATGCTTGGCCAAGGCCAAGAACATCATACTTTGGAACAGACGGAGAGGAAGTTGTCCTTTTCCTGAATAATCCATGCCGGCTTTGATGCTGAAGGCAATGCATGCTGGGACACGACTTTAGGAGTGCACTCCGTGCTGGGTGGACAACTGTGTGGTTCAGATATGGTCAATACAGCTCACAGTTCTGAATCTAAGAAGTCCCAGGGTAAGGGTTGCCTGTGATAACAGGGCACAGGTCTCAGGGCCCTAGGAGGTCCCTTCCAGTCCTATGTTCCTCAGTTTAAAGAGTACCCAGGGATGCTGTGGATTTGCAATCACTTAAAACTCTTTACACTAAGATGGGACACCTTTCTAAAGAACATGCTCCAATCCAGTCCTAATTTATTGTGTTGGCTGCATGACTCACCGGGTGGAAGCATGTGTGCTGCAGGAGGTCAGATTAGCTGAACATAATGGTCCCTTCTGGCCATAAAAATCTAGGGAACACCCAGGAAGGCACCTGTAAAACTAACCCAGATGTTTTTTACACAGCACTGTCTTGTGAAGCTCTCAGCAGCCTGTGTTCCCCTGACGATGTATTGAGACTTTTATATTTGGGAGGGAGTTGAGGTGGGGGAGGAGAATGGGTTGCTCATGAAAATATTTCTGATTGCACCTTTCATTTTTCACATCAAGGCATTCAAATGCAACAAAATTGTGCAATTAATTTCATCCACAGTACAATGTTGTAAATTACCATAATCTACTGGACAAGGACACGCATCACAGGTTTGGTCAATATATTACAAAAGAGTTTCTAAAGATCCCAACATAGATGCAGAATATCATAGAATCATAGAATATCAGGGCTGGAAGGAACCTCAAGAGATCATCTAGTCCAACCCCCTGCTCAAAGCAGGACCAATCCCCAACTAAATCATCCCAGCCAGGGCTTTGTCAAGCCGGGCCTTAAAAACCTCTAAGGATGGAGATTCCACCACCTCCCTAGGGAACCCATTCCAGTGCTTCACCACCCTCCTAGTGAAATAGTGTTTCCTAATATCCAACCTAGACCTCCCCCACTGCAACTTGAGACCATTACTCAATATATGCACAAGCTCCAGATATTACAACTATATTGCCTTTTTACAAACAGAGATTTGTGTCTTCTTACCTATCATGACCTAAAATCAGGCTTCTGTGCTCAGTGCGGGGCAAATTACAGATTTTTTTGGTTCATTGGCAATTTTCAGAGCAGGCCGAAAATGAAAAAACAGTTTTGTCAAACTGAAGTTGAAAACATTTTCCCTGCAGATGGCACAAAACGTTTCATTTCCAGTTTGACCATTTTCAATGTTTTAAAAATAAAAGTGAAGGGAAAGTTTGTTTGGAACCAAAAGTTGTTGCCAACCTCTAGGCGTGGTTCCCCTTGTCAATACCACAATTGGATACCTATAGCCATGTCAACATTCCCTTTGAGGTACCCAAACCGAGATGTGCAGATTGTCAAAGTCTCTTCCCCACCTAAAGCAAAACCAAGCTGCTTATCAGTTCCTGCTCATATAAAGTCTTTACGTTTTCTGTCATCTTTCTCATCCACCGCTGCATCCTGTATCATTCCCATGGGACAATGGCCAGTATTGCAGACATGAAGCAACCGCCAGTCCCCAGTTGCTACAACTCCAGGGAAGTCTACAGATTTGCACCAATTTACCCCAGAGCTGAATTTGGCCCATCTAATCCAAATGGTGTTGAAGGGTGTCTGACAAATGCCTTATATGGCAACATCTCTTATTTGGCATTCAGGACAATATAACCCAGTATCTTGCTTGCCTTTTTTATTCAGGTTGTATATTGGGCTGCTGTTTTCCCTGTATCTGCAAACGTTGTATCCTGTTTCCATATAACTCCCCCAAATGTGTGTGCTGAATGGTTGTTCAAGCCTTATAGAAAGTAAGTCTATAGTAACCTATATCAACAGCAACAAACAACGTAATAACATCCATGGAGAGCTTCATTGGGTCCAGCACTGTAGACTATCGTACTGAAATTCCCTCAAGTCAAGAAACACCTAGCGCCGAGCATGAGTCATTCACAAATTAAAAGGAATATTCAGCTAGAATGATTTGGGTCCATTTTTAGTTGTCTGTCTTTTCTGTTGACCACTCCTAGGGATGGTAACAAAGACGTAACGGGGTTGTTTTTATGATTGACTAGCCAGCTGAGAGGAGAGAATATTGATTGTCCCGAAGTAATCCTAGTAGGCAGAGATTATGTTCAAAGGACAAATGCAATTTTTGCATGGTTGGTACTTCCAAGATAAAGCCAAAGTGCCCTTTTATAACATGCAATATATCACACCGAACACAATCAAGCCTGTCAAACAAAGGAGTTGAACTAGTCCTGTTTATAAATGATAACTCTAGGAGTACGCATTTTGTATAACCTTATACCCTGGTGAGGGAAGGGTGCTTTCTCCAAGCCAGCCCTGGATTTATGGCCCCGATGGTTAATATTGCTTTGTTCTGTCAAAATAGAAATAGTACAGATGTTCATAAAGGTGAACCCTGTAAATCAATAAAAGATATTCTTGGTAAGTCCTACTCTTACTGATAGAAAGATCTAAGCAATATTGGGGGGTTTGTGCTGATCTTTCTAAAACACAGGAAAATGCATGTCACAGAAAGAAATGCTTTCCCCTTCAGGGGCCTGAGCGATGGAGGGAAATCACTTTGGGTTGGAAAAAGTTAGATCTTCCAATCTCTCGTCAAGCCCTCAAAGTTCAGCTGTGCCAAAATGTATCCTACTCAGCCAAGATTGATAGGCGGCACTCAGAGGAATCTTTCCAGTGCTAGATGTCTATGCAGCATTGCTCAGAACTTCACATGATCTCTGGGAAGGGAACATGGCGCTTTTTTCACAACTCCCGAGGTTTCCAGGCTGGCAGAGGTCAGGAGTTTTACACTCCATCATATGAACAGGGAGCTTTGATTGAACCTTCTGGAGAGCAGAAGTAGTGCTGCTGACTAAATATTGCCCAGCGCTTATAGGTGCAGAGTTTCTAACCACTCTGGGAGAGACTCATCCAAAAAGTGATCCAGACCCGTATTCCACCACTAGACTGTGGAGAAGAACAGTGGATTACACTATCATGGCAGAACAGAGATCTACTAAAATCCATACCAGGCTCCCGAAGAGCGCAAGGAAGGATGGATGAATAGTGGTATCTGCTTTAGGGATAACAGAGCATGTCTAGCTGAGCAAACAACAAAGCAAATACAAGAAAGGAAAAATGGCCTTGGAGGTAGGCTACTGGATGGAGATCAGAGGTCAGTTTCTAGTTCTTGGGCTGGTCACTTAGCTTCTTTGTGTCAGTTCCCCATCTGTTTAAACTATGAGCTCTTTCAGTCAGAGGTTGTCTCTTACTAAGTGTCTGTACAGCATCTGGCACAATGGGCCCATTTGGAGCGACCGTAAATAAAAAAGGGGGAATGGGAATGTTCCAAATTCTCATCTCCAGCTGTCCATTGGAGGGGTTTGTTCTGCTGCTGTTGGCTTGATTTTTTAAGTCTCCAGGAGAGCTACAAATTAGAAGACAATCACTATTTTCATCCCATCGCCATACTCATCGTTAATTTCAGGCAGTGAGGATCCATTGGCCGGAAGCGGAAGTGGAAACATTCAAACTGGAAACGAGACACCAATATTTAACAGGGAGGGCAATCAACCCCTGGATCAGAACACCAAAGGGATCTGGTGGATTCTCCATCACTTGGGGACTTTAAATCCAGACAAGGTGTCTTTTTAAAGAATACTAACCGACCCACAGCCTGTAGGGTTGGATGCAGGAATCTCTGGGTAAGCTTACGGCCTGTACTACGCAGGAGGTCAGACTGGATGACCACAACGGTCCCGTCTGGGCTTAGAATCTATAAGCCTGATAGTCATTTCCCCTAAGGCCCCTTTACACCACTCTGGCGGTGTAACAGGACCTAGAGTGGATCTAGCTGTAATCCACACCCACTCCAAAGCTCCTTTAACCTGAGCCGAGCATTGTAAAGGGGCCTCAGTGTATGAATCTACGAGTTTAAGCAGGAGGCACATCACTTACAGCCATTGGTGATATAGGTGTCAAACCCGTCCATTGGCATCAGAGATGACAGGAGAAGAAGCCCCAGAAACCCAAGCCCCTGAAGAACAGTCTTTCTTCACACTAGGATTCTCCTGCCGCTGCTCAACTTTGAGGGTTGCCAGGATCCCAACAAGGGCAGTCAGGGCCAAGAGCCAAAGCAGGGGCAAACCTGAGGCTAGGAGTAGCCGAGGGGTTCGCAGTCACTTCCGGGCCAGGGTTGCTATCCAGGGTTGGAATCCAGGTTTCAGGGTCCGAGTCAGGAGGCGAAGTGCAAATCAAGCCAAGGTCAATCCAGGAGTCCAAGAGCAGGAACCGTCACGGCAGCTACAGAGGATCTGCTCTCCTCCCTGGACACTTCCTGGAATGCCCCTTGGGTTTATATAGAGCAGGGGGCCAATCAGGATACAGGGGCTGCTGCCTGTCAAACCCTTAGGGCAGAACTTCCCATGGTCGCTGTCGGCAGCGGGTCATAGGAAGTGGAGCACAGATAGGTTACAGCTGCTCGTGTGGCAGCAGGGAGCTGGTAGCTCTGCGACTTTGGGTTCCAGACTCGGGGGGCCTTGCCAGAGTCCCCTGGATGGGCACCATGTCCCTAGGGAAGCAAAACTCCTTCAAACTCCCAGAACACAGGCTACCAGCCCTGGCAATTTGCTCCCGATGACAGGTCCGTTTTAAGCAGCGTGGGCATGAGAGAGAGGGAGCCCAGTACTCTGTGAGGTAACGCAGAATCCTGTGGGCGCAGGAGCATTGATGTTGATAGCAGTCCACAGGATTCTTAACCTCTGTCTAAAACTGTCGCACTGAATATACGGCTCGTCCCGGTGCTTGCAGCTTTCACTGACTTGTCACATAATGTCTTTGAGGGCCAGAGGCCACCCCAGTGTTTCTATCAATCCAGCTGCGTACCTTGCCTTTTTGCATTAGTCCCTTACGGTTCTGTCAGGCTCTGGTAGCCAGGCAAGGCTGTTTACCAATCTCCACCGCACAGTCAATTTCAGAGTGATCTTGATAGCCGTGACCCCTCTCTTCACAAATCACTCTGGTTGAAGGCTATAATTATGGGATATAATTAGAAGTGGACTTTCATTTAATGGAGGAAGCAACATGTCAAGAACCCCAAGAGCCCACTGAGCTGCAGGCGATGAATCTTCTCAGCTCCCACCCCCCTGCTGCTCTTGCTTCGGAGCGCTTGAAGGCATCCGCATACTTGTTGCCAAATGCCTGTTGCACTGAGAATGACCTGGACTAAGCTGATGTTCTCGCCTCAGATATACTGTCTCCTGGTGGAGCACTGTGCTTAATCACTGCAAATGCTTTTGATTTAGAGATGTACCTGACAGGATCTACCAGGAGTATGGGATGCCTCGCCAGCCAAAGCACCAACCCAGTGGTTCTCCAACTTTCCCACACTACAGCCTCCTCATCTTGATAGGCCTTCCCCCCAAATATGGGACGGGCACAGTGGTCAGAACCCTGTAGGTTGAGAACCCAGGCACTACACCGATGTGCCAGTGAATGTGGTAGTAGGGTGTGGTCCTCTACTGGCAATGGGATGGAAGAGATGACTTTCCTGGTCTTGTCCCCTGATTTCTGTGAACTGCGTGTTCTGAGGGATGTTTGTATTGTGTTTGCCCTTTGCACAGAGGTGAGTTTCACCCAATGGAAGTGACACATCAAACTTTGCATGATGCAGCTGAGAGCTTCAAACTGGATGCTCAGTTCCCATCAAAGTTACTAAGTCCCCTAAGGCCTGTGAAAATCTCAGCCTTTATTTTTTGGTCTATGTAACCATATACCTCCCAGTGTGTTCCAAAGTCAATTTTGCCAGGCCATCAACTGGCAACTATTAGCCATTGGTGAATCATTGCAGCAAAATCCCAAACAGAAAATGTCAGCACGTTTCACGCCGGGGACAAGCATGATCGTAGCCAATGCTTGCTTCCTCTACGTTGCTCCACCAACATCTTACCCCTGCAGTGGTGGGATGGGCTTAGAGAGACAGACTCTGCAGCCTGCATGACCCATTCAGTCCACAATCTCTCTGATGAAAAGCCCAGTTAGCATCAAGTGCAATGCTGGTTTGAGATGTGAGCTCCTGCCTATTGGGAACTGGACTGAGACCAGCAATTTGTTTCTCACAGGCCACAGAACAGTAATTTGGTTGCTCCCAAACTCTGGAGATGGATTCAACCAAGTAACTTAGAAGTACATGGATCTGAGCCCTTTGAGGACATCCAGTCCACCCAAATCCAAGCCGCTTTTGGCATGACAGCCAAAATGGAGACTCGCCATTAGATCGCAGGTTGGCTTGGGAAACTGACGCCACCACTAGGGGGCTCAAGAGAGACAGAGGCAATTAAAGGGTCTCTGTCACTAAGACGAGAATGAGTCGTGGCGCTCAGCAGGGTCGTGGTTTTGATGGGGTTAATGAATATGAGAAGCTGCGATTGTTTATATATCGTAAAACTCCGAGAACAAATGCTCTGATTCCCAGCTTCCCCAGCGCAATCAGAAGTCCAGCTCCTACTCAGATGTTTGAAGCAATGCCAAGTGCCAAGAGAGATGGCACCAGGGCACAGATCTTTGATGTCTGGATGCCCACTGCCCATGCTGCCAATCCAAGTCCCAGCTGTCAGGAGCAGGAGATGGCACAAGAATTCAAATGTGGCTCTAAGGAGATCTGGGATTTCTTTCGAGTCGCTCTTTGAGGGGTGGGCAATGGGAACAGAGGTAGAAGGCACTGAGGGCTGTATACATTTTGCTGTGGTCCGTGGCTTAGAAATGTAAATTAGCCTGTGATATTTTCAATCCCCGTGTCTCTGATTAAAAAACATTAAGAAAGCTGGCTTGGAAAACATTATAATAATTCATGATGCAAATTCATTCATTAATTAAATAAATACCAGAGAGCAGAGAGAAATATGCCAGGGTGCTGGGATCGTAGGGGCTAGGAAAGACACAGCCATATAGGATAGGAATTAGATGAGGACAACCAATTCCAACAAAGCCACGTCCACAGCATGCATCCCTCGGCCCCTCCAGGCAAAGACCTGCCTTGCCCCCAATGAAATCATTCAAGCCAAAAGCATTGCTGGATTCCAATCAGAGATGAAGGAAGATTTTTTGAAGCTACTTCCCAACTGTCTTGAGTGAACATCCCAGCTCGCCTTCCTCCCCCCTGACAGAGCAGGGACCAGGGAAAATGATGAGGTTTTTATAGCTCTCTGTGGTAAGCAGTTAATATCTCTCTGCGGCTATAGATCTGGACTCCACTGCAGGGCTGGACTAATTCACTGCAAAATATGACTTTTCATTTATCACGCTGACACCTAATAAATATTTCTTGGTAAAGCCCAGGAAAGAGAGGCTGGGGGGAGTGGGAGAGATAAGAATACATGCTTGTAATCACCAAGTGCTTTCAGTTCAACACGGTGTGTGTGGTATTGGGAGGGGGGGGTTAGGAGAGAGAGAGACTGGCTGGAAAGCAGAGGGCTGAGACTTTCCTGACTGGATAGCCAATGGAAGCACATTTTAACTGGAATGTTCTGTCATATCAAGAGACATAAAACTCTTCATGACCTTGTAGTCAAGGTGCTAGGGCCAACTCCAAACTCCGCTACAGACTCCTTGAGTTACCTTGGTCAAGTCCCTCCATCTCTCAGTTGCACATCAGTAAAGTAGGGTTAAGGAGCCTTCCTTTGTCTCGTCCAGATAGGAACTGTCTCTTGCTATGTGTCTGCTCTGTCCTAGCATACAGGGCCCTCATCTCAGCTGGTACCGCTAGGAGCTACTGTAATGTCAATAATAATTATTCAGGACAAAGGACCCCACGTGCAGTAAAGACGTGATGATACATACATGAAGACGAGAGATCCAACAGAGTCCTAGAGCTGTATTCTCCTCTCACTGCCCTGGTGTACCACCACGGACATCTGTGGAATTGAGTGACACCTCTGAGAGGAAAACCAGGCCCTTATTGGCTACTGCATCCATCCAGGCCTAGCTGGCTAAGTACCTCTACAGCCGCCATCACTACAGCATGTGAGGGCCTCTCAACCATCCTTCCTAGCCCGCTGTGAGACAGCCAACTATCACCCCATTTTACAGAGGCAGTACTGAGGCACTGAGAGATTAAATGACTTGCTTACGGTCCCGTGGCAACCTGTGGGCAAATCAGGAACTACACTTGGATTCCCCTAGTCCTAGCCCCGTGACTCAACCCCAGCTTTCCTTGCACGAACAGCTGTTCTCCCATGTACATAAGAACATAAGAATGGCCCTACTGGGTCAGACCAAAGGTCCATCTAGCCCAGTATCCTGTCTTCCAACAGTAGCCAATGCCAGGTGCCCCAGAGGGAATGAACAGAACAGGGAATCATCAAGTGATCCATCCCCTCTCACCCATTCCCAGCTTCTGGCAAACAGAGACTAGGGACACCATTCCTTACCCATCCTGGCTAATAGCCATTGATGGACCTATCCTCCGTGAATTTATCTAGTTCTTTTTTGAACCCTGTTATGGTCTTGGCCTTCACAACGTCCTCTGGCAAGGAGTTCCACAGGTTGACTGTGCATTGTGTGAAGAAATACTTCCTTTTATTTGTTTTAAACCTGCTGCCTATTAATTTTATTTGGTGACCCCTAGTTCTTGTGTTATGAGAAGGAGTAAACAACACTTCCTTATCTAGTTTCTCTACACCAGGCATGATTTTATAGACCTCAGCCATATCTCCCCTTAGCCATCTCTTTTCCAAGCTGAAAAGTCACAGTCTTATTAATCTCTCCTCATACGGAAGCCGTTCCATACCTCTAATCATTTTTGTTGCTCTTTTCTGAACCTTTTCCAATTCCAATGTATCTTTTTTGAGATGGGGCGACCACATCTGCACACAGTATTCAAGATGTGGGCGTACCATGGATCTATATAGAGGTAACATAATATTTTCTCTCCTATTTTCTATCCCTTTCTTAATGATTCCCAGCATTCTGTTCGCTTTTTTACTGCCGCTGCAGATTGAGTGGATGTTCTCAGAGAACTATCCACAATGACTCCAAGATCTCTTTCTTGAGTGGTAACAGCTAATTTAGACCCCATCATTTCATATGTATAGTTGGGATTATGTTTTCCAATGTGCATTACTTTGCATTTATCAACATTAAATTTCATCTGCCATTTTGTTGCCCAGTCACCATTTTGAGAGATCCTTTTGTAGCTCTTTGCAGTCTGCCTGGGTCTTAACTATCTTTAGTAATTTTGTATCATCTGTAGATTTTGGGACCTCACTGTTTACCCCTTTTTCCAGATCATTTATGAATATGTTGAATAGGACTGGGCCCAGAATAGACCCCTGGGAGACACCACTATTTACCGCTCTCCATTCTGAAAACTGACTTTTGTGACAAAGTTCCTCCTCTATCTTGGTGGGTCCTGCGCTTATTGGCGGATTTTCTTGCCTCAAAGATTCACCATGTGGGTTGGGGAACAGCCCAGAGACCTGCCCCTCTGGAAGAACCCACAGTCCAGGTCAATTGGGAGGTTTGGGGGGAACCCGGGCCCGCCCTCTACTCCGGGTTCCAGCCCAGGGCCCTGTGGACCGCAGCTGTCTATAGTGCCTCCTGTAACAGCTGCATGACAGCTACAACTCCCTGGGCTACTTCCCCATGGCCTCCACCTAACACCTTCTTTAGTCTCACCACAGGACCTTCCTCCTGGTGTCTGATAACGCTTGTGCTCCTCAGGCCTCCAGCAGCACACCCTCACCCTCTCCCTCTCAACTCCTTGCGTCTCTTGCTCCCAGCTCCTCACACTCGCACCACAAACTGAAGTGAGTTCCTTTTAAAACCCAGGTGCCCTGATTAGCCAGCCTTAATTGACTCTAGCAGCTTCTTCTTAACTGGCTCCAGGTGTCCTAATTAGCCTGCCTGCCTTAACTGGTTCTAGCAGGTTCCTGATTACTCTAGTGCAGCCCCTGCTCTGGTCACTCAGGGAACAGAAAACTACTCATCCAGTGACCAGTATATTTGCCCTCTACCAGACTCCTGTACCCCACTGGTCTGGGTCTGTCACACTATTTATACCTACCCTTTGTTTCCTAACTTGTAACCAGATACCAATCACATAGATGATGAGTGCTGGGGACAAGAATAGAGCTCTTGGAGTTCAAAAATGCCACGGGAATTCCTTTTCCACAGGAACTCTCTGTCAGTGAATGACATTTACCCTACAGGGTGAGAAATCCCTTACAATGGAGTCCTGATCTCAGTTGGTGCCTCTAGGTGTTACCGTAACACAAATGACAGAACAAAGAGTAACGGTCTCAAGTTACAGAGGGGAGGTTTAGGTTGGATATTAGGAAAAACTTTTTCACTAGGAGGGTGGTGAAGCACTGGAATGGGTTACCTAGGGAGGTGATGGAATCTCCATCCTTAAGGCCCGGCTTGACAAAGCCCTGGCTGGGATGATTTAGTTGGGGATTGGTCCTGCTTTGAGCAGGGGGTTGGACTAGATGATTTCCTGAGTAGGGTGACCAGATAGCAAGTGTGAAAAATCAGGACGGGGGTGGGGGGGTAATAGGCGCCTATATAAGAAAAAGCCCCAAATATCGTGACTGTCCCTATAAAATTGGGACATCTGGTCACCCTACTCCTGAGGTCCCTTCCAATCCTGAGATTCTATGATTCTATGCACTTCAGCCCCTCTGAAACTGCAGTTGCCTCTGGGGTGAAACTCCAGAGTTCAGAAATGCTCACATGCTCTGGGATTGCCAATGGCCAGTCGCTCTGAGTCAGGCTCACGGCAAATGGCTGCTTGGAATTTGCTCTGCGGGGTTCGTTTGCCCGGAGCGATGAGTGAAAATAGCCACAGACGCTCGTCTCTGCTACAGTGCTGGGTATCCGAGCACGGTTTATCACAAGATATAAAGCAATGGCAATCCAATCGCCCCGGAAGTCTACAGCCTTCTTCCCAATCATGCTGCTTCAAGCCAGGAAGGGATCTGTCCCAAAGAAAGTGCCTGATATACATTCACTCGGATATCATCACGCTTTATTGTGCCTCACACAAGGACAGGGTGAGGAAGTCTGTCTGCGAGACAACCTTGCCTTTCTCCCCCTGGAATTTCCTGCTCTCTTCTCTGTTGGGTCCTGTTTGGAACAAGATGTGCTGGCCCTTTAAGGGTACAGCCACACAATAGCTGGGAGATGTCATTCCCAGTGCAGGTAGATGTGCATGTGTTTTGCTGCTCAAGTTAGTCCCTAAAAATAGCAGCGTACAATCCTGCCCAACCCCCGTTTCATCCCTTCCTCCCCGGGGCACATACATGGGCAGCTAGCCCGCACTGCCAGCCCTGCAGCTACACTGGGGATTGGTCCTGCTTTGAGCAGGGGGTTGGACTAGATGACCTCCTGAGGGCCGAGCCTGAGCAGAGCTAATATGGGTACACCTGCCCACACTGGGATTTACATTTCCCAGCCGCTGTGGAGACAAACCCTAAGACAGCCTGATTTCTGCCCGGCACAGAGGGTTTCTGGGAGTTGTAGTCCAGGACTGATGAGAGTTAGAGGCTGTCATGGCAAGGAACCCTGGGAAAGCACGTCAGAGGATGAATGACCCATTGTGGGGAACAAATATTTGATAATGGGCTCTTCAATCTAGCAGACAAAAGTAGAACAAGCTCCAATGGCTGGAAGTTGAAGCTAGACAAATGCGGGCTGGAAACAAGGGATACATTTGTAACAGTGAGGGTAATGAATCATTGGAGCAATTTACCAAGGGTCATGGTGGCTTTTCCATCACTGACAATTTTTAAATCAAGACGGGATGTTTGTCTGAAAGATCTGCTGCCGTGCAAACAGGAGTCATTTTGGGAACGTTTCCTGGCCTGTGTTATACTGGAGATCAAACAATCACAGATGATCACAACAGTCCCTTAGAATCTATGAATCATCTATAGAGAGTCACACAGAGTGACGGAGAATACAATAACTAGGAAACCAGTAGGTGTTTCAGCCTCGCCAGTCCACGGATCTGGAAAAGGCCTAAAAAAGACAGCTGACGGCCATACTAAAATAGTCGAGGGCAGGTTAGATAGAGAGCTAGATGGAGCTGAGAAATTCAGGGTATGCAGGTTTGGGGGGAAGAGAAGTGGGGAGTTTTGGGTCAGGCCTGCTGCCCATTTCATCATCTAGCTCCCCAAGGTTGGATCTTACAGAAGAGGGAAGGTCTGATTTCCCCCAAAACTGAGCCCTGAGGGACCACCACTGTATTGATGGGGAGAAAGGAACTGGGTGGAGTCCTTGTCCTTGTCCTTTGGACTATGGTCACTCTGGAAAAGATGGAGTGCTGGTGCAGCTACCCAGGCAGGGAGGCAGAAGCAGAGGTCTTCCCCCGACAGGGAAAGGGAAAGGCAAAGCCATCGTTGTAACTGTTATGGAAGAGTTTTACCAACAAAGACAAAACAAACATGATGTCATGCATAATATTGACTCATTTAATTGGCGAGCAAGACGTTGGACCGGCCTCCCGCATGGCTTAAATGGTACAGTCACAGAGCACTGTCTTAGCTTATCATGCTCTCGGTGGGGAAGGCTCCATGCAGAGCAATCACATGCTGCCTCAAACCAGCGCTCGGCAAAACCGCAAATCAAGGGAAAATAGCACACAACCAAGCGGGAACGAAAGGGATGGGGAAGAAGGGCGGAAGAAAATAACAAACCGACTCTCAGCTGCACCTTGTTGTGGTTCAGAAAGGAGCAGGAAACTCTTCTGTTGTACTTACGCTGGCAGATATGTCTGTTCTCCTGCTGCCCTTGGCCAGTCCATGCCAATCTACTGTGAAGTTTGCAGGGTGGGCTTGTGGTGAAGGCAATGGAACTTGGGAGATCTGGACCCAAATCCTGGGTCTGCTACTGACTCCCTGTCTGAGTCACGTAGGCCTAGATCCTCAAAGGTAGATAGACATCTAATCTCTCTCTGGGCCTCTGTTCCTCGTCAGTAGAGTGGAGATAATGAGACAGACAAAGGAAGGATTATTGTCTGTAAAGGCCAGATTTTCAGAGGCATTTAGGTGTCTCAGGTTGTACATAAGCACCTAGTGGAGTTTACATGAGCTCCGAAGCAGTGAGGCTCCTAAGTCACTAATGGTACGTCTACACTGCAATAAAACACCCATGGCTGGCCTGTGTCCGCTGACTTAGGCTCACACTGCAGGACAATAAAATTGCTTCGTAGACATTCGAGCTTTGGCTGGAGCTGGGACTCTGGGGCCCTCCCCCTCACAGGGTCCCAGAGCCCAGGCTCCAGCCTGAACCAGAACATCTATATTGCAATTTTATAGCCACAGACCCTGAGCCCAGCGAGCTCAAGTCAGCTGACACAGGCCAGCCACGGGTGTTTTATTGCAGAGTAGACATCCCCTTAGGGCCAGATTTACAATGGCATGTTGGTGCCTAAGATTCCAAGTGGGATCTACAAAAGTGCCTAAGGGAGTTAGGAGCTCCTGTAAATCCCACTAGGCACCTGTCTGCACCCTCAAGCACCTAAATCCCTTTGTAAATCTGGCCCTAAGATCTTTGGGGCAGGGGACTGTCTCTTGCTATGTTCATGTACAATGCCTAGCACAATGGAGCCCTGATCTCCGTTGGTGCCTCTAGGTGCTACCATAACACAAATAATAGCGCTGCTCTCCCGTGGTATTTTGGTTCCAAGGGGACCCTCCTAAGTGTGCTTGAAACCTGCTAAGAAACTTTGATCTCATGAGATCTCAGACCTGTGCTTTCCCTGCAGGTTCTCATTGCTGCCATGGGGTGAGGGAACTTGGAACTCAGAGACTTTAAGGCCAGAAGGGACCATCATGCTCAACTAGTCTGACCCTCTTGCACAACTAGGGGCCTAAATCTTCCCAGCCTCTCACCTGGTGCACGTCATTTATCCCTGTGCAAAGAACCTTCCCATTCAGATCTGAGGAGGCCTCACCTTCCAACTCTGTGCTGCCTCCAGAGGAGGCGCGGTGAATACTCCTGTGAGTTTTCTCTTCTTCGCAGGGGCCCCGTTGGGCTACCACTCTCTCCCAGAGTTAATAAGCCACCAGAACGCACAGTCAGACCCAGAAGAGCCAATCATCTTGCAATCTCTTGACACATGAATGGGACAGTCGATGGCACAGTGGGTTAATGAGTTATCGCTGAGGTCCCCGGAGATGGGCATTGAATCTAGACTTGGCAACGAATCACACCCCTTTGGGTCTCCCAAACACGGTAGAAGCTTGTTCGGTCACAGCAGCTTGGCTCTTGGTGGCCCGAATAGCTTCTAGTAGGAGAAATTCCATCTATCCCTCCTGCGCTCTGGTGAGTGCAGAGGTGCTTATGTTCAGGGTGATGGAATTGATTCTCATGGGATTTGAAAGAAGCTTGGAATAGAATTTAGGGATGTCTGCTGTGGAACCTCTTCAAGGCGGTCTTTGACTTCCTTCCTGAGCATGAGCTAACGGGAATGCCAAAGAAAAAAGCCATGTGACCAATCGACATGTTTAATGTGGAGAGTATAGTTCTCTGGTTTAAAGCTGCCATGTGTAACTTAATCTGTTAGTACAGGACTTACTGTCTCCTTTTGTATGTACTGTGCCTAACCCGGACTCCTGGGTTCAGCTGGCTTGCAGTCATTTGCACAAACAGGGCTTCAAATTTCCATTCCAATCCCAAATTCGGGGAGTTTTTCTAACTCCCCATAAAGCATCTGCTCCCAGCTGGAATGTAGCATACCAGAGGGGGCGAGAGATCTGCATAATTCCCATTAATGCTAATGTGTTCATTATCTCCTGGGCCCTGTAGGAAGAAAATACTTTCAGAATTCAGTCCGGGAGCCAATGTCCTTCCCACATGTAGTCTGCAGACATTTGGCTGGCGAGTTTTATGTAAGCCGTCACTAGGCTGGCAGACTTTGCCAACACATTCTCGTACTTAGGAGAAGCCTAAAATTTGAGCAGAAGACAGCCTGAAAGGCAGGGCACAGTGGGCATGCACTCAGCTGCAAGAAGATATTCCATTCACAAAAGTGCCTCACTTTCTGATACACGTCTGTGTGTCTAGCCACCATCGAAGTGGAAGAAAGCTAAACAGGGACCCACAATGAAGAGAAGAGAGGAAGCAAATGCACTAAAGAGCAGTGGGGGGGGGGGCGCAAGGGACGGCAGAGCAGAAGGGGCTTAGGTTAGGCCTGGGGTGCATTGGCTGATCTGTGGGAGCACACCCAGCATTGGATGAGGAAGATTTCTGCCAGTCAGGATGGAAGGGTCTGGGCAGAGCTGTGAGCGCTCATCTGGAAGAGCAGGGGCTACAACCCGTGTTGACCTGACGGCTTAGCAGAGCTGTGCATGGGGAACCACAACGGGAATAGCAGGTGGTGGTTCTATTTGTTGCATTGGGAGAGTGGGATCAGGGCTAGCAGCCACGTGGATTCACTTCCAGGCTGCGGGGCAGGTTGAGATCCTTTACAGGAACGTTGGCATGGAGCAGAACGCCATCCATTCCTGCAAAGGCAGGCCGAGGGCTGTCCCTGTTCGCCACCTCCTCGGACCAGCCGGGACCAACCCCAGCAATCCAGTTTAAGCAGAGGGAGATGCTTGGTGGATACAGTTTGCCACTGAGATCAGGCAGAATATTCATTTCCCATGAGGCTGCTTCCAACCTTGACTCCTGGGGATACAGCCACCAGGAGAAACCCAGAGCTATTGCAACTCAGTGGGTCTGTTTCAAGGCCACAGAACTTCAGAGGGGGAGAAAGGGAAGCTGCTATTATTTTCGGAAGCCTCGGATATCCTTTGCTGGAAACGCTACCCCCATTTGTAACCACTTCAAAGTCCAGGTGACTCGGAGCAGCAGACAGGCAAGGCCATCGATGTAACTATTGGGTGGAGACGCAGCTCTGGGAGTCCCACAGCGCCTGAGGGAGGTTTTTCCTGAGCTCCTTGTCGGGATCCTCCTCTCCTCGTCTGGGAGTAACTGAAATGCCAGTGTCATAGAATCATAGAATATCAGAGTTGGAAGGGACCTCAAGAGGTCATCTAGTCCAACCCCCTGCTCAAAGCAGGACCAATTCCCAGCTAAATCATCCCAGCCAGTGTCGAAAGAGGAGAAGCTGCTAATCAGCGCTCTCACCGCCTCCCACCCCAAAGCCGCATGATTAGCATCCTGCGGCGGCAGGCGGGGGAGGGGAGACCTCCTGCTTTCAGGAGACCTTTCCCAACTGCAAATGGGAGGGTGGGGAGGGGGATTGGCAGCTTGTGCCCCCTCATCTCCAAGCCCATGCACAGAGCATGGAGGGAGGCAGGCTGAGCCAAGACATGGCGGGGAGCCAGATTTTGCCAGGTGATCAAGTGGGAGAGCGCCGCACTTACCCTGTATGGAGGGGGATGTTGGGACAGACGAAGGAAGAGCTCAAGGAGATGCCTGGACACCGGCAGATCCCCGAGAGTGGCTCCAGAAGCAAATGCTTGGGGCCAACTAAGAACGGGAGCCATCGTGCAAGGTGCTGCACAAGCACAGAGCAGCACAGTCCCTGGACACAGGGTTTGGGGTCTAAGGAGACAAGCCAGGGAAGGGGAAAGGGATGGAACACACAAGCACAGGGATGATTGCAAATGTTAGTGTCACAGTATCTAATATCTATCTCCTTTGGGTGGCGTTAGAATGGGGGGAGGGAGCCAATTAACGGCCTGGAGCCACCCTCTCCAGCCAGCTCGGAGTAGCGTTCACTGTGGGTGGAAGCTTCAGGGATCAGATCAATTAGGGTTACCATACGTCCGGTTTTTCCCGGACATGTCCGGCTTTTCGGCAATCAAACCCCCTGTCCGATACCATGCATTTGAGGACTGGGGAGAATCTCACAAATGGAGCAAGGCCCGGGACTGGTTACCTCTCAGAGGAGAGACTTCCAAAGGAAAACCCGGGAACTCATTAGGTGACCCTCTTGCCTTTCATTCACTGGTGACCCAGCCCGGGGCGTTAGCAGATGTTGTCAAGTATCAGGGGGTAGCCGTGTTAGTCTGTATCTACAAAAACAACAAGGAGTCTGGTGGCACCTTAAAGACTAACAGATTTATTTGGGCATAAGCTTTCGTGAGTAAAAAACCTCACTTCTTCGGATGCAACAGATGTTGTGCTACTGGAAACACTGTCCTTCTAATAAGATGTAAATCAGACTCCGTGACACTGATGCTCATTGAAGATCCCATGGAAAACACCGTTCAAAAGAATGGGAGTGTCTGGGCTGAGAGCTTTAGACATTGTGGTTTGCTAGTATTATTTTTTCTTGAATACCAGCCACTCTGTACTAGGCATGTTTCAGACATATATGGAGGCAGGACCCCTGCCTCTGAAAGTTTACAGTCTAGATTAGAGAGAGTGTGTGTGTGTGTGTGTGTGTGTGTGTGTGTGTGTGTGTGTGTGTGTGTGTGTGTGTGTGTGTGTGAGAGAGAGAGAGAGAGAGAGAGAGGGTGTGTGTGTGTGTGTGTGAGATGGTGGGGCCTTCCTGTTCCTACACTGCCTGTTAGCACTGCACTCTTAGACACATCCCACCCAAGAAGTGGCTGCATTTCAGCAGTGAGCGAAGGGAAGTAATCATGATAAGACTCTTATAAGTTTACCAATGTCACCTTAATGTCTGCCTTTGGCTAGGAGCATTGGTAAATCAATATGATATTGGTACAATCCAGCATAACATCTCCTCACGTTAAAGCCCCAACATCGAGAATATGAGATGCAGGGTGCTCCCAATGGCAATTCCATGTGTCAGGGGTCTTCTATAATGCAGATCAACGTGACAGACTAATTGCGCTATAATTCAAACACAATGATGGTCTATACTGCAGGTGATTATACGTAAATGATTGGAGCGACTCATATTTCCTCTCCGATTTTCATCAATCCCATTGACAAAGAAACAAGGAAACTGTTAAGCACAAACCCACTTTTTATTCAAGTTTTGTTTTGGGAGCAGAGTGTTAAATCCGCACACGCTAGAGGAATTCCCACCCCCTGGATAAGGTGTCAGCACAAAAGCGTTTCAGCCTTGCAGTCTGGGAAGCGGCCGGGGGAAAGGGGGTAGTAATAAACAGGTGAGACAATGTGTCGTAACATATGCAAGAGACAAGGCTGAGCAGTGGGGCAGGGCAGTGGGTTCGTGTACTTGGCTTTCCCCTCAGCAAGCCTGAGCTCAAGGCCGTGCTCTCTTGGGTCAAACTATTACTGCCTTCAGCGTGGATGCATTAGCTCTGCAAGGGGCTACTGGCAATTGTGCTCCATATAGTGGTTATTTGCAGTATATTACTCAGCCGCTAAAGCCTCTGCGTGTTACAGTGTTCCAGACAGGCCGTGTCCCGTGGTAAACAAAGGAGGCAAAGGACACTGCATGCTAACCACGGGTTAACCCATGGCAGCCAGTGGTAGCCCCCAGACCACCAGAGCAAGGCCACAGGCCCTGTGCTCTCACTCCGTGCGGACGCTGGGTCTGGCTGTGGCCAGCCATACAGCTACCTGGGCTCGTATCCCCAGACTATCACCACAGCTCTCTGTGTCGCTCTGTGCTGACATTCACACGGTGGAACAATTGGTCTGCTGGCTCTGGGAATTGTGGGAGGCAGTTTAACGGCAGCAAACTCCTTGTTTTGGGTCTATAGCGAATACCAGCCGAAAGGGGGAATTGGCATGAGCTCAAAAGAACGTGAAATAAGACAAAGTGAGTCAAAAGAAAACAATTAATTATAAAACTCCTATTGGAGCTTGTCTGCGCAGAGGTTACGATTAACTCCGTGTTTGGACACACTTAGAATCATAGAATAGCAGGGTTGGAAGGGACCTCAGGAGGTCATCTAGTCCAACCCCCTGCTCAAAGCAGGACCAACCCCAACTAAATCATCCCAGCCAGGGCTTTGTCAAGCTTGACCTTAAAAACCTCTAAGGAAGGAGATTCCACCACCTCCCTAGGGAACCCATTCCAGTGCTTCACCACCCTCCTAGTGAAATAGTGTTTCCTAATATCCAACCTAGACCTCCCCCACTGCAACTTGAGACCACTTATAGCAAAGTGTGCTTTAAATTCACCTTAACCCACATTAACCAACCCTTATTCTCCTCATGATCTGTATGGAAAGCAAAGCTGGAGAGACGGAAGTGCTTTTAAAACCTTTCACTGCTCTGTCTTTACCTAGGTTTAAATGCTGGAGCCAGCCTTTATAGTAGGCTAACAAGGTGTTAATGGCGCTCACTAAAAACTCAGCTGCAGGCACTAAGGGTTTGTCCACACTGAGAAGCCGTGCATGGCAAACTGGTGCGCTGTAGATTCACATCATGGTTTACGGTGCACTACGCACCATGTAGACAAGCCCTAATGCAGCGCCAGAGTTATCCGCAGGTTGCACCAAGGGCGGTGGAGAAAGGTTTGGAATGCAGTGTCTGAAATCTAGTAAGGGTTTGTTCACACAAGTACACTTAGGAAAGTTAATCCAAATTAACTGAAGATGTGAATTTAAAGCAGAGTAGTTAAACCTGTGTAGACACTCTTATTCAGAATTAAAGTGACCTTAATTTTGGTTTAATTCACTTCCCACCGGCTTGTTAATGGGCATTGTTCTTCTCTATCGAACACTGGAGATGCATGAAGCCGGACAAACTGCAAGCAGGACGCTGAGCGGAAGCAGACTGATCGTCCACATTCAGTCAGGGGGCAGAGAGTACACATAGAGATCGCAAGATAGTACCCAGCAATGGGTGCCCGGGGGGGCTTATGGGAAGGGATTGGAGGTCCATCACTGCTCATTTTCACTGCAGTTACCTCGGGGTAGCCACACGTGTCAACAGCTGCCTCAAGGTCTGCCCTATAGCTCCGGGAATGGTATTACCTTGCCGTGGGCACTCACTGAGACGTGTGAACCTGGAGCAGGTGAAGGGGAAACCCAGGGCCAGGCTTTCCATTGTACCATCAAAGACCCAGGCAGTTAGGAAAGGGTCGTGTAATAATGATAATAGCAATATAGAGCCTTCTCTGTTTGTGGGAGGTAATCAAACGCAAACCCACACTCCGATGCTGCTTATAAGAAACTGGGACTTTCTTTTAAAGAGACAGCTGATGGGTTTTTTTTACCTCAGGAGTCCAAAAACGTGAGGCAGTAACAATCCCCGGCTGTTTGAGGAACTCCAGTCACATCCTGACTTGTTATGTTGTCCTCCTTTGCTTGACTGCACTTAGCGCTGCTCTCTCTAGTCTATTTTAAATGGTTGCATTGACTCCCTCTTGAAAAAGGAGGCTGGAAATGCAGCATTTGGAGAAAGAAGACAGCAGGAGAATGAGCTAATTGCCTTGCGTCAGGCTGGGACAGCAAGGTTAGGGATCCACAAGCCATCCTTCCCATAATCCTCTGTGCCGCTTCAAATGGGTGCCAGAGAAACTGGCCCAGTGGCTTATGGGAAACTCCTGGATCAAGTCCATCCCTGGTGTAACTCCATTGAAAGCAGTGGGAGTACACAAGGGATGCGTTTGGCTCCCAGTGACCCAACTGCAATTTTGATTGAGCCGGGCTGCATCTGAGGAAGGCTGGACATTGGGAAGGGGAGCAGGGAAGTGACTTCCCTCCTCCCTATTCTCACACAACTCACTTGGAGCTATCGCTGGAGCTGAGCAGAACGCATCAACTTGGGAGCCCTGGGATTCACACAGACATTTTGCTGCGGGTGGGTTCACCCTCCCTGAGTTCCAGGTTCGAACAACCCCCTAAATGCAAAGCAAACCACAGCGGAAACAGCCACGCTTCATGCTTTCTCCCACTTGACTCCATCAAAAACAGCCCAGGTCTGCACAAGATGTCAGCCATCTTGGATCTGTAAGACTCGAGCTGGACGTGGCTAGAGTGTTCTCCACTCTGATACCTGGGCATGCAACCACCCATCTCTGAGCTGCAGCCCCCACAAGTGACCCACACAACAGGCTACCGGTTCCCCAAACCCAGCTAAAAAACTGTATCAAGTCAACCAAGAATGAGCTGAGGAGTGGCTAACTGTCTTCAGGGGGCTAAAACCCCAGGATGGGGATGGATCACTTAGGGCAGCCCATGGGGGTCTAACTCGAAGTGATGGGACTCAGTGAAGCAAAGGGAAATTCAGACTGGATAGGAGGAAAGATTTCCTAGCAGTGGGGCTGTGGCATCTGCTCCCAAAGGGGCGTGGTGGCAGCGGCATCATTTGGGACATATAAAACCAGACAAAGCTCAGTAAGGAACAGTTTACGCACACTCACTCACATCCCGCTTCCTGGGCAGGGCGAGGGAAATTGGCTAGATCAGTGAGTCTCAGCCTTTTCCTTACCAAGATCCCATTATGATGTGTTTTTCCATAGCTTCGCAGTCATGGACCATGACCCCATTGTACTAGGCCAGGGTTCCCCTCCCATTTAGCAATATGGGGAGATTTGGAGGGGAGGTGGGAACCCCTGAACCAGCAGATTTAACAGGGCGGGATCCAAGCCTCAAAGTTATTAATGTGGATCAGGGAGGCTGCAGTTCATGGTCCATCTCTGCCTTTCCCTGCTCAGGCCTTCTTGTGCAATGGTGCCTTTAAGAGACCCAAAGAGGCCAGTTCTTGGCAGGTGGGTATATAAAGCTAGGAAGGGCTGCTCTCCTGCCCAAAAGTGGTGCGTGGGAGGACGGGGATGGTAAAAACCATCACCTCCAGCCCAACAAATCCCCCCAGTGACCATAGCAGTCAGACATTGCCTGATGGCAGTGGCAGGATAATTAACGCCCATATCGCTCCTGCCTGTGAACCTCGGGGAATAGCTGGCGGATCGGTGCTTCTTGCCCTAGTCCTGGCACTTCGAAAACTCCCTTCATATGGAAGAGAATCATTCCTCCTGGTCCCTACTGCGGTACCAATCCCCATCCTCCCTCCGCTGCAAGGATAGCCTCCTCAGAGAGGCCAGGGACTGAATGAATACAGACACCACGCTATCCTCTTGTCCTAAGAGGTGTCCAGAGAACTGTATTGTATTTAGGGGGGAACGGAGTTGAAACCACTTCTCAAATCCCATCAGCACATGGCTGAGATCAAGATCCAGACCACCTCTGCCTGAGCCAACAGCCACCTTCCAAAGCTTTGCCCATCTCTGGCTGTGGCCCAGAGTTTAGTTTGATGCATTAACACATAGCTATCCACATACCTCTCAGAGGACCATTTTGAGTATGTGTTGAAAGAAGGGGATGTAGAGTCAGGAGATCTTGGGCCTAATCCCAGCTCTAACAGTGACTCTATCTGCAACTTTGGGGGAATCACATATTGTCTCTTTGCCTCTTCTGCAAAATACAGGTAACAGTACTCGCCTGCCTCACATGGGTGATGTGAAACTTTATCAGCTAATGTCTATGGCACTCCATTCAGTCTTCCAGCAGAAGGCACTAAAAAGTGCTAATTGTCTTATTCTGCAAAAGACAACTAAGATAGTTAATACTCTGGGGATGGGTACTCTATAGAAGATGGTCTATAGAGGTGCAGAGCTGTTGTGCTGACTCACCCTGCCAGACAGATCAGGTGGGTCTCATTTGCTCCAGCTCAGGAGCATGAAAGGCTGAGTATCTGAGGCAAAAGAAGAAAGGAGATAAAGGAGAGATATCATGTCTATAATATCATGAATGGTGTGAAGAAAGTGAATAGGGAAGTATTATTTACCCTTTCACGAAACACATGATCCAGGAGGGAGGGGTGTCACCCAATGAAATTAAGAGGCAGCAAGTTTAACATAAGGAAGTACTTCTTCACACAATGCACAGTCAACCTGCGGAACCTGTCCACATGCCTGTGGAACTCATTGCCAGGGGACGTTGTGAAGGCCAAAAGTGTAACTGGGTTAAAAAAAAGAATTAGATACATTCATGGAGGACAGGTCCATCGATGGCTATTAGCCAAGATGATCAGGGATGCAACCCCATGCTCTGGGTGTCCTAAACCTCTGAGTGCCAGAAGCTGAGACAGGACAACAGAGGATGGATCACTTGATAATTGTCCTGTTCTGTTCGTTCCCTCTGAAGCACTTGGCACTGGCCACTGTCAGAAGACAGGAAACTGGGCTAGAAGGACCGTTGGGCTGACCCAGCCTGGCTGTTCCTATTGGAGGAAGCAGAAGAACTGCCAGCTCAGGTGGGGGGTTGCTTTTGTAAGCAGTCCTGCTGTGAGTTTTGTTAATAAAGTGAATATTAATGGCAAACCCCTGAAAGTGGGTGACTTTTTGGGGCCCTGCCCTATTTGCGTCCGTATTGTAGCACCGCAAAGGGTCCTCACCCCTTCACACATTATGGTACCATCCCCCCATTCCTCCCAGCAATCCTGCTTTGCCAGCTACACATGCATACGGGGACCCGTTCAGGCATTCGCTGAAATGCGGCAGCCTCTGAGGTGGAACGTGGCAGCTGCTTAATGCTGCGCACTGACACCATGCGTGAGCTCAGGACAGACGCGAGGAAGGAAACCAGCTCCAACTGGGAGGACTTGACTGCTGTTTCTATTGCGAAAGCCAGATGGAAACGGCTTTTTTACAGTCTCTCATGCCAGCCTCCCTCACTGTTACCGTTCCAAGGCGGGGAAATGCCGATTGCAATTAAACATTTCATTCCTCAGTGAAAGGCATCGTTTGTACACAGTGAAAAATGCACCGCTCAGCAAAATAAGTCCAGCGTTCTTTGCAAGAGGCCCGTTCCCAATATGCCATCGCTTTGCTTTCTAGCAGCCCCAAGATCTCCTCCGGGCTTTCTTTATCCTTTCTGCACTACAGCTTGGCAGAGACGTATGGTAATCTTAAGGGGTGGATGCTGGCAGAGGCCGGAGGGCGATGCAACCCAGCCACGCCGGTCATTGTTAACCTCTGCTGGAAATCTTCCTCCCAGAAATCTCTGCAAACCTGCTCCTTTTGATAAATAAATAGTGTCTCCCCGGTGAGACATCAGCTGCAGAGCACCATCCGGCAGAGGCTCTGCGATCATAATTCGCCGTGTCCTGACTGCCCGACAGCCGCAATAAAGAGCCGGCAGGTTTATGTGCCACTTAAAACCAACCTATTAGCAGCAGAAAATGTCCTTCCTATGTGCGTTGATTTGGAAGCGAGGGAGCCAGCCGCACTGCCAGCATGTGCTGTCCATGGCCGGAGTCCCAAAGGAGCTGATAGGTCCATATATCTACGTATGACCCGATCTTCAACGGGTGCAGCTATGTGCATGTACATCAGCAACTCGGGTTCGATCTGGGCAGCTAATAGAAAGGCATCGCTCACGTCCCGCAGTACAGACGCACCCCCGACTTACGCAATCGTTCCATTCCGGAAAGCCTTGCATAACTCAAATTTTGTGTAAGTCAGAAATGTATACCTGTATGCATAGGCACCGACTCCGTGGGTGCTCTGGGGCTGGAGCACCCACAGAGAAAAATTGGTGGGTGCAGAGCACCCACTGGCAGCTCCCCGACCCCACTCCCCCACCCCAGCTCACCTTTGCCTCCGCTCTGCCTCCACCTCCTCCCCTGAGCACGCTGCTGCATCCTACTTCTCCCCCCTCCCTCCCAGCGCTTGTGCTGTGAAACAGCTGTTTCGCGTGGCAAGCCTGGAGGGAGGGGGAGGAGGAGGACCACAGCATGCTTGGGGAAGAGGCGGGGCCAGGGCGGGGATTTGGGGAGGGATCCAATAGGGGCAGGGAGGGGGCAGAGTCGGGGCGGGGCCGGGGGCGGGCTGGGGAGGTGGGCGCGAGCTCCCACCGCCGCCAACAAAAGTTGGTGTCTGTGCCCGTACGTTACGCAAAAATTTCCACAACTCGAAAATCCTATTTCTGGCTTATGGAACTTTTTCCGTAAGTGCGAATTTGCATAAGTCGGGTCTTGCGTACCCCAGGGAGCGTCTGTACACAGTAGACTTTGAACACCAAGGTCAAGAGGCACCTGTAATTTCCCCGCCATGCTTGTATTCTCTGTAGATAGGTCACTAGTCGAGCTTGATGCTTTCTACATTAAGACACTGAAATATTTTAACAAGATTAAAAATCGAATGGAGGGTCCAGGGCCCGCTCCAGGCACCAGCTGAGCAAGCTGGCGCTTGGGGCGGCAGATTGTTGGGGGCGGCATTCTGCCCAATCCTAGGGCGGCACGGCCACTTTTTTGTGTTGTTGTTGTTCTTGTTCCGCTCCTGCCGCCCTGTAGGGGGCGGCGGCGCGGAGAACCAGAGCGCCCTGCAGGGCAGTCCTCTTCCTTCCCTCCCCGCCCACCGGAGCGGAGCCCTCGCGGCAGGAGGCGGCGCAGTGGGAGGGGCCGCGTGGCAGCGCCCCTGCTGTAGCCCTGCCTGCCCCCTTCTCTCTCTCTCTCCCGCCCGCTCCCGCCCTCCCCAGCCGGTCCCCCTGCACCCGCGCTCCGCCCAGGTTTTTTTTTTTTTTTTGCTTGGGGCGGTCAAAAAGCCAGAGCCAACCCCATTATCCCAAACTGTCCCTTCTGCTTTGTGACATGGTCTTTGGAAAAAATCTAGCCTTTATCCTCTAAGAGCGCATGGCCACATTTTCAAGGACTGAGCACACGCATTCAGGGCCAGCTTTTCCAGAGAGCTCAGTTCCCATTCAGATACGGACATAATTTTCCTACGGGCTCAACCCCCAGCAGCTCCACTCTCAAAAGAGCTCCTCACCAAATGCCCCAATGCACTGAAGTCTCTTGCAAATCCGGCCCCAGTTATGGGTGCTGAAAAGCTGGCCCTGGGACCCAGGATTGGGACCCACTCATTGAAAATACACAGAGGGCTGAAATTCAAACCAAAGCAAAAAAAAATAGAAGAAAGAAAGAAAAAGACTTGAATAACTTTTCTTTTGGTTTTTGCCTAGTAGCATCATAAATGCTGCTGCATAAATCACCCCTAGACCAAGGAACTGAAATAATACAGGGGAAAACCTGACTTCCCATTCATCACGCTCCCCTTGACATATAATAAATGCTTCTCATTCAACCAAAATGAATTAGCATGGTAGATACACCAGGCTTACATACTGATGCCCATAGATTACTCTGCTGTTTGCACTACGGCTGAGGTACCTTTTTCCCTCCCACCCACTCTCAGAAAGGCATAACTCAATCCTTTATGCAGCGCGCCGTGCTTGTCTGCAGGGACCAGCAGCGTGAAGCTGCTGCCGCGAAGGGGCATGCGAATGATTCGAGCAAGAGTAGCACCCAGAAGCCACAACTGAGATGAAGAGCCCGTGATGCTAGGTGCTGTACAAACACACAGGGAGAGGCAGTCCTTGACCCCAAAGAGATTACAATCTAGCTAGACATCGAGAGGGGATGCGACTCACCTAAGGTCACGTAGCAGAGCTGGGAAAAGAACCTAGGTCTCCTGACTCCCATTCTGGTACCCTGTCCAATGAGCAGCACTGCCCCTCCGAAAGTCACTGGTACCTGTTTCTAGGACCCACCAATGTAGGTCATGCTAGCACCACTCTGCAGCCACCTTGTGAGACAGTGTCAAGGAGTGACAGCCGTGTTGGTCCCGTGTGCATGGACCCAAGGAAGCAGGGCCAGGCCACAACGAACATGCTTTCTCCAGGCTGCATGGACCCTACGAAGCAGGGTGCTACTCTATAGGGGCCGACAGGACAGGAAAATGGAGGGACAGCCATGCTGGCTCCAGCGTGCAGTTAGCCCATGAGCTAGGATGGAGCGGGGAAGCCATAATGGCCTCCAGTCTGCAGATCCTCAGAAGACTATCCTATAATGGAGAACCCAGCCCAGCACCTGCCTTGAAAGTCACAGAAAGAAAGCCACATCCGCGCTGGTCTGTGGTGCCATGGCAGGACAGCTATACCGGCGCCCATCCGCAGGGAGCCTGAGAGCCAGGGTTACAATGCGGCAGCCATTTTGGGGCTCCTGATGGAGAATCCGTCCACGGCAGTCCACGGAGATGGAACAGAGCGAGGCCACCCACAGGGGGCACATCAGCCGAGGCGGGAAAGCCACATCAAGGCCAGGCTTGAGGGACCCCTCCTGGGCATGACGGTGGTGAGCAAGCCCACACGATGGGGCTGTGGTGCAAAATCCAAACCCAGTCTATTGTGACCCCTGCTGGGCCGGGTTGTGCTGCGGGAGGCCATGATGGGACACCATTTTAAAGCAACGTGAGAATGACTTTCACTGATGCGCTGAAACTTCGGTGGGTTAAAACAGTTTGGAAGGTAGGGGGAGGGGCAAATATTGTGCGAGGGGTGAGTGATTCCTGGGTGTCAGACTGGAACGATGTGAAACGGGTGATAAATATTTAAGCGACCGAGAGGGGAAGTGTGTAATGGAACTGCTGACAAATCCTTAATTAGAGCCTTGTATACACACCGAGAAAATACATTTAGCCAGATAGCTGTTCTGGGGGTTGGCTGCTTTTCACAACGTGCTTAGGTTAAAATAAACATTTATTTTCAAATTGGGCAAGTCATTCACCTAGTTAGCTTAAAGTGGAGGCAGGCGAATAATTCACAACACGTAATTTATCCTATTTGTTTAATTTAGCTTCTTTTTCTTCTTGGGAATATTTGGCAGCTGTTTTGCAAACCCTTTGCAAACAGTGTGCAATTGCTTGTGAGAGTTGTCTTCCACTGGCCTGCTGGGTGACCTTGGCCAAGGCACTCTCCCTGCCTCAGTTTCCACACAGCCTTGGCTATTTAAGCTTTTTGGGACAGAGTCTGTTACTATGTGTTTGTACTCAGCTGGGATCTCTAGGTGCTCCGTGATACAAATAATTAATAATACCTAGATATTATATAGCATTTTTCAGCAGTAGATCTCAAAAGCGCTTTACAAAGGAGGTCAATATCATTATCCCCATTTAACAGAAGGGGAAACTGAGTCACGGAGAGGGGAAGTGGCTTATCCAGGGTCACCCAGAAGGCCAGTAGCAGAGCAAAGAACAGAACCTACATCGGGGGGAGGGATAGCTCAGTGGTTTGAGCATTGGCCTGCTAAACCCAGGGTTGTGAGTTCAATCCTTGAGGGGGCCACTTGGGGATCTGGGGCAAAATCAGTACTTGGTCCTGCTAGTGAAGGCAGGGGGCTGGACTCGATGACCTTTCAAGGTCCCTTCCAGTTCTAGGAGATGGGATATCTCCATTAATTAAATTAAAAAAAATCTCTAGAGTCCAGTGCCCTATCTACTAGGCCACACTGCCTCTCCCCACTGAAGTCAGTGGGGCTATACCTGTGAGTCACTGCCCACCGGTATGAGTCAGAAGTTCATAGTCTGGCCCCACTGAGAGCAGGTGGCAGCTTACCCAAACATATTTGTTGCTTAAAACAAAATGCCCCCCACAAACCCAACATGTTGAATAATTTCAAATTCTCTCTGTTGATTATGAACAATCCTCTGCCACCGTGCAGTAGATGAGTGTCCTAGTTCAGTTGCCTTTGGTCAGATAAGTCATGTTGGATCATTTCTGGTCCCTGACTAGCTGAACGGGCGCTTCCTATAAAAGTCCTCATGTCTGAAATGTTGATGTTCACCCTCTGCGAACACCCAGTGTCCTCAAGACTTGCTGCAAGACCTCCATTCTAACCAGGTCAGATCATTGACTTGAGCCAGCACTTTTTCAGCAACTCTTGCTTCTCGGTGTCTCTTTCTCTTCATCCATTTGGCCTGATATTCTGAACTGACTGGCGGATCGCTAGACCCAATTGTACCATGTTTTGTTGTTGTTTAAGACTCATGGAGCCAGAAGGAACCATTACGATCATCTAGTCTGACTTCCTCGCCCAGTAGTTCCTGATAGCTTTTGAATGTAAACACCATCTGCCATCGCAGCTATTTGGAATGGGCACTCGTGTAAGTGGTTCCATTTTGGATGTACTGTAATAAATAAATCGAATACAGAAGCCAGCCATTTGTGGCCAGGTTTTCAAGAGAGCTCCGGCATGTTGAACACCAAGGCCTTGATCCTCAAAAGTATGTACCATAGAATCTCAGGGTTGGAAGGGACCTCAGGAGGTTATCTAGTCCAACCCCCTGCTCAAAGCAGGACCAATCCCCAGACAGATTTTTGCCCCAGATCCTTAAATGGCCCCCTTAAGGGCTGAACTTACAACCTTCAGTTTAGCAAGCCAATGCTCAAACCACTGAGCTATCCCTTCCCCCTAACTCCCAGGATCTGGGCCCACGGTCTTTGGAAAATATGACCGTAAGTATCTCAAGTAGGGGCTGAGCACTTTAGCAAACGTAGTTCCAGCTGCGGGTGCCGAGCCTGTGAACTGCCGTTCCTTGGTGTCCACAGCAACATGGCAATGTTCTGGGAATGCCCAAGTCCATCCTGGTAGACAGGGATGTGTTGGGTTGTGGGAGATTGATTACCCTGCTGTCTTTGCTTACTGTTCTTTGGTTGCCAGCCAGTGGAACCAATGTCCTGCTTTGCATAACGCTTGTACTGCAAATATTATTAACCTCATATATCACTGGGGAATGTGCACAAACAGGGAGTGCCAGCACTATTCAATCTGCTTCTATAAACAGAAATGGGGCCATTTAATAAGCATGAGGCATCTGGTGTCTTTAGTTTTTCCAAAAGACAAATGTGTCCAGGAAATATTCCACCTTGGGTTGTAATCTCATCAGCTTTTACAAGCTAAGGAGGGTCAGGCTGTGGTCAGCGCTTGGATGGGAAAATCCACAATGCTGAGAAAAATGCTGTTTTGTTGACGCTGTTTGCAAAGCAGGGTCAGGTTTGATCAACTTCCTGACATATAAAAAAAAAAAAGCGTTGAAATTATCAAAATGTTTCATTTTGACATTTTCAAAATGATCAATTCTAGTTTCCTGATTCAAAATTACTTTTGTTTAGAAATGTAAGCGAATTAGACTGAAGGTTTAGTTGAGGATTGGTCCTGCTTTGAGCAGGGGGTTGGACTAGATAACCTCCTGAGGTCCCTTCCAACCCTGATATTTTAAGGCTAGGTCTAAACTACCCACCTGAATTGGCGGGTAGAAATCAATCTCTCGGGGATCAAATTATCGCGTCTCGTCGGGACGCGACAATCGATCCCCGAATCGATGCTCTTACTCCACCAGCGGAGGTGGGAGTAAGCGCCGTCGACGGGGAGCCACGGAGGTCGATTTTGCCGCCGTCCTCACAGCAGGGTAAGTCAGCTCCGATAGGTCGAATTCAGCTATGCTATTCGCGTAGCTGAATTGGCGTATCTTAAATCGACTCGACCCCTCCCCTCCCCCCCCCCCCCCCCCCCGTAGTGAAGACCTGCCCTATGATTCTAAGGTTAAAAAAAAAAAGAGGTAAAGAAATCTGAAACATTTTGAAATCAAACAGAAACATTTTGATTGACCCCAAATGCAAATAATTCCATTTTTTCCATTTGCAAATGTTTTTGAGATTTTGACTTTTCATGCCAATTCGGGAAAGGGAAAAATGTTCAAACCCTTGGAAATTTTGCAGGATGGGAAAATTGTCTCCCATCCAGCTGTATTCTCACAAACCCTTCAAAAATGCAACAGATCAAATTACTGGCCTGGCTTATTAATGATTTACAAACATGATACTAGACTTAGGTAAAAAGTCTCCTGAAAACCCATGCTTGGGGAAGAGAAATGTTGACATGGTCATGGTGTTCCCCATAACTTCCCCAGTCAAATAAGAAGTAAAGGTTATGATATGTATATACATATAACTATACATTGAAATATACAAATAATGAATTGTCGAATGATAAAGAGCTTTATTAGCTTCCTTTAATAGTTTATACTGATAGGGAATGAGTCTGGCGAAGGTAACACTTATTCCAAGGCCTTGACCTCTGTTATCTTGCCAATCTCTTTCTTGGGTATGTCTACTGTGCATTTAAAAACCAGTGGCTGGCCCATGCCAGCTGACTTGGGCGCACGGGGCTCAGGCTAAGGTGTAGACCTTTGGGCTCAGGCTGTGTCCCAAGCTCTGGGACTCTCCCACCTTGCAAGGTCCTAGAAACCTGGGACCTGCACCACAATTAAACGGCCCCTTAGCCCGAGCCCAAGTCAGCTGGCATGGGCCAACCACAGGTTTTTAATTGCACAGTAGACATACCCCAAATGAACAAGGCCCACGTTGGAGAAATACTGGAGCCGAAACTACAGGAACAAGACTGAAGGACCAGAGTAGAGGCCAGAGACTGAAATGACCATCACGAAGTACAAGGGAGATTCCTGGTACCCTGGAATTCGATAACTCGGGCCCCTACCTGTTCACCCTTATCTGTTTGTTGTCTGTCATAAATATATGATCAGAAACTATGTCACAATACTTCTGTCTAAAAATGTCTAAATAATCAGTTTTCACCGTCAAGTCTAAACTGGGTGAGTTCGTGACTCAGTTTCCCATCTGTAAGATGGGATATAAAACTGGAAGTGCCAGCCCAAGAGAGATCAAAACCTCAAAGAAGTCTAAGGGAGTTGGGCGCCAGTATCCGATGTGAGTGGGACACAGAGGTCCCTTGAGCTTCTTTGCGAATCCCAGCCTAGGTCATCAAAAGCCCCATGCGACTCCAGAACGACGGTTAGCTCCAGGGCTGCCACTAAATTCCCCATTGCAAAATTACCATTCCGCTCCCTACATTTCCCCTGCAATTTCAGACGGATACAGGATTTTTCCTCCTGGCACTGAACTCTCCTGTACTGTTAAAGCTACCCTCATCCTACCTCAGTGCTTGCTGCATTTCCCTGGTGGGCGAAAAATGATTTCTGTGTTCACTAGTCTGTTAATCACTTTGAGATGAAAGGCCCTATAGAAAAACGTATAATAAGTCTGCAATATTGTATCATTAATCATCATTATCGCTTACCGCAGTTGTTTCATACAATGGTCTTCATGAGATCAGAATGCAAACACCCCAGGCCACATCAATCGAAGAACAGAGAAAGGGTTGGGAAACAGGCAACCGCAGTGCATTGTGCTGTTCTAAACTCCCCATACATCTTCTCTGGTTCTTGGAACATTTTAATTAGGAGCCCATGCAACAGTGTTCCAGGACCTGGAAATGAGCCAGGGGTCTGAAGTACAACAGGTGACAGCTCAGCCCGTGTGACTCAGAACACTGCTTCAGTCTGGTAATAATCTTCTTAAGACGCAAATGAAAAAGCCGGTCCCAGAGGCAGCTGCAGCCTACCCTGGAGCCCTAATGATGAGATCAGTGCGATGACCAGCGACTGTTTGGATGTAGGTGAGCTCTGCTTTAAGGCGGGGACGGTGGGTTTTAAAGGAGATAGGAAGTGAGAGGACAAGGGGAGTTTTTCGCTTGACACAAACCATCGAGGCTGGAGAGAGGGTTGGTAGAAAAGCACGAGGTTACAAAAGCGTCCATGCACCAATGCAAGGAGGGTGGTCATGACCTAGTGGGGAGAGGTGGAAGCTGGAGTCATGATTCTCATGAGTGGGATGTCGGGACAATAGACAATTTGCAGGAGAGGGACAAACAGGGATGCAGACCTGGCTGGGCGGGTGTTAATCTGTGCTAGGGAAAGTGGCCACAATGCTTGCAAGACACCTCGACGATCAAGAGTAGCCTAGTGATCCTTTTGCAATACTGTACAAAGGCAACAGTTACAGACCACCACCACTCTCCCCCCAGACCCCAGCTGAAAAAGAGGATGAAACATTTTTGCACCAATTTTTGAGGGACTTGGCTTCTCCCGTGTGTGTCGTATCCTGTGGTTTCAGCTACGTAATGTCTCGTGAACAACATGCAACCTAACGCACGTCAAAGAGGCTCCTTTGTTAAGTGGAAGAGAAGACAACTTCTTAGTCTAGAGAAGGTAGAGACACTAGCCAGAGAGAAGCAACAGAGGGTCCTGTGGCACCTTTGAGACTAACAGAAGTATTGGGAGCATAAGCTTTCGTGGGTAAGAACCTCACTTCTTCAGATGCAAGTAATGGAAATGATTTCCATTACTTGCATCTGAAGAAGTGAGGTTCTTACCCACGAAAGCTTATGCTCCCAATACTTCTGTTAGTCTCAAAGGTGCCACAGGACCCTCTGTTGCTTTTTACAGATTCAGACTAACACAGCTACCCCTCTGATACTAGCCAGAGAGAAGTCATCTGCCTCTAACTGCAAGGGCTGCTCTCTCCAGACCCCAGTCTGGATTCTGGAGACCCTTACGTGGTGTATGGAGGACTGAGTTGCAATTGCAGGCTATCACTTTAAGCGTGTGGGGCAAAGGCGTTCCTGGACCTGCTTGCAGGCTAAGGGGCTCTGTAGGGAAGCCTGTGATAAGAATCAGTTCTGCAAAAAGTCAGCCTACAGCAAGGTGGGTTGAGTTGGGCCTCTCTGTCTTAGACAGCAGCCAGCTTTGTCTCTCTCTGTTTTGGGGTTCTTGTGTTAGGGTTCTGAATTCTAAGAAATCAAATAGCGTTACATTGCAACCTTCCAGCAAGAGTATTTTACGTTATTTAATCTAACTTCTCCGGGTTTATGCCATGAACTTAACACTTATGTTCCACTCCAAGGTTCTAGACAAAGCCCATTGTGAAGATGGGAGTCGATCATATATAGATGCCGGAGCAGACCCCTCCCCTCCCAGCAGTCTCTGAGAGGAGTAGTTAATTGGAGTCAGCTGACTGGGGTTTGGGGGGGGGTTTCCTCCCCCCATGTGACAATAAGAAAGTGTTTTAAGCCCTGTGTTTGGAAGAAAGGACAGAGGGAAGTGCTGGGATGTATTTATGCTTTTGCTTCTTTTTAATAGCAGGTGCATTTATAATTCATGATTAATCATTTTTCATTTTCATGGGCCCCGTGAAATGTAAATAATATGCAACACAGCCTCCCGGGCACCACCTCTTCTCCCTGCCCCCCTCGCTATTCATCCCTGCTCCATGAAGATGTAACATTGGTCACATGTGCTGTAGGATGCAGCGCAATGTCGCGGGTTATTTATGAACTTGCTATTTATTGAAATCTGTGCAGGTGGTTTTACATTGACACTAGGGTGAGAATTAACCACATTTCGCTGCTCGTGTGCTGCTTTAACCACTTCACTGCCGCTATAGTTACCAGGTCCCCGGCTCTGACTCACGCTTGCCACATTGCTGGTGACTCAGGCATGTTCGGCAGACCCCACTGGGGGAGTATCCCAAACCCCTGGTTGCCAAGCTATTGAACATGCATTGTTGGGCATTCACTTCCCAGCATTGTATTCCATCAGCCTCATGAAAACAATGTCAAAGAGGGGCCAGGAAGCTCCATGTGGGACGCTGGAGAAAGACCATCCTACGATCCCTTAGCAAGAGTTACTGGGGGAGATTTTCAAAGGTGCAAAGGGCCGTTAGCTGCTCAACTCCCCTTTGGGGTCTGCAATAAATAATAATAATAGGGTAGATTTTCAAAGACACACTCTGGAATGTGGCTCCAACTGCACCATCCACACACAACTCCAAGATGATCCCTGCCCTCAAAGAGCTCACAGTCTAGGGAAGACAATCAGTGCCTATAACAGTGGTTCCCAAACGTTAACAACCTGTGAACCCCTTTCACTAAAATGTCAAGTCTTGTGAACCCCGTCCTAAAAATGAATATTTCCAGGGATTTTCTCCTTTGCCTGAGTATAAAATTATAAAGGCAGTGATCTTGGAAATATAAATTTTTTTTTATGACATGCTTATTACACACCATTTATTATTAATTATTATTTATCATTACAGTATTTTTATTACATTATGAAAACGGCACCACTCTTCCAAGATACTCTTCCCATATGAGGAGAGATTAGAGAGGCTAGGACTCTTCAGCTTGGAAAAGAGGAGACTAAGGGGGGATATGATAGAGGTATATAAAATCACAAGTGATGTAGAGAAAGTGGATAAGGAAAAGTTATTTACTTGTTCCCATACTACAAGAACTAGGGGCCACCAAATGAAATTAATGGGCAGCAGGTTTAAAACAAATAAAAGGAAGCTCTTCTTCACGCAATGCACAGTCAACTTGTGGAACTCCTTGCCTGAGGAGGTTGTGAAGGCTAGGACTATAACAGCATTTAAAAGAGAACTGGATAAATTCATGGAGGTTAAGTCCGTTAATGGCTATTAGCCACGATGGGTAAGGAATGGTGTCCCTAGCCTCTGTTTGTCAGAGGGTGGAAATGGATGGCAGGAGAGAGATCACTTGATCATTGCCTGTTGGTCCACTCCCTCTGGGGCACCTGGCATTGGCCACTGTCAATAGACAGGATACTGGGCTAAATGGACCTTTGGTCTGACCCAGTACGGCCGTTCTTATGTTCTTAAGATCTCACTTTCGTAGCTTGTATCATTCTGAATAAGCTGTTATAAGACAAGGCTCCTATGTTTCATCAAGGAGTGTCAGATGTGAAACAGCAGGAAGGTATTTAAGAAGCCAACTCAAAGAGTTCCTCCTACACAAGCATTCAGGTCTTGAGCAGTCCAGGCAAACAACGCACGTTACAACAAATCTTAAACCTGTTCTTCATAATACACGTCTACCCGGGGCTGCGCACTCCGGTGGATCAAAGCAAGTTCAATATAACGCGGTTTCACCTATAACTCAGTAAGATTTTTTGGCTCCCGAGGACAGCGTTATATCGGGGTAGAGATGTAATTTTGAAAGCAACACTAGCTGCCTATTTAATTTTAAAAACAGCAAAAAATATCCACCTCCCTTTCCATTTCTAATAAGGAGTCTTGAAGTTGAAATCTCCTCAGGGTGATAGAGATGCTTGCTTTGATCTGCTTAGCTCTTGGAAGTCCAGGGGCTCCGGGCTGCTGGCCCCGGGCTGCCCGGGGTCCCTAGGGACAGCTCTGTCCACCATTAGGGATTTTTTTCCCCGATAACCCCCTGTAACATTTCACAAACCGCCAGGGGTTCACGAACCCCAGTTTGGGCACCACTGGCCTACAACAACGAGATGGGGAGAGCGGAAAAGTCACAGTGAGACGCTAGCAATCAGTGTAAAAAGCCACAGTCACGGCAGACCAGCTGATTAGCCAAGGGTTCAGGTCTGCTACCTGCTGCAGCATTTGCATGGAGACCATCTGTTGGCTCCAATATTTGCTGCTTGCCCTGAGAACGGCTGTTTCAAACCCACGCGCGCCACCTGTTGCAGTACACCAAGTGGTGCCCGAACATTACAGAGCATTTACAACCAGCGAGCAGAATCCCAGCTGGTAGATGGACCTGCCGGGCCCTCAATGTGTTCCTGCCTGAATAGAGACGCTCACGGGCCATACAAGGTAGCTTTATGAGGACAGCCAAAGGGTAGCAACCTCGGCCCAACCAGTGGCAACTGTCCTGAGCTTGTCTCTCTCACACGTCTAAGCTTCACGCCAGTCAGCCCCAGTGAATGGCTTCTTTAAGGTAGACATATTCAGACCAGAAATAAGGTGCAAATCTCTAAGAGTTAGGTTAATTATCCATCGGAACAGCTTTCCAATGCTAGAGAATCCACCACAACACGGGGTACTTTTTAAATCAGAATTGGATGTTTTTCTACGAGATGTGCTCCAATGCAAATTGGTCAGTCCTATGGCCTGGGTTATACAGACGAGATGGTCTGGCTCTATGCGCGATGAAAATGCTTTCCCTCTGTTAAGACAGCCTCACACTCATCTCCCCTAGAACCCAAAGCCAGGGCCGGCTCCAGGGTTTTTGCCGCCCCAAGCGGCACAAAAAAAAAAAAGCCGCGATCGCGATCTGCGGCGGCAATTCGGCGGGAGGTCCTTGGCTCCGAGCGGGAGTGAGGGACCGTCCGCCGAATTGCCGCCGAATAGTTGGACCTGCCGCCCCTCTCCGGAGTGGCCGCCCCACTTGGCAAGCTGGTGCCTGGAGCCGGCCCTGCCCAAAGCTTCATCCTGTTCTTCGTTTCCATTTTCTCCCATCCAAAGGTTTTCACACAGATTTTCTTTGCTACAGTAATTGGGAGCTGAGATCTTGGAAAGATTTGGCCCTTTTAGGCAACTCAATAAAGGTCAGATTTTAAACAATGATTAGCTCCCCACGGAACAGTTGTGACCAGATTTTCCAAAGGGCACGGCCCTCAGTGAGCCGAGCTCTTGTGAAAATCTAGCACCTTATCCAAAGGTGCTCGGCTTCCATTTAGACAGCTGACAATCTAGCCCAAATTTTGGCTGCATAACGCTTTTGGAAGTTCCTGACATATAGTGTAATTAGGACCCAGCATTTTCTTAATTTCTGGAACCTCTAGCTAATGATCAGGGTCAGACGTTATTCTGGATGTCCATACACACAGAGCAAATATATTGGTTCCGCTAGAATAGCTTTCCCTGCGGTATTGGTCTCTTAACTTTCGTTAAGCTCTATACGCATATACATACAAGCTGCAGTCACGATACTACACAGAGCCGGCTGGAAAATGTCGGGGGGCTTTTCTGTGAAACATTTAAATAAATAGCTTTCACTGAATTTTTCAGTGGAAAATTCTAACTTTTCATCAAAACCTAAAAAAAAAAAAAATCAATTTTCAGCAACTGAATTTTTGTTCATGTTTATGATTTTCAGCAATTTTGGGCCCAAAGTTTGTGGTTTTGACACATCAGAAACTTTTGAGGACAGCAGGCGTCTCCCATGAAAAATTTTCATTTAGCTGAACAGCCAGAATTTTCAACCAAACCTATAGCATTATATAGGTATGCGGTAGCGCCCCCTAGCTAACACCCATCACCACAGCTAAAACAGAAAAACAACATTCAGTGACCGTAGGAAAATTCAAGCTATATACCACATATATATCGTCTTACATAGGCATAGATACTGGTGCTGTGTTTGAAGTACACTGTCTGGGCTAGAGCGAGTCAAATCTTTTCCGAAACAAATGGTTTTTCTGTCAGAAAATGCCATTTTATCATCCATGGGAATGTGTCGATTTCAACAAAAATTCATTTTCAGAAATGGAAACGAAGCATTTTGGTGAGGTTGAAACAGATCAGACCATTTCGATTTTTGGATTGGCCACAACTCCTTTTTGAAATGGATTTTACGCCCTATTAAAAAATGACGACAGAATATAAAACATTGTAAACGTTGAAATCAAAATGAAACACTTTGATTCTGATTTGCTCGAAAGGAAACATTTCAGTTGACCCAAGCCAAATTTTATTTGGAAATTTTCATTTCAATTTTGATTTGTTGTTTGGTTTTCTTATGATTTGAGATGAAAACCAATTTTGAAATGTCAGAATTTCCTGCTGAATGGATTTGCCGAGTTTCAACCAACTCTCACCTGGGTCTGATTCTCCACTAGAATCATAGAATATTACAGTTGGAAGAGACCTCAGGAGGTATCTAGTCCAACCCCCTGCTCAAAGCAGGACCAATTCCCAACTAAATCATCCCAACCAGGGCTTTGTCAAGCCAGGCCTTAAAAACCTCTAAGAATGGAGATTCCCCGCTTTCCCGCTGCAGAGTTAGCTATTCACACTTTTGCCAAATGGATGTAAAATGATACCACTCTAGTTTAAGAGCATTTTGCCCCACTTTGCACAATTGTAAATGATTATACAGTGTGCAAGGCAATGGAGAATCAGGTCATCTGTATACAGGAAGGGGCCTGATCCTGAGAACTACGAACCATCTTCACCACCCCACCACTTCTAAGGCAATGGAGCTAGTTCTGATATATACCTATGTAACGAGATACAACAACGTCATCTGGGATTGCTGATGGTCAGGATCAGAACCAAATATGGGATCTCCTCCATGAGACTTAGAAACCATGTCCTGTTTAGCACAGAGCTCAATGCTGGTGTGTAATACCAATATCATTATCCCAGGGAGGTTGTATAGTCCAGTGGATGGTGCCCTGGGCTGAGCCGCAGGAGACCTCAGTTCTAATCCCAGCTCTGCTGGCGACCTTGGGCATGACCCCTCTTGGTGCCTCAGTTTTCCCATCTGTAAAATGGCGATAATGAACCAGAAAAGAAATAATACTCATCTCTTCTAGTAATGAACACTCCAAATCCTAGCCAGAACCTCAGGGGGGTTTCTTCATCCCTCCCAAGGGCCATGGAGGACATACTTAGGATAAAGTCGGGCAGATTGCCAGTGCTTAAAGTTTGTGGGAGATGTTGCTCTCCAATTCAAGGACAGAAAGTGCAACAGAGCTGGTGTGAGCTTGTCAGGGTGAGGTGCGGGGCTGACCATCTCCTTGAAGAACAAACACGGATAATAAACCTGTCCTAATTCCTATTAAGGAGTGTGATCAGACCTTATCTATATGCAAATATTGGTGCTGTCTTTCTCCCCTGTGAGGGAGGGCAAGCTGGTTAAAATGTGGCTGATAATGGCAGCGCATTTGCATTTCATCAGAAGCCATTATAAACTTTTCTTTGTTCACGGTGACTTCTGTGGTGTATAAAAACATCCCATTGGATTAACAACAGCCCCGTGCTGCTGCCACCTGTTACAGGCTCACCAGCGCCTTGGGGAAACTTTGAGAAGCAGCTCCACATCTCTTGCCTCTTTGTTCTTTGTCACCGGCAGACATTTGCATGGAAACAGGCTCTCTGTTGCTTAGGAATCCATCTGTTCCTATTGCTTATTCCTCTCCTGAAGGCAGGAGGCTCTAGTGTGGGTGGTGAAAGCGGACAGAATATAAGAAGCTAGAGATGGGAAGGGACCATTACAAAAGCCACTTTTCCCATCTCTCCACCCCACAGTGCGGGATTGTTCCCTACAGCATATTCTCCAGCGCTTTGTCCGACCCCCAGGAAATAACTCCAGGGAAGACACAAGAAGGGATGGGCAAACTAGTGAGGATAAAGCAAGGACCAACCCAAACCTTTGCCAAATACAAGCCAATCCCTCACTGGCTGCCCAATTAATAGAGTCCAGTTCCAGGTCTCCATTACAGATGGTCAAAAATTTTCCACCAGAATATTTTTTGTCAGAAAATGCTGGACATTTTCGTGAAACAGAATTCATAGAATCATAGACTATCAGGGTTGGAAGGGACCTCAGAAGGTCATCTAGTCCAACCCCCTGCTCAAAGCAGCACCAATCCCCAAGCATCCATCCAAGCATCCATTTGCAGATCTGAAATGTCAGGTTTCTGAAACAAGTGTCTCTCATCAGATGCATCCAGCAGTGCCACCCTGGCCCTCAGAAACCTTCCTGTTGAAAACGTCGCTGAAATCGATAAGTCTCAGCAAAGCATTTCAGCTTTGATAAACAGCCTACTTCAACAAAAAATCAATTTTGTCAAAAATCTTCTGACCTGCCCTATAAATCAGCATGGCTCCTTTGTCAAGTGCCTGTTTCCCATGGAGCTACTCTGATTTACAGGAGCTGTAGACCTCCCCTTTAGTCCTGAAGACAATAGAGCTCAGGGTGAGTTTGGACGCAAGAAGTTTGGATGCATAACGGGTCACAACTGTAGAGACCTTTTGGGCCTTTCTCCAAACCCAGACTGATCGGGTCCTCCTGAGGTTTAGTTTGTCTTTAGGGGACCAGTATGCAGCATGAGCAGGCGATTTTAAAAAAATACATAACAGTGTTTTTATGCAAATCTCCTTAACAACAAATAATGGAGAGAAAATGGGGGGGGGAGGAATCCATTAAAAAAAAATCTTTCCGCTTCTATTCTTCTTTTTCCCCCGTGTTCCCCTTTAGCCTTTCAATATGGTTTGGGTAGTTCTTTAAAGATGTACTACAAAGCTTTTAATAAAAGCAAGCAAGAAAGAAAGAATACTATTTAAGATCCCAAATCAGTCCCACAGTACATGTCTAGACTCCCACATTACTAAAACATTTCCTTCTTTTCAAGAAGGTATTTGAAAAAAATCAGTTCCTCTTTCAACTCTTCTGCTAAAGCCCACACTTGGGAGTCAAAGCATTTCTCTTTGGATGGGTAGCAAAATGACAATACAAACAGTGACCCCTACTGGATAACACTGCATCATACGTAGCACTTACGTTGTACTTTTCAGTTCTGATTCGTATTTACGCCACTCTGGGGACCATAAAGGGGCTTTCACGTGGGTATAAATCTAAATCATGATTCATGGGGGATCCTGTTTTTAATTCTGTATTGAGCACCAGTACTGTGCTGAGTTCTATACAAAATAAAGTCTTATTGTCCCAGCCTTCAGGCCAATGTGTCCTTTTTGTTACTGATACCTAGAAATAGAGGAACATGGTTTTGCATCTTGGGGGGTTACCATCTCTCCTGCATCATAGAACTGCCCCATACAGAGCTGGGTGAACAGGGCTTGTGAACATTCCTTCACATCACGAGGGCCTGGCTGGGTTGTCTAGTATTGCACTCTTTTCACCAGCTTTGCACAAACGGTGCAAGCAGGTTTTTATCTGTACAAGCATTTGTAGTGTGACTATTTACATGCAAATACTGATGTTCGGCCTCAGAAGGGTACATGTGTGTGTGAACATATGTATTTGCTATTCACCGTCCTCATGTTCGTAACATGTCAGCCAGCCAACCGGGAAGCAAATAACACTGCCATGTGACTTAGGTGACCATTTACATACCAGGAATAGCAAATAGTCCAGTTAAGTTGTTTGGGGCAGGGACTGTCTTTTGGGGATAAAAACAACAAGGAGTCTGGTGGCACCTTAAAGACTAACAGATTTATTTGGGCATAAGCCCACTTTAAAAACCCACTTCTTCAGATGGAGCGAGTGGTAATGTATTTCTCTTGGTGATGTATTTTGTTCTGCACTTACAACAATGGAGCCTGATACCTGATTTAGGCCTCTCGACCCTACTGGAAAACTAGTAAATAATAAATAATGATGCGAGATTGGAAGCTATTAACTTTATGTTCACGTAACAGGTCTATTGAACAATTACAGACAGCAAATGCACCAAAGTCTGTTTCTCAATTTGCAGAGAGGATAAAAGGGCAAAGTTTGGTGGTGAAAATAGATCATTTGACCAGCTCAAGCCCAAATGCTGCTGTAATTGCCCGGAAATGTTCTGTAGAAGCAGTTAGGTGACTACAATACCAACCCTGCAAGCACTGGCATTCTCCAGGCAGTCAGCGGTTAGGACGAAACTCTCGGTATTAATACTCCTGCCACTGCATGGTTTGTCCCTTCTGGAGGCAGAGGTCGGCCTTGGGGGTCAAGGCATTGGAATGAGTCTGAAGAGAGCCGGGGTCAGCTCCCAGCTCTAGTACAGACTTGCAGTATGATCTTGGGCAAGTCACTTAATCTCTCTGGGCCTCAGTCCCCCACCTGTAAAACCGGGATAATGGGGTTTCTTTTCTCGCACCTCTTCTCTGTCTTGTCTATTTAGACTGTAAGTGTAACCCACAGACCTCCTGGCTGTGGTGCTGTGGCGCCGAGATTAATGAGGCTGCTCTACAGCCTTCGCTAAGGGCCATGTGGCATTTAGCTCCAGAGGTCCCAGGTTCGATCCCTCCTGCTGACGACCGGGGTCTGTCAGTGTGACATAAGCCTCTCCTTCTGCGTATGTACAAGAGGACCCCGATGTCATCAGGAGCCATTAGGCGCGACCGTGACATGAATCATTAATAACAATGATGCACACAAATCTGCAATTTCCAAAGGGTTCAGAAGTGGGTCTGGGGTTTAGCGAGTACGCTCATTTCTCTGCATTGCTCAGGGCCCTCTGATACAAGAGCCCAGCCTCGGAGCTCCAGAGTGCCTGGCGGCAGCTGACCCAGCACTTACATATCTCAGGAGTCTCCAAAACCACAAATCTGTCGAGCAGCCTGCAGCTAAATTTAGACCCCCATCATCCATGCCTCAGCTAGGGGGTTTTAACGGATTGATTGGATTTCCCCAGTGCGGTCAGGGCCTCTCACAGGAAATCCTTGTTTCCTTGGTTAGCTGTTTCCTGCCCTCTTGCTCTGGGAACTTCCAGATAAGCTGTTCTGAGCAAAACACGAAGTGCTGTGTCCCAGGTGAGCTCCTTGAATCAAAGCGTTGAGGCTTGATGTTCCCCTACGCACCAATGAATGCTAGTAGCCACATGGCCCCAGCTCACCCTTGCCTCAGCATGTGCTGACCTCTGGGACAGGCAAAGAAGAATCTGCCACCAGAGCCCATAGAACTTTCTGCCTCGAGGTGTCTGGAGAGGAGATCTCCAGGGTTTTAGAGGAACACTGTGCAGAACACAGTTATTTCCATTCCCAGCGCTCAGCGCCACCTGCCCAAGTATGGCTCATAAGGTCGGGTTCAACAGAATCCAAAATTATGTAGAAGAACTCAGTCCCCCAAACCAGGCAGAGCTCAGTGAGGCTGACCCAACACTGTCCTATAGCTACTGGATGCCGGTTACAATGTGTCACTCCCCTAAGGCCAAGTTTCTCAAAGCCTTCCAAGGAATTTCAATGCCTATTTATCATTAGGGTGGGAGGGATAGCTCACTGGTTTGCACATTGGCCTGCTAAACCCAGGCCTCTAAGTTCAATCCTTAAGGGGGCCACTTAGGGATCTGGGGCAAAATCAGTACTTGGCCCTGTTAGTGAAGGCAGGGGGCTGGACTCAATGACTTTGCAGGGTCCTTTCCAGTTCTATGAGATAGGGATATCTCCATATATTTTATTTTATAGTTCATTAAGATTAATTGGAACAGGAATCCTGGGATGGCTTTGAAGAACTCATCCTAAAAGCCCTCTGTTAACTAGTGCTTTCTCCCCCAGTCTCATCAAAGAAAAGAACTCTGGTCTTTTTAAGAAGGAAACTACATTTGACTTTAACTGGTAGTAACAGACAGTGAATGACTAAACATAACCCATCGTACTGCTCAGTGGCCAAGACCCATCAGCTGCATTGCCAATCAGGATCACCAACGCTACCTCTTTACCTAGGTTTCAACCTAAGCTGCGAACCGACATTTCAAACACTGTTAAACAATCATATGTGAACAAACCTGGATGCAGCTACAAATGGGAAATAATGATAGACCAGCAAACCTGGGAATCCTAGTGTTGCTAACCTGCTATAGGTATTTAACGATGCCCTCAGTTTGCAGGGTGTCATAGGAATAAGAAGATGGCTGTTTCCCCATTCGTACCTTAGGCTCAATCAGAGCCTCTGTCGGCTTTGGGTCTTGCAGGTTTGTAGGGAGGTATTATGAGTATCAGTAAAAAGCCCAGTGCAAGCAGGCAGATGGGTGGCAAATGGTGGGGACCTGGGCTGCCGTCTCAGAGAAGAGTCACACGTGTGACACGAGGTCTAGAAGCTTTTCAGTGAAACATGTACCGAGCCCAATCTTTACACGATATGACCAGTCTCTAACAGGGAGAGAGGCAGGGTAAGGTTCAGAGGCTGGAAGTTGGAAGCTAGATAAACTCATATGGGAAATACGGGGTAAAAATTTTAACCACGAGGGTAATTAACCAATCGGAACATCTTACCTAGAGCCAGGGTGGATTCTCCATTACTTGGGGGGTCTTTAAATCAAGACTGGATGGCTTCAGCCAAAAGTTATTGCTGGCCGGATTCTCTGACCTGTGGCATGCAGGAGGTCGGAGTAGGTGATCACATTGGCCCTTTCTGGCTTTGGAATCTATGACTCTATAAATCTTCTCTTTGATTCAACTCCAGCCGGTACTGTCCTCTAAGCAGTCACTGAACATCAAGCCCGCTTTTTTTTCTCTCCCCCTGCTCTGTGTGTGTGTGTGTGGGGGGGTCATTTGTAGTCCTGAATTCACGGTTGGCTCCTCTGACGCTCTGAAGTTTACTCGCTCAATTACTGAATTCTCAGGTCTCGGACTTAGCTGGCTGATTCTTCACAGGGAATCTCACGGTCTCTCCCTTCAGGGTCTCTGACCTGACACACTTTTCTCGCTCACTGCAGCTCACTTCATTAAGCTTCACAGTGCCTGCCTCTCTCTTTGTTGCTTCGGGTACTTGGGCTTTGCTCCTTGGCATGGAAAGCAGATCCTCCAACGCTGATGTTAACATCACTAAAACCAAATAGGTGTCAGACCACTAGCCTAATATCAAATGGCTTTACAGTTATTAGACTGTTTTATAGTGTCTGCAAAGGGGAACTCCTGTTCTGATTTGTGTTATCTTTGCAATTCCAGTGGAAATAAAAACAATAGCTTTCTATTACTCTTGGTAGTAAAGATCTATAAAGTGCCAGTGGTGATGGGATACTTTATAGAGATTTTTAAGACAGGTGGGGTGAAGTCTTGGCCTTACTAAGGTGACTGAAAAAACACTCACTGTCTTCACCAGGGATGGGATTGCATTGAGGCTCTCTGCCTTGAATTTACAATGTATTGCTCCAGTCTTGAAATCAGATCTGGCTAAGGTACTAATACAGTCTCTATTGCCTTATAGCTCTCATATGCTCACTCTCACGACGCCCTGTGAGGTGGGACGTCTACACTGCAACGGAACACCGGGGGCTGGCCCGAGTCAGCTGACCCTTATGGGGTCCCAGAGCCTCGGCTCCATCCCAAGCCGCAATTCTACAGCTCCACAGCCTGATCCCCAGTCCGCCGACACGGGTCAGCCCCGGGGGGGTTAATTGCAGTGTAGACGTACCGAGAGGCACTCGGTGACTTGCTCAGGATCACACAGTCTGGGGGCGCGGGAGTGTTTCTGCACCAATCCAACTGCAGGATCGGGGCCTAAGTGAGAGACACACAGAACATGAAGCTAAACCAAGGCAGGGGGTAAGGAAGGGAGAAGCCGGGGTGGGAAACGACCCGTCAGAAGGCTCTGCCGTGAGACTCATCCTTAAGGTTGATGGAAATTTTTCACTTTTTTTTTTGATGGAAAGTGCCTTTTTTGCCCGAAAAGCCATTTTCACAGAAAAACTGTCATTTCATTGGCAAATGTTTAGGTTTTTCATTGCAAACCAATATTTATTGGGAGCGGGGGTTAGTTAAATTATTTTCATCAGAAAACCCCCAAATTGCATTTCACCGAGGCTGAGACTTGAGCCCCCCCAAGAGCACGGCAGGGCAGCCCTAAGTGGCACCTTATCTGCCATGACCCTGAGGGGCTTGCTGGTGAAAGCAAAATAGCTGGCCTGCAGGATGTCCCCCGCCTCCTCCAGCCCCTGACCCAGCCTGGAGCTGGTGAGTGACGCTCTCCTTTGTGTCTATGCAGGGGAATTCTTTCTAACTCTGCTAAGTTAATGCTTCCATCCTGCTTCACTGGCCGTGTCAAGCAATTCAAGCACTGGCACCATTAAGATAAGGAAGCGCTAGTTCCCAATACACAGCTTGACAAACAGAGGCTGCTGCTCTAACCACTGGACTATACTACCCCCATGTGTTCTCCCTCTTCTCCCAGTCATTTCCCTTAAGAAGTGACCGTCCATTGGCTTGCCATCCCAATAGCCACACGCCACCCCGGGGTGCTCTGGCAACACCGAGGACCTGACCTGTGAGGTGCTGAGCAACTCCTGGAGTTGCTGGGTGCTTTTGACTCCCGTTCGCTCAGGGCTGAACCTTCATGGATCCCTCAATGCTTTGCAAAATCAAGCACTCAGAGGGCAGTGAATGCTCCTGCAAGCACAACCCGTGGGCAAGTGTGTCCCCCAGATCCCCTTCTGTGCTTTTTTTTTTTTTTAGCTCTGGAGATCACCGGCTCGATCCCCGGTAAGGCGGCCATCACACAAGGCGGTGAGCGCAAGCAGTTCGGAGGGGCAGGGTCTGGCAGATGGCGGGGCTGTTTGCTGCAGGGCCAATGCTGACACAGAGAGCTGCAGGTTTGGGGGGAAGGGATAGCTCAGTGGTTTGAGCATTGGCCTGCTAAACCCAGGGCTGTGAGCTCAATCCTTGAGGGGGCCGTTTAGGAATCAGGGCAAAAATCCATCTGGAGATTAGTCCTACTTTGAGTAGGGGGTTGGACTAGATGACATCCTGAAGTCCCTTCCAACCCTGAGATTCTATTTTTTCTATGTATGTGAGGCTGCTCCCAGACACTTTCATCTGCTGGGTGGGGATGGTTATTAATGCTGCTCCTCGGGGGATTACGGTGGTTTTCATATTTCTCGCCTACAATAGACTTATTGTGAAGGGTTGACAAGCAAAGGAACCAGTCTTGCTTTTAGGGAGTCTATTGGTAACTTCAAAGATGGAGGGGGAGAGGCGGAATTGGCCTATTCCCTGTTATGTTCCCCTGATATATTTATTAGCGCAGCTTGGAGCTCTCCTATCACTAGTTCAGCAGTAACAGAGCCGCGAGCGACAAGCGCTGACATGCTGCACTGTATCTCATGGGCCGATCCCTGCAGCCAGCACGTTGCACTTGTGTTCCGGGGCAGTACCGGCTGCCCCTCCAACTCAGGAAGGCATTGAAGGGGTAGATTTTGACCTCGAAAGCCCCTAAATGATTCAGGACCAGACTGCTACAGAGTTCACCCCCTCGGGTTGTTACCCCTCCAGGATTGTCCTGGAGTCTCCAGGAATTAAAGATTAATCTGTGATGTGATGAAACCTCTAGGAATGCATCCAATCAAAATCAGCAACCCTATCACCCCCACCTCCTCATGCTGTACCCCCACGGCTGTGATCAGAGGATGCAGTCGTGCAAACAGCCCCCTGTTTTAAAAGGGGGGGGGGGCTGGCGGCAGGATGCTCTCTGAGAAGCATTCTGATCTCTGCAATGTGCCCTGCAGGAGAACAAGTCTGGGCCAGGGTCCTATTGTGCTAAGCGCTGGACAAACACAGAACAAAAAGACAGATTACTTAGACAGTAAAATCTTTGGGGTAGGATCTAGCATATTATTCTCTATATACATGATAGAGCAGTCAGGCCAACAATGAGTGCTTTTGAAAACCCCAGCTTAAAATTCCAGCAGCATCGTTTCTAAGAGCACAGCATACCAAAGATGCCAGTTCCCTGTGTGCTATTTGGCAGTCACCCTCCAGCCCAGAGGTGGCTGCAACAAGTGCCGTTGTATACGCATGGCCATAAAGTGGATTTGGATCCTGCAGTTTCAAAGACCCTTTGGGAATATTTTTGGGAAATTGCTTTTAATAACTCAGCCACTTTAAGGAATATCAGAATAGGACTTTTATGGTTTGGGTTCTTATTTCATTTATTATTTATAATAAGTCTCCTTTTTTTGCCAGAAAGAAAGAAAACTCGCCTGAACTCATGATTAAGCTGACTCAGTGATTTAGTTTTTTGCACTGGCTACTTTTTCACTCCTCTCCTTTTGACTGTTAATTTCTTTAATTTTCCACTTAAATCCTTTCTTTGCGTGATAGTGCTGTCCAGCCTTAAGCACAGTTTCCTTGTCTTTGAGTTTTATCTCTCTTGGGGTTTTTTTAATTAAAAAGCAGCCCCGAATTAGGTCACTGTAAAACACTTCCACTTCCCCACCCCTAAAGAGAACCTCACCCTACTCTGAATCCCTCCAGACCTTTCTGTTTTTTCCGAGCTTTGCATCAGGAAATAGGGACGTCCATTCTGCATTTGACTCATTGCTGGCATTTCTTAATTCAACCCTCTCACTGCAAAGAGGTAGAACACTCTAAGCAAGAGCTTGTAAAGAACGGCTATTGCGGAACAAGACAGGATATGAATTGAAAGTGCTACCGTGATTCTGGAATAACTCCCCATTTTATTCCGCAGTAGCTATTCCGGTCAATTTCCCCATGCAGACGAGCCCTAAGTTTTCCACTGTTATAAACAACTGCTCTGATATTATTAGAAATGGGCCCAAACCAAACCCTCGATCGGCATTTTTGTATCTCTCTCGTGTATCCAAAGCCCAGCCAGAAGCAAACTCTCCTGAATTGGAAGGACAGGGAATTTGAAATCAATTCTCAGCTTCCCCCGAGACTTGAAATCCTGGGGCTACTGAAGCTAATGGCAAAACTCCCACTGATTTCAATGGGGTCAGGATTTCACCTGACTTGTTGTTTGGCTTCAGACCATTACCGTATCCATTACCGGTCCTCAGTGGATGCAAACCGGTTTCACTGGGGCTGCCCCAGGCAGGGCCGGTGCTACCATTTAGGCAAACTAGGCGGTTGCCTAGGGCGCCAAGATTTGGGGGCACCAAAAAGCCGTGCCCCCAATTTTTTTTTTATAGCATTCCTGGGCTGGGCTGCCGTGCAGTCGCCGCTCCACTTCTCCCGCCTCCCAGGCTTGCAAGCGCCAATCAGCTGTTTGGCGCTGCAAGCCTGGGAGGGGAGGAGAATTAGAGCGGGGCGGCGTGCTCGGGGAGGAGGCGGAGCAGAGGTGAGCTGGGGTGGGGAGCTGCCCCGGGGGGGGCACCTCTGGGCGGGGGGGGCTGGGAGCTGCCTCAGGGCTGGGGGGGAGGGCGCAAGGTGGAAGTTTCACCTAGGGCGCGAAACTCCCTTGCACCGGCCCTGGCCCCAGGTTACACCAGCGAGGGAGCAGGATTATCAAACCCATCTGCAAACCGAACCCCACCCGGTAGCCACAATCAGACCCTGCATACACATGGAGCCCCGTTGACTTGAGGTCTGTTTGCAGGACGGAGACCTTGGACCCTAGCACGAATTGGGGATTTAGAAGCAGGGTTTTGGCTTGAGCCCTGCTCGAATTGTTTAGCTATCGCAAAGCTGTTACATTGCATGAGGCTTTTCATGGAAAGCCCCTGGTTTTCACGGCTTCCTGAGAAATTCTCCCTGGAGAAAGAAACTTCCTCTGATTGGGCTCCAGAGGATTTGCTGTGATTCTTGAGTGTTTCAGCCAAATCCCCACCAACCTTTCTGAGTTATTGGAGGGTGGAAAAAATGACCCTGTTAAGATTCTGCCTCTTACCAGGGACCCAGTCCTGCAGTCTGCTTTGATTTTTACCTCCCATCCCTCCCCCCGCTGCAAAGAGCTGACTCCTCCATTAAAATTATTTCCATGGAAGGAGTTGCAAGCGCCTAGACAACCAAGGAATCCCCGGAGGGCTCATTTGGGATCTGCTGAGATTTGAGCAGATCCTAAAGAGGTCCAGTTTCCCGCCTAGTCTGGCAAGGCCCAGAGGCCACCACTGGGAAGATCTGCAGGAGAGAGACTGCAAATGCCTCCTCGAAACGTACACAGCATAGGCCACCAAGAGATGTAGAACCAACCAAATCGGAGGGCCAGATTCCCATCCCGGTGCAAACCTGGAGTAACCTCATTGACTTGGACTGAGTGGCTGCAGAATCTGACCCTCTAGCTTTTTCTGCTGCTGCCTGGAAGACATGAGCAAAAAACAGACTTGGGGAGAGGGGCAGCTCAGTGGTTTGAGCATTGGCCTGCTAATCCCAGAATTGTGAGTTCAATCCTTGAGGGGGCCAATTAGGGGTAAAAATCTGTCTGGGGATTAGTCCTGCTTTGAGCAGGGGGTTGGACTAGATGACCTCCTGAGGTCCCTTCCTGAGAGAGAGACTGAGGCCAGGTCTACCCCTAAAAATTAGATTGACCTAGTTACATCGCTCAGGGCTGGGGTGAAATTTGCACCCTATAAGGCATAATTAGGTCACCCTAACCCCTCCCCACCCCCCACCCCCCATAGCTGCAGCTAGCTCTATAGAGGAATTCTTCCATCCATCTCGCGGAGAGGTGGATTATCTACATTGACAGAAACCCCCCCAAGTGTCTACACTGCAGCCCGACAGCAGCCGTCGCTGTGGTGTAGACGTATCCCGATTGTGCACGTGTCTGATCCAATAGTGCCCAAGCCAGGGATGTTGCTGCAACTTTGCCCCCCTCCCCGCCCCCGGTGGCAGCTCCCCACCCCAGCTGACCAAGTGAGGCCGAGATGGTAACAGAACCTAGCATCACTCCCCTTTTGTTACAGCCCCTGAGCTTGGACTCTTCACTGTGATTAGCCACTTGGATCCCTGTGTGATGAGAGGCAGTGTGGCCTAGTGGCTAGAGTATGGGACTGGTCCTCAGAAGACCTGCGTTCTATAGCTGGCTCTGCCACAGGCCCGCAGGGAGACCTCAGGCAAGTAACTTCCCCGCTCTGTGCCTCAGTTTCCCCATCTAAACTCAGCTGGGATTGCCCCGCTCCCTTCTGCCCACCTTCTAGATATAGCATTCCAGCCAGTCATGTGCCCTGCAAAGGGCACCATCCCCCTAGCTGATCCCTGCATGGGACTGGTTTGTTGCCAGCCCATGGAGGCCCCACTGCCACACCAGAGTCTTGCCCAGCATAGATACAGGCAGGCACACACAACAGTTCCTCAGCCCAACCGGGGGCTACAGCTCCCAGGGGATTTCCCCCTTTGCCTCCTCCACTCCCTCCTGCTTCAGAGCTTATGGCAGGATTCATCCTGGCTCTTTCAGCTGAGCACCATCCCCCCTTCCCCACCACGGCTGCCCAGCACTTCACAGGGAACCTCTGTCCTCTCCTCTGCTGCCTGCCCCGATGCATTCCTGAACAGGGCTGGCTGGTCCCAGGCCTCTGGCCCTTCACCTGGCAGACCTCCCTGTTACCATCCTCCTACAGAGTGGAAACTCTGCTAAGCTCCTCTGTTGCCGTTAACTACCCAGCTTTGATGCCTCGTCTGACGCTGGTGTCTGGCCAAATTTGGAGCGCCTGCAAGAAGAAAACCAAGTGTTTGGTATTATCTATCTCCTCATTCTCATCTCCTCCCTTTGGGAATCGCCTCGACGACGGGTAACCTCCTCCTTTTTCATTTCTAAAAGCTGATGCTAAGTAATTGTTTAATATCTTCATTGCTTCCGCTCTCCTTTATCTTGGAGTCCCTGCTGTAATTCATGGACGGATCTGCATTTTCTCTCCCCTGTTCCGCCGTGTGTGTACTCGAAAATCCTTTCTTTGTTGACTCAGATACTCGGCACTAATTGGTGCTTATTATTCCTTTTAAGCCTGTAATTGCTTTTTCTTTTTGAAACTTACTGTTCTTTCCCCCTAAAATGGCTTTGGCTTTCTCTTCTAATCAGCCCAAATCTTGTTCTTTGCAAGGATGCTTTAAGTGTGTGCCAAAGGTTTTCCATTGCTCTACTATCTCGGCTCCACGCATCCACTGAGTTTGCTTCAACTTCTTGATATTTAAGTACAATGTAGGGGGTAGGGGACTGGTATTCTCTAAAACTCCCATGTAGGCGCCTAATTCAGAGAGTTTAAAGCCAGAGGGAACTGTTAGATAATCTAAGTGCGACTCCAGCAGAATCCAGGTCTTGGATTTATATCCAATTACTCCTGTAACGAGACCAGATTTCACAAGAGCTCAAGCACATTAAGTGAACATTGGGTGCTGAGCTGTTTTGGAAATCTGGCCCCAGGTGCTTTATAAAAGGAGTTAGACAAAATGTTATGGGTAAAATAAGAACTGATCCAAACTTTTGCCCAGAACTCAAAGCCAAAGCATTTCTGAGTTTGGAAAGGGTTCACGTAACTCGTTTTCACGGACTTCTGAGCACTTTAAAGTACTGGAAATCTCAGCAGAGGCGCAGAGCAGACCTAGTGAAGCTTGTTTGTCACTTCTTCCTGATCAAAAAGGGAGAGATTGAAATTGCTTGTTAAACCCCCTTCCCTGAGTTCATACTTTGTGCCCTCTGAGTTTGCTTTTCCTACACACATCATGCCCCCAATGTGTCCAACTGGCGAGAGCTTTGGGGCAGCAAACTAGGACATCTAGATGTGGCATTAGAAAGAGGGATAGAAGGTGATATTGAGTTGTGGGTGGTTTAGGGGGATTGCACTGGTTGTTATCCTGGAGACACCATGATGGCACTTAGCACCTTTGGGGACCTCTGTCCCAGTTGCAAAGATCCTCTGGTGATCTCAGTGACTGGAAGCCCTGGTGCAGATCATACACAGACCTAAAGGTGAGATTCTGTGGCCTGCATTGTGCAGGAGGTCAGACTAGATGATCATAATGGTCCCTTCTGACCTTAAAGTCTATGATTTTATGATTCTATGAGCTCCACCCTTGCTGTGCACAAGTTTCTCAAAGACTCTGGTACAAGTTACATATTTTCAGCTGAGCACCACATGGAATCACATTCCTCCCAGTGAAAACAGCTAACAGGGATTGTTCCTCACTGGCCAATCCACAACTGAGTAAAATCACATCAAGCTTACCCCTGTCTGATTTAGGAGTAGAGCCGAGTGAATAATTGGGAATTCGTTTTGAGCGGAAACTGAATTTTTTTTTCCAGATTTTAATTCATAATTACTACCTGGTCATTTTGGCATTTCTGAAATTTTTCTTTCAGCCAAAAACTATTCGCCAAGTTCAACGAATAATCACGAATAGTTTCAGTGCTCTGAGAAAAAAAAAAGTCCAGCAAATTTACTGTTTGCCAAAACCCCCACCCAGCTCTACTCAGGAGTAAAATCTCAAAAGCGTGCTGAAACCACGCAGTGAAAAAACACAACTAGCCCAGACAGTGAGCCTAGGGTGTCCAGATAGCAAGAGTGAAAGATCGGGATGGGGGTGGGGGTAATAAGTACCTATATAAGACAAAGCCCCAAGTATCGGGACTGTCCCTGTAAAATCAGTGCCATCTGGTCACCATCTGGTCACGTTTCCACTGCCCATGTTATCATTGACACCTATGCATATGACACCTATGTAAATGCTGCAGCTAGAATTCTCCATTCGCTCACGCTGGCGGTGTTTTGCACAGGAGTAAATGACTAAGCCAGGGGGAAATTAGGTCCACGGTGTATAACACCACACTGCACCAGCCAGCTGTCAAGGTGAAAGAGCATAGAGGTACTTTAAAGTGCCTTTCCCACCAACTGAGTTTCAGGCCAGCGCCCTATCTCCTGGAGCCCGGAGACCTTGTGGCCTCAGGACACCTGGGTTCTGTTCCCAGCTCTGACCTGCTGTTTAATTTTAGACAAGTCACTTCCCTGCTCTGTGCCCATTTTCCCTCCCAGTCTTGGTCTGCACTGAGAGACAGCTGAAGGAGACAAGACAATCAGAGGCGTGATTGCAGCTCACATAGGCATAAACTAGCTAAAAACCGTCGTGAAGATGCAGCAGCACCTGCTGTACAAACCCACCTGGATCCCTGGGTACGTATTCACATTGCTAGCGCCCACTAGGGTACATGCTGCTGCCTCTTCACTGCTATGTGTAGCTGTGCTAGCTACGCCTACCCGAGCCGCAACCACACCGCCAACTGCAGTGTAGACAGACCCTATCTATTTGTACAGCACCTAGCACCACAGGGCTGAGATTGAGGTCAGGGCCTTTAGGTGCAGCTGTAATATAAATCGTAACCATAACAAAGTCGGGGTCACTGCAATATGGTCCCTGAACTTCTTGCACTCCAGGAGCAGGTTGTGTAAGAGCGGCCATACTGGGCCGACCTATGGTCCATCTAGCCTCATATCCTGTCTCCAACAGCGCCCAGTACCAGAGCTTCAGGAAAATGGTACACAACAGGGGTGGCTAGCTTCCCCCCTGTCATCCTCTCCCAGCTTCTGACAGTCAGAGGTTTAGGGTTGCCCAGAGCAAGGGGTTGCATCCCTGACCATCTTGGCCAACAGCCATCGATGGACCTATCCTCCAGGAACGGCTCTGATTCTTTTTTGAACTAATTAAATCCAAATGCGTCAACAGGAGCGGAGTGGAAACAATGGGAATAATTACAAACACGGGAAGGTTTCCTGGGATTTTCCTTTTTTTAAGAAACAGGTTTCTCTTTCAGCACCAGTAACCCGATGGGAATCGGATATGAACATTAGCAAGGGAACCGCTCGCTAACCAATTCTAACGGAATGCAATGTGCTAAAATGACATGCAAAGCAACAGCATCACAATTAATAAATTAGTTTTAAACTTTTCATAGTATTCCACTGGGTTCTGTACCGCTCACACCCAAGACACAGCGGCTGCACGTGCTTTCAAGGTACATTCGGGATTATGATCATTAAGCCTGCCTGGCGGCTTGTGTGTTTTTACCCCACAGGAAAAAGTGCCATTATTCAGAGAGCAAAATGGCAAATTTCACAGGGTGTCATCGTGAAATGTATCAAATATCATCTCCATCAACCATAAACCTTTCCCATAACCTAATCTCCTCTTTCAGAGGGATTATAACTGTCCTCTACTTTCGCGAATGAGGGTTGCTTTAGCGTATAGCCACTCTGAAGTCGGAGTTGGTATTTCCGGCTCCGATCGACGTACTCATGCCAACGTTGATTGAGCTAGCACGCTAAACACCGCATGCCGCGACCCAGCAGCGGAAGGGGTGAGCCACCCTGAGTACGTCCCTAGGGTCTCAGACAGGATTGTGCTCAGGTGGCGAGCCCATCCCACCGGCCACACTGCCAGGGTGGCACTGCTATTTTTAGGACACTCGCTCGAGCAGAGTTAGCACCCCTGTGTCCACCTGAGCTAGGGATTTTGCCTCCAGCTGCAGGGTTGATGGACCCTATGTCAGATGCCTTCTAGGCATCAGAGGTCTGAACAGAGTCAACACCCGTTGAGGTCTCCACAAAGCGGTGCCCTTCAGGTTGCAGACATCTGCTAAGACGTTCAAGAAGAGGATGTACCATCACGAGGGGCCAAAGCGTGACCTGTGGCTGCTAATTCATCTCTCATATGAAGGTGCAGCCTGCAGGGGTGACAGGTCCCAGAACGCACGGGCTCCCTCTCAAACCAAGCTGGCGTCTGCTTAGCTCAAAATGATGTGTTGCGAGCTGGGATCTGTCCTCTCTGCGTGGCCACGTTAAAGATGGCAGCTGCTCTAATTTATGCCAGATAGGTGTGGCCCTATGTCTCCTAGCCCTTTGCGAGGCTGATTTTTGGGGCTGTCCTGCTGATCTCGTTGTGAGACCCATAACCATGCTGCGGTTCGCAGACTCATGGCAATTAGTGGTAGGTCACATCTTGTCCATCACCCCAGGAGCCAATGCAAGATTTGTCCCTGCTGCATAGTGTGGTCACTACATTGGCTTCAATGGAGTCTCCCCCTTAGAGAAGTTACACCCAGGCCCACGCTAAGATAGAAGCTTTGCAGTTACAAGACAATGGATTCCAAAGCTATTTAAACTGAATTCAAGAAGCCCTTGCAAAGATACTGCCGGAAATTGACCAGGGACCTGCTGTGACAGAGATGGCAAACATGGGTGGCACCAGGAAAGAGCAGAGAGCTCGTTAGATATTTCTAGAGTGCACTACAAATAATTGTGGTTTTTCTTTTAAATCCCTGCTAAAATAGATTCATGGGAGATATTATTTATTCATCCTACTGTTGTGGCAGTGACACTGATTGAATATGAATCTGTCCAGGAAATTTTGTGAGGGTTTTAGTTATTTATAAATATAAATGCACACTAGGAATTTATTTCACACGATAACTCTGATGGGATTCCAGTGGCAGGAGCCCAGCTAGGGAGAGACTGAAACCCTCACCAGCCTCCGTCACCCTGGGACTGCAAGTAGAAAGGGCCAAATTCAGACTTGATATTAGTAAGTAATTGCAAATGACAGGCAACATGGCCTAGTGGCTAGGCCACTGGGCTGACAGTCAGGAGTCCTAGGTTTCACTCCCAGCTCTTCTGATAACCTTAGACAAGTCACTTGTCGTCTCTGTTGTCTCTCTCACCCTGTGTCTGTCTTGTCTATTTACGCTGTCCCCTCTTTGAGCAAGAGACCGTCTCTTGCTATGTGTACGTACCACACCTAGCACCTTGGCCGGGGCCTCTACATGCTACATCATCCCAATAACCGTTCATGATTGAGCTGCACTTCCTGACACTGGGTCTGAATTTGAAGAGGGATGAAGATGAAAATGAGCTGACGAGTATAAGCCAGGCCTGCTCGGTGTGGTGTTCTGTCTCCCTCTAGTGGTGGCTAGGCCAACTAGAGCTCAAGGATCCTGCTACGGGCATGGCTAAGAGACAAGGGTCTTTTTGCTCCGGCAGTGGTGGCTCACACATTAAGATCCAGAAGTCTCAGGGTCAATCCCTGCTACTGACAACCCACCCAGGAGTGTCCACGTTACCTGAGTTATAGCAAGCATAGCCTGCCGGTTCCAGGGTTTCTATTAAACAGCGTACAACACCCATCACAATGGGAAATCCTCAGTCAACAAAAGAGCTTTCCATGTGGAGGAATTTTCCTTTGGAATAAGGGCGGTTTTCTTTTAAAAAAAAAAAAAAAGGAAAGAAAATTGGAGCTAGGGGAACTGGCTGCCACCAGGGAACTGGGAACCAGCTACACAGCCTCTCGCCTAAGCTTACCAGTCCAAATCCAGCCTATGGCAACCCTGAAAGTTCTTTACTGGCCAATGGCCAAGAGGAATTGCATTTGGTTTTCAGTGAACACCACAAAATCCACCCCTGCAGCTGATATCAATTGACAATCTGAGCTGACACCTCATTACTTGAAAGCTACTAGAAACCTTACCAGCTTTATATGAGATACGGGGACAGCAGTGAAAGGAAGAGATCCTGCACAACCTGGGTATTTCTCGAGCCCCTCCCATCCTGCTGGCGCAAGTCGCTCCTGGACGGGTCACTGTGCACGTGAGGGGCGGATTTTTATAGCATTTCGCATGGGAGATGGCATTTGTCCCCAAACATCTGAAATGATAAATGCAGAAAGAGTACGGCTGACACCAGGCAATGAGGAATGAGCAACCTTTGAAAAGTTCAACCTGAGACTCTGGGCCAAATGCAGCAGTGATGTAAGTAGGAGCGTAAGTTACATGCCGGGTGTAAATAGCACTGTCGTGTACTTTACATCAGATCTGGCATTCACCCCGGGTGTTCCAGATGAGTAATTTACCAGCCAAAGAGCAAAATGGGGAGGTTAGCAGAAAAGACTCGAGGTAGCCGCTCAGACACGACTGGACAAGTATGGTGTAAGAATCTAAATAGAATAGAGGGTGTCAAACAGAAGAGTATAAGGAGAAAGTCTACTCCCGTCGGTTAATTGCTTCTCCTGTTGCCCCTGGGCTAACTGGACACTATATGGGCACAGGAGTCTAGTTCATTACAGGATTGGCACCTTATTTATCCACACCTGCTAAGTTGCAAATTAGTACTAGTCACAGTGCTTTACCACTTATACCCATTTCCCGGCCAGCTCACGCCCAATGTGTAATTCACACGCCCAGAGATGTGCTTGAGTGTCGCACCCACTTGCACTACATCTCAATTTGGCCCTTTGTCATCTTCCGGCCATCCTTGGTTTTGCATTCCCAAAATGGTATGGGATAAATTCTGGAGTGTCCCTTTGTATCTCCAAACTCTGCAAACTCGCCTGCTGCTACGTAAATGCCGAGAAAAAGGCAAAGAGTTTATTTTTACAGGAGGAAACATTACTCCTGCAACAATGACTTTATCTCCATTAAACCATATGACGGATATTGATTGAATCATTAGTTTGACTGGGCTTGGCGTGCTGCGGGGACATCCGCTCACTGCATCATCATTGACCTTCTCCGTTTTCACTGGCTACGAGAGCCGTCCAGTCATTCCCTGACAGCCAATCCCAGTACATCTTACCAGTCAGATGAGGGTTCGTAGAAATACCTGGTTTCTGATTGGCTGGACTTGTATACACTTGCTTTAATGAAGATCCTCCTGCCAGCGTTTTGATTGGTGGGTACCGATTCTATTGCATATAACCCAACATGTATGTAATCCCTTCACTCCCTAGAGATTTCATAGAGTGTGAAGCTAGAAGGGACTGTTATACAGGAAGTCAGACTAGATGATCCATCACAGGCCGCTATATGTGACTCAGATATCCCTAGACTAAGCCCAATGATTTTCATTAAACTAACTCTTTTCTGTCCTCAAAACACTATCTGTTGTGTACCACAGGCAAAGAACAGGAGAGACTTAAGTGCCACCAATGCCTGATGCCCCTGCAATAGCAGGGAATTGATTACGTGCAATATGCCTAGATAACTCATGCCCCACACTGCAGAAGAAGGTGAAAAAAATCCAAGGTCTGTGTCAGTGTGACCTGTGGAAAATTCCTTCATGACCTGAAATCAGAGCATGTGAGCAAGACAACAGCCAGGCATCTAAGAAAGAGGATTTTCTGTACCATCTCAAAGACTGGGCCATCCCACCCAATGTCCTGTCTCCAGTCGTGGGCAAGCACTGATGATTCCAAGGAAGATGGGGCGGAGGAAGCTAAAGCACCCAAAATACATCTGGTCAATCATCATGGGCGATGGGGAGAGCAGAATTCCTTCCTGACCCCTAACAGGTGACCAACTGAAGCCCTGAAACATGAGATTTAATTGAAGTCATTTTCCTTATACAAAGTTGAAAGCGGTGTGAGCATTCTGAGGGCAGAGCAGGCAATTCAGTTCTCCCCACAGCCCATGAAGGAAGGGGATGAATAGGGGGAGTCAGATTCCAACGTCAGAAGGGAGAACTTTGACCATCCATCCCAATACCCCATCCACCTCACAGACACACACACACACACACACACACACACACACACAGAGGGAGAGAGAGGCTGGAGAATTTCTGTATTAAATACTCCTGAGGGGATTCTACACCAAAAACTTAAAAATTCTGCATATTTTATTTGTCAAAACAATGCAATATAATCACACCAGTTTCAATTGTTTTGGTAATTTATTTAAATTACAATACAGAAAAAAGTCTCAATAACTATGCAGCATTTCCCAAACACATGAAAGTTAAGTTAGTTACCAAGTGTTTGTAATACCCTGCATTCCAGTTATAATCCTGAATTTTCATTTAAATTACATTACAGAACACCACACAGCAAAAAAAAGAAAAGAAAAGAAAACTGGAATGTCCTTTTAAATTGCTCAGACTTTCACACATTAAAGTCATCCAGTTTTGCTAATCATTGCCCTGGACCTGGCTGGGTACTTTGGGACGTGCTTGGTTCTGATTGTCCTGATATTTTATTGACTGCCTGGTACATGTTTTATTTGCCCTCAAAGTCTTTTATTTTAAATGGGTAAGTAAAATAAATCATGAGCTGTAATCCAACCCCATTGTGCCACTTTGGCACAGGAAAAAAGTGAGAAAGTGCATAGATTGTCCTAGCTAATTCCCTTACTGCAATTTATAAGGGTTTACAGCACTCTGGCAATGTAGGGGCCTTAAAACCTTTACAGGTTTTATGCTCCTAGGAGAATTGACTGAGAATGGGAACAGCTAACTAACAATAGGAACATTAACAATGTTCCTATTGGAATCCAGGAAGCCCGCCCACTGCTAAAGGATCCCCCTCCCCCCCAGCCTAAAGGGGGATCCACTGGACCTGGAGACCAAAAAATTACGGGGGACAACTAATGAAAAAACAGTGACAGGAGTGCGGTCAAAGGATCAAACAAAGTGAACCAGACGGGGACACCAAGCAGAGAACCCCGGACAGCGCCCACTGCTCCTCGAAGGCGTCAAGAGAGCCAGTGGACGCCGCCCAGAGGAACTCTGCCTAGATACATGAACAGACAGAGGACCGGAAACAGGCCTCACAGTCACAGGCGCCTCCATCTGCCAACCTCCTCTCCCTGTTTTATAGATGGCCATTTTCACCAGGGCCAGGAGGAGGTTGACCAGGAAGTCCCGTGACTTTGTGGGGCGACGGATAGAGAGTGCATAAAGAAAAAGGTGAGGGAAAAAGTGCAACCAAAATCTTAACAAAATATTCGTGAGGAGCCGGTATAGGGGCTGCAGCCTGGCGCACTGCAGGTAAAGATGCGCCAGGGTCTCCCTCACGCTGCAGAAGGGGCAGGTGTCTGGGATAGGGGTAAACCGTACCAAGTACATGCCCGTGCTCTTGGCCCCGTGAAGGAGCCGCCAACTGATGTCCCCGGCGGGCCTCTGGATCAGAGTAGAGTAAAGACTGGCCCACCGGGGTTCCTCACCCTCCAGAGGTGGCAGGAGGTCCCGCCACTTTGTGTCAGGGCAGGACGCGAGGGAGACATGGAGCACGAGCACGTATAGATGTTTCCTTGGCACGGTCTGGAAATGGACCGGCTGCAGATCGTGCAGCTGGCTCATGGCGAAGGGGCGGGGAGGGCCGGTTGGGTCCACGGGGCAGGAGCCCGATGAAAAAGTCTGGAGTGCTCGGAGTGGAGGGTGGGTAGGGCGTGCCCTGTCGCAGGACCTGGTCGAGATAGACCCGAGCAGCGGGCGGCAAAGTGGCCCTCACCTCCTGAAGTACTCACTGGGGAGTGCGAGGTCTGGAGAGCCCCATGCGCCAAGCGAGAGTCAGGGGATCCAGCCAGTCTCCCCAGTCATAGTCCAGGAGGTCTCCGACTCTGGTGACTTCCGCCAGGACCAAACTCTGGCACACCATGGGGGACTCCGCCACCGGCACACGGAGCTGGGGGTTGTGTAGCAGGGGCTCCGCGAGGAGATCAGTCCCCCCCCCCCCTCGGTGGCCGCCACGGACCTGGTCACTGAGAACAGTTTCCAGGTCCTGAGGAGGTCCTGGTAGAAGACCGGCAGCCCAGAGAGGTCTCACGGAAGACCTCTCGGATGGAGACAAAGGAGCTGCCGGTCATATCGGAGCCCTCGGAAGCGGCGCAGGAAGGCGTGCGCCAATACACTCCACGCCGGACTACCTGCACCATACAGGAGCCTCTGCAGGGCCTGGAGGCGGAAGACATGGACCTGAGTGCGGAGGCACTTCAGGCCCTGCCCTCCCTCCTCCAGGGGTAGATGGAGAACCCCTGCAGAGACCTAGTGCAGTCCTGACCAAAAGAACTCCAGAATCGATGTCTGGAGGTTGGCCAGGAAACCTGGGGCTGGGACCAGGGTGTTGAGCCAGTACCAGGGCATGGACAGGACTAGTTGATTGAGCACCAGTGCTCTCCTTCGAAGGGAGAGACACCGGAGTAGTCCTGTCCATTTCTGGACCTGCTCCGACACCCTGCCCTCTAAACCTTGCCAATTCTCCGGCGGAGACAGATGCATGGCAGAAAGGTAAATGCCGAGATAGAGTAGTAGACCCGCGCTCCACCGGACGGCCTGAAGTGCGAGTGGGAGGGAGCTCGCCTGCCACCCATCCCCTACCACCAGGCCAGAGCTCTTGACCCAATTGACCCGGGCGGAGGAGGCTGCCGAATAGATGGTCTGGCCTGCTTCCACCCGCACCAAGTCACCCGGGTCCTGGACCACGAGGAGCACATTGTTACTAGGACAATGGTTACTTGGCAGGCAGGCTGCTACATTTCTGCCTCAGAGAATATCAATTAACTAGCAGGCAGGCTACTACATTTCTGCCTCGTGCATAATAAAAAGCCCTACCCCTCTACACCTGGCAAACCAGAATAGCAAGCGAAAGGGACAGAGTCTCTCTTGCTTGTCGGCCAGCCCCACCCCCTGATGGTGATTGACGTCTCCCCTGCAGGCACAGACACCCAGTCCTCAGCCCCCTGCAGTGATTTGCATCTCTGACGCTGCGCCAGGCACGCTGGAACAGACGCACTGCATGGGCTGCTGGGGAAGAGGCATGTTGCCCCCTGCATATTTCTTTTGCATTTTTCTGCGCAGGGGGCACAGAAATATGTGGACCATATGAATTCTGCACCCCCGACAGGGACGCAGAATTCTGTCAGGAGTAAAAAAGCACATATTTTAGAAAGATCTAGCCTCATTTTAGAGGCACAGGTTCAAATCCCAATATAGTCAACTCAGCCCTTCAACCTTCCAAGATGGATGAATAATGCTGACTTTGGTATGCACATTTCAGGGGAGGCTTACAGAATGGAAAAGTCCTGTCTCATGTGCATTGACATTAAGGAGTTTGTTGCATTTTTCACAAGCGCTGGCCTGTGTGTATAGTGTGCATTTTGCACCAAGACCCACATTGGCAATATACAATGGGCTGTGTGCTAGTGGGCTGCCATCCTCCACCCCAGAGACAGCTGCATTTCAGTTGTATAATGTGAATACACTGTTGTAGGTGAAGTGATTTGGGATTATGCTATAGAAATGCAAGTTAAAGTCCAACAGACTCGTCAGAATGATTGCACTGTGCGTGTGCTTACATCCACTTGAGACAATTTGTCTGCCAAACATTCGCTCGCCAGCTGGTACAGAAATGATTGACAAGAAGCAATAGCAAATTTCAAGAAGTGGAGCTATATTAGCTAGCCGCACTGTTGAATCCTTCTGAGCACATGGAGGCTTTCCAATTTCCCTGAAATAAGCAGACACCCAATATAACCACACAGCACTTGTGGGCATCTGTAAAACCCATTTTCCTTTTTGTATAGGACACATTTCTTTCATTCTTGGATTTCAAAATAATTGACTTGCAATAAAAAAATACAATGAAATACCATTTGCCATCCACAGAAGAAATCCAAGTGGATCTTCTGATGTAGTATCTTCACAAATACCAGGACAGCTGTCTAATCTATCCAGGCAATCATACCACTTTCATCCATCATTGGACAGTTTTCAGTTTTTATTTTATTAATTTTTTCCTGGGAATGTATCAGTGTTTATTACCACAAAAACAAAAACAGGTGAAATTCAGTGCAAAAAACTACTAATATTTTTTTCTGGATAAATATCAAGGTTTATTTTGGCGGATGGAAAGACGGGGGGAATGTATTCTGTAGATTAATGCTTTGAATGCTGTTCAGTAATGCGGTTTGCTGCAAAACTAAAAACAGAAGTCAAAATACAATGCCACCTCTGAGTTTAAGAAAACAATGAATCTCTAATCCTCAAATAAAACTTTTAATTTGAATAAACAGTTTACTGCTGTAGACTTAGAACGATTAACCTATAAATATTTACATTTAGTAACTGGGCCACACCATTTGCAGCGTGTACGTTCAACTTCATCCTCTTCTCCTGTTTTTGTTTTTATAAACTTTCGAACACTTCCTTATGTTCTGGACCATATTCTGATACAGATTTTCATTTTCTTCCCATGTTAGCATGTCAGATCTTTAAATCGTTACCTGCTAACACCTTGAAATGTGTACGTGGGGGGCGTGAGATTCATCAGCATGTTCATAGGCATAGGCACTTCAGAACTTGCATGCGTGCCTGTTGTTTATTGGGTGTATCTTCTAGAGCAGGGATCGGCAATCTTTGGCACACGGCCCATCAGGGAAATCCGCTGGCGGGCTGGGACGGTTTATTTACCTGCAGCGTCCGCAGGTTCGGCCGATCGCAGCTCCCAGTGGCCACGGTTCGCTGTTCCAGGCCAATGGGGGATGCGGGAAGCAGTGGCCAGCACATCCCTCAGCCCACGCCACTTCCCGCATCCCCCATTGGCCTGGAAGGGAGAATCGCGGCCAGTGGGAGCTGCGATCGGCTGAACCTGCGGACGCTGCAGGTAAATAAACCATCCCGGCCCGCCAGCGGATTTCCCTGATGGGCCGCATGCCAAAGGCTGCCAATCCCTGTTCTAGAATAATACATACATTAATCTGTGTGTGTACTGCCTGTTGAAGGAAGTATTATCTTAATATATATGTATCTCGTGCAATGTATTGTATTTTCCCAATAAAACAAGTTATTTTGTATATATTTGATACAAAAGTTGGGTGAAAATCAGAAAAAATTGAATACTACTTTTTGGAAAAACTGGGAATTATTTGCCAAAAATCGGTTTACACTGAAAACGAAGGGGCTCAGTTATAGCATGCCACGGTGGGCACAACTATATTGTAACGCTCCAGCTAAACTGGAATGCACACACAGAACATACTGAAGGCGCCGACCTAGACCTCAATTCAACTACATCTAAACATAGGGTATGTCTTCACTACCGGCCGGCGGGCAGCAATCGATCCAGCGGGGTTCGATTTATCGTGTCTAGTCTAGACGCGATAAATTGATCCCCGAGCGCTCTCCCGTCGACTCCTGTACTCCAGCTCGGCGAGAGGCGCAGGTGGAGTCGACGGGGGAGCGGCAGCAGTCGACTCATCGTGGTGAAGACACCACGGTAAGTCGATCTAAGTACGTCGACTTCAGCTACATTTTTTCACGTAGCTGAAGTGTAATTTAGATCGATTCCCTCCCCCAGTGTAGATCAGGCCCTAGTAAAGATCAAGCTACAAGAGAGACATCCAACCTTGGAGTAGGTGGGGATAATCCACTGTCAAGTCAAGGAGCAACATTCTGACTCCACTGGGGTAAGTTTGGAGTAACTCTTCTAGCGAAACCCATATCAGAATCTGGACCACTGTACATTTCATGTTTACCCCAGGGCTAAATTTGGTCCAGGAATTGCATTTAAACTGTATGTGGTTTGTTTGTTTGTTTATTTAATCTGCACATGAGCGCCATCACCTCCTGTGCTTGATATCTTGCCAGGCAACATGTAGCAGCTGTTGAAACTTGGCAGATAAGATGAAGCCCCAGATGTTTTAGGTTTTTTTTGGGGGGGGTAGGAAATATCACTTTTAAATTAATCTTCTAAAATATAAAATTGACATCCAAAAACCGTATTTTCTTTCCCGTTTCAGACATGGGTCCTCCCCCCGACACATGCTACCAGCTTAAAAACAAAACAAAACAAAAGCAGCTTTGTTTAAAAAGAAACAAACAAATATTTGCAGTTCCCGAGTCCCTTTGTGCAGATGGATGTCTTTTTGGTATCACAGAGGAAAGGGGGGGGGGAAATGAAGGAAGACCCAATATGTTCAATGCACCGCTAACATATTCTGACACCCTCGTCTCTTTCCCGCAGCCATAACAGGTGGTCCTCTTGTGACAGTCTCTTTCTGGACAGAGATTTAAAGCAATCATGCCTTCAACCACATGACAGCCCCCAAATGTGAAGCGTTTTTCTCCTTTCCTTAGGTTTTTGATAGCTCTTGTCTCCGAGCGCCCAAGTACAACCATCCCCTTTGGTTTAGTTGTGTCACACTGGCTGGGGTGGCTCACAAGCGTGAATGCCAACTTCACAGCAGACTGTCCGGGAACAGGGCACAAACCCCAAACTGGTTGTCTGTTTTATAATTCAATTTTGTCCAGCAAGTAACAAATGTGAACACCTGAAGCACTAGGATAGCCTCCCCATGGAGTCACAGACAGCCCTCTGGAGCACTCCGATCTATCTTACCACCCCAGGCAACTGCCTCCGTGATAGATGGTCCCTAAAATCACAATATTCAGGTTACTCACAGTCCCAAAGTATCAGTCACTTGCCCCAGGCTCAATTGTGAGCTAAATCCCCCACCAAAAACAGCGCTTGTAGCCAATCCTGTAATAAACTAACTAAAGGTTGATGAACTAGGAAAAGGAAATAAGTGTTATTTAGAGGTTAAAGCAGGTAAACACACACACACACAAACACGAGTTACAGTCTTAGATTCCAAAACATAATAGAAACTTCTACAATAAGCAGACTTCATATGCCCTTTAGGGCTAATCCAGGCAAAAGAAGCTAGATTTACACTTAGGAGCCTTGATACCTTTGAGGATTAGGCCTAAGAGACTAACTTCCATTTAAATCAATGGAAAAGGAGGAGCTGGGTCCTAGCCTCTCTGTGCCTCAGTTTCCCCTGCTGTAAATTGAGGACAATAGCCCTGCTCTACCTCACAAGGGTGCTGTGAAAATTAACACAGAAATGGATGTGAGTCGTTTACAGGGCCCCATCACCACAGCCCCTAAAACAGACAGACCACTTGGCAAGTGAGCTTATATTAGGCACACATGCTAGAAATAGGCAGCAGTCGTTGGAGAGAGAGCAGGCGTTGATAGTGGTCAGCTTGCTTCATTTGAAGAGGACTGCACGTGTGGTTTGTGGGGTCCCAGAGCGGTCTCTGTCCTCCGGAGAAACCCTTGGAAATACCTGAGATTTGCTGCCTTTTAAAGCAAAAAAATTAAAATGAGGTGTTTTAATGAGCCCTAGGGAATGTGTCTCTAGCAGGGACAGGTCAATGGTACCCAGAGAAGGAGGAATGGCCACCATCCACGATGAGCAATCGTCCCGACCCTCATTCCACGCTGATCGGCAGGTATCACCTCTTGAGCGACAAGGAGGCTGCGTCCAAATCCCTAATGTCCTGGCCACGTGGTCAAACAATTTGGAGAAAGACATGAAATTTGGGGGGGGAGGGGTTGTTTAGTTTGGAAAGGAGAAGACAGAGGGGACATGATAGCAGTTTTCAGGTATTTAAAGGGGTGTCATAAGGAGGAGGGAGAAAACTTGTTCACCTTAGCCTCTAAGGATAGAACAAGAAGCAATGGGCTTAAACTGCAGCAAGGGAGGTTTAGGTTGGACATTAGGAAAAAGTTCCTGACAGTCAGGGTGGTTAAACATTGGAATAAATTGCCTAGGGAGGTTGTGGAATCTCCATCTCTGGAGATATTTAAGAGTAGGTTAGATAAATGTCTATCCGGGATGGTCTAGACAGTATTTGGTCCTGCCATGCGGGCAGGTGACTGGACTCGATGACCTCTCGAGGTCCCTTCCAGTCCTAGAATCTATGAATCCACAAGAAGGCAGCACACTCTAATAGAGGGTGGTAACAGTGTGGACACCTGGGCAGCAGGGAATGAGACCCAACCTCCATGATCCTCTATGTAACTGTGACAAGCAGTGCCCCAATCCCAAATGTCCAGTAGGCAGGAGTCTGCACACACACACACCCCAAATCAGGAGATTGGCTTAAAAATCATAAGGGTTTCTTTTAACGAATACATTTGCAGGATGGGATGTTTTCCTTCTGGTTTCTGAGCCTTTAGGGTGCACTCGGGTGCCGTTTTCACTCTTTTCTCCACAACCACAGACTCACAGAAACTGGGCAGCCAAGAGGTCCATCTCCCCACACTGAGGCGGGGCCGAGTAAACCCAGACCAGCCCTGACAGGTGTTTGTCCAACCTGTTCTTCAAACCCCCCAGTGACGGGGATCCCACAGCCTCCCTTGGAAGCCGGTTCCAGAGGTTAACTACCCTCAAGTTAGAAAGTTTTTCCTGCTATCAAACCTCAATCTCCCTTCCTGCATTTAAGCCCATTACGTCTTAACTTACGTTCAGTGGACATGGGGAACGACTGGTCACCATCGATTTTATAACAGCCCTTCAAATATTTGAAGACTTATCAGATCCCCTTCTCAATCTTCTTTTCTCAAGACTAAACATGCCCAATTGTTTAACCTCTCCTCATAGAAAACTTGACCTCAATCTTTTATCATTTTTGTTGCTCTCGTCTGGACTGTCTCCAATTTGTCCACATCTTTCCTAAAGTGCGGTACCCAGCATTGGACACCCTGCTCCAGCGGAGGCCTCACCAGTACTGAGTAGAGCAGGACAGTTACCTCCCATGCCTTACATACGACACGCCTGTTAATACACCCCAGAATGATGTTAGCCTTTTTTGCAACGGCACCACATTGTTGATACATATTCAATTTGTGAGCCACTATCACCCTCAGATTCTTTCCAGAAGTGCTACCCCCTAGCCAGTTATTCCCCATTTCGTAGTGGGGTACATTTGACTTTTTCTGTCCTAAGAGCAGTACTTTCCATTTGTCTTTATTGAATTTCATCTTGTTGAATTCAGACCAATTCCCCAAGGTCATTTTTAACTCCAAGCCAAGCCTCCAAAGTGCTTGTGCCACGCCTCCTAGTTTGGTTTCACCTGCAAGCTTTATAAGCATACTCTCCACTTCATTATCCAAGTCATTCATGAAAATTTCCAGACCCAGGACTGACCTCTGTGGGACCTCACTAGATATACCTTCCCAGTTTGGCAGCAGACCATCAACAGCTACTCTTTGAGTACAGCCTTTCATAGAATCTCAGGGTTAGAAGGGACCTCAGGAGGTATCTAGTCCAACCCTCTGCTCAAAGCAGGACCAATCCCCAGACAGATTTTTGCCCCTTAAATGGCCCCCCCTCAAGGATTGAACTCACAACCCTGGGTTTAGCAGGCCAATGCTCAAACCACTGAGCTATCCCTCCCACAACTAGCTTTGTATCCCCTTTATAGTAATTTCATCTAGACTGCATTTCCCTTGTTTGCCGATGAGAATCTCATGTGGGACTATGTCAAAAGCCTTGCTAAAATCAAGATCTGTCGTGTCTACTGCTTCCACCTACCTGCTGGGCCAGTAACCTCATCAAAGGCTAAAAACTTTTTTTAAAACATAAGAACTGAGATTCTACAGCAAAAATGGACAGGATAAAGGTGCTGCAGCATGTAAGGAGTTAACGAGTCCCTGCTGGTCACATGGCACCTGGGGAGCAGAGTATAAAAGGAAGGAGAAGTTGAGCCAAAGGGGAACGAAGAGGAAAGCCGTGTCCTCCCTTCTGGCTGGCTGAGTGAAGTGGGGAATATTGCCCAGTGGTTTTCAATTGATTTGCTTTCGTCTTGTGGACAGCAGAATCAAAGGAGCTTCATTTCCCTTCCCCAGCTGGTAAACCACGCCCCAGGTTACAATAAGCAATGATTTATCATTCATTTATTTCCATTTAACCTGGAGCTGTAGCCACCAAAACCACACACGTGTAGAAATAGCCCGGGAATACTCTCCCCATTCCCACCAGCTTTCAGTTCCTTGTTTTCCCGGGGTCACTGCCCCAGCTATTTCCCGACAAATCTTCACGTGCCTGCCCGGTGTTGTGTTTTCCTGGAAATGCATCCAGTGATTTAGTGCAAACACCTGTCAGAGCTGGGACCGTACACAATACCAGCGGCATGTAGCCCTGCCGGCTACAAGTACTGCGGAATTTTAGCTTTCACTGAAAGTTACTGGCCCTTTGGGGTGTGTCACAAAGTCTTGAGATGCATCCCAGTGCTGTGCTGTCTGCAAACAGACTAACAATAGCGAGGTTTGAGCTGCCCCCAACAATCACGCGCGAGTGTTAACTCTGAAGACTAATAACTATCTAAATATCAAAATGGCTAATTATTGCAGCAGGAACATCTATCTACTTTGGGACAGTCAGCGGTGAAATAGAGGGCAGAGTCTGAATATCGTTACTTCTCTCCGGCCTCCCAGTTGGACCCCTGCCCGTAAGTACAGGTCTGTTCGGTAATAAATGCCATGAGGTAATCAGGGCTGGGGTTGAGTTCTAACCCTCGTTAGAATTCCACAAGAGGGGTCAGATGATCTAGAAAACCCAACATGTGCATTTTTTTCTACGCAGAATCAAGGCGCTATGGCTTAGAGGATGCACTGGGACAGGAGATAACTAGAATCTATTTCATTTGACGTGAAGGGGTATGTCCTGTTCCCACCAAAGAGTTGTTAATTACCCTCGGTGGGGCTGTCTGCACTGCAGTGTAAGCCCAAGGTTAGTAGAACTCAAGTTAGCAGACCATGGGTTTGTTAACCCAGGACTTGAGCGTCTACACCAGGAGTAGGCAACCTCCAGCTCGTGTGCCAAAGGTGGCACACGAGCTGATTTTCAGTGGCACTCACACTGCCCGGGTCCTGGCCACCAGTCCGGGGGCTCTGCATTTTAATTTAATTTTAAATGAAGCTTCTTAAACATTTTAAAAACCTTATTTACTTTACATACAATACTTTAGTTATATATTATAGACTTATAGAAAGAAACCTTCTAAAAATGTTAAAATGTATTACTGGCACACAAAACCTTAAATTAGAGTGAATAAATGAAGACTCGGCTCTCCACTTCTGAAAGGTTGCCGACCCCTGGTCTACACTCATTTGTGACCCCAGATTAGGAATTGTCAAACTCTGGGTCCCCGCCTGGGGCTCCAGTGTTTACACTGCATTATGCGGGAACGAGTCCAACCATTCATATCCCAGACTTCCTAGCGCCCTCCTGAAATCTAGCCACTCTTGTCCGTGGTGCAGTGTGGAAAACTTGATTGTCCAGCAAGCTTGAATGTCTAGAGGACAAAGAAAGTCATCCCAGGGGATTGTGGGATACTTTTGGGGAACTCCCAGAGCACAAGTCCAGTGGGGCTGCATCCACAATGGCAAAGCAACAGGGCTTGACTCAGGCTTGGACCCTCCATCCCTATGGGGTCCTGGGACCAAGCCCTGGGTTAGCGCCATTTGTGTCTAGATAGAAGGGTGGGGGGGGGTCAGGCTTGAGCCAGAGTTCAAATCGTGCTTTTACATTGCAGTGTAAACGTACCTGATGAGTCCCAAAAATATGACCATGTAGCCTGCATTTTTGATGAACAGAAAATAAGTCAATTATGGCCAGGAAATGGGAAACTGCTAACAATGCAAATATGTGGCACGCACCGATCACTGGTAGGACAGTTGCACCATAGGAATATCATTCATTCCTTGATACCGTGTAGGAAATTGGTGTTCAGAAGCTAGGGCTGGACATCAGCACAAACCCCTGAGATAGATAAATGCAGTGTCCTTCCCTTGTCACTGTGTCTCCAGCAGCAAGGGAGCATAAGAGGCAAGAAATGTATCTTCCTTTGGATTCCAAATCAAATTTGCCTCCAACTCGGGGTGTCTGACTCCACAAGGACGTCTAGGAACCATCAGAAGCACAAGCTCCATCACTAACACAGACACGCACCTGCAGAGTTAAGAAAACACATCCTGTATATTATGTTTTTATGAAAGCAAATTTAAAAGCACACACAAAGACAAGCTCTCCCTTACAAACAGATGCAAGGGTTGGCAACCTCCTCCATGCCTTCCAAATAGGTCAACACTCCAGCAAGGCTCTTTGAATAGAAGTTTCTCGAAGATCTCTCTCTCGGATCGTTATCTTTGTGATCTATATTACATTATCTATAGGCTTAGATAGAAAAAAAAAAAAAGGAAAGAACTCAGCTAACCCTTCATTGATCATTTCTTGTTCTCCCTGTCTTGTGATATGACTGGATTTGACTTTGTAATCTCACCACTGTTAATACTGATTAAAAATAAATGATTATATATTGATATCATCCATGAGCGTCTCGCCTTCCTTGTCCTTCAGCATTAGCGAGCGAGGTTCTGAAGCAACTGATGCCCCTGTAAAACTTAATATGGAGGCGAGTGCGTGAGAGAGCAGATCAGAATTGGTTCTAAATACACTGGCATTTGAGAGAGGAAAGGAGCTTAACGGCTTCTGAATTTATCTGCACCTGTTGCTTATTCCTCACCTGAAGTTATAATCCTTCAGCATCAGCCATCTCCATATCATGCTGATATCGCATCCAGAGGATTACAGTAATTAAAAATCCCATGGCACTTTTCACTGGAGTAGGTAACAATGCCCAGTGACACTGCCACGGTCAATGCAGCCTTGAGTGAAGTTATTCCCTGTCTGTAGAAGTAATGTGTCAGGATGAAAGGTGGCTTTGTACATGGAAGGGATTATTATCTCCTACTGCCTGAACCCAGCATAATTTGCTCAAATCCCCTGCTCTCTTCTTATTGCATCCTGAACTATTTGCATTATGGGGCTAGAGAAAAAAATATTCTCAGGCAAAGCAAAAACTATTTTAACTCTAAATCCCTGGTAATAATCCAAATGAAGGATTTCAGAGCAGCATCTGAAATCAGAGCCCCATTGTGCTAGGGGCTCTACAAACACAGAGAGAGATAGGTGCTGCACTAAAGAGCTTACAATCTAAATGGCAGAGATGAACAAAAGTCAGAATTACCATCCTGCAGATGCTCCCATGATGCACCACACAGCTCTATCCAGCACATTGCCTTATGGGAAATGTAGTCCTTCAGGCAGACTGGCCCATCCGAAAGAATGGGGGCTGGAACGACAACTCCCATAGGTGATGCAGTGATAGCTTAATGCAGTTTAATGTTTTGTTGAACTGATTTGGAGCAGAATATTTTGGGGCAGTTCAAAAATCAAACTAGTCCATTTCGGGTCCAACTGACCTGAAACGAAATATTTCATTTCAATTCTTCCAATGGGAAATGAAAAGTTTTCAAAAGAAAATCAAAATTTTCCCATTAAAAAGTGTTAATTTTGTGGAAACTGCATTTCCGTCAGAATCGTTGTTTTTGTGGATACAGACTAACACAGCTACCCCCTGATACTTGACATAATGGAGACAGTAATACTTCCTTTCCTCCCACCCTGTGTCTATCTTGTCTGGTCTGGAATTTTCCCTCAAAGCATGAGGAGTCCGGTGGTAAAGAAGTGAGGTTTTTACCCACAAAAGCTTATGCCCAAATAAATCTGTTAGTCTTTAAGGTGCCACCGGACTCCTCGTTATCCCCATTATCAAACCCAAGGTCACACAGTAAGTCACTCAATCCTTCTGTGTCTCAGTTCCCCATCTGTAAAATGAGGATCATTATTAAAGCTGGTTGTAAAACATGGACAATATTTCCCCCCCAAAAATTCAATTTTTTCCCTTTTTTCATTGAAAAATCTCACCAATTTCAGAATCGGAACCAGCTCTACTAATTCTTTCTTCCACTCTTTGTCTTGTCTATTTAGGCAATAAGATCTTCAGAGCAAGGACTGTCTCCTACTACATGTTTATACAGCTCCTAGCAAAATGGGGTCTCAAGGTGTTGCCGTAATGGAAATAATTAGTAATAACTGTTTGGATTTTTTTTGTAAAGTGGGTCCTTAACTTGGTATTTCCAAGCTTTCTAAAATTTGAGACTTCTGTTTTTAGAAAACGTTCTCATTGATTTTGTTTTCATTGAAGTAAATCATAAACTAATACAGGATAAAAACAAACATTTGAAAACCAGCAAATGCACAGTTAACCTAACACAAAGAACCTTAACTCTGCCCCCATAGCACTGTCTGCCTCCCACCTCTGTTTCCAAAATGCCAAGAACCTGTGATCATACCCTTTGTGCATGAAGAATTGAAAATGTGAAGCATTGGTTTCATAGCCAATTTAGAAGGTTTGCATGTGTCAATATGCTAGCTGTGTTGCTCAGTGGTGGAAATGCCAGTACATACATAGAAATAAATTGACTGCTTTCTGGATGCTTTTTGTTCAAGAACTGTCATTCCTCACTCTAATTCTGTAGACTGTGTACGGCTGAAAAGAAGGCTGGAGTCTGCCCATCTATACTCCCATTTTTGCAGCTACTGTTAGATGAATGGATGAGGTTGTCTCCTACTTCCTGGCAGTTTTCAAGGTGGCGTTAGCAGGGCAGAGTTAAGGTCATTGGATGAACTGAAGTGTGCATTTACACATTTTCACCAGGCACCGGCGGGCTTCCCAGTGGGCATTGTTTTCAAGGAGCAGTATGATCAGAAGTCGGAAGAAACGGCAGTAAAACAGGGAAAGGGTAGGGAAAATTTAATAGGAATGAGAGAGTCTGAAGAGAATCAACATTATTCATTTCCACCGTCATGCCCACTCCAGACAGAAAACTCTTTCTGACATATGATCTCTGGGCATCTCACTTGGTGGACTTGATAAATAGGTATCTCTGATTCTTAGAAGGGGGAAAAAAACCTACCCTGGGGTCATGCTACCCATCCAGTTTATGGAAATCATCTATCATTTATCTGATAGCTTAAGCACATCTCCATAATAAGCTATGCACAACCAAAGCAGCTCTCTCTATTCCACAAAACCTTGCCAATGCATTTTTTAATAGAAAACATCAGTCCCAACTAGCCTCAAGGAACAATCCCTCTTTAATCATCCACCACACCGAGGACTAATTTTAGCCAAAGGTTCCATGCTCCAAGTCACCTATGCCATGTAATAAGGCAGCCGATTCTTACCTCTGTGGGGAAAAGTTCCATCTCCTTTTCAAAGTTATATTTCAGATCCGGGGTTAATTACTATAGTAAATTGCATCTACAATGAGACTCAGCTAAGTTTTGCATTAAACGCTGTCTGATCTATTTCTGTGCAGCCTTGAACTCTTTGAGGAACATTTGTAAATGTAATGGGTACTCTGTTTCCACCATTGCTCCTGAATAATTCATGCAGTAGCAGGTCCTACACATGCTTGTTCTGAGAATCAAGAGATTTGGAATACTTCCCTTGCTCGCTCGTCATGGTTAATGGATTAAGGTTTGCCCATCGGACAGATTACTGCTGCCAGGAAACCAGCCGACTCACCAACATAAAAGTAGCACAGTGCAAATATTCACAGGTTCAATCTATAAGCATATCTGAATGTATCCAGACTAGAGTTTGTTGGAAAGTGGAGAAAATTTAGATTTCAGGGGGGGAGGGGGGGGGAAATCACCCCGAATTGGGCGGGAAAGCCAAAATTTCAAAATTGTTTCACTACAAAATTAATCAAAGAATAATAATAAATTTGATTCAATTAAAGCAGTATATTCTGATACATTCAAAATGCTGCTTTTCAATTTGGACCATTTTTGCTTTGTTTCCTACGTGCGAAAAGTCAATTTCTAAATGAAAAGTCATTTCAAAACATCAGTGGGGTTACACATGGTTAACTATTCTGTGGGTGATTCACAAGGCAGAAGAAAATCCACTGTGCTCTCCCAGAGCTGGCTTGGTTCTGCAGGGATGGCACCAATAAAAACTAGCTAAGCCCTACTTTTTATCAACAAAGTGGATATGACTCAACTGCTTGCCATTTGCATTCAGAGGAAGAGGGGGTCATTTTTACATCGTCATTTTTCTGCCCTTAACGATCGCTCGGGTGGTATTTTTGAGCTATGCAGCAGTTCTGTGTGTTGGTGCCAGATGTTCGGTCTGCCAGGGAATCTCACAACAACAAAAAGGAAATGAGAAAAGCCCAGGATGCTACTGACAAAGCCGTGTTGAGCCAAAGGTGCTCTTCTTGTAAGGTCCTATTTCCCATGCGAACAGTATGTGGCCACCAGGACTGGGGTAGTGGCTGGAATGATCAGAACAGCCTAGTCCCAAATTCACACTCTTGAAGGACCATTCCAAGCTACCATCTTGGTTCAAGGTAGATTTCTTACCAATCTTTTTCTTTCCAGCCATGGCTAACTGTCTCTCAGTCAGGACCTTCCACAGAAATACAAGGTGTTGGTTTCCCTTGTCTTCCTAGGTGAAAGATCTTTGCCTTAGCACATTTTTCATGTATTTATTCAGTTCCCAGAGACTTCAACCCCCTTGGCTGAAGGACCCATCTTCCTCAGCTTGCAAGAGCTCCACCTCCTTGTGATTGCCTGTGTACGTACATGAGTACACACCATTACCAAGGGAAGCACGGATGAGCTCTTGGAAAAACTAGACAAGAAGAGGGGCAGGTTTCTTAGACATGAGTCCTCCACCATAGAACCAGGTTTCTCCTCTCTCCTTATATCTTCCTAAACTTACTCTTTTGTCCCCAGACTCAGGATGACCTCATGCTGTTCTTCCCCTCCCGTGGACTTCCCCTCGCCCTTCTGATTCATATGTAAATGGGTCTTCCATTGCTTTTGGTCACATTTTGCTGAATTTACGTTAGAGACAAGTAGATAGCTGCCTTCCCTCCTGTCTGGGGGAAAAAACAGTTTCTTCCTGTATCTGATCACAGACTTTAAAGCATATCAATGAGTATCCATATTTCCTCATATAGTCTTACTGCAGGCATTTTACAATGCTATTAATCACCAGTGTGTCATTAGCTTTCATAAAAGACCTTACCAGATACACTTTTATAATACAGTGATATTGCATACGATCAGTTACTTCGTCTCTTGCATGGGTCTGAACCTCAAATGATAAGTAATTGATCTCCCCCACTCGCTAGATTGATGGCGCTGTTTACCTTTTATGTAGATGTATCTTCATTGTCTCTGCCTGACAACCAGGCTGGTCAAACAAATACACATTTCTTCGTCCAACGCCGACTAGGTTCATGCATTGCTTGCCAAACACATTCTACCACAAACTGGATTCCATTCTGCCTCACACGTTAGGATAACTACCAGCTCGGTGCAGAGCGCGCAAACGGGAGCATAGATGGCAGGACTGCTCATTATTTACCCAGACAGGAAGTTCTGGGAAATGAAACGCATGAACACGGGCAATGGGCTGTAAGAGCGGGAGCTGTGTTGATCATGACCACTGGGAAGGAAGCTCCTTCGCTGACCAGGGTCAGAGAAGAACTAGCTGAAGGGCACCAGAGTTCCTGAGGCCTCCGTCACACGCCCTCTTGGAAGGATAAAAAGAGCTTTGGGGGATTTTGCCCTGCACAAAGGGGACCCGAAGTTGGCTATGTACACAGGCACAGCGCGAGACCATCCCTGCCCTGAAGAGCTCACAGCTGAAATAGATCAACCCAACAAAGGCGGGAGGAGAAACTGAGGCACAGAGCAGGGAAGTGACTTGCCCAAGGTCACCCAGCAAGCGAGCGACAGAGCCAGCAATAGAACCCAGCTCTCCTGAGTCCACTGGACCATGCTGTCTTGGAGCTCAGTCCATCGGGGTCTGTATGGAAGTCCAGCTTCCGGGGTGGAAGGCTCCCGAGACGATTGTCTTCACGGTCAGTGGTGCTACGCAAACCAGATTGCGCGTAGCTTGGCTGCAGCCTACCAGCTTGAGCTTCTGCAGGGCTGGCCGACAGATAAACCTTGCTTCTGACTTGAGGAAGACAACAAACTGGCAGTGGAAGTCACTAAGGGAGGATAAATCTGCCACGCCAAGATGTCGGCATAGACTGGGGGGGGTGAAGCCTTGTCAGGGGGAGGGAGAGAGGGGAGCTCTAGCCATGCTTCAGAGCAGAGGCCTCCTTCATTCCAAGCTCTCCCCCCCCCCCCATAAAAACCTGACTTTCCTCTCCTGCTTCACTGCAGGCTGGCATTGCCAGCTGGCACTGCAGAGACAAATCTAATAAAATACGTCCTCCCACAAAGACAGTGAGGATAATAAATCACCTCAGAAGGGTCTTCTCTTTCCATCCTCTGCCCCCACCAAGCCCTTGTCCCATTGCCTCCTCCGTCTGCTTTGCCCTGCTACAAAGAAATGACACACTCTGCTCCTGCTCGCCCCCCCCATCCCCTTTGGGCCATTGACCGACCATGAGCAATGACTCAGGGCATGTCCACACAGAAAACTAATGCAGTGGTTCTCAAACTTGGGCTGCAGTTTGTACAGGGAAAGCCCCTGGTGGGCCGGGCCGGTTTGTTTACCTGCCGCATCCGCAGGTTCGGCCGATCGTGGCTCCCACTGGTTCACCACTCCAGGCCAATGGGGGCTGCAGGAAGTGGCGCGGGCCGAGGGACGTGCTGGCCGCCGCTTCCCACCGCCCCCATTGGCCTGGAGCGGCAATCCAGTGGGAGCCGCAGTCGGCCAAACCTGCAGACGTGGCAGGTAAACAAACCGGCCCAGCCCGCCAGGGGCTTTCCCTGAACAAGCGGAAGCCCTAGTTTGAGAACCACTGAGCTAGTGCACGCAGGCCAGATCACTGGAAATTTATCCCCAGCACGTGGGCCACTAAATGACCACATAGACAAGCCCTGTGTTCTATCTTGCTCCTCGGGGAAGGGGTCACATTAGCAGGAATCAGAGGTAGTCGGAAAACAGAATTTCTCTCTCCCTGGATTTTCCAACTTTTCTAAACATCTGTTTTCCTTCGGCAGCAGAACAAAAAGCTGTCGTTTCAAACTTTCTCCCAAAAGTTTTCATTTGGAAACCTCGAAAGAACATTTCCTTTGGGTAAGGTCAAGGTATACGCTAAAAATATTAATAGCAGAGTTAAGGCAATCGGAAATTAAATGAAAGTCAAAAGGAAAGGTTTCGCCAGCCTCAAAAAAAAAAAAAAAAAAATGAAAAAGTCAACATGATTCATTGATACTTTTCTGGTGACAGTTTTGCTGGAATAGGCTCGTTCCTGCTAAACTTTTCAAATTTGATGAAACTGCTTTTTCGGATGGAAAAAATGTTCCATCAAAATAAATTGGACCAACTCTAGCAGGGCCTGGGTAAAGATGCACATTGAACAAAGCAAACCAAGTCCAGAAGTCTTGGCTGGAGGATCCAGCACTGGAAGGTCTGTCCGACCAGCGGGCCACCCATAGCTTAGGCTGATGCATTTCTAGGATTTTAGCCGGCTGACGGCGCATTAAAACCATAATTGCACAAATTCCCTTTTCATTCCAATTACAGTGCCCGCCTCCTCTCTCTCTTACTAACATGCCACCCTGCTAATTTAAGCCTGTGGTTCCTCACCTTTATTGGTAGAGCGCCCCCTGCTGATAGCAAGATAGACAGGTGTAGTCTTATCCCTTCATGCCAACACCTCTCTCCTCACCATCTCTCCTCTCATTTTTAGTCCCTCTTTTGCTCTGTTTTTATCCTTTTTTGCATCTTCTCACTTGCCTGGAGGACTCACGCTGCAAGGGGAGTCCATTGCGGGTCGGTGGGTCTTCTCAGCCCAGGTAGCAGGGCTCAAGGTAGTGTGCTAAAAAGAGCGGTGTGGACATTGTGGTGCAGGGTCTCAAGCCGGCTACTATTTTTAGCATACTAGCTCAAGCGCCACTAGTGCAAGTCTGTTTATTCCGGGCTGGGGGCCTTGCACCCAGCTCCAATGTAGACGTACCTTCTAGGGCTAGGACGCAGACTCACCCAGCTCAGCTGGGGAGAACACAGACACCGAGCTTGGGTTGATGAGCTGCTCCCTGAGCCTGCAGCCCCATACATGTATGGTGCACCTGGAGGCGCCTCACTGGGGAGGAGGAAGGGGGGTTCCCCAAGTCACCACTGGGAAGTAGAGCTGTCCGAGAATTTTTTTACTACACTTTTTTCCATCGGAAAGTGCTGATTCGTCGACCCAAAACCTTTTTGCGGCAAAGAGGCTGTTTGGACACAATTTTCAACTTGAGAAACTTTGGAAAAAGGTTTCAAGGTTGTGGACGTGTTCCCTTTTGACGTTTTCGACATGAAAATCTCCAGTTCAGAACGACTTTGGATTTACCACAATGAACTTAGGTTTCTAAACAAAACGTTTAAAATGGAAACAAAACTTTTTGATTGAACCAGCAGTATTTCCTTTTATTTATTTTCGATTTTCAGTTTGTGAAACTTTTTTTTTTGAGATGTTGGACTTTTTGAAAGAGGGGGGGGAAAAAGTGAAATCTCTAAAATGTTCTCAGGATGCAAAAACTGCCCAGCTCTGGTGGGGATCCCACATAGATCCATGATCTCACAGCTTTCCCCGCCCCCGCTGCTCCTCACCCTTGCATTCCACCTGCTCCCCTCTGCGCTAGTCTGACACCCCTAAAGGCAGGCATGTTGACCCAGGCCATATGTACTGGCTGGTTTCCCAGAAAACCAATAGCCCGGCATTATTTATTTGGTGTATGCAATCCGGTCAAGCCACGCCACAGCATTCTTAACAATGTTCAAGGCACGAAGACCTCCAGGAAGTTGAAGTTTGCATGATACCCTACAACCGGAGAGTGAGGTTTCCTGACTGAGACCCAGCCTGCAGAGGGGGCAGGCAGGAGGCGTTTGGGTTAATGACAGTGCTTTGCACTGCTACAGTCCCTTCATCAGAGGGGCGCGCCCACCTTTGCAAAATGCTTTGTTTTCACTGTGGTCGGGCTGGATCCCCAGTGCGGTTTAGCACTGGTCACTCCAATAGACAGCAGCGGGAGAGGCGAGTGCCCGGGATTGGGCCCCATTGTCAGTCAAACAGAATAAGTACTGCACAGCGGCCCTGTGCTTTGCCCAAGGCTGCAGCAACGCTTGGCGTGCTGTGCCCGTGTTTACCAGTCTGGGCATGCTGCAAACAGCATTTCGACACATTCAGATATTCCTAAGGATGCCGGTTTAGTCAGTCGCCTGCTTGGCGATCAGGCACAACGATAGCCCAAGAGCATAGCGCAAAGGTGGGCAAACTACGGCCTGCGGGACTGTCCTGCCCGGCCCCCGAGCTACTGGCCCGGGAGGCTAGCTCGGCCCTGACCCTGCTGTCCCCTCTCCACCGCAGTCTCAGCTCGCTCGCGCTGCCACCGGCGCAATGCTCTGGGCGGCGGGGCTGTGAGCCCCTGGGGCAGCACAGCTGCAGAGCCCGGCCTGACCCGGTCTTTGTGCTGCGTGGTGGTGGCAGCGTGGCCTGGCTGTAGCGCCGCCAGCCACCGGTGCTCCAGGCAGCACGGTAAGGGGGCAGGGAGGGTTGATAGAGGGCAGGTGAGTTCGGGGTGCTGGTCAGGGGGTGGGGGTGTGAATAGGGGTCAGAGCAGTCGGGCGGGGAACAGGGGGTTGAATGGGGGAAGGGGTCCCGGGGGGGCAGTCAGGAATGAGGGGGGGTTGGATGGGGGGGCAGTCAGGGGCAGGGGTTCCGGGGGCAGTTAGGGGGCAGGGAGAAGGGTTGGTTGGATGGGGCAGGGATCCCAGGGGGGCTGTCAGGAATAAGAGGAGGGGTTGGATGGGGTGGCGGGGGTCCGGGGGCAGTCGGGGACTGGGGGGTGGATGGGGCAGGGGTCGTGGGGGGGGCATCAGGGAACGGGGGTTTGGGGGGGGCAGGAGTCCTGAGGGGGGGCAGATAGGAGGTGGGGGCCTGGCCATGACCTCCTCCCCTAACTGGCCCTCCATACAATTTACAAAACCCGATGCGGCCCTCAGGTCAAAAACTTTGCCCGTCCCTGGCCTAGCGTGACCTATCGGGGAGTGTTACCTATTCCCCCATGGTGCTGATTCCTAGAGGATACAAGCTGTTACAGCCGCTTGGTGCTGTAGCACCTGCTTTTAGCGCTGGAGGTTACCAGTTCAATCCCCAGTGTGAGGGTCTACACGGGTGGCCTTGAGAATAGCATATAGTCCAAGTTGTACAGCAAACAATTCGTGGCCCTGGGATACCACACGGGACTCGGGGAAAAAGGTAGCAGGGCACATACAAGCCCGAGCCAAAGGGCTCCTATTTCTACCTTGTCTCGAGTTTCAGAACAATCGGTAGAGGGGTAAACTCATGTGCCACGTGAGATGGTTAGGGCAGGGCTCAGGGGTTCAGGACTCAGAGTCAGTGGCAGAGGAAGGAACAGGATGCCTGACTTTAGACAAGTCACTTGCGCGCTCTCTGCCTCAGTTTCTCCATCTGTAAAATGAGCACAAGGATCCTAACCAAACTTTTGCAAAGTGCTTGAACAACCACACCCTGCACTTCGATTGCACATCTGTGCGATCTGCTGCAGGGTTAGTTTAAGTTTCTCAGGTCAAAGTTAGATCTATTGGCAAAATACTCTACCTTGCGTCCACTGCACCCGCTTTCTGGGCTACCGTGAGCATGCCCCACCCACGCACACTTAAGATATGTCGGCACGTCAGTTGGAGATACAGGCAGAGGCACCGACCCCTGTTCACCCCCCCAAGGGCCCACCCCATTCCACCTCTTCCCACCCCTGCTCCACCTCTGCCCCGCCTTTTCCCTGAACAGCTGATCCTCGGCGGGCGGGAGGCGCCGGGGGGAGGGGAGAGGAGAGGAGCTGATGGGTGGGGCCTGCCAGTGATTGCTGAGCACCCACTATTTTTTCCCCATGGGTGCTCCAGTCCCGGAGCACCCACGGAGTCGGCACCTCTCCCGACAGGGGCCAGAGTGGGGATGAGAATATCGCCTGGCTCGCTAAGAACCTGAGTTTTTGAATTGTGGAGGAAGCGGCTCGGCAAAGCAAGCCCTGTGTCTCAGGGGGAGTTTTCAGACAGCAGTTCTCTGGTCCACCTGCCCAAGCCACTTTTACAGCAACTCTCCTCCTGAGGGGCCCCGAAGCATGGCCACTGTCCCCACACAGCACCGCCAGCCACCTCTGAAAAGGTGGAGAGGGGGGAGCGGCAGCCACCAACACTTCACAAAAAGAGGCAGGAGAAAGATCTATCGCCGACTACTGCGCTTACAAAACAGCCTCTTGGGAAACTAATGTCCACGCAGCACAGACAGGGGCTCCATTTATAAGGTCTCGCCTGCATGACCCCCACGTAAAGCCGCAGACGACTCCGTTTATTGATCTCAGCAGAACAAAGGGCCCAGCTGACCCTTCGGGGACTTGAACCTGCCTTTCCTACTGTGTCTAGTTATTTCAGCCCGGCTGCTTAGAACTCAAAGCTATCGTCCCTGGCTTTATGCTCCTTTCTGGGAGACTGTCGTTTAAAAGGCCTGCTTTTTCTAAAAGGCAACGGCAGATCTAGCATCCTCACTGCCACTTACCACAGTCAAGCGCTCAGCCTGGGGACTGTTGAGTACAAGGATCCATGTGTCGACAGGGCGATCGGCACGTGCAGTGCCCCCATTTACGCACACAACGGTGGAAGCTGCAGATTCAAGCGGTTTTGGAAACCCGCCGCCCTCAATGCTGTGTAGGGTACAGGGACTTCCACGCAGCTCCTCAGGGCACTTTAGAATTCACGCTACGTGGCATTCCTGGGCCCTGTTAAACAGCAGCTGGGTTCCACCCCAAAAGCAGCTGCATTTCCATGGTAGAGAAAGTGATTCCCCCCCGTAAATAGTCTGAAGCATTCTGGGATCCTTCCATGTGAAAACGCTCGTGGAGAAAGATTCTGCTGGACTTTGGGAGGGAAGGTCTTTGAGCTGCTCTGAAATAGCCCTGCTCTTCTTAGGTGTGTCCAGTGGTGAGGACAATGAGGCCCCCATCCCTGGCTGGAGGCTCTTGGGCTACCCTAATACAAATAATTAATGATAACAATCCTCCTGGTTTTCCAAACAGGGCCAGGTTCTCAGAGGAGCGGCATGAGGCACAGTCTAGTGGTTAGGGCATGGAAGTAGAAGTCAGACGACCTGGGTTCTGCTGTTCCTGGCTCTCCCACTGATCTGTTCTGAGACCTTAGGCAAATCATTTCCCCTCTCTCTGCCCGCTTAGATTGCGAGCATACTTCAGGCCACGCACTGTCTCTGTACATACAGCGCCTAGCGCACTGGGCTCTGATTTTGGTTGGGACCCCTGAGGCCTTATTCAAACAACAAGCAGAACAGCTCCTCAAGCATAGATTAGGCAAACCTCCCAGGGAGTGACCCTTCCAAAATCTGCAGTCCTTGGGGGAGGGAGAGAATCCCCGAAACTTGATGGCAGTCAGAAAGCATGGGAAAAGTCAACATGGTGCATTGTTCAACGGCTTATCCGTTCATGACGGCACTTCTAGAGGAGTTCACCAGTATCGCCGGCTGGCTGGCCATTAGCTAGCTTGGTATTTATACCTCGTTCACAGGATCCTTTCAACCAGACAGGAGCCCCATTCTGCCCAACCGATGCGGTTTAAAGAGTTCCAGGGCAGGCACGCACCTACGTATAAAGTCAGTAGGCCATCACAAGGTAGCGTGGCCGAGGCAGGAGTGAAGACATTTAATACAGCTTTCCCCAATAAGGCTGTGAGAGATGAAAATGCTGCCACAAGGCCTTTCTGAAGGCTCAAAAATTGCTCTGTGAAATCAGCCGCAATTGGTAGTTAAATGGGAACCTTGGGGGTGTTCTGAAGTCTCTCATAGCTCAGTGCAAGAGAACTGATCTTTAAACTAAATGGATTTGTACCTTCCCCCCCGCCCTCTCTATTCCCACGGGTCCTTGCTACTGGAGCGGCTAGGCAGGGAGCTTGCTTGCACAGGCTTCTCTCAGCATAAGGAAAACCCCAGGGGCTAAGAGATGATGGTGAAGGCGAAACCCACTAATGCTAGCTGAGGGAATGGCTGTCCCCATCTATCCAGCACCACATGCAGGTGGGCTTAGAACAGTGTTTTCTGGGAGGCACACAGGCAGCTTCGAAGGGAGCAGGAGTCCAATTCACCTTCAGCAGTATGCAGGGTTCCATGTCCACCACAGGCCACCTGACCCCTGTAAGCCCCAGGCCAAGTGTTTGACCTATTTGCAAATATCTCCTGTATCTGCTACAGCTGACGGGCACCAGGTTGGGGGTAAGTCTGAATAACCGGGTCAGATATCTCCCTCTGCCCAAATACATTCATATGCCCCTGATGTGCCTAGTCCACCTGGGCACATACTCCCCTCCTTCGCTAAGACACCCTAAAGGACAGCAAATGCCAAGGCTGAAAAAAGTGTGAGTCATTCAATCAGTGAGGGGTCTCCTCTTGGTTAGAGGCAGGGGAAGAAGTTCCCAATCTTCCAGTTCTGGTTTTTGATCCAATTACGATTGGTTTTCGTTTCACCAACTGCTTAACGCTGTGGCTGAGAGAGGAGCAGGTGGGGTAGGGATTTATGGGCCTCTGAGGTAGGGTCACTAGCCACGTATGACTGCAAAGGGAAGGAAGGCTGAGAACAAAGGAGGGAAGATGGTCTTGTGGCTAAGATCAGGCCTCGGGAGATCTGGATTTGATGCCCAGCTCTGTCACTAGGACCTCGAGCAAATCACTTACATCTGCCTGTGCCCCAGTTCCCAGCTGTAAAATGGGGCTAGTGATTCTTCTCTCCCTGTATAAATTCTCCGTAGTTTAGTGTGCTCCTGTTATGGTGATGGGGATCACCTGTAGAGATGGTGAAGAGACCGTCTTAGGTCACAATTCCACCGACATGTACATTTCTCCCGCTACAAGGCAACCTCCATCCCCAGTGCAGAAGTCATTCCCACCCTCTCGGATGAATCGCTCTCCTTTAGCAGTATCAGAGGGGTAGCCGTGTTAGTCTGAATCTGTAAAAAGCAACAGAGGGTCCTGTGGCACCTTTGAGACTAACAGAAGTATTGGGAGCATAAGCTTTCGTGGGTAAGAACCTCACTTCTTCAGATGCAAGTAATGGAAATCTCTAGAGGCAGGTATATATCAGTGTGGAGATAACGAGGTTAGTTCAATCAGGGAGGGTGAGGTGCTCTGCTAGCAGTTGAGGTGTGAACACCAAGGGAGGAGAAACTGTTTCTGTAGTTGGATAGCCATTCACAGTCTTTGTTTAATCCTGATCTGATGGTGTCAAATTTGCAAATGAACTGGAGCTCAGCAGTTTCTCTTTGGAGTCTGGTCCTGAAGTTTTTTTGCTGTAAGATGGCAACCTTTACATCTGCTATTGTGTGGCCAGGGAGGTTGAAGTGTTCTCCTACAGGTTTTTGTATATTGCCATTCCTGATATCTGACTTGTGTCCATTTAGCAGGTGTGTCTTTTTTATGCTTAAAGAACAATGGTGATGTCCCAACGCCAGCAGTAGGACCAGGGACAGGCCAGGGCAGCCAACTCCGACAGATCGATCTCCGCTGCCAGAAGAATCAAAGACCAAAACAAGCCCCTGAAATACATTTTTAATTGGCAGTGCAATAAAAAAAAAAAAAAGCATTAAATTCCAGCAGAGTACGAAGGAGGTAGCCAGAAATAGCCACCACTGGGATATATCAGCAACCACATAAATAGCAGCAACTCAAATGTGGGGGAGGGGCGGGTAAAAAGATTTCTTGAAAGTGCTAGATTAGAGCCTTCTAGAGGCTTTGACACAGCCTGGGTCCAGCAGCTGCTACATCATCACTCCTTGCAGCACAGACTACATTGGCGAACCATCCTGCGGTGCAGAAAAGCCCATAGTCTCCGGCGTTCAGGGAAGGAGTGGAATCGCACCCCCCCCCCTCAGAACACAGTCACAAGCTGCCAAAAGTTGCATCCTTGGCTTTGCATTCATTACGCATTAGTGCTGCATGCTTTTGCCAAAGCGTTTGGCTGGCTGTGCAGACTCCCGCAGACGGATGCGCACGGGGATCTGTCCTCCATCGGGCACGAGAGCGCACACCTTTGAATACAGGTAGGTGACGTGCCCAGGAGATCAGCACTGAGGTGGCACCCTGGATTTTATTAAGGGCCAGATTCTGCTGCCCCTCGCTCCTGCTGTGTAGTCCTGTACCCCACAAATAATTCCATTGGAACGACTCACAAAGTAAGCGACTATGTGACATGAGGAAAAGTGACAGTGTCGGGTCCCACAGTAGGGAGAAGAGGAGGCCAATGATTGGAGGGCATCAGGAGTGATTGGCAACAGAATGGAAAGCCAGGCGGCCAACTGGCTAGTGAGGGAGATGAGGGAACTGGGATCATTTAGTCTGCAAAAGAGAAGAACGAGGGGGGATTTGATAGCTGCTTTCAACTACCTGGAAGGGGGTTCCAAAGAGCATGGATCTAGACTGTTCTCAGTGGTACCAGATGAGAGAACAAGGAGTAATGGTCTCAAGTTGCAGTGGGGGAGGTCTAGGTTGGATATTAGGAAACACTATTTCACTAGGAGGGTGGTGAAGCACTGGATTGGGGTTGCGTAGGGAGGTGGTGGAATCTCCTTCCTTAGAGGTTTATAAGGTCAGGCTTGACAAAGCCCTGGCTGGGATGATTTAGTTGGGGATTGGTCCTGCTTTGAGCAGGGGGTTGGACTGGATGACCTCCTGAGATCCCTTCCAACCCTGAGATTCTATGAGATGGCTGATGATGGATAGGACAGGGGCTGGTGGGGGGGGACTTCATCATTGGTTGACACCGGATGGGTTGTGCAGGCAAACGTGGTTATCACTGGCTAGAAATGAACAGGAATACAGGCGTAGTGGGGCAGTTACAAGTAAGTCCTATATATTTATGACACCAAGTCTTCTAGGCCCAGAGCCTCAAAGGATAGTTAGGTACCTAACTCCCATTGGAACCCATGGGAATTAGGTGCCTAAATACCTTTGAGGCTCTAGGCCACAGCGATTCCTATTACAATGGACACAGAGACAGCAGGCTACTAAACTCCGGGGCAGGTATGTTCTAAGAGTAGGTTATAGCCTTTGGAATCACTTCCTAACCCAGGAGGTCGAGTTGACCACACGGGACTTCCGCAGGGGGTATTAAAAAGCCCAGCGTAACCCTGCCAGGGCAAGGAGTCAAAGCAGCTACAAGAGAAACCTGCTGGTGTTGGAGATGCCACCCGGGTACTGAAATATCCCGGCCCACTGGCTTCTCTGCTCTAATAGTTTCGCCCCTATATATAATTTTCTAATAATCACCCACTTAACAATGTTCCATTTGCCACACAATTCAGGATATTAATCCTATTAGTCGGTGCTAATCCTGTGCAAAACAAATAGAAATATCCAGTCTCTCATTTACTCTGGCTAGAAAAAAAAGGGGGAGGGGGAATGGGAGAGAGAGACAAAAACATTTTGGAGGGCTGCAGGTTTGTATATTAATATAATGGCAGTGGGCTTCTGCGGCTTCCATGTAGAATTCTATTATCACGTAACAGGGAATCACGCAGCCCGGTGATCAGAGGCAATTTGTCAGATTAAGCATTAACTATCGTGTTTAGAAACCATACATTTTTCAACCCATTCGGGCATCACAAAACAGTGAAGAAGAGCAGGAAAAAAATAGGATATTGAAGCATGTATCTTGGGCCATCCAGCCCTCCGTCCCCCTACCTCATTAATAAGTCTTGCTGAGTAGGTAAAAATAAAATAAGTAAAAGAGCAAAGAAGGGGGAGGGAAGACAAATGAAAAGCTATAGACAAGAACTTCATTTTCGAGCATGTTCATTTCTCTTACTTCTGTTAAGAGAGTGTGCTAGATCCTTGGTCGCCTTCTTCCCAGCACTTTGCATGGCAAGACTGCCCCCTAGAGTAGGCCTAGGGGAAACAGGGAGAGAAAACCTTTGCAAAGCCGCTTTGTGTTATGGTTTAATATGAACTTTATTCCTCCCCTCCCCTTTGTCAGATAGATAAACAGCTCTGCAGATGCCGTGGTATTGCCTCGAGAAGCATGCAACGCCCAAGGCGCTGACTTAAGCTCGATTATAAAGGTGTTGTGCTCAGTGCAAAGAGAAAAGGCCATTTTGATTTAATTGGAGGCACTGTTGCATCACATAAAAAGAGACCCGTTTTATTTGTGTCAACCAGCAAGGGGTGAGCTGCTAAAAAGCTGGTTCTGAGAAGGTTTTCGGGGCCAATGGAGCATTCTTCTTCTAAGTCGGTCATTGAAGAAAGAAGAGCAGACACACAATCAACTCCCTGGGTAAATACCGATCTCTAAGATACCTAGCTGGCCTCCATGACTACAGTGTCTGGGCACCTCGCCTTTTTTAGTCCATTTACCCTCAGCACCCCTGTGAGGTAGTACTTCCTATTATCCACGTGGTAAGGAGAAGGAACAAAGGGCTAAGGCCCAGATTTTCAAACTTATTTAGGCTCATAACTTCCATTGAAATCAATGTTGAGGATCGAGGTGCAAGCAACTTGCCCAAGGTCGCACAAGAAGTCTGTAGCAGAGCAAGGTACTTGGAGCCAGGTTGCCCGAGTCCTAGGCTCCTGTTGTAACCAGCAGATTCATTCTTCTCACAGAGCTTCTCCTCCATCTCACCAGCCAGGCTGGACTTTGTGTGACAGGGAGCAGACGGTGGAAAGACACAAACTACGGGCCTTCTCTTTCCCCGCTCCGCTCCTCTGCTTCCCCCTCTGTTCCTCTGACCCAGGAACTCCTCACCATGTGCAGCTATTCTGAGCACATCAGCAGATCTCAGCGAGACCTTGGCCAACTGCTGCTGGTCTTCAGCCCTTTCGTGAGATCCTGGGAGAGGGGCAGCCAGAACGCACTGCAATCCACGCCCCCAGGGGAGCTGAAGAACGCAGGGTGGGATTTTCTAAAGCATCCGGTGGTGGCTTCCCTCACCATGGATTTCAATGGGAGCTGGGCCAGGCCACTTTTGAAATGAAAATCCTGCCCTGTCCCAGCCTGCCCAAGATCCCTGCCTCCGTGGGAGCATCACACCCAGCAAAAAGGCTCAACGGCTTCCGAATGACAGAAAAACTGGAGCCACATGGGGAAGTGAGAGAAGCAGAGGGGGAAGGGAAGGGCGAAAGAGAGCGACAGTCCAAGTTGGGAGACAGGATCAACATCAGCCAGGAGACAGAGAGAGGGTTTCGAGGCACAAAGCAGAGCTGCAGGTTGGGAGCATCTCACATTCTGGGACCCACTTCTTGCTAGGGGTAGGACTGATGTTTGCAAAGTTCTCGCTCCATCTGCCCTAGTTTGCTCCTCGCTAATAGTCCCCAGATATTCCACTGACCCAAACACATGCATAATTCATTGCTGTAGACGCTGTTCTCCCCTAACACAATACCAGACGCCTCCTGATTAGCAAGTCTAATTCTCTTCGCTCTAACCTCCTTCTTAGGGGACTCTGGTTCAACAGACTTGCCCCTTGTTTGAGATGCAGAGGCGTGCCACAGACCTGTCGCTGGTGCCAAACTGATGGGGTCAAACAGAAGGAGCTGACTGGTGTCCCCGGGCTGGTGTTCATTGACTGATCCTCTCTCCTTACTAGCAACACACACACACACACACACACACACACACCAAAGTCACCACCTGGTAAATGCAAAGTGCTACCTACCATAATTGCTAAGTGCTGTCCAAACATTAGCTAATTAACTCACACAACACCCCAAGAACAACATTTGTAGTCCTGCATACTAAGAGAGATAATAAGATCCCACACTGTACGGCACCAATTAAATGCAAGTTAGGAAGGAATCACACACACACACTGGCAAAATAAGCCAGCTGTGCTCAGGTGTGAGGATGAGGGGAGGTTCCACTTCCAACAAAGGTGCCAGAATTTACCACTGCCCCAGGCAGGATATCGGATAACAAGCAATGGTCTCATGCCACATGGAGAAAACGGGTTTTCTGTTACACCGGTGCAAATCCAGACTAGTACCATTGGCACCCAGGGAGTTACTCTGGATTTAAACCGCTGTAACCACAATGCAATATACACAGCGGCCCTGATTCTCTTCTCACATTGAGGTGACTCCAGTTGTTTCTGTGACGTTACTCCTGATTCCCACCAGTGTGAGGGAGAGCAGAATCAAGCGCCCAGGGGGCTTGTTAGTAAATAAGGGTCAGCCACCAGCTAGTTCCCTGGCTGGAAGCACTCCATAGAGGCGGAGGATTCTCAGCAACTCAGAGTCCAACCATTAATTCCAAACTATCGACTGGTTCCCTTCAGGCTTCTCTAGATTAACAGTCAACAGACATGGCAGGATGGCCATGAAAAGGGGTGTTCCCCTACTTCTCCGAGGGAGGGCCTCCCACACACTTTTACATTGATGATGTCCATCTCTGACCCAGTGTATTGGGGTGGCTGAAGCAAACTGGGCATGCCACATTAGCTTTTCCACCACCACCATGCCCATGGAGAGATAATAGGAAAATAGGTTTAAAACTGCAGGGGAGAGCCAGATATATTTGTTTGCTTGCGGCAGTATTCTTCTTCTCCAGCCTCAAAGCATAGGTGTGTTGGAGTGTGTGTGTCTAGGCCAGGGGTAGGCAACCTATGGCACGCGTGCCAAAGGCGGCACGCAAGCTGATTTTCAGTGGCACTCACACTCCCCAGGTCCTGGCCACCAGTCCAGGGGGCTCTGCATTTTAATTTAATTTTAAATGAAGCTTCTTAAACATTTTAAAAACCTTATTTACTTTACATACAACAATAGTTTAGTTATATATTATGGACTTATAGAAAGAGACCTTCTAAAAACGTTAAAATGTATGACTGGCACGCGAAACCTTAAATTAGAGTGAATAAATGAAGACTCGGCACACCGCTTCTGAAAGGTTGCCGACCCCTGGTCGAGGCTATGTAATCTTTTAACTCCTCCTAAAGTCTTGTAGATTGTCTTGCCTGCCAAGGCGCATCTTCCGGCAACTCTACACTAAAACTTTTAGAGGGACTCGGATAGTTAAAGAAAATACTGTATTACTAGCTGTGGTGCAGTTTTCTTAGAAGCATCAGTAAAGTTTAAGATCTAACCGCCTGTACATTCAGTTAAAGACAACTTGCGAACCATCTGTAAAGGCACCATCTAGGTGACTCATAATATTACTGGCCATGTATTCCTTCTTTATCCTTGAAAGAAGGAGAGTGAGCACAAGTTACATGAGGATGAGTTTGCAGGGTAAATACATCAAAGGGCTGCCCCAAGGTAGGCTGCTCTGGACCGTGGGAGATAGTAAAACACCTTTTACTCACCTGCCCTTTTAATCTCAATGTTTGGGATTTGTTGGCAAGACAACTGGCATGGCCAGAGCTACATAGAGGTGGTTTCGGAGTCTCCCACAGCCAGAAAAGCTCAAGCTAGAGTCTTGCAGAAGTGGATGTACAACCCTCCTGAGAGACTTGCCGTAAGTTGCCAATGCTGCGATTCTGCACTGTCAGTGGCGGAGTCACCGTTCGGCCAGCTTTCAGATGCAAAAAGAGCCAGCCACTGCACTAGTTCGGACAATCACTGCTAGGAAGTGGCGACTGGCCTGAGAAAGCGGTACGGGATGGCTTGAGGACAGGTGAGGGGCGTGGGATGTTACTCTGATCGGTTATTGCTTTGAGTTATAATTGAATAAATATTGAGCGAAAGAGAGAGAAACAGGAACACGGTTCACATAGAACGAGATGGTGAAATTCCCAGGCGCTTTCCAGAGCAGATGAAATACACGGGGGAATTCTGGCAGATGAGGGAGTGTTTCGAGGTGAAGGTATGGCACAAGGGATAGATATATGCATTGTATTCCCAGTGCACTCTATTAGTGTACCTCGTCTCAGAGCTGGAACGGTGCTAGCGGAATAGCTAGAGCGGGAGGAGGTTTGCAATGAGGACATCTCCCGTAGTGGTGGAAGCAGGAAAACCCCACTGTGAAATGCAGCTCGATTGGGAATGCACATACAACTCAGAATGCTCCAAGTAACACACGGTGAACTATGAACAGTGCTGAATGCCTGTTGTCCATTGTGTTTTGATGTGGCAGGAGCACCCTCTGGTGGCTTTAAAAATACCTTCTTTTGTTAATACATGCAGGACTGTTAGCCCCCAGAAAATACATGAAGCAAGAGCGCACATGCAACAGCCAGGAGACTGGCTCTCAAGCTAATGAAGAAGAAAGAGAAAACGGGACAAATAATGGCTGGGTGATAATTAGGTTCTACACCTGTTATTTCCCAGCAGTTTTATTTGTAGGGTCCACGTGATCCTTTATTAGAAGTGAATCTGGGACCAGTTTGGGGCAGGAGGGACTAAGGGAGATGCTTCATGTGCTGCAGCCGGAATATAAACTCATTAATTAGCCACATCTCCAGCTTCTCTGGTCCCTTCTGTGTGCTTTGCGGGTAGCACCAGACTGAAGAAAGAAAGATCAGCCAAGAAACCCCCCCGACAGCAACAGAGCTCCAGAGCTGATTGGCTGGAGAGAGGGAAGGGTGTCAACTAGGAAGGCGAGCAGTTACCCCTCTCCAAAATGTTCTGGCTTCTTGGGGGGGCGGATGGCAGTAGCTGAGTGACCCCACTGAGCTCAGCTTTGTTTGGCGTGGAGTCTATGGAAGGAAGTCTGGGAAAACTACCCACAGCTCACCCAATGAAAGACTTGTACAACAAATCTGTGGCAACAGCCACCTAGACATCCCAAATGGCCACTGAACTGGTCACACGACACGGAGACCAGAACAAGCGCTGCAAAAATAAATAAAGACCTTCCCCTCGTGACCTGTGGAAGAATCTTGATAAATCTAGATTGGTCCCTAGGTCTCAATCTGCAGTCGCTTGTGCATAGCTCTTTCCAAGTTTCAGTTAGGGCACGTAAGTAATCCTGAGTCTGGGATACGAATTGCCCTGCAAACACATCTAAACTCACTGTTTCACATGGCTTCCAACCACAGCCTTCTCTTCCTGGGTTCATTGGAAGTCAACCTGTATTCATGACAAGTTTTAGGTCTTGAACGGAACCTCGGGTCTCCAGCTTCTAAGGTTGAGAAGAATGGTCACAAGAGAACCTAAGTGGAGAATACGACTAAAGGGTAAGAAGAAAAACACCTGAGCGCGTCAGATTCCATCCAGCAAACACACGTCATTCAAACACCTAAAGGAAAACTTTCAAACTGAGGAAATACTGAAGACAAGACTCGTCCAACTGTTTCATCTTTGCTTGTGGACGAGAATACTCTGCTACTCGGGAAAAGTGAGCAGGAGCTGGTGTGCTGAACATAAAGGATGCTGCCTATCGTACCCAGGTGAGATCGATTGGCTCTCTCTAGTGACCTGTTCCAATAGCGTACAGACACTACAGTGACAGGTGCAGTATCAGAACCTCAATAGAGCGGAATTAGGTAGGGCCCTGGGGATCATTCTATTTCAAAAGCCTATCAATGCTGCTGGTTATTTATAGTCCGTCATCCACTACTGAAATGCAGCCATCTCTGGGGAGAAATCAGTGGCTTTGGAGATCTCTAACCCCTCTCATTTGGGGGCAGATAATTTAAAAGGCACAAGAGAGCCGAGATTCTCCTTTATATTTCAGTCTCTAGCTCTTTCCCCTGCGACGATAGCCTTGGAAAGGGAAACCCCTCGGTAAAGCGATGGCGAAGGCTTGAAGGAACAAGGAGCTGGGCTCCACGTCTGCGGCTGCAGGCAGGCAAGGAAACCTAAAGATCTCCCCAAGCACACCCACCTTTAAATGAGGTGAGAAATTTAGATCGAGGGGCGTCCCCACTGACTTGTCCTAAAGACCCTAGGGCAGCGCTGTGCAGAGTGGCACCATCGGGGTAAACCAGAAAGTGATTCTGATTGATAAGGAGGATGGTTTGCAGGCAGGCCCCGGAATAGTATGGCAGGCACTGAGCAGAGCACAGCAGCAGACTAGGATTATTAGGGCATCTACCCTGGTAACTAGGGGCACCACGGAGATTACCAGGAACAATACACATTATTTTAGGATGGGAGATAACTATGTTCTCCGTACCAAGATCCTCCTCGCTCTAGTTACTACCACAGTAATTGGGCCATGACACCAATGTTAACATCCCTGCTCTCTTCCAAAACATGCCAGGAGACCTTTACTCTCCGTTTCCAGGCTTGTCTAAGAGGGGACATCGCCAGCTCCCCATCACCTAGAGGGAGCATTGCTTCAGCACTGACCCAAAAAGGAAAGACCACCGAGTGGCTTGTTAATACCCCTTTCCGAAGCATCTGGTGACGCCTTGGCTATTCCCATCCGAGTGTGGCCCAGGCCTCTCGTTGCTGGCCTGTAGTACAAAGGGCCAGATTCAGATTGCTCACGTATTCTCGTCTCGTCTCAGGAATACACCAGGAGCAAGTTACTACTCGCCAGAGTAAGCATAGCAGAGTCTGGCCCAAGGCAATTTGGCTGCAGGATTAGGATTGCCAACTTCCTGATTGCAGAAAACCAAACGCTCTTGCCCCGCCCCCTACCCCGAGGCCCTGCCCATCCCATCCCTTCTCCGAGGCCCCGCCCCCTGCTCACTCTATCCCTCCTCTCCCCCCCCCCCCCCATCACTCATTTTCACCGGGCTGGGGCAGGGGGTTGGGGTGTGGGAGGGGGTACGGGCTCTAGGAGGGGGTTTCGAGCTGGGGCAGGGCCAAGGATGAGGGGTTCAGAGTGCAGGAGGGGGTTCCAGGCTGGGGCAGAGGGTTGAGGTGTGGGCTCTAAGAGGGAATTTGGGTGCCGGAGGGGGCTCAGGGCTGGGGCCAAGGGGTTTGGAGTGGGAGGGGGCTCAGGGCTGAGGCAGAGGGTTGAGGTGTGGGCTCTAAGAGGGAATTTGGGTGCCGAAGGGGGCTCAGGGCTGGGGCCAAGGGGTTTGGAGTGGGAGGGGGCTCAGGGCTGAGGCAGAGGGTTGAGGTGTGGGGTCTGGGAGGGAGTTGGGGTGCGGGAGGAGGCTCAAGGCTGGGGTAGGGAGTTGGGGTGCGGGAGGGGGTGAGGGGTGTGGGCTCCGGCCGGACGGCGTTTACCTCAGGCAGCTCCCAGAAGCTGACAGCGTGTCCCTCTGGCTCCTAGCGGAGGGGTCAGGGGGCTCTGCACGCTGCCCGCGCCCTCAGACACCACCCCCACAGCTCAGGGCAGGGGCAGCGTGTGGAGCGTCCCGGGCTGCAGGGACATGTCACCACTTCCAGGAGCCTGCCTTAGCTCCACTGCGCCACCCACCAGACTTTTAGTGGCCCGGTCAGCAATGCTCACCGGAGCCCCCAAGGTCCCTTTTCGACTGGATATTCCGGTCGAAAACCACACACCTGGCAACCCTATGCAGGATTTGATCCGAGCTGTTCAGTTAGCTCTAGATTTCCTCGACCCCAGGCTGAATGAATGGCTTTCGTTCCCGGAAGTGCAGAAGTAGGATATTTTTGAGCAGAAGACTGTCTTCCATTCACTAGGCTGCATAAGTGGTTGCAGTGACAGACGCTTGCGTACGTACATGAGTATGCATCATTGCAAAGGGAGGCACGGAGGAACTCTTGGGAAAACTAGACAAGGAGAGGGGCAGATTTCTTAGACAGGAGCCCTGCACCGCAGAACCAGGCACAAGCCTGGAGAAATAAAAAGTTTATTAAGATTAATGCTTTTTGGCTTTCCATCTCCCTGCAGCATGGCTCCTCCATTTCCATAAACCCATTATCCTCACTGCTGTTTCACTTAATTGGAAAATGTCTATTGCAGCCTAGCATGTTCCAACACAAACCTTGGATGTACATAACAGGCACTTAAAAGCTTTCAAATATTTCAAGTTTGCTCAACACAATTATGTGAACAGAAACCCTGTGGGACTTTTTAAAAAAAACACACACACAATAGTCATAAAGCATGTGTTCACAGGGCTAGAAATGCCGTTACATTTATCCTGATTAGAATTCTCTACGCTTTTATGGGCTCACGCAGCTATTGGCAGAGGGGGAGAGGGGAATGACAGTAAATTATTTGGCTGGTGAAGGTCAAGGGAATGGAGATGCTTGTCCCAGAATGCCTGTTTCAGTGCAGGCCCAAGGAACGCTCCGTTACTACTCTAACTAGTGAGCAGATGGCGCAGGTCTGTTTGTCCAGTGATTTGCTCTTTATGCCCCATCTACAGGTAGACCCAAGCAACAACGTATCTGGAGCTATAAACAAGAGTAATAGCAACTCACACTTCGGGGCTCGAACTATCCACTTGCACGGATCAGGAATTAAATCCACTGGCCCTTGTACACCATTGTATAACTGACCAGGTGCATTATGGATAAGGGCAGGGCTCCATTTTGCCCCGGATCATCAGGTCACAAGCAGGAAGGCAGATGAGAGACACAGAAGAGGAACAGGCAGGATCCTGGAACTGATGGGTCAATAGTCTGAACCGATCCAGCAACAGGCATAATACAGGTCTTGCTGGACCTGTGTGGGCCATTATCGGGAGTAACAGGGAAGGAAGGAAAGAGGTAGGCAGATGCCAGTCCATTCAAGGGCCCTGCTGCCCCTTCTCCCCGCCCCTGAGCTGAGGGCACATATCACAGGGGTAGTAGACTTTTTGCTACATTCACTGCCATTGCAGAGTGCTTCATATGGAAACAGGGCAATAAACCTTGTGCAGTGTCATACTGTACATTGTAGGCACTTCTGAGGCCCCCTCCTCCCCCCCCCCCACACACACCAGCCATCACCATGGCATCTGAGCTCCTCACACACAGGGCATTTATTCCCCCCTACCCTCCCCCCACCGCGAGATACGGAAGGATTATCCCCGATGGGGAACTGAGAGACTGACTCCCCCAAAGCCCTACAGAAAGCTTGCGTCAGGGCTAAGAATAGCACCAGACCAACACTTGGGTTTCCCTAACCTCAAGGCCATTTTTCCTCTACCTTCTGACTTATAGAACCAGAGGGCTAGAAGGGACCTCAAGGATCTAGTCTAACCCTCGCCAAGATGCAGGATTCCTCTACAATGGGGTAGAACGAAGCAAACAGAGGAGGGGTGGCTCTTCCCCCATTTCCCCAGTGGATGGGAGGAGAAGGCTCATTTTATTTGGGTGCCGGAGCAGGTAGCTGGGTGAAGAGATTAGCGACGTTCTCCAGCCTATCCGCTGGGATGGTTCTGCAGAAAGGCAGCGGCTGGCGGTGAAATATTTGCATGTTCCTCAGTAAGCGTTCATGCATTTTGGCGTTTAATGCCTCTCCGCTGGTTGTTATTACACCCTGCTTCGGAGGATCTGACTAGGACACAGCAGTATAGGGGGACGGGCTGCCAGGCATCTCAGGGAGAGGGTTTGACAGACAAATTCTCCTCCAGAGCAACATCCTGAACTTCATACGTCCTCGCCCCCAAAACCCTGGGGCTTCATGGAAAATTCTCCAAGAAGAGCACGCGAGTCGAAGAAAGATAAAGAAGGAATCAAGAACAAATCCCAAAGGGGCATCAGGCTTATCACGCTCTTTCATATATTCTCTTCTGCACAGTTTTTTTGGTCCCGCTTCTCTGAAACATTGGAAGGGACGGAATGCAGCTAACAGCAGGGTTGCTGTAGGAGTCTGTAAGCAGGAGTTGGGTGAGAAGAGGTTTTTTGGATGGGGTTCCCCTTCCTTTTCCTAGGTAAGGGGTCTAGGAAGAGAAGACCATGATGGCTACTGAGGCAACATTAGAAATCACTCAAGGAGGAGAGGAGAGAAAGAAGTTGTACATCCTACAGCTTCTGCACCCAACTATCATCTGATGGATGCTACTTATGCATTAATTGCCACCTGATAGTGCTCCTAGTACAGAAGACTCAAGGATGAGAGATGCAGCTGGAGACAATGATGGAATTCAGATGGGGAGCTGAAGGTATGTTGAAGGAGAGGAGATGATCTAGGCAACTCGAGATTTGCAGACATCTGCTAAACAAAAGGGAGGGCGAGGCATGGAAGAATGTGACCATGAGGACAAGGCAGAGGCAGAGATGAGCTAATGGTGGTGAAATCAAGTTGAGTAACAGGTTTGCGGCACTGGGAAGTAGGGAGGAGAAACAGGCAGAAGAGTGGGTGCAATGAAGAAGAAAAGAAGGAAAGTCAGGCCCCAGAAGAGAGGAAAAGATGTTGGAGATAGCCAGAGACTGAAGTCTACAGAAAAATGCGGATGATGTAGAGGGGACTGCAAAAGAGAATATACAACAGATTCACACCAATACCAGGAAGAGAATTGCTAGAAATCAATCTGAATTAGCTCTTGACAAGGAAATTATATCACTATGAAAACCTCTTATTTATTTTTAACAAAAAGAGAAAAGGAGGGATGAGGTCCTTGCTCACATGCTCAGGGTCTAACCGATTGCTGTAGGTGGGGTCAGGAAAGTATTTTCCCCCAGGTTAGATTAGAAGTGGCCTTGGCGGGGTTGTCGCCTTCCTTGCAGCGAGTGGGTGCAGGTCACTTGCCAGGATTAATATCTAGGTAGCCCTCACTTAATTTCCTGCCACCGCAGGGGTCCTCGGGCACTGGTGCAACTTGGTCTGTCCTGTTCTCTGCCTGTAGCACATAGTCTAGTCTCCTGTGGGCTGTAAGACTTTGGTCTCAGTTCAGCTGTTGGGTTTCGTATGCGGGTGCTGGTGGTGGTGGTGGCCGGTGATATACATGGGGTCAAGACTAGATCCTCTGGTGATCTCTTCTGGCCTTAAACAATATGATTCAGTGTCCTGTTCCTGTAATATGGGGGATGGGTTATGTAGGATTTTGGGGAAGACAGGGATTTTCATGGCACGACACCTCAGGAAGGTTTCTCTTAACCGTCCTTTTGTGCCTATGAAAATCTCTCCCCCCAAACCCACTCCCTGCTGGTTGTGAGATGAGCATTACCTTGTGATGAATGTAATCTCTGGATGGGGTCTGGAGATAGACTGCTCCCAAAGGTACAGCAGGAAGAAGGATACCTGGAGGCTGGAGCAGCTCTCAGAGCAGTGCGTAATCTGGCAGAACAAGTTGGCTGTAGGGCACTCAGTACAAAAACACATTCTTTGCATTTTCAGATGAATAAAATATCTTCAGGCGCCACTTCACCTGGGTGAATCATTTTGAGTGCACACCACATTTAATAGACAGGTTGAGGACATTGTCTGAAGATCAGTTGGCTATTAAAAATTCTAGTTATTGAGGCTTTTTGATTTTATAGGCTGCTATAATACAGGCCCCATGGAAATACTTTGTGCCACTCTACAAGCCCAGACCTTGGTCACTTGGCCTCTTTTCTTGGAAATTAGCTATCTTCGGCGGGCCAAACAACAGCCCATAAGAGGCTGCATCTTTGTTCAAATCCCTTCTCTTTGAAGGGGCTAATGCTAAGGGGTTTAAAAGCCAAATGAAAGTGAAAAGCTGAATTTCCAGGACAGCTCAGCAACCACAGACAGGGCCAGGTTAAGCACCATAATGAGTGGGCAGATTTTCAGGAGTTTAGTACGTTGGGCGCGGAAGTCTTTGTTACTCACAGTGAGGGACATGCTCTTCAAAGCCTTGAAAATCTCGCCTACAAGGCTTCTGTTGGGAGGAGGAGTAGGTGGAATGAGCAAGATTAAACTTTGAGTGTCTCTAATAAACCCAAAATTTATGGTGCACTAGGAGAGGAATTTAGAACATTTTTACTACCAAACGTAATTTGATCCAGAGGCTAATGTCAATTCAGTTTCTATTTCCTCCTCCCTAACGAAAAGACATTGAACTTAATGCGAAGCTGCTATTTCACGAATGATGTAATGCTAGCGTTAGCTCTGTCAGCCGCCGGTGACACAGAAGTTCATGAGGTGCTCCTGGCTTAGCAAGACTCAGGGCTGCTCTTCAGTGACTCATTTCCTTCACTACTACGCATTCCCAGAGGTGGGGTTGGGTGTCATACAGGGTTCCATGTAGTCTCTCTTCTGGTTCAGTGTTTACGGGGCTATCAGAAGGGCTAGGGAGGAGGCATGAGCAGTGGTACCTTCCGCATACTAATGACATCCAACCCAACGTCCCCATCTCATCTGACCTAGCAAAAGTTGTCAAATGCCTTACTTGGGGCTTGGTTACGTTTAAGGGCACATGTGAAGGAGGATGAGCTGCGAACTGTGAGATCCCTGAATCCAGAGTGGCAGAGACAGATGCCACAAGGCGTCCAGTGTGGCAATTGGTCCCAGAGAAGTTCTCTTTTCTTTGTGAAGGGCAGGGTGCCCTGTTGTGGGTATGTGCTGAGAAAGGGACCCAACCCTTGTAGAGAATTAGCCAGAACAAGGGAGCGAGAGATGGCCACTGACCATGCGACTGTAGCTTGTATTTCTACTCCTGGATATATTTTGGAAGTACCTCCTCCTTGAGTGAATATAAAAGCACTGAAATCTCGTGTAATTGACAGATTTCGATTATTGCATATTTGTGAATTCAATGGGCAGATCTCTTCCAACAATCCCCAGCCAAGAGTAGCTGTCTGGACTTTCCCACACAGTCTTCAACTTCTTGCAATGATTTAAGAATAAAATCCAGATTTTTAGCATGCTGGCTGTTGAATCCATTTCAAAACTACATCCAGTCGTAATACTAAAATAATTAATTTTTCTATTTAGGAGTACAGCTCGGGGCGGGGGGGAGGAGAAACAGGCACAGATTTTATCAAACTCTTTTTGAGACAGCCCAAAGGTGGCTTGGGAGACTCACAAAATATTTGGAATGATCTGGCTCCTTCCATTGAATCTATAAAAGAAGTGGAAAAATATTTGGAGATCTTAGATTCTCCAGGTTATGGTACAATAGCAGGTTGGCCCCCCAGCAGTTGTCTACGCTGATAAATGCCTCATTAATAAGAGCTGTAATTAGTGGATGTAGCTAGGGAAGCCCTAGAAGCAGTCGACAAAAGTAGCACTCCTTGCCTAGATGTGGTGAAAGTTAATTATCTTTGGGGGATTTTTATCTACAGCTTATAATAATTTAAGATTCTAACAACCTAAGATTATAACAAGAATTTTCAACATCTGCTTCCAACTGTTACAGATTCCTGACCACCTTGGAGTTAATAGAACCATCCATTACTTCTCGAGCAATCTGGCTATCATGATCCATGCTTTGGTCACCTCAAGATCACACCATTAAAAACACACCGTGGGGCTACACCTTCACATCAGCCTGGAAACTGATGCTGGCACAGAATGCAAAGCTCCCGATGAAACAGCATATCCTATTGGTTGCACATGACGTCAGCACTATGGGATCTACACTGACTGTCGATTGGTCTTTGCTGCAGCTACCCTCTCCTGTAGGCAGGTCTCAAGTCATCTAGGGCTTTAGAGATCAATGTGGCATGGGAAGATCACCTCCACCGTCAGTTTAAAAAAAAAGGAATGCAGTTAGCATGGGTTTGAAACTCACCCCTTTCCCTTCGGTCTGAAATTGCCAAGTTTCTTGACCTTCAAGGTAAGCTGCCAGGCCCTTCTTGTTATCCAGCAGGGAAAACTACGTCAGGTGGTTCTGGGTGAGTATAGTTAGGCAGAGTGGCCTCCCTCCTCCGGAGTGAGCGAGGGTCCACTACCCTTCCCTTGGAGGGTAGAGCCTATGTAGCCCCACCCTCCTCGCCAGAAGTACAGGGGCATGGCCGGAACCAGTGGGGGCAGAACCTGCAAGGAGAAGGACACGCCACCTATTCTGCAGCAGCCCAGAGGGGACCCTACGCCTGGCTGTGCCCAAGCCCCGGACACTAACGAGGACTGGCCTGGAGTGCCCACCACCGTGTACCCTGAGGAGCCAGATGAGGCCTGGAAGCCAGAGGTACCAACCCCTGGGGAGGCAGGAAGTAGCCCAAGTGCAATATCTTCAAAGCCAGGTGCGGCAGAGTCGGCATGTTGCAGCTGGATCCCCACCGACGCAGGGGAAGCCAACCCTGCCCCTGCTAGGGCCCTGGGCTGGGACGTGGTGGAGTAGGGTGGGCCCGCGTCCCCCTGCACCACCCCGGTGGATGGGCCAACTCCTGCCTGGCACTGGGAAGCTCCTGCTATGGAGAAGGCACCTCCCTCCCCAGGCACCCACCTCAGACCGCATTGTTTGCTGGCTGCCTGAGCCCCTTCAAGCGCAGGCCCTAGCCTACCTATCGGCTGTTTGCTGGCTGCCTGAGCCCTGCCCAGGCTAAAGCCAGCCCTGAAACTGTTTGGTTCTGGACTGCCTGAGCCACCTCAAGCGCAGGCCCCAGCGCACTTGTAGCCTTGGTTTAAGCGACGACAATTTTAGTCACTCAGATCGGGCTAACCCCTGACGGGGACTGTGTGTCACCCAGCCACACTGGGGGCTCTAGACTGTCCTGCGGACTCTGATTCTGGCTCAACAGGACTGGACCGAGTGGCCACCCTCCTCCGGGGTGAGCGAGAGTCCACTCCAATGAGGCAGAGATTGTTAGGGCTTGATTTTACTTCTGGGTGGGTTATTGCCTGGTTTGGGGGTGCATGGATGCTGTTGCCTTTATAGCTTGTGTGTCTCATTTTAATCTATATCCTATGACTCGAGAGACTAGGATAAGGGTCTTTTCACAGGGTGACACTGACCCTTTAAGAGTGAAGAGCCCAGTGCCCCTGTAACTCCTCAGCTGACCCCCCAATTGGGCTAAAAGTGTCTGGAAGGGGCAGGTAAGTGCTGCTGGAGAAGCAAATATGTGACCTGTTGGTGAACTTTTTGGAACACACACATGAAAACCTTGGCACCCACCTGACTTCAGCGAAAGAAACAGACATCTCACTCCCTTCCCTACCTTCCCCACCAACCATGCCAGTCTCTCCCATGGCTACATGCTCTTCCTTTCCCAGGAGCCTCTTGTTTCCCCTCATCCCTCCCAAGGGCGGACACACACATGGCTGCTGCAACAGAGGTCAACAGCAGATGGAATCTATTTCTCCTGACCTCTCAATGAGGTGGAGCCACCAACCCTTTCAGATGAGCTGCAGGGCTCCCAAAAATGGAGTGCTAGGTAAAGGCATGAGGTGCTGAAGAAGAGAGCTCCTTCTCACAGGAACCCCTTGACCGCTAACCCGGCTGGGCAGATGCAGGAGGGAACTAATGACACTGGGTGAACCAGCTGCATTTTAATCGTTCAGAGTTGTGCTTCTTCTGAGACCTTCTCCCTTCCTTGCTCTGAAGGTACCACCCATTATGCTGAAATGGCAGCATCCTGACACCCATTGTCCTAACACAGCTCCTTCCCCCGCCCTTACCCCTCTAGTTCTGAAGGGCGCTGTTTGTTTTATTCCCCTCCCCCCGCAGAGTCTCTGCACTTTGATCACTTCCACACACACACCACCGTGCCAGCATCATTACTAAGAAGTGCCCAAGTGCTGCTGACAGTCCATTCCCCCTAATCATGGAGCTGCTTCATCCAGCACACTCCCCATTAGAGAGGGAAAGCCGACACCAGCTGGGCCATTCGTCTCCCTGAGCGCCTGCAAAGGGCACTTGCTCACAGCAGGGACACTTTATTAAGGAAGAAAATTTGGATTCACAGAGCAGGGTGGGATGATGTCCATCCCACTCAGATGCTAACGGGAGGGGGAAGGAATGCCCTTTGTTTAGTTTTCTATTGCTGGTAACAGACATTGGCAGAGGCCAGTGCTGTCATTATTGGGCTGAGAGCTCGCACAGGCCACCGTGCTACCGGATAGAACAACTTCCCGCAAATTGCCAAGCGAGGTTGAGTCTTGGAGGTAGAATACTCTCTTTTGCCAACCTCCAAGCCATCCAGTCCTCCAGTCCACACCCGGACGTTGTAATGGGCAACTCTCTGGATGACTGTTCTTTGCTTCAGAGTAACCGAGGCGAGAGCGCTGCTGAGAAGTTGGAACTATAAGCCTCAGGATCCCTACTTCAACAGGCGCAACCTGAACCTACCAGGAGCAAGAGGGAGCTTTGTGCGGAGTCTGGACTTCCATCTACCTGCAGAGTAAGGAAAGCGACTGAATGGAGCAAGCCGGGGGCTAGGATTTGTCTTTGTGGAAACCCGGTGAGCGGCTTTTGCCTGACTGTGACATTGGGCGCTCTCGGTCTCTGCCTCTTCCTCTACGCTCTGGGTGATGCTCTGAGGGACAGCCAGCTGTGTCTCTTCCCCTCCGTCAGCTCCTGTTTCATGTGTGCACCTTCCAGTTCTCCTCAGAGCAAGTCTTCTCCTCGGCTGGCAGCTCTTCCATCTCCTGCTTCCATCTCCTGCTTTTCCAGCAGGAAGACTGCAGCTGATGGGCCAGTTTCATAGATCACCCAGCTCTTGCTGCCGCTGGGACGTTAGTCTTGGCTCCAGCGGCTCTGCTTCGGCACTGGCCTTCTGCTTTTCTGAGGCTGCAACGTCACCTCAGCCCAGAGCTTAGCCAGCGCCGCCTTCAGCAACAGCTGCTGCTACTTCCCATTCTCCATAGATGAGCCAGGCACCTACCCCCAGTGCTTGCAGAAAGGAGTGCTCTCACTGCCCGGATGCACTCTACTGGAGGAGAGCTCAGGCTAGCTTTCGGAAGGTCCGTGTTACAAGGGAAGCCAGCACATGGGAATCCTTCCAAGAGTCGGATGCATTACTAATTAAGAGAGTACAAAGAGGGGGCGGTCTCTGAAGAACGAATGAGAGGGAACCCCTTCCTTAATGATCCTGGGGAATCTAGCCTGAGGCTGTAGATCAGCGTTTCCCAAACTTGGGACGCTGCTTGTTGAGGGAAAGCCCTTGGCGAGCCGGGCCAGTTTGTTTACCTGCTGCGTCTGCAGGTCCGGCTGATCGCGGCTCCCACTGGCCGCCGTTCGCCGCTCCAGGCCAATGGGAGCTGCTGGAAGCAGCGCGGGCCGAGGAACATACTGGCCGCCACTTCCAGCAGCTCCCATTGGCCTGGAGCAGCGAACCATGGCCAGTGGGAGCTGTGATCAGCCAGATCTGCGGACGTGGAAGGTAAACAAACCAGCCCGGTCCACCAGGGGCTTTCCCTACACAAGCGGTGTCCCAAGTTTGGGAAACACTACTGTAGATGATTGTGTTTATATGGCTGGTTGGTTTGTGTTGCCAGCCCAGAGCCATTAGGCAGGACGCTCCATCCTGACACCTTTGTTTTGAGGCTCTCTCAACATAATAAATGAGACTTCAATAAAAGGAAAGCCTCTTTGGAGAAGAGCCTCCGGTCATGGGTGGAATGGTGCCACCCCAAGATTTCCAGAGAACCGTACCTGCAAATGAAGGATGGTCTTGTGGTTAAAGCACTGGACTGGGACTCAGGAGATGTAGGTTAAGTTACCAGTTTTGACTTTTGCGACCTAGGGCAAGTCCGTTCACCTCTCTAGGCCTGTGAGAATTGCGAGGATAAACTAATGGACATTCATTAATGTCCTCATTGGTTATTCTACGAGATGCTCAGAGACAATGGGACTGTCTGTAGAACGGGAGAAGCACTGCCCAGACTCAGGAAATGGGGATTTACATATCCCATCAGGGTGACTCTTTTCTAGCTACGGCATTAGTGACCCTAGGAAGAAGCTATCAGCATGGCCACCCCGGTGCTAGAGGCCCAGCCATTACAAGTGACCTGGCCCAGGTGTGCACCCTACTGCGAAGGAAATGCTGTCCTAGGCTTTTATAATGCTGCTCACTACCATAGCATGAGTGCACATCAGGGCAGAAGCAGACGCCGTTTAAAAAAAGATTGAAGTCTCTAGGACTCAAAGCCAGGCTGAAATATACATGTTCTGCAGGTTTACGTTCCTGGAGTGTCAAATTCAGCTTTCAGTCACTCCTCTGAATTAGGAGCAATTCCCCTGAAATCACTGGAGTTCCTGCCGATTTACATTTGTGTAGCCGAGAGCAGAGCTTAATCGGATGGTAATCCCATTATTAGCATACAAATGTACAATAGTCATGCAGGTGTTGCTGGCAGATATAACAGGCAACTAAGGGGAAGGGCGTGTAGCAGGCAGAGCTGCAATGAGGCCCTTGAAATATCTTCAGATGTTCTCTTCACTGCTGAGACAACGGCTCAGATGAAGAGATTAAACATTTGTCTTTTTAGACTGTACCTTCTTTGGGGGCAAGGAGCGTCTCCCCCTCTTTGGAAAGTACCTAGCACAAGATGATGCCACAAGGTAAATAATGAATGAAAGCTATTAACAAAGTTTGGATTAAAATGGATGGAGCAGGGGTGCCAGAACAGGGGGACCAAGTGGCCATGCCTCCCCCCCCACACACACACACACACTTTTAAAAGGGCATAGCCCTCCCACTTTTTACCGGCTGTAAGGGCATGCAGGGGGCAGGGCTTGGGGAGAAGGGGGTGGGGCCACTGTTCAAGCACCTGTGGGCCCCCCCACACACACACACTTTTAGGGTGCTTCCGCTGCTCCTGGGATGGAGCAAATGAAACTGACATCCACTCCAGGGTTAGGACATCCTGCACTGCAGAATGGCAGTGCTTGTATTCCAGGGGAAGTATCTGAGCCATCATGCCATCAATAACACAGTGAAGCACCGAAAGAGTTTCTTACTCACTTATGTTTTCCATTTACACAGGGATAAAGAAGTGACAGTTCTCCCAGCAGGAAGTCATAGGAACAGCTCTGCCTTTTCTAAAGAGAACCTGAGGAAGCACAGAAAGCAAACAGGCCAGCACTTTTTGTATTGTCCCCATTCTTACCTTGAAGTGCACTCACTTTACTGCACTTCAGGAGAACATTGGCTGTTAGTACTTCAGAGAATGAATCAAAGCGTACAGCATTTATCAGGGGAAAAGGGGTCAACTGGAGAGAGACTTCTGCCATGTTTCTCTAATATTTTTCAGGTATGAAGAGACAGGCAGGCTGTCTTGCGATATATTTAATTTTACTCTTACATATAGCACTTTTCATAGGGATCAAAGTGCTCTAAAAATAAGGTTGGAAGCTGCAGCGGCCCCATTTTACAGATGGGAGGGAGAATGAGAATGATATTGGGAGCTTGCCAGGATAATGGGGACTCAGGGTTCTCAGCTCTGCCACGGGATGAGCTATACTATTTCTTAGAAGATCATCCTCAATCTTAGGGCATGATAGTCCTCCCACCACTGCTCCTGGAACGACAATCTTTTGGAAAGAGGGCAAAGGGGTAGCACTGAACTGGTGGGCCTGCGGCTCCCTCTTAAGCTATGGGACAGATCACAGGTCACTGGGTGGTCTTGCTGGGACAGAGGGTGTCGTCGTCCGCTAGGCTTCCTGGCTTCCCCAAAAGCAGCACACCAGCTTCACCCTTTTTGAGCATCCATAGTTGTAGGGCAAGTCTCCATTAGCGCCAAGCTCTCGCCCTACTTCGGCCTGGTGAGTAAGCCAGAAGTTGTAAGCTTGCTACAGCCTTGGCCTAAGACAGTCTCTACTCCTTGAGTGAACAGACCCAGCTGAGGTTGCAGGTTCAGTCCCTGGAGCTGCTGACTCACCCAGGGATGTGGTGTAATAGTCACTACTGGAAAAGGTGGAAAGATGGTACCGGTCATAGAAACTCAGGGTTGGAAGGGACCTCAGGAGGTCATCTAGTCCAACCTCCTGCTCAAAGCAGGACCAAACCCCTGAACACTGTGCTTGACAGCATGGTTATTTTAAGTCTGCATGAGATCTCCCCAGTAGATATTGTTACTTGACAGCACCGAATAAATATCTGCACATCTCTGGGGAAAAGCAACTAAGCAAATTGATTTTAAAAGCCAGCAGCACTATGCATTGTGCCATCTATCAAGTGGACGGGGAAGTGGAATTGACACTCTGCAAGTCAAAGCAACCATTTCTAAAATGCGATGTTAGAGCCATTACCAGCTTTGTAGATTTCATTTCATTGTGCATGCAACCAAGCACATTATTGGCTTTTTATTTTCCTCCCTGTTTGCTTGAGGATTTTGATTAAAATTATCAAGTATTTCAAGAGCAGCCATGTTGCGCTTAAACCGTTAGGTATGTCCAGGAAAGATATTTGTTTTTAGGGAAAAAGGGAAACTGAATAATTGGTCATTTGTCTTTAACTTAGGAATCAAGCAATTGCTTCATGGATTCTGGCTCTAAGCGCTCTGCCATTTATGAGAAGGGCATTTAAACAGCCTGCAAGAAACCACATGTTCTCTCATTACGATGCAGAGGAAGAGGAACAGTGCTACACATTGACTGTGGTTTGCATGAGAAACATCAGAAACCTATGGATTCTGAAGCCACTTTTGGGTATTTTGGCCTCTTCCTCCAGATGCGTTCTAATGAACTCCTGCCTAGGTGCTAAGACTGACCCTTTAAGCTGGGCAAAGTTTGGACATCTAGATGGCCTCATTTCTGAAGCCGAGAGCCAAACCTAATCTGCAGAATAAGATTGCATCTATGCTCCTCTTTCACAGGACAATGCAGCCCATTGACATCACAGGTGATTCAGCTTTTCAGACCTTCATTAAGGTGCAGGCAGCCACAGATCACATCAGACTACATTTTATATCCAATCCAGGTCAAGTGTAGAGCTGGGCAAATGCTGCCAATAATTTGTCAATCTTCATTCACATTTGCAAGCCTATTCACTGAGCCGGTTTACTTTCTACAAGTGCTCTAGCCCCTGGGGTTATCAGCAGGAAATGTTTCCTTGAAAGTTAATGCCTGGAAATAAGGAATATTCCTGGAAAGCAAGTTTCAGCTTTATAAAAATGGGTATTTGCCTGATGTAATAAAGTGCTCATGATAGGACTAATCAGAGCATTATGGGATGGAGCCAAGCTCAGGTCCACTCCTCCCTTACTTCCTGCTTTACAAATGGGAGCTTGCACGCATCCATACCGTTGTGAGGCAGTTGAATAAAGTAGCAAGTTCCCAACCTGCAGTCCTATGAATAAAAAGTATTTTTGTTAAACTGAGTGGTCCCCTTACAAAAACACTCAAAATGTGATTAATGCTCAGCTGATGTAACCTATGGGCCCAATCAAATTTCATATTAAGAACCACCACATGGGCACAGTCTTATTTCTTATTGACTTGTATCTGCTTGTTTGCAAAAGAAAACCCTTGCATTTTATTTCCGTTCATGAAGATAAATCCATTGTGTATTGTATTTTCTAATGAACCTCTTTCTAAATCTGCAATCTGTACCATCTTGCAGCAATAAAAATTAGAGATGCAGTGAGCCATGTATTTTAAGACATACCATAATGGGAATAGATTTAACTACCATTTTAGATTTTGGCTAGATTTTTTTCACGCTACGTGATCTTCCTCGGTAGTTAACGCAATGTCAGCACTTATATTGATGTGCTTTTAGTGCAGACTGCTGATGATAAATGTGCCGGAGTATGTTACACACACAGCAGAGTGGAGTTTATTCACTATTCAGCTCATCTTTTAGGTGAGCCACGCATGTATAACAGGGGGGTGAACTACAGGAATCAGGAGGGCTTGTTTTGCATCAACTTCTGGGGCCTCTTTTAGCTTGGGCGCCTTCAACACTAGGGGCCACGAAGCAAACGTATGTACTGTATACGATCAATCCTTCCTTTTCATATGCTTAATTTCAGACTCCCTTAGTATCTTTCTTCTGCAGAGTTCCTTCCTCCCCATAACTAGCTCTATTCCAGGGTATGAATTTTGAATAGCTAAGAAGTTTGAGAAAATAAGATACAGCTTATGAACAGAAAGAAGCAATTTATAAAAAAAACCCTCAGTGCAATTGTTTCCAGCTCTAAGGAAGACACTAATATACTCTTCTATGGAGAGGGTGGGAGGAAGGGAAGGGAAGCTAAATTAGACTGGGGTTTCAACTATGGGGAAGGATGGCAGAGTCCCACTTGCTTCATGGAGAGCTTTGGGAAATATTGCCTTACTTGATTTACCATGCACCATGTTCCTTGCTTGAGTTAAGCAGAACCTGAGTGAATGGAAGGCAGACTCATTTGTGTCTGATGTGCTTTATCAGAGGCAGGCACCTGCCAGGCCTTCTGGGAAATCTGGGAGAGTCCCAGTTACTGTGCCTCTCTAACAGATTGGTGTTTTAATACTGAGCTCCCAGCAGCCCAGAGTTCATTCTCTGCCATGGACTGGAAGCTCTTTAGGGCAAAAAAACAGTCGTCTATTAGCCTGTGATAGGGCAACCTCTAGCCTAATAAGCATATCTAGTCCTTCAGTGAGCCCTACACGATGAGGCATGAGGGGAAAAGAAAGTCTAATGGGGATATCTTCAGCGCAAGGCAGTAATTTTAAGCCATCTAGCAAAGCAAAACGTGCTGTGTTTTTAGGAGAGGAAATCCCTAATTGGACACACAGTTGTCTCGTAAGATAGGCTCGAAGAGCAACAGCTACTTTGATTTATGTGGTGTTTTATCAAGCCAAATGTTCCCTGAGAGCTTTGCAAGATGAGATACTAACACAGCCTATAAAACTAGCCATCTACAAGAGGGGATGGGGGAAAGGAAATAAAAGGCCTTTTAGCATTTGAATTACAAGAGAGAAGTGGGAATGTGCCAATCTTCTGATAATCCCTAGGCAAGGAAGCTCAGAGGAGGGTTGTAGTGGTTTCGATATGCAGATACGCATTGCAGGGAAACATGCAGAACATGGCTGCAGCCAGCCATCTATGAAGTCAGGGACGCTAGTTAAGGGGACAGGTTCTCGTGGGACTAGTTCTAGGGGAGTTACTAGCTACGGAAGAGAGGAGCACTGGGGTCCATTCCTCAGCAATCAGGAGCACTGGAGAATCTCACATTCCATAGGATGTAGAGCAGAGACCAGTTCAAGACTGTGAAATGAAGTCCTGCAGGAATATAGAACCTCACCTCGTTTAGTCCCCAGGTGAAGCTTCTCTTCAACCTGGCCTTCGGACAACAGGCATCATACAGCAAAGGATAATTGCACAAATTCAGTTTTTCCCTGAGTAGAGGGAAAAAGAACCCCATTACAACAGACTCTAGCCACATCCCACAAGGCACTTCAGAAGGTGCACAGATAGCACGGTGATGAGCATGCTGTAAGAAACCTGAAGAGGAGTGTTGATCCATTAGCACATACACGTTCCTGAAAATTACACTTTGTGCCCTTTGGTTTTTATCTTGGCCCTGGATCTCAGTGGTAATATGCACGTCAAAGGGTAAGGCACATTAGGTCATGCAGCAAGAGTGCTGCCAAATGCCAAACGATACAGCACAGTTCCTAAAGAACTGAGGGAAGAGGCCATGAGACAGAACATGTTACATTGCAGTTCTTGGAGGGAATTCTTGGTTGAGTATTCCAGAAGACCTGTGAGCGGTACACACTTGTTTTATGGAATTGCACAGAGTTTTTAAAATGCATAACTCATGTCTGAATTTGTCACCTCCCTATACTCCAATGTTCCTCACAACGATGGCATTATTGTCTGCCTCAAATACCTACAAAATAATGAATGATGCTCAGAAATCCACCCCAAACAAAACCAAATGATCAGCTTCAGCAATGGAACCCTATATAGAGGACTATATACAAGAAACCTACAGATCATCACATTTACCTCCACGAACCCAGCAACCACCCCAGACACACCAAGAAATCACTTATCTACAGCCAGGCCCTCAGATACCACAGAATGTGCTCCAAAGAGCAAGTCTGGGATACACAACTAAACACGAATGCAGCAAATAAAGCAGGAAGAATAAGCAGCAACATGATATCAAGGGATTTAACATGCTTTGGTGATGGGGCTTCCATCCACGGTGCTCCAAGCCAGGCATCCTACTTTTGCAGTCGTTATACTAACATACTGAGCATATTATACCGTAATGCCCTAAAAGCACGACCACACCAGAATCACCACACAATGTGCCCTTTTTCCAGACTCTGCATTCATCACCATACATCTGAAGCATAGAAGAGGCCACCTTGTAGGTTACAGGGCATAATGGGAGCCTAAAAGTCACCTTTGACAATATTGCAGGTGTGGGCCCAGAATCAGAGCATCTCCTTTGCTTTGCAGTTCGGCTTCAAAGTAGATTTGTTGCATTGTCTCAAGGCCTTCTTAATCATTATTAAGTCAGTCTTCCCTGCGATATCCATTATTCTGTGCATTAACGGCCCTTCAAAAAAAGGGATTTAAACAGCTTGCAGATTCCTTGATCGTATAAATGAAAATTTGCAAATTGATCGTTCGATTATAAAAGTGCTTCATGGTCAATTGATTTTAAATTCAGGAACCACAGCGGTGGACAAAGACAGGCTGTTTCTCTCTCAGCTTGGCTTTAAAGAGCCAAGCAAGAGGAGCAATGGGGCTTCCTTTTTGAGACCTCTTTCATGTCTCCCATCAGAGGCACAATTAAGAAAAGCCTTTGTCTTTTAGCACAGTTTTCTCCTTTGGTTAAGTTAATGCCATCGGTGCTAGAAATGCTCCAACAGAATGGAGTGAGTTACCTAGCCTGGGTCTCTAAATGTTAGAGATTCTTTAGCTCCTAGTGTCTTCACTAGTACCAGCCCAACTCTGGTAGAGACACTAGTTCCTGTGACCACCTATGTCAGCTCAAACATACCCTGATCATCCTTGTTCCCCCGTCACAAGCCTACCAGCTGTTTGGATGGAAATGTTCCATCCATTTATGGAAACAGAGAAAGGGGGCATCAAATATTCCATTTGCCAGAAGTGGAGCCTCCAGGCAAATCACATTGAACAATCTGTCGTGATATGCTGCATGAACACACAGCTTGATTTTTTCCCCCAGCACCAGTGAAAGCAGAGCCCAGTTTTTGCTACCTTCTGGGAATGGAGCAAGAACTCTTTTCTTCAGCTTTTTCCTATGAGAGATGACTATTGGCCCCAGAAATACCTGGATTTGTTTGCTTTTGAAGAATATGGCATGGAGTACATTCCTCTTCTACAGGTAGGGCCCTACCAAATTCACGGTCAATTTTGATGAATTCACGACCAGAGTTTTTTTTAATTGGTCAGTTTCAAGTTTTCAGCTGTTTTAATCTGAAGTTTCATGGTGTTGTAACCGTATGGATCGTAGGGGTCCCAACCCAAAAGGTACATGGAAGTGGGTCTGATCTCCTCCCCCTCCCCGAGCTGCCATGCAAGGGAAAGACAAGCCTGTCCCTCCCCAACCCAGCAGGGAGTCAGATAGGAGCCCCCCCCCCGCTGGGGCACTCCCAGCAGCAAGGAGGAGATCTGATTTGAAAAGTGTGAATTGAGAGTGCTTTGTTCCAGGTGGGCCTTGATGGGCCTGACTGTTATAAAAAGGCAGTCAGTTGCGAACCAGCTGAGCAGCTAACAGAGGGAGTTTGTCTGGGGAGAGTCCACTGAGGCTTTAATCTTACAGGCTTCTCTGACTAGTAACTGCAACAGCTGAGGAAGCTCTTAGAAGGAAGGAGATATGGATGGTGAGCGATCAGCTGTTGTGACCCGCACAGGATGTGCCATGTTTGTCTTTCTTCCACAGGACAGAAGCGATTTTGTCTGTATAAAGTGCAAGCTGGTCTCCATATTGGAAGAGAAGGTTCAAGGTCTGGAGAAACAAGTATCAACCCTGCGTTGCATAAGACAAAAAGAAGATTTCCTGGACAGACGTCAGGATTTGCTTCTGCGGGCACAACGTTCTGAAGAATCAGAGCAGGCTGCGCAGCGGGGACAGAAGGACGATGAAGAAAATTGGCAGCATGTGATCTCCAGAAGAAGAAAGAGGAGCGTCCATGTACCAGCAATGCAGATACAGGTGAGCAACCGTTTTCATGTTCTCTCCACGGGTACTACTGCGGAGAGTAAACTAGATGATACATCTGAGGGAAGGGAGCAGAAGGAGATTCCACCGATTGGAAGACATGAGATGTACTGTCCTAGGGATGGGGGATCCACAGCCACCACTCCCAAGAGAAGGAGGTGGGTGCTGGTGGTCGGGGACCCCCTCCTAAGGGGGATTGAGTCATCTGCCGTCCAACCAGGAAATTTTTATTTATATTTATTTTTATATAGAGCTGGAATGGACCTCGAAAGGTCATCGAGTCCAGCCCCCTGCCTTCACTAGCAGGACCAAGTACTGATTTTTGCCCCAGATCCCTAGGTGGCCTCCTCAAGGATTGAACTCACAACCCTGGGTTTAGCAGGCCAATGCTCAAACCACTGAGCTATCCCTCCCCCGAGAAGTGTACTGCTTCCCAGGAGCTAGGGTTCACGATGTGATGGAGAGACTGCCGAGACTCATCAAGCCCTCAGATCACTACCCCTTCCTGCTTCTCCACGTGGGCACCAATGATACTGCCAAGAATGACCTAGAGCAGATCACTGCAGACTATGTGGCTCTGGGAAGAAGGATAAAGGAGTTTGAGGCACAAGTGGTGTTCTCATCCATCCTCCCTGTGGAAGGAAAGGCCCAGGTAGGGACTGTCGAATCGTGGAAGTCAACGAATGGCTACACAGGTTGTGTTGGAGAGAAGGCTTTGGATTCTTCGACCATGGAATGGTGTTCCAAGAAGAAGAATTACTAGGCAGAGACAGGCTCCACCTAACAAAGAGAGGGAAGAACATCTTCGCAAGCAGGCTGGCTAACCTAGTGAGGAGGGCTTTAAACTAGGTTCACCGGGGGAAGGAGACCAAAGCCCTGAGGTAAGTGGGATACCAGGAGGAAGCACAAGCAGGAGAGCACAAGAGGGGAGGACTCCTGCCTCATACTGAGAAAGCAGGACGATCACAGAGTTCTTAATTGCCTATACACAAATGCAAGAAGCCTGCGAAACAAGCAGGGAGATCTGGAAGTCCTGGCACAGTCAAGGAATTATGATGTGATTTGAACAACAAAGACTTGGTGGGATAACTCACATGACTGGAGTACTGTCATGGATAGATATAAACTGTTCAGGAAGGACAGGCACGGCAGAAAAGGTGGGGGAGTTGCATTATATGTAAGAGAGCAGTATGACTGCTCAGCGCTCCAGTATGAAACTGCAGAAAAACCTGAGAGTCTCTGGATTAAGTTTAGAAGTGTGAGCAACAAGGGTGATGTCGTGGTGGGAGTCTGCTATAGACCACCAGACCAGGGGGATAAGGTGGACGAGGCTCTTCCAGCAACTAACAGGAGTTACTAGATCACAGGCCCTGGTTCTCATGGGGGACTTCAATCACCCTGATATCTGCTGGGAGAGCAATACAACGGTGCACAGACAATCCAGGAAGTTTTTGGAAAATGTAGGGGACAATTTCCTGGTGCAAGTGCTGGAGGAACTAACTAGGGGCAGAGCTCTTCTTGACCTGCTGCTCACAAACAGGGAAGAATTAGTAGGGGAAGCAAAAGTGGATGGGAACCTGGGAGGCAGTGACCATGAGATGGTAGAGTTCAGGATCCTGACACAAGGAAGAAAGGAGAGCAGCAGAATACAGACCCTAGACTTCAGAAAAGCAGACTTTGACTCCCTCAGGGAACTGAGGGGCAGGATCCCCTGGGAGAGTAACATGAGGGGGAAAGGAGTCCAGGAGAGCTGGCTGTATTTTAAAGAATCCTTATTGAGGTTGCAGGAACAAGCCATTCCAATGTATAGAAAGAATAGTAAAACCAAGCTGGTTGCCTGCCATATTAACAGTGAAATCCTTGCTGATCTTAAACATAAAAAAGAAGCTTACAAGAAGTGGAAGATTGGACAAATGACCAGGAAGGAGTATAAAAATATTGCTCAGGCAGGCAGGAGTGAAATCAGAAAGGCCAAATCACAATTGGAGTCACAACTAACAAGGGATGTTAAGAGTAACAAGAAGGGTTTCTACAGGTATGTTAGCAACAAGAACGTGGTCAGGGAAAGTGTGGGCCCCTTACTGAATGGGGGAGGCAACCTAGTGACAGAGGATGTGGAAAAAACTAATGTACTCAATGCTTTTTTTTGCCTCTGTCTTCACGAACAAGATCAGCTCCCAGACTACTACACTGGGCAGCACAGTATGGGGAGGAGGTGACCAGTCCTCTGTGGAGAAAAAAGTGGTTCAGGACTATTTAGAAAAGCTGGACAAGCACAAGTCCATGGGGCCAGATGCGCTGCATCCGACGGTGCTAAAGGGGTTGGCAGATGTGATTGCAGAGCCATTGGCCATTATCTTTGAAAACTCATGGTGATCGGGAGAGGTCCCGGATGACTGGAAAAAAGCTAATATAGTGCCCATCTTTAAAAAAGGGAAGAAGGAGGATCCGGGGAACTACAGGCCAGTCAGCCTCACCTCAGTCCCTGGAAAAATCATGGAGCAGGTCCTCACAGAATCAATTTTGAAGCACTTCAAGGAGAGGAAAGTGATCAGGAACAGTCAGCATGGCTTCACCAAGGGCAAGTCATGCCTGACTAACTTAATTGCCTTCTATGATGAGATAACTGGCTTTGTGGATGAGGGGAAAGCAGTGGATGTGTTATTCCTTGACTTTAGCAAAGCTTTTGATACGGTCTCCCACAGTATTCTTGCCAGCAAGTTAAAGAAGTATGGGCTGGATGAATGAACTATAAGGTGGATAGAAAGCTGGCTAGATCGCCGGGCTCAACAGATAGTGATCAACGGCTCCATGTCTAGTTGGCAGCCGGTATCAAGTAGAGTGCCCCAAGGGTCTGTCCTGGGGTCGATTTTGTTCAATATCTTCATTAATGATCTGGAGGATGGCGTGGATTGCACCCTCAGCAAGTTTGCAGATGACACTAAACTGGGAGGAGTGGTAGATACACTGGAGAGTAGGGATAGGATACAGAGGGACCTAGACAAATTAGAGGATTGGGCCAAAAGAAATCTGATGAGTTTCAACAAGGACAAGTGCAGAGTCCTGCATTTAGGATGGAATAATCCCATGCACTGCTATAGACTAGGGACCGAAGGGCTAGACAGCAATTCTGCAGAAAAGGACCTAGGGGTTACAGTGGACGAGAAGCTGGATCTGAGTCAACAGTGCCCTTGTTGCCAAGAAGGCTAACAGCATTTTGGGCTATATAAGTAGGGACATTGCCAGCAGATTGAGGGACATGATCGTTCCCCTCTATTTGACATTGGTGAGGCCTCACCTGGAGTACTGTGTCCAGTTTTGGGCCCCACACTACAAGAAGGATGTGGAAAAATTGGAAAGAATCCAGTGGAGGGCAACAAAAATGATTAGGGGGCTAGAGCACATGACTTATGAGGAGAGGCTGAGGGAACTGGGATTATTTAGTCTGTAGAAGAGAAGAAAGGAGGGATTTGATAGCTGCTTTCAACTACCTGAAAGGGGGTTCCAAAGAGCATGGATCTAGACTGTTCTCAGTGGTTGCAGATGACAGAACAAGGAGTAATGGTCTCAAGTTGCAGTGGGGGAGGTTTAGGTTGGATGTTAGGAAAAACTTTCACTAGGAGGGTGGTGAAGCACTGGAATGGGTTCCCTAGGGAGGTGGTGGAATCTCCTTCCTTAGAGGTTTTTAAGGTCAGTCTTGACAAAGCCCTGGCTGGGATGATTTAGTTGGGGACTGGTCCTGCTTTGAGCAGGGGGTTGGACTAGATGACCTCCTGAGGTCCCTTCCAACCCCGATATTCTATGATTTCACAGGGAAGGGTTTATTTCATGGTCCACCACACGTTTTTCAAGGCCATGAAATTGGTAGGGCTCTATCTAGGGGTATTCAACGCACTTCGCAACATTATTATGCAGCAAAATTTGAAGGATCATTAGCTTGCCAGGTAGAGAATTTTGCAGTCAAAGTTTGAACCTTCACGTAGTGTGAGCTGTGACTCTGAAATCGTGACTCAGATTTGTTCAAAAACCCATGGAGCGTCTACCAATAATGCCCACGTCCTTTTGTCGATTACTTCATTACATAAGAGGCTGTTCTGCAAACAGTTACCATATTTCTCTGCAGAGATGGCTGCATTCCAATAGTGGATGAAGTAATTATAATAGTTAAGTGATTTTAGGAATTTGGGGGATGGAAGGAGTTTGTTACAGAAAATGTTAGCACAAGAGAAAATTGTTAGGTTGACAATGGCCCAGAATGCATGCAGCACGAGGGTGACCTCAGATCATTCCACATACTTTGAGCATTCATCCAGCAGCTCTCATCTTAGAGTCCGACAAATCTGGAGAAAAGTTTCCAATAGTATTTTACCAACTGAAGCTAGAGGTTTCTGAACAGACGAGTAGATTGTTTTGTATTCAGTCACCGAAGCTCCTGCTGAAGTTTTATGCAGGTTTAGAGAAATTTTGCAAGGAAGCCCTAAGTGCCTCGTTACAGAGTATTTCCAACACAATTTCTGTAAGTACAGCTGTTTGATGGTTTGCCTAAGTACAGTTATTTGACTGTGCATGTTTGAGTTTCCTATTTCTCCCCGTGTAATTTTATGGAGAATAATAGAGCAGAGACCAATTCTTCTACACTAGTTGCAGGTGTGTAACATGAGAAGCAAGTGGATACAATACAGATAAGTATGTAGGTAGATTCAACAGCTTCAAATTTTTAAGTTCATACTTTGTATTTCAAACTAGTTAATATTAGAGTTAGAAAAATCTAGTGTCACAGGGGGATGTAGTCCAGCCCACCTAATTAGCCACCACCTCATTGGGTCTAATGAGCTGGCCCCTTAACCAGCTCGGTGGGAAAAAGAGGAAAAGCTGCAAGGAGGTAGCAGGAGACCAGGGTGGGCTGGGCTGGGGAGAAGGAACTGCAAGTAGTATGAAGGCTCTGCAAAGGTCTCCAGAAGGTTGAGAACAAGAGTGAAAGACTGAGTGTCCTGGATAGACATTGCAAACCCAGCGGGGGCAGACAACATGTTTATTCCAAGCGGTACAAAGCCCAGGGAGGCAGAGAATGTTCTGTATCTAATAGAGGGAGAATTGAGGCAAAGCGGGCAAGAAAGCAGCCCATGTTTGAAAAGGAGTGGGCCAGCAGTGAGGAGGGGGATGTACCACCACAGGGTGGCTGGCCCCTTTCACTGTGTCAGCCCCACCTGTGATTAGATCAGTGCACCTCCCCAGGTGAGTGATAGTAAATGAGGTCCGGTGCCAGAAGGAAACTGCTCCCTGTAGGAATGTGCTACTTGTGGCATACTGAGCATGCTCAGTAACATCTGCTGAAGCCACTGCCCTTCACCCTGCCCTTATTAGTCATAAGATTCTGCAGACTGCTTTTTACAGGAGTTAAAAAGGGGCAAAGGGGGCCAATCAGAGGAGGGGTGGCCAGGGTCTAAGCAGGAGGTGAAAATTGGAGGGGCGGGGGGGGCGGAGTCAAGCAGCTGGAGGTAGGATGACCAGATGTCCCAATATTATCGGGACAGTCCCGATTTTAGGGGACTTGTCCTGCGTCCCGACCTTACATCGGTTGGGATGCACTTTGTCCCGATGTCGGGGGGGATTGCAGCAAGCCGGCGCCGCTCACCTCTTCTTCCTGGGCCCTGGGGCAGCGCAGCTGAGCTCCCGGTGCCAGCCCGCCGGAGCCTGCAGAGTGCAGCCCCAGGCCCGCACAGAGGTGGCGAGGAGGTCTCCGCTGCGTGCTTCAGCGGGGCAGGGCTTGTAGACACCGGCAGAGGGCACCAGGCAGAGCCCCCCCCCCGCCCCTGTCCCCCTCAACCCGACCAGCGAGCGACACAATGCAGCGCGCCCCTAGGAGCCAGAGGGACGGGACCTGCCTGCTGGATGCTTCCTGGAGCCTCCAGGTAAGCACTGCTGGGGACTCACCTGGTCCCCTGGCAGGTTCCTCTGGGGGGGCTCCTGGCCAAGCAGGTGTGAAACCTGGTGGCCAAGGGGGGGGGGGGGGACACGACTCCCAGGGAGGGTTCGGGGCGAAGTGACTCCGATTCCGAACAGCTGTGGAGAAGGGAGTGGGGCGGGCTCGGGGGAGACACACACCCTCCCCTCCCCAGCCAGGGGCTGGAGGCTTAGGAAATGGGGCGAGCCTGGCCCTTACCTCTCTTGTTCCTGCCGATCTGCTGCCCGCCCCAGCTTAGGGGGCCTCTTGTGCTGCCCCCCCCAGGAAGAAGTTGCTGGTGTCCTGCAGGCAGCAGGTGAATGAGATCTGCCCCACCTCCCCGCAGTGGCCCAGCTTGTCCTTACCATAGGGCAGCACCTGCACCTCCAACATGGTCTGGCCAGGCGGGTCCGCTGCCTCGGCCCTCCTCCCGCTCCTCCTCACTCACAGCCGGCAGACCGGCTTCCCCTGTCTGGCCAGTGGTGACCCTAAGCGGCACCGGCGCGGGAGGAGGGGTCCCTCTCCTGACTGGCTCGGGGAGGGGGAGGGAGCTTGCTCTGCGTGCTGCCAGGGCTGGTGAGTACGGCCAGGGAAGGGGGCAGGTAGGGTGTGATGGTGAGTATCTGGGAGGTGTGTGTGGGGCACTGGGCTGCCTGTCATTAGGACTATTCTCTGAGTACCTGCTCACCAAAACGAGTAAGAGGGTCACAGTCTAGTCCAGATTTTGCTGAAACTAGGTCAGATGAGAATACAATGAACTGTATTGTATGTACTGAAATGTACAAATGATACAGGTCATAAAGTCTTGTCAAAACCATCCACTCACACACACATAGGCGAGACAAACATTGGTATGGAAAGGAGGATTTGCATTCAGAGTCAATGATTATTCTGACCAGCATATGGCATCCCAGTTCATGATGGCAAATTTTGAAGATTTAAAATAACTTTAGCCACAACAAATAACACACCAAAGCTTTAATACAAACCTGTATTTGATTCAGATTTATGCTGTGATATTTTAAACATGCATCTCCTCTTTAGATGGGCTTGATCAAAACTGACAGGCAAAATACAGTGAGCAATGTCAATTAAACTTTAACCCTAACCCTCTCTACCCATAGTGATCGGTTATCTACTGGCATTTTTGTTTTTTCAGGTTGTTTTCCGGTGTAAGGCAAATTTATGGTAGTTTACAGTTCTGAACGCAGTGCATACCGTAGGACAAACTACAGTGGGCACGTAATAACATGCAAGAAGCACAGAGATTGCACAGTTCTTTTCAGTGGCTAGCTGTCTAGCTAACAGTTTTCAGCCGAAAACCCCATCTGAAATGGCAATGGCAAGGGAGGAGCCAACTACCAAAAAACAAAAAAGACAGTGCAGATATAGGACAGAATGGGAAGCCAATTACACCTGGATTTGGAAATCCTATGAGTGTGATTCAAAACCCTTTTGTAAAGCATGCAGGAAGGAATGTACCATTTGCCATGGCGGTTAGTCTGATGTTAAGCTCATCAAAAAATCATGGACAAAACACCCAGACTCACAAGAGCAATACCCTGGTCTCACATTTTTTCAGCAAGCCAAATGAATCCTTCAATAACAAGGTTATCGCTACTGAGCTAACTCAAGTTTACCACACAGTAGTCCGTCAACACTCCTATCGCTTGTGTGACTGAACTGGCGCCTACCTTGTATCCAGATTCAACAATTGCAAAGCACGTCAGCTGTGGCCGGACGAACGCGGAGGCATTGATCAAAAATGTGCTGTCCCCACTCTCAACAGAATTTTTAAAAGACCTCAGCAAGCCAGACAGTCCCTATTTCTCAGTTGCCACAGATGCATCTAACAAGGGCAATGTGAAAACTTTCCCCTTATCGCTGAGATACTGGACATCCGAACATGGGGTCCAAGATAAACTGTTTGCAGTCTCTTCGCTTTGCTCATAGAAGTCTGAGGCAATAAACACCACATTACTTGAAAAACTTGCGACACACAAACTAGACCTAAACAAAGTGTCTTCCTACAGTGCTGATAATGCAAACGTGAATTATGGAAAGTGACAATCAGTGTACCAGAATTTAAAAAAACAAAATGAAAATATCTTGCCAGCAAACTGTCCTACCCATGTTGTGCACAACGCCGTGAAACGTGCTAGCAATACCCTACAAGTTGACATTGAGACTCTGGTGATTAAGACGTTCAATTATTTCAGCAGTTCTGCTAAGAGAGTAGCAGCATTGAAGGATATGTTTGACTTTGTGGATATGGAGTATGCCACTTAATGCGCCATGTTCCGACGCACTGGGTTGAGTCTTTTCCCAGCTGTAAACAGGCTTGTAAATATGTGGCAGGCTGTTAAGTGCTACTTTGTTTCTCTGGGCAGTGAGAAGTGTCCAAAATTCCTATGGATGCTGTTCTCGGACAGGGAAAACGGTGAACAAGGTGAGGGGCCTAGCAAAGTTGTGGTTCATCAGTTTTTCCTCCAGAACGTCCTGGAAATCTTCAATGATACTGTGCTGTTTGGAAAATGACAGTATGACAGCACATGAAGTGTACACCATAACGAATACTCTGAGAATTAAGCTTCAGCAACGGAAAAATGACATTCTTTGGCTCCAAAGTTGAAAGTGCATTAACTGAGATGCTGCCTGTCACTGCTGCACGTCTCCAGAAAGACTTCATGAAATTTTACGATGTGTCGATCCTATATTTGGAGAAATGGTTTGATTTTTTCAACGGCTGGCTACTTGTTCAATACCCAGTGCTTGAACATCAAAGTTAATAGGGTATTCGAATTCAAGGATCTGTCTGAAGCCGTGACAGCTGTAAACCTTCAGAAAACAGTGGATCTTGGTCAGCTCTATGATGAGTACTGTATCATCAAAGACATCAACTCCAAGTTGGAGCCTGGAAACTATTCAGTTGGGGAACTCTGGTCTCAAGTGCTGAGAAACAAGGACAGTAGCACTGAATTCCTGAACATGGCAAAGCTGGTGTCACATGCTCGGTATACCCGTAAGCAATGCACACTCAGAATGTGTATTTTCAATCATGAAAGGTGCATGGATTGATGTCCAGAATCAAAGCAGCATAGACTTGGTGCGAAGTGAAACCCTTGTCAAAATGAATTTCCAGATGAGTTGCAAGGACTTCTACAGCTTTGTGATTGCCCAGAATCAAGGCATGGCTATGGCAAAGTCAGCCAAAAAGTACTAGACTTCTGGCATATCTGAGAGATATGCAAATCGGGAAGTTGATTTATTGACTGAATAAAAACCCGGCCCTTTACTCCTGTTTAGTGTACAAATAAATCTGTATGTTTAAATATGTATTACGACTAAGTCTATAATTTAGACTCACTGATTCCAGACTTCTGATGTAGTTTTGCTTCAGCTGTCAGTGGCTGAAGCTGGGGCTGAAGGCAGGACTGGGGGCCTCCCCTCTGTGACTGCAGCTGGAGCCAGAGCTAGAACCGGGACCCTTCTCTCCCCTGCCCTTCAACTGGACCTGACTTTGCAACCAGAATCCTGTGCCCCTGGGCCTGTGGCTTCTACTGGGGGCTGGAGCTGGGGCCATGAGTCCTTGCCCTGTGGCTTGTGGTGCGGGCTGCAGCAGGGGCCGTACAACCCCTCTTGCAGCTTCCTAGGGCCCCCCTCATGGCTCTGGTCGGGGCTGTGCACCTGTGTCTGTCGTCATAGTCTCCCCCCCCCCCGCTCGCCCAATGTGTTCTGATATTTCACTCTTGCGATCTGGTCACTCTAGCTAGAGGCAAGATTAGGATAGGGGCTGAAGGCAAAATTGGAGGTGGGGGAGCAGGGGTTAAGCCCAGAGATGCTGCCAGAGGGTTAGAGAGGGCAAAACCCCAGCACAGGCTGGGCAGAGGGATAACAGTTACCCCGGTGGGCTGGGACACCAGTGTTTGCAAAAAATAGGGTGGTGGGGAGCAGAGGGGCTTTATTTCCCCTCTCACCGATAGCACCTCTCAACATGGGCTTCCCAGGGCTGGGTTCTTAAAGGCACCCGCATCCCAATGCCTAGTCACTGCAGCTCCTCTGTCTGATGTAACCTACTGAGATGCTGCAGCAGGAAACTTAATTCAGCGAAACCAGGGCCTTCCCTTCACACACACCCCCGCCCCAAATTTCCCACAACACCCCACAGCTGTCAACTAGTTACATGCAGTGTTGCCAATTTAGTCATAGGTTTGAAAAGTATGAACAATTTCAATTCAAATTTCCAACCAATTATACCTTTTCAGGTACAAGTATTTTATCATACACTGTCTATGCTTTTAAAGTGTGTATTAATATTTCAAAGACTAGCTTCCTCACATAACTGTTGTTTTTGCTGACAATGTTTGCGCATTCGTTTTGGCAATGTTGGCCAACCTTATGATTTGTAAGCAAGGTCTGAATGAGCTCTCCCCTGACAGATAATGATGAGCCAGGGGTGGGTGGAAGGAAAGTCTTCAAGACCAGACTACTGGATACTTAGGCAGAGTAGGTGAGGTCATGTAAATACAGACAGAGCTGTGTTGCCCAAGTGATCAATTTTGGCTGGTGTTGGGAGTTTCTGTACTGAACAATTATATGTTCTTATGTACAAATTAATTATAAGAAAGGATCCTGGGCTAGATGGACCATTGGTCTGACCCAACATGGCCAGTCTTCTGACAGAGGCCAAAATGCCAGGTGCTTCAAAAGGAAGCAACAAAACAAAGCAATTATTGAGTGATCCATCTGCTCTTGTCCACTCCCAGCTTCGGGCAAACAGAGGGGCTCAGAGCAGGGTGTTGCATCCCTGCCCATCCTGGCTAATAGGTAAGTTCATGGAGGATGTGTCTGTCAACGGCTATTTATTTTTTGAATCCTGTTCTAGTTTTGGCCTTCACAACATCCCCTGGCAAAAAGTTCCACAGGTTGACTGTATGTTGTGTGAAGTAGTATTTCTTTGTGCTTGTTTTAAACCTGCTGCCTATTAAGGTCACTGGGTGACCCCTAGTTCTTGTGTTATGTGAGGGAGCTTTTCACTTTCTACACACCAGTCAAGATTTTATAGCCCCTTTATAGTAGTCTCTTTTCCAAGCCGGAAAGTCTCCCAGTCTTTTTAAGCTGTTCCATACGCCTAATCATTTTAGTTGCCCTTCTCTGTATCTTTTCCTAGATAGGGTGACCAGGACTGCATGCAGTATTCAAGTTGTGAGCATACCATGGATTTATATAGTAAAAGTGGAGGATCTTGGTTTTCCAGACTGATCAGCAAAGCCAATGCTGACAAACTATGTGAAAAGGCTGCAAAACACCAATCCTCTGGACTGCATCGACAGGCAGAAAGCCTTATAAACCAGTCACTGTCAAAACCAATTTTAGAAGTACTTAATGGAGGCTGGTAAGAATGCTGGAGACACAACACAGTTTATGCGAACAAACATGGCTGTCGAATCATACTGTCTCTTTAAGCAAGAGATACCACACACTACAAACTAGAGGCCAATGTTAAGTACATTGTCATTTGTTAATCCTGAAGTTGGACACTGGTTCCAACCAAGACAGGCAAATGCTCACTATCTTCCTGCAAGAAACTCAACTGACTGGTTAGAAGCATGCAGTGCAACAGTGAAAGACTCAGAAGTTGAAAAAGTGAAGAACTCTCTCACCACATTCGGAAAATGTGCATACACGGATGATAATACTTGACACCCATTTGTATCGGGGCATTCAAGTCACTGCATGTGTTATCTTGATCTCAGTGGTAGGTCAGGAGATGACTTTTTAGCTGTTCAGGTTATAGAAGACACATCAAATTGGGTCGAAAGTAGTAAGAATTCATCTCTTTCTTCTCCCAGTCACAACAGCTACAGTTGAGTGTTCTTTTTCCTCATTTAATAGAATTTTGTGTTCTGAAAAGTCGCTTTCTGCATGATCATGAGCATGTCAAGAAGGACTGGCAGTACAAGACACACGAGAAACCATTGCATTCGAGAAGTTCATTAACAGAGTTGTGCAAAATTACAACAAGAAACCGAGACGGGTGTAGACGTAGCACTTCATAGTAGGCTTGTATAGCTAACTAATTTGTGTGATTTAAAAACATGAGTTAAATCTAATAAAATGGTCGTGAAACATTCAGTTTTTACTATGGTACCATACAGCCCACCTTCGCCCTCATCGGTTCTCCCCCCACCCCCTGTATTTCTGAACACACACCCTAATTTCAATTTCTGTGGAAAACACTGCAGTGAAATTCTGTGCGATACTTGTTTACATACACTCTGTCAGCTGCAGGATTCAGCATCAATTCTCCTCCTAAGGTCAATGGCAGGGTGGGTTTGTTTATTTTGCTAGGCTACTTCACTGGCCCATTTGTTCGTGGGAGAACCCAGAACCTCTAACGAGCTATTCACCTCTCCGAAAACACGTCAGGTTTTCAATAGAATTCTTTGCCTCCCCACTAAGATTTGTAAGTGAGATCCTCAGCAGCAACAGTTATAATCATATTAGGTCACGTTTTATAGAGATCACGAGCACTTTACCAACAGCAGGCTCAGGTCTGGCTCTAAAGCTTGAGCATTGGGATGGAGGAGAAAGTGGTAGAGGCAGAGTGACCAGGGGAATGAAGTGGACAGGGGGCTGCAGACAGGAGAGTTTGACAGAAGGAGGCCTACAATGGTTAGGAAGACCCGCAACACCTGTGCCAGCACTGCTTCTGTCTCCTCCACCTGCGCCTGTAGCCAGACAGAGCGCCTGAACATGGATGCTTCTACCCAGATCCTGGTGTGGTTTTGCAGGGACTGTGACTTGCAATTCCCACTTACTGATATCCAGGCTTGGGGGGGGACCATCCAATGTGAAAGGTGCCTGCTGGTGAAATCTCTCAGGCAGCAGGTGCGGGAGCTACAAGAGGAGGGGCTAGGCTGAGGAGCATCCGAATCCACAAGCAATTCCTGGACAGCGTCCATGTGGAGACAGCTAAGGTAGCTGTCCTAGTACACAGGACTGCTGATACACCATTGGTGGAGGAGGAGATGGCTCAGGGTGGACACTGGCAGCAGGCAGTGCACCACCCCTGCTCCGAACCCTCCCGCCGTGGTAATAGGAAACTTATGCTCTTCTTGATATAGGAGAGAAGGAATCACCCCCTACAGCAGAGGAGGAGAAGCCTTGTACCCCCCTAAGGTCTGCTGCCACCACTGCGAATAGGAAATGTAGGGTAGTGATGGTTGGAGACTCTAAGTGGGGATGGAGGCATCCATCTGTCGCCCTGACAATTCAACTCAGGAGGTATGCTGCCTGCCGGGGGCCCGTATCCGAGACATTACGGAGGCATTGTCGAGGATTATCCAGCCCTCTGACTACTACCCAATGCTACTGCGAGGTTTGACACTGAGCGGATCAAGAGTGACTACAGGGCTCTGGGAGTACAGGTGAAGGAGTTTGGAGTGCAGGTGGTATTCTCTTCGATCCTTCCTGTCAGAGGTAGGGGCCCGGGCAGAGACAGGTGCATCGTGGAGGTGAATGCCTGGCTGTGAAGACTGTGTCGCCAGGAGGGCTTTGGCTTCCTCAACCACAGGATGCTATTCCAGGAAGGACTGCTGGCAGAGATGGCGTTCACCTTTCAAGGAGGGGAAAGACCCTATTTGGACACAGACTGGCTAACCTAGTGAGGAGGGCTTTAAACTAGGTTAGACAGGGACAGGTGAGCAATGCCCACAGGTAAGTGGAGAACATGGAGACCTGGGAGATGGGTTGGAAATAGGAGGGAGCGTAGGCTATAATGGCAGAGAGAAAGGAGGGTCAGGGCAAAACTGGGAGGCAAGATCAAATCAGTATCTTATATGCTGATATACAAATGTGAGAAGTATGGGTAATAAGCAGGAAGAACTGGAAGTGCTAATAAATAAATACAACTATGACATTGTTGACATCACCGAAACTTGGTGGGATAATACACGATTGGAATGCTGGTATGGATGGGTACAGCTTGCTCAGGAAGGATAGACAGGGTTAAAAGGGAGGAGGTGTTGCTTTATATATTAAAAATATACACACTTGGACTGAGGTGGAGTTGGACATAGGAGACGGAAGTGTTGAGAGACTCTGGGTTAGGCTAAAAGAGGTAAAACAAACAAGGGTGATGTCATGGTAGGAGTCTACTACAGGCCACCTAACCAGGTGGAAGAGGCTTTTTTTTAAACAACTAACAATCATCCAAAGCCCAAGATTTGGTGGTAATGGGGGACTTCAACTATCCAGATATATGTTGGGAAAACAATACAGTGGGGCACAGACTATCCAATAAGTTCTTGGACTGCATTGCAGACAACTTTTTATTTCAGAAGGTTGAAAAAGCTACTGGGGGGGAGCTGTTCTACATTTGATTTTAACAAATAGGGAGGAACTCATTGAGAATTTGAAAGTGGAAGGCAGCTTAGGTGAAAGTGATCATGAAATCATAGAGTTCACAATTCTAAGGAAGGGTAGAAGGGAATACAGCAAAATAGAGTCAATGGATTTCAGGAAGGCGGATTTTGGTAAGCTCAGAGCTGATAGGTAAGGTTCCCTGGGAATCAAGACTGAGGGAAAAAACAACGGAGGAGAGTTGGCAGTTTTTCAAAGGGACACTATTAAGGGCCCAAAAGCAAATTATTCCGCTGAGTAGGAAAGATAGGAAATGTGGCAAAAGACTACCTTGGCTTAACCATGAGATCTTGCATGATCTAAAAAAATAAAAAGGAGTCAAAAAATGGAAACTAGGACAAATTACAAAGGATGAATATAGGCAAACAGGAATGCAGGGACAAGATTAGAAAGGCAAAGGCACAAAATGAGCTCAAACTAGCTACAGGAATAAAGGGAAACAAGACGACTTTATCAATACATTAGAAGCAAGAAGACAACTAAGGACAGGGTTGGCCCACTGCTCAGTGGGGAGGGAGAAAACAGTAACAGGAAACTTGGAAATGGCAGAGATGCTCAATGACTTCTTTATTTTGAAATTCACCGAGAAGTCTGAAGGAATGCTTAACATAGTGAATGCTAATGGGAAGGGGATAGGTTTAGCAGATAAAATAAAAAAAGAACAAGTTAAAAATCACTTAGAAAAGTTAGATGCCTGCAAGTCACTAGGGCCTGATGAAATGCATCCTAGAATACTCAAGGAGCTAATAGAGGAGGTATCTGAGCCTCTAGCTATTATCTTTGGAAAATCATGGGAGACATGAGAGATTCCAGAATACTGGAAAAGGGCAAATGTAGTGCCCATCTATAAAAAGGGAAATAAAAACAACCCAGGAAACTACAGACCAGTTAGTTTAACTTTTGTGCCAGGGAAGATAATGGAGCAAGTAATTAAGGAAATCATCTGCAAACACTTGGAAGGTGGTAAGGTGATAGGCAATAGCCAGCATGGATTTGTAAAGAACAAATCATGTCAAACCAATCTGATAGCTTTCTTTGATAGGATAACTAGTCTTGTGGATAAGGGAGAAGCATTGGATATGGTATACCTAGATTTTAGTAAGGCATTTGATACAGTCTCGTATTTGCCTAGTTTATTGATAAGAATATCATGCAACTTAGATAGGGCTACTATAAGGCGGGTGCATAACTGGCTAGATAATCTTACTCAGAGTAGCTATTAACGGTTCCCAATCCTGCTGGAAAGGTATAACAAGTGGGATTCCACAGGGGTCTGTTTTGGGACCAGCTCTGTTCAATATCTTCATCAACGACTTAGATCTTGGCATAGAAAGTACGCTTATTAAGTTTGCAGATGATACGAAACTGCAAGGGATTGCAACTGCTTTGGAGGATAGGGTCATAATTCAAAATGATCTGGACAAATTGGAGAAATGGTCTGAGTTAAACAGGATGAAGTTTAATAAAGAAAACGCAAAGTGCTCCACTTAGGAAGAAAAAATCAGTTTCACACATACAGAATGGGAAGAGACTGTCTAGGAAGGAGTACGGCAGAAAAGGATCTAGGGGTTATAGTGGACCACAAGCTAAACATGAGTCAGTGTGATGCTGTTGCAAAAAAAGCAAACATGATTCTGGGATGCATTAACAGGTGTGTTGTGAGCAAGACACGAGAAGTCATTCTTCCGCTCTACTCTGCTCTGGTTAGGCCTCAACTGGAGTATTGTGTCCAGTTCTGGGCACCGCATTTCAAGAAAGATGGAGAAATTGGAGAGGGTCCAGAGAAGAGCAACAAGAATGATTAAAGATCTAGAGAACATGACCTATGAAGGAAGGCTGCAAGAATTGGGTTTGTTTAGTTTGGAAAAGAGAAGACAGAGGGGACACGATAGCAGTTTTCAGGTATCTAAAAGGAGGATGGAGAAAACTTGTTCATCTTAGCATTTAAGGCTAGAAAGAGAAGCAATGGGCTTAAACTGCAGCAAAGGAGTTAGGAACTTTAACCACCCTGACAGTTAAGTTGGACATTAGGAAAAACACTGGAATAAATTGCCTAAGGAGGTTGTGGAATCTCCATCTCTAGAGATATTTAAGAGTAGGTTAGATAAATGTCTATCAGGGATGGTCTAGACAGTATTTGGTCCTGCCATGAGGGCAGGGGACTGCACTCAATGACCTTTCAAGGTCCCTTCCAGTCCTAGAATCTATGGGAGGCTGTGGAAATGAAGCTGACGGCCCTGGAGGGACAGCTTCGGGCAGCCCAAGCAAAGAGTCCCCCTTGCCCCCGGGGTGGAGATTTTGAGGGGGGGGGGTGTAGCAGGGCAGTTGCCCTGCTCCTAGGGGAAAAGGTTAAAGGCAGCTCAGGTAGGCTGACTATGGAGGCAGCCACAGCTGTGGCCACACCCAATCAGGCCATAGCTGGCCCTGATATAATGGTTAAGAGAGGAGCTGGGAGAGTCTCACTCCAGCTGGGAGTGGGAAGGGCCTGGCTGCCTGGAAGCACAGGGCACATGAAGCAGAGCAGGGCTGGGGAAAGGCAGGAGGAGCTGGGGAGCTCCAGCCTGGCAACTCCCCAGGCTGAGGCCTTGTTGAAGGCCTAAGCAGGTACTGGGGCTGCAGAGGTGCCGCCCGGGGATAGGCAGAGGCAGCTGGTCTAACCCCCTTGGCAGCGATGAGTGGCCATGACAGACTGCAGTCTGCCCCAGAGAAAGGGGGCTAGATGATGACTTGCAGTAGCCACTGAGGCAAGGTGAGTATAGAGGGTTGGGGTCCCCCTGGGAGGGGAGACCCAGAGCAGGGGTACTTCTGGGGGCAGAACCCCAAGGTAAAGGGCACCAGGGTCCGGGAGGAACACAGGGGCCTGAGGCAGGCGAGACACTGACCAGCAAGGGGTGCTCTGAGTGCTGGAATTGAGCTAATTCCCTGACGACCAACAGGAGGTGCCGCAGCAGTGAGTGCTCGATCTGTTACAAGGACTATTACCAGCAACAAAGAATGGTTACTGGTAGTGGAAAGGCTTCTTGAAAGAATCTATGGCTATGAGTGGCAAACAGCATGTACAAAGTGGTTGTTTGATGTGGATGCCCACAGTGAACACTGACGAATTCAGGACTGAAGTCTAATAGTAAGGTAACTGGGTTTTTTTCCAGTTATTTTTACTATGTATTCAACCTCACTATCAGATCACAGATAGGTGACCGTGAACATGGATTTCATCACCCTTATTTTTTAAGACAGGTTGTTCTCAAATAATTGTCAACAATCACCATATTTTTTTTTTAATAAATTGCTGTTGGTCACTATCAGGGTTGCTATAGCTTTTTTTTATTGGTGTCTTCATATCTACCACCAAAAACAAAGAAAAAACCTTCTTTCCAAAAATAATTAAAAGATGGGCTATTCCTGTTGCTAATTACACATAAAAGTAATGGCAAATAGGTGAAGGAACATTCCTTAAGACAAGTCTGTATGTAAGTTTATGGTGTAACTTATTTTCTTTTAGTTTAACCTGTATATTTGCAAAAGACTGGGAATAGAACGGTTTCAGAGTAACAGCCGTGTTAGTCTGACCTGTTTATGCTCTCTGTATGTGTGTATATATATCTCCTCAATATATGTTCCATTCTATATGCATCCGAAGAAGTGGGCTGTAGTCCACGAAAGCTTATGCTCTAATAAATTTGTTAGTCTCTAAGGTGCCACAAGTACTCCTGTTCTTTTTGAGAATAGAACGTGGCTTCACCATCCCATACCACCCACAAACCAATGGCTTGGCTGAAAACGCTAATAAATCCATCAAAAGGTAAGTGAATGGGTGGGAATATTACAGTTCTAATGTCAAGTAGAGTGTACTATACCAGAAGATGCAACTCACTACAAAGTCTTCAAAAATCAATGTGTTAAATTGAAAGTATTTTTGATTATGTATAATCTGTTTGTCAAGACTGTATATGTGCTTCTGCCCCCCCCCCCCCCCCCACACACACACAAATGAATCAATCCTCATTTGTTAGAGCATTGCGGAAGATGATTGACACTAGGAGTAATCAGGATGAATTCCTTGAGCCCATTTTGTTTTCTTTACAAACTAAAGACACGCAACAAAACTTTCACCCTTTCGACTAATGTTTTGCAGTGACCCGGTGTTTCCAGAAGAAGTCTGAGTTACACGGTAAGTGTATGTTAGTACCAGCAACTTCCATGTTCACATGGCATTCTGTGGGTCTTCATTTTACAAATACAACCCCTTCTCCATTTGTTTACAAAGATCCCAGATATGAATACATTCGGGGAAGATTTCTGCAGAGTTCAGCATAAATATGAAATCTAGACATGATGCTGATATTGCCTGGCGATCAGTAACATTTCTAAAGCACAAGAAAAACAATGAAGACATTATGCTAAAAGAGACTTCTAAATATGGGGAAAGAACATTTGATGTTGGGGACTGTGTTACTGAATGTGAGAGAGAACAAGAAAAGGAGGACTGGTGCAATCTACCTATCGGGGACCATACAAAATTAAGACTGAGGGTAAGTGTTAAATTGCAAACCATCTCAGGGAAACTGGTAGGAACCACGTACATATCGCATGCTTAAAAACCATTTAAAGAGCCAACAACATTATCTGCTGAAAGCAGATAGGAAAACATCAAAATTGAAATGGCTATTGGTGAACAAAAAAGACCCTCAAAAGAGATTGGAAAAATGGATGGCATCATCTCTCAAATCTGAGGACAGCACAGTGAAAAACAGAGGTCACAGCAATGGAAGGAGTAGTATATAGGGCAAGATGTTTCAAGCAATGATACAAGTGATGATGATGACGTGCTTATGGAGGAGGGGAAAGACAAACCATGGTTTCTGAAAGGTAATTGGTTACCACCTTTTTTAAACAGGTTTTTAACGTAGTTCCATTTATGAAGTATGTTAAAGATTTTCATGTAGAAAGTGGTGGCATTCACAGTAGTAAAACAGAGAAAAAAGAAACACTATTACTATGCATGTAATGTGTTACTTTTTTCTTCTAGTCAAATTTGTAATGACTGGCAAACACAGAGAGAGACTGGAGACCAAAGTGAGAAAAATCAAGCTGCATTGCTCTTCATTTCATTGCCTGAAACCAAGAAGCTGGATAAGCGATGAGGTACATTTAAGTACCACTAAACATGTATGGTAACAGGATTGATTCAAATATTAACTTGTTCCCTTTCTTTCATCATGTGTCGTAGGTTATTGATGCGTATTTGAGCTGTGTGGTCGAGAAAGCAGGTGGAAAGGTAGGCCACTTATAACTTATAGTTTCATGTACCATCACAGTGTCAATAAGCAAACAATCACATGAATATGTAGAACATATTTAAGTCCAGATACCCTTGAAATATCAATATAAACCTGAAATTGAAACATTTCAGTGTATTTACTGCTGCCAAACATGTACTGAAATGTATTTGGAGGTGCATATCTGACATACAATCCTTGACATGTTGAGGGCCACATTAGTTTTGCGATCCAGTTCAGTGGGTCCATGAATTAAACACAAATATGCAAACAGCTTAGTCAGTTTTTACATTAAAGACAGAGCACATCAATTACAAATCTTGTTTTTACATGACTCTTGCATATCTTATTTAACACTAGGGACCCCTTGCATGTCTGTCTATATGAACTTCATTATGTTCTTTATGTGCCAGAATGATTAATGCATTAACTTGGTTGACTGTCATCAGGTACAAGCCATCTCATCAGTACTTTCCACTGTCATTCTCTCAGGCAGAGCAACACAAATGAAAGTGAAGGTAAATGCTAACAAACTTTCATACATAGCATGAGCAAAGCACACTGTCAGTTAAACAATGTGAAACAGCAAATACAATGCTATGTTTGATGTGGAATGAGTACTGTAATAATAATCCACATAGTGAAATTGGGAAATACAGTATAATCGACATTTCATGGTTTTCTTCACTGGAAACTAATTGCATTTTAATTTTTCAATAAATACAGAGTGGAATTCTTCAATATGATAGATTATTGCTTCCTTACCACACAGCAGGTCATTGGGTTCTTGCGGTAAGATGCTTTCTGTTGTACTTCGAGATTATGGGCACTAAATATGGTATTATAGAAAGATTTGTAACGCACAGCTGGGTAAGCAGTGATAATTTCCCGTGTTGTGGTTTTCAGTGAGTTCAGTGCATGCAGAGGAGAGTGGAACGTGAATGTAACTCTTGACATTTCAAGAACTGAGTTTTAAAAAATAAAATGTGAATGACCACTGAAATGCTGTTAATGTAACATGGAAGAATACAGTCTAATAATTTGATCAATGAATTCACAATATGCTTTTCTCTCGTGTTAGCGAGACATTACAAATAAGAATGTTAATGGAATGTTTTGATAAATTAATTGTTGAAACCACCACATTACCAATATAATTTGTACAGATATTTACACTTAGATAGCATTGAAGAAAACAAAAGAATTGTTGTTAATTGACCCCTTGTGTGATGAAATGAGAGATGAAAACATGCCTGAGAAATTGGAGGGGATTTTTTTTTTAGTGAGGTGTTATTAGCAACACAGGTGATTCATTATGTAAGAGTGAGACAATAATATGAAAGCATGTGTGTTTATATACAAGCAATAAGTCATGGCAATCATTAAACAGAGATAGAAAGGATTTGTAACATGTACAGAAACTGTAAAAAAGGGAAAAAAGCTCTTATACAGTCCGCTACTGTACTCTACAAATTTCAGATACTTCAAACAATTAACTAGCAAATCCTCATCTGATTGGAAGAGTAAAATTGTTCAGCGTACCAGACAAAGTGCTGGTCACAACTGCAGACCATTCATCTTAAAGGTATTGAATACCAAATTGCCATTATCATTAGTTATTTATGTGTAATTATCAGGGGTGAAAGTAAATGCCAGAGATTACCAGTGTGCACTGCACCAGCGTCCTTGCCAAGGTGTGTGAGGTGGGGTCTCTGGCAGAAGGTGCAGGGATGGCTGGGGCCAGATTCCCCCAGCCAGTCCTTTCTGACAGCTGCTGCTGCGGTGGGCAGGAGCCCTGGGCCCTTTTAAATCGCTGGCCCCCAGGGCAGCTGCCCCTTTTTCTCTCCCACTGTTGGCAACTGTAGTGAGGTGGCTGGCTCCCGACGGCCCCTGAGAGAGAGGAACCAGAACAGGCACCCAAGTGGGCGGAGCCACCGCCACCTGTTCCCGCCCCCCGGAAGTCAAGGGGCGGGACAGGAAGTATAAAAGCCAGGCCCCAGCACTCAGTTGGAGCCCAGCTGCCGGAGAGGCCAGACGCTCCTGCTCGAGCTCTTGCTAGACAGACCCTCCCCAGCGCCAGGTACCCTGACGCCGACGGACCGAGTCTCCCCCAAGCCCGGTATCCTGACGTGGACCGCCCGAGCCTGCCCCGAGCACGGTACCCCGAGGTGGATTGGCAGAGCCTGCCCCGAGCACGGTACCCCGAGGAGTGGCCCGAGCGTCCGCCTGACCCGAGACCGGAGGAGCGACCCGACCTAGACAGCCCTCAGCAAGCAGAGGAGCCCATGGTGTGGGACCCCGCTGCCGAGCCCAGCGATGAGCAGGTACCCATGGAGGGGGAGATGGAAAGTAGCCCGGGGGTAGCTGACCCCAGTCTGGCTACAGCAGAGGAAGAGCCAATGTCGGTGTGTTGCGGTCAGGACCCCACCGACCCAGCGGCAGACTGACTGCCACTCTTAGGGCCCCGGGCTGGGACACAGAGGAGTGGGTGGGCCTGTGTCCCCCCTGCCACCCCACTTACGGGTGGCAGCCTCCCTCTCCAGCCAGCGCTCCGACATCGTACCTTGAACTATTGTTTGTTGCCTGCCCTGACTAAGGGCCTGGGCTTCCTGACTTTGTTAGTGCTCAGCTCCTGCTACATGGACCTGAGCCTCCCCTGAACTATTGTTTGCTGCCCCGCCCTGATTGAGGGCCGGGCCTTAGCTACTGGCTTTTTTTGAGGCTCAGCCCCTTGGACCCTTGTGTGTTGCCCGACCTGAGATAGCGTTTGGACTTATTTGACTTTGTAATTGCCCAGCTCCGGCTGCAAGAACCGGAGCCCAGAACGGGGTTGCTGCCCAGCCCTGTCTGAGGGCTGGAGCTCCTTGCAGAGGCTGTGTGCCTTTTGTTTAGCCCCTGCCTGAGGGGCGGAACCCAGAGACCTTCAGAATCCGAGGCACGATTTGGACCGTGTAGTGAGGCGGCCTGGCTCCCGACGGCCCCCACACCGGACTATTACAGGGACCCTGCCCGTAGCATCCAGCAGCACTGCCGGACCCTATGGCAGGGCCGTTGATGCGGGGGGAGCTAAAGGGGGCAGCGACATTAAAAGCATAAAGCACTGCAACGTCAGCACTAACAGCCGTGTACGGGCTGGAACCGGTGGCTGGTTCTTACCGGTATGCTAGACCAGCCCACTTTCACCTCTGGTAATTATGATTTTTCTAAATAGAAGTGTTAGTTTGCAGAAATGTATTTGCAGCAGAAAGACATCAGCATGGTAGAAACACAAGAGGCTCATACTGTGTTTAGAAGACACATAGCAATTGTTCTAATGAAGGAGTCAGGTAATAACTTTCTCCCATGTACTATGGACTCATTAGGCACATGTGAAGATAACAGGAAGAGTGGAATTGTCACATAACAGTTATCTTAATACCTCTAAAGTGGGGCATCTCACAGGTTTGGGTCTGTAATAATGACTGCATCAATAAGATCTTTAAGTACCAAAAAATTTGAATGGTTGCTATTGATAGCCCAGTTAAATACTGCAGCTGGATATAAATATCCAATTTCAAAGTAAAACTTTTGAGAAAATATGACTCAAAATAAATGTGCAAACCACTGACTGACTTAAAATATTGACAGTAATTAACAAATAAAGATTTGCATTTAGAGTGTCGGTCGTAACAATCAGCACTTCATTGCGCTATATTGATTTTTCAGAAAGGGTGGAGGACTACTGCATATACTGCAAACTTGTCAATTGTGAAAAGGAAAGTGAGGATCGCACAAGGGTAAGAAACAGAATTGCATCAGAAACACGTGCCATAACCTGCCTAAGGATCAGGATTCTTGTAAAAATTCAACAGTAAACATTTTCATCATGCTGATAGGCATATCTTAGGTAATGCGGACATGTGGAAGGAATAGCATGAGTGAATGGAAATTGTGTGCAACATAACTTATCAGAGGGGTAGCAGTGTTTGTTGCTTTTTACAGATCCAGATTAAGTCCTGCGGCACCTTAAAGGTCCTTAAATGACCGTAAGCAGTCTAAAATCCTACCTGCCACATGGGGCCACAACAGTGATACCCCTAACTCACCCAGCAATATCATCAATTTATCCAGCTACATACTCAACCCGGCAGAAGAGTCTGTCCTATCTCGGGGACTCTTTGCCCCACCACCCCCACAAACATGATACAGTTCTGTGGTGATCTGGAAGCCTACTTTCGCCATCTCCGACTCAAAGAATACTTTCAAGATAACACTGAACAGAGCACTGATACACAGATACCCTCCCACCAACAGCACAGGAAGAAGAACACCACATGAACTCCTCCTGAGGTCAAAATGACAATCTGGACCTATATGTAGAATGCTTCTGCCGACGTCCACAGGCAGAAATTATGGAAAAACATTTCTTAACCTAAGTTGTGCAGAACGCAATGCCATCCACAGCCTCAGAAACAACCCTGACATTATAATCAAAGAGGCGGATAAAGGAGGTGCTGTTGTCATCATGAACAGGTCTGACTATCAAAAGGAGGCTGCCAGACAACTCTCCAATACCAAATTCTACAGGCCACTTTCCTCAGATCCCACTGAGGAACATACTAAAACTGCACTATCTACTCAGGACACTCCCTACAGTAACACAGGAACAAATCAACATACCCTTAGAGCCCTGACCAGGGTTATTCTATCTACTACCCAAGATCCACAAACCTGGAAATCCTGGACACTCCATCTCTGGAATCGGCACTCACTGAAGGACTGTCCGAATATGTGGACTCTACTCAGACCCTACACCACCTGCACTCCCAGCTATCTCAGTGACACCACTGATTTCCTGAGAAAACTACAATGCATTGGTGACCTCCCAGAAAACACCATCTTAGCCACCATGGATGTAGAGGCTCTCTACACAAACATCCCACACACAGATGGAATACAAGCTGTCAGGAACAGTATCCGTGATGACACATCACAACTGGTTGCTGAGCTCTGTGACTTTATCCTCACGCACAATTATTTCAAATTTGATGACAATATATACCTCCAGACCAGTGGTACCACTATGGGCACCCGCATCGCCCCACAATACGCCAACATTTTTATGGCTGACCTGGAACAACGCTTCTTCAACTCTCGTCCACTCACGCCCCTTCTTTACCTACACTACATTGATGACATCATCTGGACCCATGGGAAGGAGACTCTGGAAGAATTCCACCACTATTTCAACAGCTTCCACCCCACCATCAACCTCAGCCTAGACCAGTCTACATGGGAGGTCCACTTCCTAGACACCATGGTACAAATAAGTAATGGTCACGTTACCATCACCCTATACCGAAAACCCACCCACCGCTATGTCTACCTTCATGCCTCCAGCTTCCATCCCGGACACACATCACGATCCATTGTCTACAGCCAAGCGCTGAGGTACAACCGCATCTGCTCCAATCCTTCAGACAGAGACCACCACCTACAAGATCTTCACCAAGCATTCTCAAAACTACGATACCTGCACAAGGAAATAAGGAAACAAATCAACAGAGCCAGACGTGTACCCAGAAGCCTCCTGCTGCAAGACAAGCCCAAGAAAGAAATCAACAGAACTCCACTGGCCATCACCTACAGTCCTCAGCTTAAACCTCTCCAACGCATCATCAGTGATCTACAACCCATCCTGGACAATGATCCCTCACTTTCACAGACCTTGGGATGCAGGCCAGTCCTCGCCCACAGACAACCCACCAACCTTAAGCATATTCTCACCAGCAACCACACACCACACCATAGTAACTAACTCAGGAACCAATTCATGCAAACAAACCTGAATGCCAACTCTGCCCACATATCTACACCAGCGACACCATCACAGGACCCAACCAGATCAGCTACAACATCACCGGTTCATTCACCTGCATGTCCACAGATATTAATTATGCCATCATGTGCCAGCAATGCCCCTCTATGTACATCGGCAAAACTGGACAGTCCCTACGTAAAAGGATAAATGGACACAAGTCAGATATTAGGAATGGCAATATACAAAAACCTGTAGGAGAACACTTCAACCTCCCTGGACACACAACAGCAGATTTAACGATAGCCATCCTACAGCAAAAAAACTTCAGGACTAGACTTCAAAGAGAAACTGCTGAGCTTCAGTTCATTTGAAAATTTGACACCATCAGCTCAGGATTAAACAAAGGGTACATCTACACTACAGCGGGGAGTCGATTTAAGATACGCAAATTCAGCTACGTGAATAGCGTAGCTGAATTCGACATATTGCAGCCGACTTACCCCGTTGTGAGGACGGCGGCAAAATTGACTTCTGCCGCTTTTTGTCGGCGGCGCTTACTACCACCTCTGCTGGTGGAGTTAGAGCGCCGATTCGGGGATCGATTGTCGCGTCCCGACGGGACGCGATAAATCGATCCCCGAGAGGTCGATTTCTACCCGCCGATTCAGGCGGGTAGTATAGACCAGACCAAAGACTGAATGGCTAGCCAACTACAAAAGCAGTTTCTCCTCCCTTGGTGTTCACACCTCAACTGCTAGAAGAGGGCCTCATCCTCCCTGAGGAAACTAACCTCGTTATCTCTAGACCGATTCTTGCCTGCATATTTATACCTGCCCCTGGAAATTTCCATTGCATGTAGCTGACGAACTGGGTATTCACCCACAAAGCTTATGCTCCAATATAGACTAACAGATGTAAGGTGCCACAGAACTCTTTGTTGATTATAACTTTTGTGATTTCATTTTCTCAATTGTTACTTATCAAAGATCCAGTGTGAGTCTTGCAAGAGGTGGGCACATATGCCCTGCATTCCAGAAGGAACCAATCAAGAAAACCTGACTGATGAAAGAATACAAGTGCAAAAAAATGTGCATAGTTCAGTTCTTTACAAAAAATACACTGTGCAAATGCTTGTTCAAAACGTCTTGGAACAGGAAATGTTTTTATTTATATAACCAGATAAAGTTTTTAAAATTTGAAAACTACTTCTCTGTATGTGTGTCTATGTGTATAATGCAAATTATACCAGCACCCATCCCTCCAAAATTACTACCCCTGGACCAGAGGATGCAAAAGGCACCCCTGGACTGGTGACAGGCGCATGGGTAGCAAAGTCTGTTTGATAGGGCCCCATGTTGCCACAATTTGCTACCCTCTGTACCCCAAGTCTCACTTCATTTTAGACTGTCAGACAAAATGACACACCACTACAAAGGTGACACCACAGCAAAAAAGTATCTCTCGTTCTTACCCTGCAATAAATCAAATCCATCAGTTGCAAATTGTATCAAGGCAAACCCCCATCCCTCCGAATTCGCTACCCCTACATCAGGGGGTAGCACATTCTGATGGGTAACCAAAAGGCCGTGTTTGCTGGCAGAAGTGACTGCGCCCATCCCCCCAGTTCCCTGCCTGATTAGGCGTTTGAGTCCTACCCTTTTCTTGGCGCCGTCCTGCCCTGCCTGCAGCCCGGCGGGGAGGAGTGATTAAGCCTTTTCCCCTCCTACCCCCCCTTTGGCGTTCGTCCCAATCCTCCTGAATATGACGGGAGAAACAGCAGATGGGGCCCACCATGCTGACCCTGCTCCCCCCCCCGTCCTCCCCTGTGGCTATCCTCTTGGCTGCAGGGCTGCCTACCATCACCCCACTGGGGCAGCAGCAGGCACAGGTGCGGACTCCGTTGCTGCCATTCCTTCAGTCACCTCAAGTTTTGGGGGAGTCCCCCACAGCCAGCAGGAAGGGCCAGGGGAAGAAGGGTAAAAGCCCCACCAGGAAGGCCAAACTCTCCATGGTAGGGGCTGCCCCCTCTGCTGTGGCCCGGGCATGGCGTCTGTCCCTCCTCCTCCCCCCATTGTCCCTTCCACTAGCTCTGGAGGTGTCCCCTCCTGACCACCAGGGGGGTATGTGCAGGTGGCTGCAGGCACAGTTCCCCTGGGCAGTGTCCGCTGGCTCCCTTGACACCTTCACCGAGCAGCAGGTGCTGTCTGGGGTTCTCTGCTCGGTGTCCCCTTCAGGTTCCCTTGTTTTGACCCTTTGATCTTCACACCTGTCTTTTTCCTTTTGTCCCAGAATTATTCAAGTCCCAGACTCAGTGAATTCCTGCCCCATAGGCTGGGGGAGGGCTTGCGCCTGCCCACCCCCCTGGAACCCAATAGGACCCTGTCACAGGCCCCTTCAGCAAGGCACATATCAATGATCAGCAGGTTCCCATGTTAGTCTGAATCACCATAAAGATGTTGAGCATGTTAAAGGCCCTAGAACTGCTACAAACACTCCAGGAGTTCTGCACTGGGGTGCTGCTCTGCTGGGTGAATTCCCTTGAATAACAATGAGCTCCTGTAAAGAGAGGCCGTCCCTCGCCAAAGGAAGGGAGGGGATTTAAGGCTCTGGGTTTGTCTTACAAAGAGCTGGGCAAGATAGGAAGGTGATTTTGGCAGAAGTTCTCCACTCTCATAGGCTGGTGGAGACGGATCCAGGTGTAGTGCCAATGTGGCCAGTCTTATCCTTTCCCTGTCCTGAGTCAGGGGAGAAAATGTGACCAGGGAGAGCAGTAGACCATGCCACAAACCGCTCAGGGAGCCCAGGACCCCCCACCTACGCCAGGCATCAAGCCAGGGAGCCCAAGAGCAGCCTCTGGCCCATCTCCCTACCCCCAGGGTGTGCCTCCCAGGGTGGGTGGAGGGCCCAGGATTCTGGGGATCTACACAGCAACCCAAGCTCCCTGGATGGCTTACTATTGCTTGACTCAGCCCGCCTGGCCTGGCCAGGCCAGAAACCAAAGGCCCACCTCAACTCCCCTCCCAGTGGGAAGAGGCTGGCGCTGCCCCTGAGCCTTGGGCAGGCATGGAGTGGCACTGCAGGGAATCAGGGACAAAGGCTATCCCAGGGTCATTCTGGGCAGGACTGGGACTTGAAATGTACATTTCGGGACTGTCCTGCCCAATTAGGGACGGGCCGTCTCACGACTGTGGGCCCTCCCAGAAGGGAAACTTGTGCCAGTCAGAATAGATATAGCACAAGGGTTTAGGCTGCAAACCCCAACTGCTGGAGCTTAATTTCATCGCTGTGTGGTAGAGACCTTGTTTCAAGAATGTTCCCACAGTTTCTGAAAAAAAATCAGAGGAAACATGAAAAGGATGATGGCTCTATGAATTTAATGAAGCTAATGGTGCCTGTGCCACATCATGAGCATAAAAGAGTTATGCGGTCTATTGTTTGCATTCGCTTGTGCGGTCCTTAATCATGGTCTTTTGTCCTTTTTGCCATTGTTTTTGAAGACCGAGGGCTGTGCTATAGATGTGCAGGGCCAGCAGCTGTGTGAACTGGACTTCAGAGGAGATAAATTGCAATGTCCAGGCCCTGTGTGCTGACCTGTGTCTGGAAAGCTTAAATGCTAGTATAGCTGTAGATTATGCAATGTCAGGGCTTAAGCGAAGCAAATTTAGCACAAGGTGTGACATTGGTAAATGCTGTACAAAGCACTTGAGATCCTAACAGTGTTTTAAACAAAATTACCAAGCCAAATGATACCCATTTAATGCATTATATTGACACCTGGTCCTCAAAGTTACAGAACCCTGCTCAGGAAAGACTATTTGTAAGAAATCTAAAAGGATGAAGTTAGAGAATGGTGAGGGGACAAACATGTGAGATAATGTAATAAAATATTTAATCTGTAAATGAAAATATCTATTAAAGACCTTTGACTTTAAGCCTTCAGTGGCTAACACCGCTCCAAGCCTTGAGAAAACAGGAAAACAGATTCAGAAATGCAGAACACGTGCTTCAGGGGCTGCAAACAAAGATGTGAAAGTGCACACCACTACAGAAGTCTTATGGAATGTTTGATACTGTTGATGAAATATGGTCTCTTCAGAGATGGTGACAAATTTGTTAAAGCTCTTTGGGAAGATTATGATTCTTCCAGGAGAAAGGTGATAGATGGTTTTGTCTTGGTCATTGGGACACCGGATGTCCAGAGGGCACAAGACATGCATAAAGCTGAAAGTTTTGCAAAGGTTAACTTGTAGCATTGGTATCAAGGTTGTGCAGACAAGGGGCTGTAAAAGGGGTTTGAATGTTTAGAGTTTGGAGGGTATTAGGGGTAAGAACAGGGTTGCACAAGAGTTGCTAGGGAAACAGATGGGGGGGGAGGTCAGCGTTTGGGGAATAAACAGATTGGCAGCAGAGTCACTACAAAAAAATGTAAGAGGCTAAAAAGTGATGAGAAAAAACTCCAAGAAGTTGCCCCCTAGTGGCTCAATCGGACATGCCAAAGAATGAAAAGTGGGTCTGTCCCTGGGCTTGGAGGGGGCAGTGGTGACTCTCAGAGTGATGTAGAATATGCCCCAGAAGGGTCTGTAGAGAGGCTCCCAGCCACTCCTGATGAGCCATGTTATAGCTCCTTGAAGGCAGTCACACAAAGTGTCTGATGGTGGTGTAGAAGACATCTGGTGGTTCTTCTGCAGAACCACCACCAAACAACCCTTGCGATAGGCAGACCCCAGACAGATGTGTACAGGGAGCATGTGAGACGCTGGCATCGGGAATTACCTAGATTTAGGAGAGTGGCATGGGGGAAGAAGTTCATTTTGTCAATCTAGAGCATATAAACTCAAATGGGTGGGTTCTGGAAGCCATACACAGGGACACAGCTAGTTCTTGGTGTTAAAGGTAGGCTATCCTGGGATGATTTTGTTCAGTTATGTTTGGAGAGCTGTAATTTAAACAACCCTTTGTTAGTAAAAACTAGGGGTCACCTGTCTGCTGAAGATTTCTTAAATCAGGCCACTAAATTGCTATAAAGTGAGAGAGAGAGAGGTTGATAGGACATTAGGCCTGGTTTTCCCACAAGAATCACAACATGCTTGGGGGTGACCACAGAGGAGTTTTAAGTTCTAGCCCTAATAGTCTAATCATCCATTAAAAGATTTAGACCTGACAGCTTCTTGGCCATCGTGTGTGATGGGAAACCCACAGATGCAGAATTGTTAGACTGGGTGAGAAAACTGCAGGAGAAACTAGGATTCACAGCAAGCTCATACTCAGCCATGTACCGTTTAGAAGGTAACAGGTGGAGTTTTATGAGGAGAAAGGGGGTTTGTTTGTTTTTAGAAATAGGGAACTCAGAACATCCTAAGACTTTGTTCAGCCTGATACACAATGAGCACTATTATGGGGTTCTGGATGTGGGGGTTTGGAGGGTATTAGGGGTAAGAACAGGACATCTGGACATCCGGTGTCCCAATGACCAAAAAATTGTTTGGGATGAGAAATGGCAAATTTTGCTAGTGTCCTGTCACAGGCACGCTTGCCGGTCTCCGTGCCACCTCTGCTTGAGCAATGAAAAGACCGTACAGGTGTCAGCTGAGATACCCTAGCTGTAGACAGTATTACAGGTCCCAAAAGTGTTTAGACAAACCTGGCATCAAAACCACCTAGTTGAATGTCTATCAAACTTTGTGATAGTGTCAGTCTCGTGTGGACAAAGGACACAAATGTGAAGTGAGGTGCTGTAAGCAGTATCAGCCCCTTGACTTCCAGTGATCTAGACAGTCACGTGTGTTTTACAGACATTAGGCTGAATCATCAGAAATATTTCTGGCCTGGTATTAGGACAATCAATGCAAGACATTTATCTTACAGAAAGAGCTTGCCTGTTATTGTCAGCAGACCGCAAAATTTTGAGAGCCGCTTGTCCCTGTACAGGGAAGAGATCATGAAAGTGACAGAGGGGGGATATTTTAGAAAAAGGTCCAGATAAATGCATAGAAGTAAAGTTGTGTCTAGCTCCTTCCCAATACATAATGCTGGCCTTTCTCTGCATAGCTATGTACAGGTTCAGTCCAACACCATAGTACATTTCCATCAGAACAACTATCAAAGACAAAGAAATATTTGATCCCAGCTATTATGTGGCTGTTTGATATGGCTACAAAGAAAATAGTCAGAGAGGACATTCACACATGGTGGGGAATTAGAGGTGGGATCGGCTATCTAGAAAGTTACACCATCATTGCAGGAAACAGCCTTTGAAATTCAACCAGCGTTTCCACAGCTACATCACCTTTTATTGTGAAAAGCGCAGAATCCTGTGACGGGGACAACTTTCAGGTTTTTTTATTACAAGACAGCGCCAGACATTCTCTGAAAAGAGACTGTTATATTGTGGTCTCTGGGAGCATGTGTGGAAGGTGATGGATAGGGAGCGTGCAGATTTCTTGAACAAAGACCAGATGCTTCAATCTCTGGTGCCTACAGATGCTCTTTTTGGGCAGAGGTGAGAGGAAAGTACATTCAACAAAGGAGGCGGTTTTGCATCAACAACACACACACAGCTGTCACACCATAACCTGGTCAGTCATGAAACTGTTTTTCAAAGCCTCTCATGCACAGCGCACCTAGCTGTGCTCTTCTAATCACCCTCATGTCTGGCTATCCAAAACCAGCCACCAGGCGATTTGCCTCAACCTCCCACCCCACCATAAATGTCTCCCCCTTACTCAGATATTGTGGAGCACACAGCAATAACAATGGGAATGTTGGTTGCACTGAGGTCTAATCTACTCAGCAAACCGCGTCAACGCCGCGTCTGCACTTGCACAGCCTATAGTTGAGCTGCTCCTTACTATTGTCCAGGCTGCCTGTGTACGGCAGCATGAACCATGGGAACAAGGGGTAGGCTAGGTCCCCAAGGATAACTATTGGCATTTCAACACCCCCAAAAAATAAAAAATAAAAAAAACACCCCAGGTATTACACAAGCTGTATAGGGTTAGTAGTATTCCCGGAATACTACTAAGTAAAATATTACTCTAAGTAAAATTTTTGCTTGTTCTTTCACCCAAAGGTCCAAATACACATGGGGGAAAAAACATAATAGCCACGTGCCAGCATCCCTTTACCTTGTGGTGGAAGGTAAATTTATGCAAGGTGGGGGGGGGTGTTCATTTTAAAAAAAATTAAGTTTGTTTTAATGTTTAAATTGTTGATGATTCAGGGGCCTCTGCTAGAGAGAAGTGTGAGGTTGTTTTTTATTCTGTGCCGAATGTGTTTAAGTGGTTTAAAAAAGTTGGTTTTAGTGTTTAAATGGTTGGTCATTTAGGGAGCCTATACAGGACAGTTATGGTGGGAAATTTAAAAAGTATTTTACTGCACACTGTTTTTGGGTGCATGGTGGAAACGTGCTTGTATTAAAAAATGTCTAGGTTTTGGAGACACTCTAGTGGTAGAAATAAACTCAAAACCTGCGTGTGTTGTGCAGCCTGAAATGGATTATTTTGTTTAAATCTATGACTTTTTAAATAGAAAAATGCCCAAATGAGTATTCTATGTAAGTTTACTATAAAACAGTCTTGTAATGATGTCTGCTCCACAGTACAGTCAAAACATGAGACCCTTAGACCAAAGGGTAAACAAGCTCAAAAGGAGAAAGGAAAGACCGCTGAAAAGGAAAATTCACCAGCATCAACGTCTGGATGAAGCCCAATAAATATATTTTGCTTATTAGTTTGGTTTTATGCAGTTTTGTGTTTTAAGCAAGTACATAGGTGTGGGCAAGAAAAATGGTAAACTTGGATTTTGTGGTTTTGGTGAATTTTGTAAAATGTTTCCCTAATCAGGCATGGGCAGCTCTCCTGACGATGCGGCAGTCAGAGCGACAAGGACACCTCCACCAGAAACGCCAAAGAACCAGGAATCCTCTCAGACCTTTAAAAATCACCACCACCACCACGCCAACGGAAAACAGCAGAAGAGAGCAGAAGCAGCATCAGGGCAGTCCAAAGCTCTACTACATCAAGTAGAAGGACAAAACAAGAAACTCAAAAAGCAACAACGGAAACAACTCCAGTTCCTCAGCGGTCAACACATCAACAACAAGCCCCGAGAAAACGGAGCAAAAACACACACATTCACAAACCCGGAGCATGCGCTTTAGGGGTTGTGAATAAAAAAAGGAACTGAAAGCTCCTACAATGCAGGGATCTCTCCTTATGAAGTATCTGACAATTGTTACGAAGTATTCTTCCACCTCCGTAAGCTAGACAGAGCTCTTCGGTATTCTAAAAAGATTTGGGGAAAATAGGACTTCATTCAGAAAGCTGATGGGCACTGTATACTCAGGCATTCTAAAAGAATGAATGACTGTTTCAAAAACAAAAGCTTTTGCAGGTGACTTTTTGAAAAATACTTCAATTTTTCCAGAGTGACTCTGGGCAGGCCTGACTAGTCATGGAAAGGGGCCTATGTAAAAGGGGCATCCTCAAAGGTACCCATCAGCTAAGGCATAAACGAAAGGGAGGACAGCGTTTGGGGGGGGTAAACAGATGCCTGCCAAAAAGTTACAGGCAAAGGTCACTGTAAAAAAAAAAAAAAATTTAAGAGGCTCAAGAGGTGACGAGGAACCAAAAAACAAAAGAAAGATGCCCCGTTTGGAGGCTCTCAAGCTGGTGTGTCTGAGAACGGGGTGGTGGAATCTGACCTGCAGGGTGGTGGTGACTCAGAATGATTTTAAAAATTCCCCAGAAAGCTCCCTAGATGGGTCCCAGTCTACTCTGGATGATCCTCATGGTGGGCCCTCGGAGTCTAACTCTCAAATAGCATCTGACGGTCCCATAGAGGAACCCCAAAGTAACCCTGAAAATGCAGATGCAGACCCCCAAAACAGACATGTATGTGAGCAAGTGAAGTTGGCAATGGGAATGACCTAGATTTGGGGGTTCCATGTATTGAAGAATTTTGTTTTGTGAATCTTGAGTGAATAAAACTCAGCTCAGAAGGTCATTGAAGCCGTACACGGGGGGATACAATTATTTCTCAACGACGTTCATAGTAGGCTCACCCCGGACGATTCTAAACATAACTGAATGCAGAGTCGTAATTTAACCAACCCTTTGTTTTTGATAAGAACTAGGGATGAGCTGTCTGCTGAAGATTTCTTAACTCAGACCTCCAAGCTGTTACAGAGTAATAGAGAGATGCATGGCAACGGGACGTTGCGTCTCATTGTGACGGTTGTAAAAAACACGGGTGGGGGTGGCCATAGAATTTTAAATTCTATCCTCAGTAGTCAAATCGTCCATAAAAAGAGACGATGTTTAGGGGACCTGACTTACACCGGTGCCAATCTGTGTTTTGCGGGAAGGCTCTTGGCCATCATGTCCGACTGTAAGCCTACCGATGTGGAATTGTTAGTCGGGGCGAGAAAGTTGCATGAGAAACTGGGGTGGTCAGACCAAAAAAAAAAAACATTTATGCTGAGAAGTAGCAGCATTTGAATAGTATTTACAAGTCAATATACAGCTGGTGCTTTATGCGGTGAAAGGTGGGTGAGGTTCTTTTAAACCAGGGGGCCCAGTGTACCCCAAGACTTTTTCATCCTGTCGCACAATGAGCATTATTATGGGGTTCTGGATGTGAAAGTTATTCAGTGTGAAAAATGGAGAGTTTTGCCACGTGGTGTACAGTCATGACCACTCTGGTCATTGCCGTCTCTGCTTGAGCGTGACGTGCTCAGACAGTGTGGGTGTGCAGCTGAGGTATCCTAACAGTAGACTCTATTGTTGGCCCAAAGAGTGTTTAGACAGACATGTAGACTGCATCAAAAAATAAATTGAATGTGTCTAAAACTTTGCGATAAGTCTCAGTCTTACATGGACAAGGGGCAAAGGTGTAAAGGGAGGTGCTGTAAGCAGTGTCAGGGTTTGATCGGTGGGGATGTAGACAACCACCTGTGTTTTATGAACAGCATTAGAAAGCCTGAATCAGAAAGTTTTTACGATTTTGAATGCATGAGAGAGACAGGGTTGCATGTGTCCAATTACATTTTTGCTAGGTCCTTAAAGTCAGAAAAATCCTAGGAATTTAAGGGCCGTGAGTGTCTTTCTACCTTTGTTAAAACCTTTATTGGTAAAAAGTTCTAGGATTACACGTTTATAGCGCACAATTCTAAAGGTTACAATGCGTACTTCGTCGTTAGACAGTTACTGCCAACACAAGATCACACTGAACCCCGCTAAGCGCCAAATTGTTTTTTTAATTCTCTGTGGGGTAAATTTGGCCAAAGAACAAACTGACCCAATACCAGGATCGAGAGAGACCCTGACGAACTCTTTCAGTACCTGTTCTCCCCCCCCCCCCCAATTACGAGGTTTCATCCTGGGACGATATCAACAATGAAACAGCGTGCAGGTCTTGAAAGTATGCAATAGACCAGTACTCGGACTCCGGCAATACCAACGTCTTCATAGCCTGTTTCAACACCACTTATGCCCACTTAGAACTATACAACCTGCTAGACAGGCCGCAAGAGCGGTGCCTGTACCACGACACTGACTCTGATATTTGTGAAAAGGGAGGATGACTGGAACCCTCCTCTGGGGGATTATTTAGGGGACCTCACAAGCGAGATCGTGCCAGATCAACACATCATGGAGTTTGTCAGCCAGCCTAAAAACGTACAGGTACAAGCTATAGGGAGAAAAGGCCTGTATGAAAACCAAAGGGATTACCCTGAATGTAGCCAGCTGTGAAAAGATCAACTTTGACAGTTTGAACGATCTAGTCCTGGACTATAGCGCGGACCTAGAAGAGAACACCCCAAAAAAGACTGAGGTGCAGCAACTCTATCACAAGGAATAAACGTCAGTGGCAAATAGAGACAGACCCTTAAGAAAACACAGAGACGTTTACAGCAAGAGGGTTCTCGGTGGCAAGAGGCATTCGGTGGCAGCAGCCAGGAAAGCAGAGTGAGCATGATTGGAACACGCAGGAGGAGATGCTGAGGCTAATGGGGGGAGCACATGGACATCATCAGGTGTCTGGTGGAGTGGCAGGAAAGGCAACTAGAGCACAGACAACCGCTGCAGCCATTGTATAACCGCCTACCTTCCTCCCCATATTCCACATCCTCCTCACCCAGACGCCCAAGAACACGGGGAGGGAGGCTCCAGACACCCAACTCCAGAGGATGGCCCAAGCAACAGAAGGCTGTCATTCAAACAGCTTTGATTTGTAGTGTAGCTACAACAAACAATGTGGCCCTGTCCTTCCCTACCCCACCCGGGCTACCTTGTCACTGATCTCCATTTTTTTTTTTTTAAATAATGAATAGATTCAAAATAGGGACTTTATTTCCTTTGGCAGCTGTGGTCGAAGTGGAAAGGGGGATTGGCTTACAGGGAAGGACATTCAACAAAGGAGGCGGTTTTGCATCAACACACACACACGTCACACCATAGCCTGGTCAGTCATGAAACGGTTTTTCAAAGCTCTCTGATGTGCAGCGCACCTAGCTGTGCTCTTCTAATCGTCCTCATGTCTAGCTATCCAAAACTGGCTGCCAGGCGATTTGCCTCAACCTCCCACCCCACCATAAACGTCTCCCCCTTACTCAGATATTGTGGAGCACACAGCAATAACAATGGGAATATTGGTTGCACTGAGGTCTAATCTACTCAGCAAACAGCGCCAACGCCCTTTTAACATCCAAAGGCACATTCTACCACCATTCTGCACTTGCTCAGCTCAGCCTATAGTTAATCTGCTCCTTACTATTGTCCAGGCTGCCTCTGTATGGCTTCATGAGCCATGGGAACAAAAGTAAATATTGGCATTTCAACATCCCCAATGGCAATTTTCTGGTCTGGGAAGAAAGTCCCTTCTTGCAGCTTTTCGAACACCCTGGAGTTCCGAAAGATGGAAGCGTCATGCACCTTTCCCATCCATCCCACGTTGATGTCTGCGAAACGTCCTTTGTGATCCACCAGTGCTCGCAACACCATTGAGAAGTACCCGTTGTGGTTTATGTACTGTTTGGCAAGGTGGTCCGGTGACAAGATAGGGATATGCGTCACCCCACCACAGTTAGGCAACCCCATTGCAGTAAAGCCATCCACTAGGACCTGCACATTTCCCAGAGTCACTACCCTTACTAGCAGAAGTTTAATTGCCTTGGCTACTTGGATCACAGCAGCCCCCACAGTAGATTGGTCCACTCCAAATTGATTCCCAACAGCCCTGTGGAAGCTTGCAACACCTGACTGCTACGAGTCAATCGCCACTCGCTTCTCAACTGTCAGGGCAGGTCTCATCTTGGTATTCCTGCGCTTCAGGGCAGGGGAAAGCAACTCAAAGTTCCATGAAAGTGGCCTTATGCATGCGAAAGTTTAGCAGCCACTGGGAATCATCCCAAACCTGCAACACTATGCGGTCTCACCAGTCTGTGCTTGTTTGCCGGGCCCAGAATCAGCGTTCCACTGCATCAATCAGCCCCACTGCCGCCATGATGTCCCAATTGCCACATCCCATGCTTTCAAGCATGTCTGTCCATGTCCTCCTCACAATCATCCTTGTGCTGGTGGCTTCTAGCCAGGCTCTGCACATACTGCAGGATAATGCGTGAGGTGTTTACAATGCTCACAACAGCAGCATTGAGCTGAGTGGGCTCCATGCTTACCGTGCTATGGCGTCTGCATGAATAACCGAGGGAAAAAAGGCGCAAAACAGTTTGCCGGTGCTTTAAAGGAAGGAGGGAAGGGAGACTGTCACGTGTGGTTTTGGGTACAGGTCATCAATGTTTTGCCCCATCAGGCATTGGGAGCTTAGCCCAGAATTCCAGCGGGGCAGCAGGGACTGTGGGATAGCTGCCCACAGTGCACCACTCTGAATCAATGCTAGCCACTCCATCAACCTACTGTGCTTAGTGGGGACATACACGATCGACTGTATAAAAATCGCTTTCTAAAGACCGACTTCTATAAAAATTGACCTAATTTCATAGTGAAGACATGCCCTTAATTTTCACACACGGCCAAAGATCACAGAAGAGCGCGTTTGGGGAGGGTTGCCCTAAATTCCTTAGGAATCTATTAGTTCAGAGTTGTAGTGATCAAATCAACCTGCTAACTACACTTTGAAGTTTGTTTGAAACAAAGCTAGGATGCTATTAAAAACCTCATGTTTTCAAGACTGTCCTCTTGTAACAGAAATTATCTTGAACAGAATAGCTGCTGGATTGCAAGACGAGGTATGTTGCTGGTTTTTAACTCTGAAAATATATATTATATGTTACTCTTTGTCCATGCTATCCTTATCAATAAGGAGACATTACCTTTATATACAGATCTGGTTAGCATGGAAACGGCAACATGTAGCTGCATTTTGCCAGGGACAGGTAAAACCCCATTTTTAACTATAGTTGTGCTTAATACGGTTACATTTAAAAAAATTAAAAAAAAAAAAAAACACACACACCAGGTATTACACAGGTTGTATAGGGGTTTGATGCATTTTGGAAATACTACCAATTAAAAATTTTGCTTGTTCTTTCACCCAAAGGTCCAGATACACATGGGGGAAAACAGAATAGCCATGTGCCAGCATCCCTGTACCTTGTGGTGGAAGGTAAATTTATGCAAATGGTGTGTGTGTTGGTGTGTTTTAAAAAAAAAATTAAGTTGGTTTTAATGTTTAAATTATTGGTGATTCAGGGCCTCTGCTAGAGAAGTGTGGGCTTTTAAAAATATTTTGTTGCAAACTTACTTTTCAAAGTTTCAAACTAACAGGGTTTCTTATTCTGCAAAATGTGGTGTGTTTTTAAAAATAGGTTGTTTGTCTGGTTTAAAATAGTTTTAAATTGTGAGTTTGTGGCCTCTGCTAGAGATAAGTGTGAGATTTCTTTAAAGTATTTTATGGAAAACTGTTGGCTTTGTGTGTTTGAAACTACTGGGTTTTTTTATTCTGTGCAAAAAGTGGTTTAAATAAAAGTTGGTTTTAGTGTTTAAATGGTTGGCCATTTAGGGGGCCTATGCAGGACAGTTATGATGGGAGATTTAAAAAGAAGAGGTAATTTTACTTTAAAAGTATTTTATAAGCATGGTGGAAACGTGCTTGTATTAAAAAATGTCTAGGTTTTGGAGAAACACTAGTGGTAGAAATAAACAAAACCTGAGTGTCGTGCAACCTGAAATGGATTATTTTGTATAAAGCTATAACTTTTTAAATAGAAAAATACCCAAATGAGTATTTATGTAAGTTTACTATAAAACAGTCTTGTAATGATGTCTGCTCCACAGTACAGTCAAAACATGAGAGACCCTTAGACCAAAGGGTAAACAAGCTCAAAGGAGAAAGGAAAGACAGCTGAAAAGGAAAATTCACTAGAATCAACAATGTCCGACAGATGGATGAAGCCCAGTAAATGTATTTTGCTTATTAGTTTGGTTGTTTTATGCGGTTTTGTGTTTTAAGCAAGTACATAGGTGTGGGCGAGAAAGATGGTAAACTTAGATTGTGGTTTCGGTGAATTTTGTAAAAGATTTCCCTAATCAGGCATGGGCAGCTCTCCTGATGATGCGGTAGTCAGAGCGACAGGGACACCTCCACCAGAAACGCCAAAGAACCAGGAATCCACTCAGACCTTTAACCACCACCACCACGCCAATGGAAAACAGCAGAAGCAGCATCAGGGCAGTCCAAAGCTCTACTACATCAAGTCCAAGGACAAAACAAGAGACACTGGTGAAAAGCAACGATGCAAACAACTCCAGTTCCTCAGCGGTCAACACCACAACAAGCCCCGAGAAAACTGAGCAAAACCACACACATTCACAAACCTGGAGCATGCGCTTTAGGGGTTGTGAATAAAAAAAGGGAACTGAAAGTTCCTACAATGCAGGGATCTCTCCTTATGAAGTATCTGACAATTGTTGCAAACTATTCTTCCACCTCCGTAAGCTAGACACAACACTTCGGTATTCTAAAAAGATTTGGGGAAAATAGGACTCTTCATTCAAAAATAAGTTGAATGACTGTCTAAAACTGTGTGATAAATCTCAGCCTTACGTGGAGAAGGGGCACAGGTGTAAAGAGAGACGCTGTAAGTAGTGTCAGGGTTTGATCGCTAGGGATATAGACAACCACCTGTGTTTTATGGACAGCATTAGAAAGCCTGAATCATCAGAAAGTATATTTTTACATATTTGAATTCATGCAAGACACTGGGTTGCCTGTGCCCAATTACATTTGTGCAAGGTCCCTAAAGCCAGAAAAATCCTAGAAATTTAAGGGCGGTGAGTGTCTTCCTACCTTTAAGACCTTTATTGGCAAAAAAAGTTCCAGGACTACACATTTATAGCACACAATTCCAAAGGTTACGATGCGTACTTCGTTGTTAAGACAGTTACTGAAGGAAAAGATGTGCGTAGAACTGATAACTCAGGGTAGTAAACTGTGTGTGGAAGCGAAGGCCCTAGGCCTTCGTTTTATAGACACTTGAAACTTCTTGCCCATAAAGCTTAGCAAGCTCCCGCAGGCGATGAGGTTTGACTGTTGCAAAGGTTATTTCCCACTTTTAACACTTTAGAAAATCAAAAAGTTATGTGAGGCCTATGCCCAAGGTGGAACACTATGGCGTTGACAGCATGATGCCCAGGGACAAAGCAGAATTTCTTATCTGTTGTCCCAATGTCAGTCATGAGACGTTTGACTTGCAGAAAGAACTCACGTATTATTGTCAGCAGGGTGCCAAAGTTTTGAGATGGGCCTGTATCTTGTACAGAGAAGAAGATGGAAAGGACAGATGGAGATATTGTAGAGAAAGGCCCTGATAAATTCAGAGGTAAAATTGTGTACAGATACTCTCCAGTACATAACCCTGGCATCTGTCTTCATGGCTATGTACAGGTTTATGTTTTTGCAGCCTAACACAGTAGCTCTTCTTCCTCCAGCCAAATATCACAGGTGGAAAGAGATTCAACACCATCTATTCAGTGGCTGTTGTATACCTCTCAAAGGAAATATACAGATACGGCATGCTTCGTGGGATAGGGAATTACAAATTGCCCCCTACTTTTTAGACGGTTACGCTGTCGTTGACAAGGTACACAGCCTTTGTGTTTAAACAGCTGTTTTTTCCACAGCTGTGTCACCTATTGTGGAAAAACACAGAACCCTATGACGGGGACAACTTTTGGGTTGACGACAAGAGGCTCATAGTATCCCAGCTAGTGCACAGATGAAGAAAAACAAAAGCATGTTAATGATTTCTAGTGGAAAGAAGGCATGCGTTTACGCCAACACACGATCACATTGAACCCTGCTAAGCACCAAATCACTAAAGGGTTTAAGTTCTGTGGGGTAAATCTGGCCAAAGAACAAACCCATCCAATACCAGGATCGAGAGAGACCCTGATGAACTCTTTCAGTACTTGTAATTGGGGGGGGGGGGGGCGTGGAGAAGAGAACAAGGTTTCATCCTGGGAGTTTGTCAACGATGAAACAGTGTGCGGGTCTTGAAAGTATGCAATAGACCGGTACTCAGACTCCGGCCATATCAACATCTACATAGTCTGTTTCAGCACCGCTTATGCCCGCTTAGAACTATACAACCTGCTAGACAGGCCACAAGAGCGGTGCCTGTACCACGACACTGAATCTGTGATACATTTGTGAAAAGGGAGGGTGACTGGAACCTTCTTCTGTGGGATTATTTAGGGGACCTCACAAGCAAGATCCTGCCAGATCAACACATCACCAAGTTTGTGTCACCTGGCCTGAAAACGTACAGGTACAGGCTGTAGGGAGGAAAGGCCTGTATGAAAATCAAAGGGATTACCCTGAATGCAGCCAAGTGTGAAAAGATCAACTTTGACAGTTTGAAAGATCTAGTCCTGGACTATAGTGCGGACCTGGGAGAGAACACCCCAAAAGAAGATTGAGGTGCAGCAACCCTCTATCGCAGGGAATAAAAATCAGTGGCAAATAGAGACAGACCCTTCAGAAAACGCAGAAAGACGTTTACAACAAGAGGGTTCTCTGACAAAGGTTTAAAACCCTGCCCCGTGGCTTTTGAAAATGGATATGAGGTGGAAACACCCCTTTTCTGTAATTCTCACAGGGCCTAGCAACTGCAGGAAAAAGTTACTTTATAAAAATTGTGTTGGATAACGCCGAACAAACAGTGTCTGTTTGCCTGAAAACATTGTGTGGTGTTACAGTTGCTGGCAACCTCTGTATAAAGAACTGCTCAGTAAATATCCCTTTTAACTATTTTGTGGAGGGGCTGGCCGATGCTTTTGACAATGACCATTTGTTTCCTACCAATAAAGTAAATATGATCATCATCGAGTATATGGTGAACTCTGCTTGTGAAAGCGATGAAACAGACTTTGCAGGTATGTGCATCACAAGAACTTAAGTATATGTATATAGTTCAGAACATATTTAGTCAGAGAAAAAAAGTTACACTATTCATCTAATGCTCTTGGGCAGTCCTATGGGGCAAAACCCACCCCAATTGATAGAAGTTGATGCGAGGAGTTCTTGGGGAGGATCCATTGTATAGTGCAACAGAGGGTCCTGTGGCACCTTTGAGACTAACAGAAGTACTGGGAGCATAAGCTTTCATGGTAAGAACCTCACTTCTTCAGATGCAAGTAATGGAAATCTCCAGAGGCAGGTATATATCAGTGTGGCGATAACGAGGTTAGTTCAATCAGGGAGGGTGAGGTGCTCTGCTAGCAGTTGAGGTGTGAACACCAAGGGAGGAGAAACTGTTTCTGTAGTTGGATAGCCATTCACCGTCTTTGTTTAATCCTGATCTGATGGTGTCAAATTTGCAAATTAACTGGAGCTCAGCAGTTTCTCTTTGGAGTCTGGTCCTGAAGTTTTTTGCTGTAAGATGGCTACCTTTACATCTGCTATAGTGTGGCCAGGGAGGTTGAAGTGTTCTCCTACAGGTTTTTGTATATTGCCATTCCTGATATCTGACTTGGGTCCATTTATCCTCTTGCGTAGTGACTGTCCAGTTTGGCCAATGTACATAGCAGAGGGGCATTGCTGGCATATGATGGCATATATAACATTGGTGGACGTGCAGGTGAATGTATAGTGTTACTAAGACATGTTCCTAGCCTGATGAGTGGCTAAACCAATTCCTCAGAGGCAAATGTCAAGCCGATGCCTCAGCCAGGTGTCAACAAAGTCAATGGCCATCACCTGCTAAGTGGCTATTCACTGGCAGGAAAAAGGGCATGGGCAGAAAGTCTTCATCTTAGCAAACAGCATGGGGTTCCCTTCCACACAGGCTGCCTGTCTATGCTCCCAGCTGCAGATGCTTCTCCAAGGGGGAGAAGAGGATTATAAAGAGAAAGGGGAAACAACCCAAGGGACCCTTCCCCCTTGCTCTCTGCACTGCACCAGAAGGAACAAAAGAATTGGACGTTAAACAGAAGGGGTCTAGGCCTAGAAAAGTTGGCCGATAGGGCTGCTGTGAGCATATTGTGAGAAAAACTTTGCTTTGAATTTAACACATTGTTAAGTTAAGCATTAGTTGCATTTGCTCTTTGTCTTGTAACCATTTCTGATTTATGCCTCATTATTTGTACTGTCTGTAAACTTGTAATTTATCTAATCCAGTGTGTCTGGGGAACTACATTTGGGATAACAGGACATGGGCATATCATTCCCATTAATAAAATGGCAGACTTTATATGAGCTTATATTGTCCAGGAGAGGGCCAGACAATACAGGACACATTTGTGGAGGAAAATCTGGGACTGGGTGTGTGCTGGGGTCACCCTGTGGTATAGTTCAGGCTGATAGGTGCTTGGATGTGACTGACAGGCCGCAAATGCCCACAGACACAGATGGGAGTGACTTCCATGCTGGAGGCTACAGCAACATAAAGGGCACACACACACACACACACACACACACACACACGTTAGAGGGCAGGGGCGACAGCTATTCACTAGTCTGGATTGTACTCTGGGTATATCACAGCCATTGTTCCCTAAAAATGGAATAGGTTAACACTGAACAGTGACAATACTCCGTCAAGATATGCTCTGCATTTAATAACTTCATGAGCTATAGGAACATGTCAGTTTCCCAGTTTCCTGTACAGATTTATCAAAGGTAGGATGTAAGCGTGGCAATAAAGGCACGGATCTTTATTTCCTGGCCCTGTCACGTGGCAGGAGTCTGCATCCCAGCTCCAGCGGCTATGGTTAAGACAGACCCATTGTCATGCATACAGATATGCTGAGCGATGGATCTGGAGATGGCGGAAAAGATCGAGCAACAAAGATTTCCTGCACAGTAGACATGGTGTCTATGTAGTCACTTTAGTCTTTGTACTAACGTTCTACAAAATACATGTTTCAGCTATAGCTGCTTTTAGCCTGAGCCATCTGTTCTAGTGTGAAATCCTCAGCTTTGAAACGGAAAAGCATGCTTGTGCTGGAGGGGTCCATTAATTATTTTGCCAGAATTTAGAGTTTGACTCGTGAAACACTGAAATGCTTCCTGCTGATTCATCTGTTGTAGCTTCCCGGGTTTCAGTGTTCCATTTACCTCTGGCGCCTTGTCTATATAGGAATGGTAAGTTTCCCCATACACACATTTCTATTTTCTCCCTTTAATCTTTCCTTTGATCTATTCACCTGCCTAGAGGGGGCTTTCATCCTCTTGGTTTTGCTATTTCCAAGTCTGCAATCAGGATTGCAGTCCTAAAGGATCTGAATATTTCAGACTGGCCCAGTTACACTGGGATTATAACTGGTGCTTTCAGTATAATCAAACATGCAACCTGTCCTCCCAAGGGCTGTAGGTCAGAGCCACTCGCCATCTGGTGGCAGATGTGCCAGCTTGTTCCTCTTCTCCTTACTTGGAGAATCCTGACTTATCTGCCAAGCCAACTAAAAATCACAATTCATTAACCAGGCAAGCACCAGGTGTCTAATCCATTGCCTCAGAACCCTACAAGAGCCAATTTAGCGGTGTTCTGAACGGGGATAAGTGGCTAGCAGGTAGTTTACATTTCCCAGAGCTCCTGCCTTTAGTGCTCAGAAGCCAAATTACAAGTCCCCTGGATACAAATAAAGGGAGTTCTTGAAACTAAGCAAGTTCAGCAAGCTATTACAGAAAAAAAAAAGTGTTTCAACCTTTCTGGGTTTGTCTACCTTGGAGGAGGGGACACCGGAAGCCATTTTTGAAGGCTTACCTTGCTTTAAGGACTTTTGGAAAGTATATTAGAATAGAAACTGACGGCTTTTTGTTAGAAGCCATCTCAGGAAAGAAAATTTCAAGAGAAGAGCAAACATCTTGTCTTGTCGGAATGTTGGCCACTCCATACAGTAAGCAAGGCCACGGATAGGTTGCCCAGAAACTTGGAGACCTTGGTTTGAGTCCTACAACTAGTATCCCCGCAGCACTATTGGCAACATAAGTACACTGAACTATAATGATCAATTGCAGAACGCAGCCTCTGAAATGTATACAGGCTACTGACACGAGGTGGCTATTTTACAACTGTTGCATTCCTTCCCTCATGGGAGGGAATGCAACTGCACTTTCAACTGTGCAAAGCAGATGAACGTTGCTACAATGGAGGCCTCTTGTATAGCTGTACAGTGAGAAGAGCAAAGTTTTGCTGCAATTTGTGGCCTCTGTCATGCAGCAAGGCAAGAAGCCTTGAGTCGGGACACATCTCCATATGTTCAGCTAAAATCTCCCTCTTAGGCCTTGTTTATATCAGAAGGTTGCACCAGTAGAGGTTGTCTATGTCAACTGTTGAGTCCACACATTTCTTCTCCATAAGTGGTTTTCTGGACTTCCTTCAGTTGCAGTTACTCTGTTTTCAAGCAACTCAGTTGAGGTTAAATAGGTTTAGTGACAGTGTGGGTGTCTCGTTTCCAACTAAACTAAACCAGGACAAGAAGTTCTCCACTGGAGACGTGAGTGGTCGGTTTACCTTTTCTACACTACTGTAGAGTTATTTGAAGCCAACAGTCATTTACCTGTTCAAATAGCACCGGCAGACACCTGGGTGCCATTTTTGTAGTAAGCCGCTACCTCTTGAGATTCTAAGCAGTGTAGTTTGATGGAGTTAAATTGATGGAAAAATTCTAATGCAATTTGTTAACTAATGGCTTGTCTAATCCCATTGCTCCAAGTCGGGCCTCCTTGTAGCTCCTTAAATAAATCCTTTACCACTGGTTTGTGGCTACTTTAAGCCCATTAAGCTCTTAATATCTTTCCTTTAGAGTCTCACCATCTTTCTGGGAATGAAGGTGTCCAGAACAGGACTTACTCCAGGAATGTGACTGCTCCTAAGAAGCAAAATTCAGCAAGAGTGTTGATTGTTCCTCAACTCTGGAAAAGTAGAGTTCATTTAACTTGCCCTGCGACGGTCTAAATGGGACACATGGGTTAACCCTGCTCCTTTAGAAGAAAAAACCCACAAGTTCAGGAATGTGCTGGGCTGAATGCAAGAGCTGCCACCTTCTAATAAGAACAGTGGACGATTTGTAGCTTCATTTCTTGGGTCTGAGCAATGTAAGGATTTGTTACCATCATCATATGCACTGGCCTGGCACTTATTCCTGTTAAGAATGCAAATGCCCCGGTTATGCATTTGGTTACGGCTGCACATAAGAGTGTGAATTCACATCTGTTCAATAGAATGAGTAGTTAAGAAGGCTCTTCAATGGATAATCAATGAAAGCGAGAGCTTTATTGCTCAGTTTAACTGTCTAGAGACCTGACTACTTGTTTAGCATGTAAGAGAGGAATGGTGATTGTTAGAGGCAACGCCTCACTGCATATATGTTAGCAACTAGCTTCCTTCAGTATGTGGATATGGGACACTTCCCCCTCTATGCCGAAATGGTTCATGTGCTGCTGCTGATCACACGAGTTTATCCATTCTCACAGCAATGTGTTTTGCTCAAGCCATCTCTTGGCATTGGTTTCCTACCACAACAGCAAAGCTAGCTCTACTGATGGCACATTTCAGGCTAGGCCTTAACTAAGTGGCAACATCTGGTCAGAAAACAGCCAGAAAGTCCAAGAGTGAAGAGAACAAGTGTCTCTTGCAAGCCCCCAGCCCTGACATGACAGGTTAGCCTCAACCTGGCGAGGAAAGGCTGTTGTAGCAGCCTCTGAGTCTATGGCAACACCTAGGAGTTGACCCCCTTGCCTCTTCAGACGCTCCAAGAGGCTATGCAGCCTGGCAGCAGGCAGCCCACGATGAGAGTAAGCCCTCTTTTGGATAGCTGTATATTTCTATAGCCAGGAGTGAACTACCTTTCCTTTGAAGATGGGGTAGTTTGCACTGGCATTTAAATTAGTTTTGCATCCTTCCTTCTGAGGCAGAGAAATCTATGAATGCCTGACATGTGTGGCAGCTCGTGTTCAGAGTGCTTTACGAACATTGATCCATGCAACACCTGGAGTTGGCTGACATCCCATTTGTAGGAGCAGCTTGCCCCAAGGCCATGCTACCCAGGTCTGGCTCCCAAGTGGTTTCTATTTTATAAGCCTTTGTTTCACCTCTAGCAGTACAGTGCTTCTTTAATACAATGCAAATGCTAACTGGTCTCTGACCTTCTAAAAGTTTCTGATCTGAAGCAGTTGAGAGCTCATCTTCAGCTCCAAACTGGTGATTTTCTCTGATTACTTATGTGCAGTACCAGATCTAGCTTTTGGGAAGCTAACTGGCCTTTTAAAAAAGTTTAAGGTGGTTTGAACATGGGGCACAGATGTTTGTGATGCTTTATTTCATGTAGCTCTAGTTTTATCTGGAATGATTCCTTTTAGATGCCTTCCTACACCCATTGTTCTGCACATTTGGGTGGAATTCATGCCCCCCCTCTTGAATTAGGAGAAGTTGCTCCTGAGATGGATTTGTTAGTTTCTAGAGGACTTGGACAGATTTAGCTACAATTGGAGTTGAATGTTTTGAAGTTGATTCATAAGCACACCATTTCATTGCTCCCATACAATTCTGTTCTATTACTAGATCTTTGATGGAAGGTAGCAATATTTTAAACATTAAAAACAGTCCTCTTGGGGACATAATTGTCAGATTTAAGGATCAGAAGTTATATAGGCAGCAATTAAAGTATGGGAACTGAATCGATCAAAGTTATGAGACCCTGTAACTCTCCGATATTAAAATGAAATGGGAGAACTATGTCTGCAAGAAAAACCCAATGATTTAATCATGAAGCACCGTAGGGGGTGCTGAGAAGGCTAGCATAAAGCTGTATGGTAATGCCTGCATCAAGACATTGGAGAAGAGTTAAAGGCACCATTAACATGATTTGAAAAAAATATATATATATCTCAAGCTTTGACTAGCAAGGGCAGAATACTAAATGGAAACAGGACTCCCAGTATGGTCTCATTTTCTGAGATTAGTAAAAACGTCATCAGATTGCCTTGCCAATTCAAAAGAAGCAAGAAATCATAATTAAGATGAACAAGACATTGATTATGTTGTTACCCTATTTTTGTATCATTCAAGACTGTCTACACCCCAGCCTGTTTCCATTTAATGCATGGAGTGGTCTTAAATCTATCCAGTTTGATTTTGACAAAGATTAAATTGAACAATATGCACGTTCAGGAAAGCAGGTTGATGTTCAACTCGGACTGTTAGTAGTGGGGCAAAGAAACCCTCAATATAGTATATTGTTTCATGAATCTTAAGGTCAGGTTCCTTTTCCAAAAGGTGCTGTTTGCTAGGAGTTTATGCTCATTTTATATTCCTGGAAGGAAATCAGCCTGCATTCAGTTCCAAACAGGTTTTCTTTATAAATATTTGATGGTTCGACGTGAAAGAAAAGCCCTAAAACTAGGCAATCTTGGTTAAGATATGCACTAGGTGGCTCTATTCAAGCCACCAGTTCAACTTTCAGTTGAAGGGGAAAAAAAAAAAAAAAGTTTAGAGATGCCAGACAGTAGTGCCTTTAGAATCCTAACCAGCTCCAACTGGAAACTGAAGTAAACTTGCTAGTCACTATTTTGAGCATCAGAGGGACTTAATTCCATATTAGGGGGAAAAGGACAAACTGAAATATTAAGATCTCACCTAAAAATTGGTCAGATGTTGTGCTATGACTAGAATGAAGAGTTTTCATGGAGAAAAATAAGCTTCAAGACCACAGAGAAGCCACTGGAAATCATTGTTTCAGACCTAAAGGAAAGGTCTGTAGCTCAGAACTGCAATGCTTTTCATAAGGTGCACTGCCAGCTATCAGGCAGCAGCCAGTACCAGGTGCTTCAGAGGAAGGTTCAAGAAGCCCTGCAGGAGGCAGTTGAGATAAACCTCGAGTCCTAGAAGGGCTTTTAGTCTTTACCTTTGGATATTTTGGGATTGATAAAAGCAACGTCCACTTTTTCTAAATCCTGCTAAGCTCTTGGCCATAGTGACATCTTGTGGCAAGGAGTTCCACTGTGCGGAAAATTTCCTTTCTGGCTTGAAATTGAAGAGTGGTAAATTTAAACAGATGTTCTCTTTACCATCGCTAAAGAATAAGGGAAGATAGATTAGAAACTTCTAGCCGTTCATTCTGCATACCTTTACCATGTTTCCTCTATTCATCTCCTCTCCAAGATTAGTCCCAAATCTTCAGTATTTAATGGATTCTGTGCTTCTAATCACTCAGCCACATCTGAGTCCCCTTTCTATCTTTTGATATCAATGGACTAGAGCTAAAATAGTATTCCAAGTGATGCCATACAATTGCTTTATACAGCAGCACTGTAACATTTAATATCCTTTTATTATGCATCCTAAAAATAAGTGGTTTCCTTTTTTTAAAAAAGCACTACTGCACATTGAGCAGAAGTGCTCAGTGAACTGCCTACAACAATACCCTGGTCTCCCACTGAGCTGTTTAGAACCCCATAAAAAGGGTGTATGAATAGTTCACATCCCTTCCAGATGTTGCATGTCAACATTGACTCCATCTGCTCTCATGTTGCCCATTTCTTAATATCCTCTTGTGCAGGGACTTAATTTGGCCTGTCTGACTGGTTTCGCAAAAAAACTAATATTCTATTGACACTTACTGGGATTCTCTGAATGGGACTCATTCCTGGGGATTGGCTCAAAACAATTCGCTTTTTCGGTCAGTGCTAATGTAGCTACAGAGAGCTGAAGGCAGAATTCCCCCCCGCCCGCACTGTTTAGTGTCAAGGAGAGACTGGGAACTATAGCTACAGTTTGAGTACTATGCTGGAAATTGTTAATAGCTGCCATGGAGAGAGTCTTTGATCCAAAGACTCAGTGACCTGATTAGCACACCTATTGGTTTTAAACACCTTTCTTTCAGGCTAAATGGAAGCAGCAATTAACCTGCTTCATGCAGAGAGATAGGTAGAAACAATAGAAACTACTGCCCAAGGCAGTCTGCCAGATGCCAAGACCTGAGCAAAACCTAAACCAGGTAAAATTACAAAGGCAGGAGCTAAGTTTTGGGTTGGTGTGAAAGGCAGAAAGCGAGAAGCCGTGGTGAGTGTGACACTGAGCTGAAATAGAATGCTTCTTGGGCACAGAACTTGGAAATGCAGACTTGGGAATTTCTGAGCAAGGAAACTACCTGTTTCTTCTGTTTACAAAATATACATACAAGACTGTTTGCCAGAAGGCAATAGAACAGTACCAAAGAATACCTCTGACTTGTATCACCATGCCTTCTTAGTTACACCATTCTTCTACTTTGAGACTCAACAGAGTTAAGCAGATTCAAAATTACTGTTTCGACTCACATCTAGCACTTAGTCTCCTAAAAGCTAATTATAAAGTTGCCTGGCTTGGCAGTAGAAGTCCAACATCTTGTGATGGGAAAGACTCACTGTGACAAACTCTGCCCTATGTGAGCTAGGGAAGATCACATTTGGTGATTACAGGGCCTTTAAATATTAAGACATTCCAAGCATCCACACTTTTCAGATTTGTAGTTGAGACAATGACTTGCTTTTACTGAAAGCAAAGAATGGTACCTCTTCCCAAGTTAGATCTATAGACAAGATGAAAGATTCCTCAAGTGAAATTGCTACATGTCATATCAAAGGATAAAGAGGTAACTATAGTGAAGGATGGAGCAGAGCTATTTAAGGCTGGATATTAAAGCCCACCCCAATCCAGATTTCAAGTTAGTGTGAAGAGAGCAAAATGTTAGTTTAGCTCCTCACAGTTTGGGTGCCCTCAGAGGTTGGATACTGATTTACTAAATGGTCATATTGCACTGCCACTATACTAACTATTCAGCCTGCCATCATGCTATGTGGCATCAATCCTCCACAACGCCTACACTGAGCATGCAACTGATGTCTACCAGCTTATTTGAGTTGGTTTCTAGTGTGGCTTCTTAAATGACTCCTACCTAGAGAGGTGCTTCATCTAGAAAACCCAGTAAGTTCATTTTAATAAAGTAACCCAAGGAGATTGCTGCCGCTGCATTTCACCTGATTTTAGTTCAAAATTCTGATGGTACACCCAAAAGTTTCAGGCAGGCTTATAATGGTGAATGGTTTTATTGATTTAAAAAAGGTACATTTGAGGTTGCAGTAGGAAAAGAGGGTGAATATGGCAAAGCAGTGCCTTTGTGTAGCCTCTTCCCCACCTATGCTGAGCCAGCAATCCCAAAGTTGATGTCTTTACTGGTAATATAACTAGAAGAAGCCACTGCTGTCTGCATTTTGCAAGCACCACTTAAACCTTTAATAGTTACAATCAATAAAGGGGTTTCTGTGTAAGTGGACAATGGATTCTGCTTATTTTGTATAATCATCATGTATTCACCGACACTGGTTTGTGGAAAGAATGCTTTTGATTCTACTTGACAGCAAAACAAAGTGCAACTCAGATACAGAAAAGTATGTTTGGAAACCGAGCGGGGGGTGGGGGAAGCAGTTTTTGAGCATATGTCTATCCATAGGATTTCTTAATGCCCTCCTCACTAAGCCATAAGTCATTTCAGCTCATGTGTTTAAGTGCATTGCATTTCTAAGCGCAGGAGGGGAAGCCCACCTGAGATTCTAGAGAAACTGGGGACCAGAAATCCACTCACTTGCTATTTACTTAGATCTGCTTTTTAGTTACTGCAGTGCATCAGTCCAGACCATGTTCATGTCTTGCATGACCCCTCCAAGGCATTTCATTAGAGCAGGGGGTCTGGACCCCTCAGGGGGTTGTGAGGTTATTACAGGGGCCAGGGTCACAAGCTGTCAGCCTCCACCCCAAACTCTGCTTTGCCTCCACCATTTATAATGGTGTTAAATATATTAAAAAGTTTTAATTGATGAGGGGTCCACACTCAGGCTTGTTATGTGACCAAGGTCACCAGCGCAAGAGTTTGAGAACTCCTGCATTAGAATCATAGAATCTCAGGGTTGGAAGGGACCTCAGGAGGTCATCTAGGCCAACCCCCTGCTCAAAGCAGGCCCAATTCCCAACTAAATCATCCCAGCCAGGGCTTTGTCAAGCCAGGCCTTAAAAACCTCCAAGGAAGGAGACTCCACCACCTCCCTAGGGAACCCATTCCAGTGCTTCACCACCCTCCTAGTGAAATAGTGTTTCCTAATATCCAACCTGGACCTCCCCCATTAGAGCAAGGATGCATCAGCAGCTAGTTGCTAGCAACTAGCCAGCCTTTTCCTTTAAAGTGTTTTCTTCTAGAAAGAGATTGCTTTATATAAATCAAGTTTTTCAGTGAGCGGTCATTTGTAGCTGCCCCTGTTCAGAGTAAGGGAATGTTTTTGACTCAGTATGTCCTATAGACAATTGAAAGGCCAAAACGCTGCAGCAGTTAGAGAAGAGCTCGTGGTTGTCAGAAAGCACACATTCCAGCTAATTACTCACACCAATGTAAAGATGGGAATTAGATTCTGTTCAACACCTGAGCTAAAAAGACTTCTACACCATACCAGCTTTCCACCTGAGTCACATACACTCATTAACCTAGATTCCTGATAGGTAGGACTGTAGACATTTATTATAGCCACTAGAGGTCAGACTGCCCATTCATAAATCCGGATTGTCTTCACAGCATTACACAATGGAGTTTCCTTTATGTTCCCTGAAGTTGTTTCACCCACATAACACACATTCCAGGATATTAACTAAATTAGTTTTAAGAGGGAGAATGTATGTTGCTATCAGCTTCAGGTGCCAATATTCATCTTGCTTAGAATAGGGAGATTAGATTAAGTAGGTTTAAAAAAAAATTCTAAAAACCCTTCCCTCAATGTTTGAGGAACAAAGATAAGGTTGAGAAGACAGCAAGTTACCATGTGGCAATAGTTACTAACATAATAGGCTTAGGAAGGGAGACAGAAGTCAGGAGAGGTTTCTCTTGTTGAGCTGAAGTCCTGTACAGCTCAAGATTAGAGCTAAAGGCTCCAGAGGTCTTAATGAAAGAAAAATTCTCAAGTTTCTATACAAGAAAAGTCAGGCCCTTGTCTGATACTAGATTCTAAAGACCCAGCCTATTTGTAGTGAAAACATCCATATTTAGACTTCCTGGCTAATTTAATAGTCCCTCTAAGTACATGAGAGAGAAGGATATCCTGATTTATATAAACTAGTTAAACCTAATTTAGAGAGGTCCCTGTTCAGATGTTCTCAGCTCTTCCACACTCATTTTGAGCTAATGGCTCCTATAGTCTCTCCCCTATCCAAAGATAAAAGCGCTGCTGGAGTTTAGGTATTAAGAAACTGAAGCATTTTAATCTAACTTCTAGCCCTAATATCTGCAAAAATTCCTACACATCCTTCCTCCCCATAGAGCAATGAAACAGCAGGTTTGCTCCCTGTGAGTTTTATAGGAAGAAGGAGGCTGATAAATTGGGTTTAATCAGCAGCAGCTGAGAGGCTCCCAGACCCAGTAAACACCTGTTTTCAGGCAGCCACGGCATTCTTTTCTTAAAGAGACAGCTCAGGCAGTCTGGGGAGGGGAAAGAGTCTGGATTTATGTTCCTGATCAGGATGGAGACTCTTTTTAATTTCATTTTAAATAAAGTTATTTCAGCATGCAGCTGTCTCTATTGTATTTATTTCAGGCACTTCCCCACAGTTATTTTATAGCTGATTTTAATTACTCTCTGCTGTTTAAAAAATAACTTTGACAATGTACAATCATAAATTAGCCATCTTCAGCTTCCCAGACTCACAACTCTGCCACTGTAAAAGACGTCCTTCAAGAAACCATGAGCTATGGGGAAACACATCATTGTAGAGAAGGCTGACTAGCAATACAGAAAGGATGATGGATAGGATGATGTTATTATAGATAGAGCTGGCAGTAGCACCTATTAGTTAGGTTGCCCAACATTTTCCATTATAAGACCCTGTTTTCAGTTGCTTATCACTTTTGCCAAATTTTAACCCTTTGGGCTGAAATTTTTGATGCTGGGCGTCTGCCCCTGGCTAATTAGTTTTGGGAAATTTCAGCCAAAATGGTTTATCTGTTTCCAAGAATGAAGCTAAGGAAAAGTACATTGTTTCACCTGTGTTAAAAAATTATTGAGGCCACAATTGAGCTTGCTCCATCCCAGAGGCTGAGGACGACTTTCCCTGCAATGGAAACTATCCCTAACACTAACCCTGCAATGGCTGCTCCCAGCTGCTCAGGACCAGGGCTGGGCCAAGCACTGGAACTGAGAATGGGGAGCCCATCTCTCCTGTGCTTTCAATGATCCCCCTGCTGGCACCAAGAAGGGGAAAGTCATCTGATTTGAATGCAAAGGGGACAAAAGGCAGGCTGGAGGGAAGAAAAGGAATGGATTGAGGAGTCTAGTGAGGGGAGAGAAACTGTGATTGGTAGTTTAAATGGGGAGACTAGGATGAGTTGGGCAAGGAGACTGGGAGCCAGAGGGAAAGGCAGGCTGGGAATGGTTAGGCAAAGAGACTGTGGCTGGGAGCTGGGTGGGAAAGATTGGGAGCCAGAGTGGGAAGTGTAAGCTGGGGGGCAGTTGGCTGGGGGCGGTGGGCGCTGAGATCAGATGAGGAGCTGGGGAGAGGGAGGAAATTGGGACTAGCTGGACAACAAGGCTGGGACTGGCAACCAGTTGGGGAAAAGGGTAGGGGGAAAGAGAGCCAGATATGACAAGGAGCAGGGATGTGGGGGGAGAACTGGGACTGGTTGGGTAAAGAGACTGGGACAAGGAGTCAGAGTGGGGTTAGGGAGACAGCCTGAGATAGGATGAGGCGCCTGGGAAGGAACACTGGGAGTGGGAGCCAGTGGGGGGAAGCTAATAGACAGATCAGACGAGGAACTAGGTTGGGGGGAAGGGAACTGGGACTGGCTAGGTAAGGAGACTGGGACTGGGATGAGAAGCCTGAAAAGTGGAGACTGGGACTGGGTAGGCAAGGATTATATTTATGGAATGGATCCCTCCCTGAAGGGCCAGATAGCAGTCTGGCATTCATATTAATCTGGAGAATGGAGCCAAGGCTCAGAGTCTTGGTAGCAGGAACAGAGGGTCCCTCTCTGCAGGTCTATACATCAGCCTGGCATTAATGTTAAAGCTGGGGGATGGAGCCAGGCCTCAGGGTCTCCATAGCAGCAACAACACTAGCAACAGCGGTTCCTCCCCCCCATGTCCACGATGGTATCTTGGAGTGGAATGTAGGTCCCTGTTTTGAGTCACCTGGTGTTGTTGGAAACACGTGTGGTAGGAGAGAGAGTCCCAGAGGGGCTGAAGTTCTGGCACATGCAGGTGTAGGAGAATCGGGGGCAAGGAGAGGAACCACATTTTGGTAAACAAAGTGGATTCATTCGATGGAAGATTCCTTAAAGTTATCGTGCAAATCCTCCTCATGAGAAGTCATGTCTGACAGCATCGGTCTTTCGGGCAATTGGTGATGCTTGAGCAGCATGCAAAATTGCTGCTACACAGGAACAGAGTGGAAGTCGGTTGGTTGACCTCAGCTGGCCATTGAAATATTGTTTTTGTTTTAATCCGTGAATGGAATATGATATTTTAAGAAATTACCATTCTGGCTATTTCAGCTTTACTTTACCTGTGAATTGTCATTTCGTCATTTGGGTCACACCATAATATGCCAACGTCGGGATTTAAATTGGGAAACTGAGTCACAGGTCCACCCAATTTAGGCTTAATCAATTTTTGCCTTTATTTATACAATTTCAAACACAATTATTGTCACTATGGTATCTGAACACACATTTATGCAAGGAAATAATACCAGACAAGATGGAATGGGTAGAGGACCCAAGTTACCACATGCCAGGACGCTGGGAAGTTCTCCTGTATTTGATGATATCCATCACCTGCCCTTATCCCTTGGTCTTGTCCTTCAGACCCATCCTTCAGTTTCTGGTCAGGTGTTTCTCTGATTTGGGCCTTGTTCACTTGGATTATTATGAATGTCCACAATCTTTATTCCTTAACTTTTCTCCAATCAGCTTTTAGCACATCAAGGGTTTTATGCAACCCATACATTATGCATGTGCAAGCTTTACACAATTTCTGCATTTGTTGCTGTTTATGCAGTTTTAAGTCATGTTGTTTTTTGTCACCGTGTTCCTGGGTCATCACAGAAATAAGACTTCTTTTTACAAACTTGTATATTGTATAGAGGAGGGCTAGATCAGTGGTTTGAGCTTTAGCCCCCTAAACACAGGGTTGTGAGTTCAGTCCTTGAGGGGGCCAGTTAGGGATCTGGGGCAAAAATCAGTACTTAGTCCTGCTAGCGAAGGCAGGGGGCTGGACTTGATAATCTTTCCAGCTCTATGAGATAGGTATAGCTCTGTATTTTACCTCAAAACTTCCAGCACAACTACCTTTTTGCAGTCAGCAATAACATCATTTTAAGCAAATCAGCAATTCTACGGTATGTAAAATACAAATTGGCAAAACCACTTATGCCAGCAAGGCCTTGGCCTAAGTGTTACCTCATCTAAACTCATTCACTATCCATAATTACAAATCATTAAAATACAGCTATCAAAGCTTTTAATCCTACCACTTAGCAATTCTTCATTTTGATATTTCAATATCAAATTCAGTATGTGTAGATCATCCTACCCATTTAATCTATTTGGGGTGGGGGAGTTATAGAAAACACAATGCCCCTTTTCTGTCAAAATTACTTATTTTCTTTAAACATGGGTATTCAAAGGCCTTTTTCATTCAGGATCCAGTTTTGTCTGTGAATCATTACAAAAACAAAAAATGTCATTAGAAATTTCCCTGTGTTCCATTTTGAGGGGTGTCTTAATTTAAAGCCTTGATATTTAGTTGCTTTTAATGATACCACAACACTAGTATGAGAAGAGATAATGTCCCTGCAATTAGAGTTCTGTTGCCGCATCAGAAGTAAGATCCAGAGACTGTGTGTTGCTGAAAGAGGTTTGCCCTTTCCAGTAGTTGCCTGTTAGCGAGCGCTGGAGTCTACGGGAGTTAAATTCCCAACTTTTATTCGGTTTTGTAACTCGCCTGATCAAAAGCCCATTGCAGTCAACAGGAATCTTTTCATTGGCATCATTGGGCATTGGAGCGGGACCATAATAATTGTGCAATAGCAGAGGAAATTTGTTCTCCTGAGATCAGAGCTCTTTTGTTTGCATTAACCAAGACCTACTCCCACTTTTGGTTCCAGAGAACCCATTGTCTACCTGTGTGAATGCGCATGAACTGAATGAAAGTGTGCCTTGTCTATGAGTTCTCAACAGATGCAGACCCCTCTGCAGAGGAATAGCAAAAGTCCTAGACCTCACTAATCCCATTTAAGACAGGTTTATAGTGGAACTTAAGTGGCGCATAGCCTTCTATTCAGAGATTAATTTCACCCAAACAGATATGACCATGAAAATAAATGTCATTCAAACATACACCTTTTCTAACTTCAGAACCTGGGAAAGTCTTGGAAACCACTTCTCACGCACACAAATTATGAATCCTGTTCAAAGTGAATGTGTACTCACCATTCTAGTTGTGGCTCTGCCATCTGCAATAGGCTTTCCTTTCTAAGCCCTATCAAAATAAACCCTATTGACAAATAATATGCAAATAAATTAGTAAAACTGGACTGAATAGGCTCATTATACAGCAGCTTGATCCCTTATTTCACCAGCATTACTCCACTTTTCTTCAAATAATAATTCCATGTACATGCTTGTTTTCGGTAATCCTGTCTATTTCTCTTATCTCTTTCCTGCTAATAACCAGATTCAGTACCTACTTTAGCGGCCGTAGAGGAGAGATACATTTGTTCACAGCAGTTATTAATATTCCAAACATCTTCCCTTTATTTGATATAGTGTAATTCCGGACATTTTCTCAGTACTGAGAAGATTGGATTAATTGGAATGTAACTGAAATAAGTCTTGCATCAAGACTTTAATTTCAGACCCAAAAAATAGCAATTTAAGGATTCCCAGAAGATTTGGAGAGGGTGACCTTTTGCTTTGATAATCTCTCCAGCACTGTACCATAAATGCAGCAACTAAATTTGTTCTGTGTTATAGGTGTGTGAAAAAAATGTGGGTCAAAACCTGAGATTTAAGGATTTGGGTCCTGGTCATTATCTTCCATTATAAAGCTGATGGAATGTTGATAATGAAGTCCTGCCTTCCTATTGGCTCCTGTACTGGTCTTAGATTGCTAGTCATGTAAGGTGAACCCTATTTATAGCCATGGCAACAACCAGTCGAGGTGTCTAACTTTCCAACATGTAAGAAGTTATTTTATTTTTTCTTTACACTTCTATATTTTTCTGGTTAGTAACAGCAATAATGATCTCCAGGCCATGGATTTCCAAGCAATTAGGGCCACATTGTGTATGGGCAGGCCTGAGGGGATGGGATTTACCATAAGGGGAGGGGTTTGCCATGAGGAGGTGGGGTTGGTGCTGAGGGGGTGGGATTTGCCAGCAGGGGGCAGGGTATGTTGTGAGGGGAAGGAGTTTGCCATGATTGGGTAGGGTCTGTGTTGAAGAGGAGGGGTTTGCCATTCCACTAATCTCTGGAGGATGTTAAACAGAAGCTACTAAAGTTATACATTTGTAAATCAGCAGGTCCAGAAAACTTGCATCTAAGAGTTTTTAAAGAGCTGGCTGAGCCACTCGCTAGATCATTAAAGTTGATTTTCAATAAATCTTAGTTCATAGCTGACATTCCAGAAGACTGGGAGAAAGTTAATGTTGTGCCAATTTTTAAAAAGGGTAAATGTGATGACATGGGTAATTATAGGCCTGTCAGCCTGACATCGATCCCAGACAAGATAATGGAGCAGTTCATACAGGACTCGATTAATAATGACTAGGGCTGTCAAGCGATTAAAAAAAAATTGCGATTTATTGTGTGATTAATTACACTGTTAATAATAGAATACCATTTATTTAAATATTTTTGATATTTTCTACATTTTCAAATATATTGATTTTAATTATAACACATAATACAAAGTGTACAGTGCTCACTTTATATTTATTTTTGATTACAAGTGTTTGCACTCTAAAAAGACAAAAGAAATAGTATTTTTCAATTCCCCCATGACAAGTACAGTAGTGCAATATCTTTATCATGAAAGTTGAACTTACAAATATAGAAATATGTACAAAAAATTGCATTCAAAAATAGAACAATGTAAAATTTTAGACTAGCAAGTCCACTCAGTCCTACTTCTTGTTCAGCCAATCGCTCAGACAAAGAAGTTTGTTTACATTTGCAGGAGATAATGCTTCCCACTTCTTGTTTATAATGTCACCTGAAAGTGAGAACAGGCATTCTCATGGCACTGTTGTAGCTGGCATTGCAAGATATTTACATGCCAGATGCGCTAGAGATTCACATGTCCCTTCATGCTTCAACCACCATTCCAGGGGACATGCATCCAGGCTGATGATGGGTTCTGCTCAAAAACCATCCAAAGCAGTGCGGATGTTTATTTTCATCATCTGAGTCAGATGCCACAAGCAGAAGGTTGATTTTCTTTTTTTGTGGTTTGGGTTCTGTAGTTTCCGCATAGGAGTGTTGCTCTTTTAAGACTTCTGAAAGCATGCTCCCTACCTCGTCCCTCTCAGATTTTGGAAGGCACTTCAGATTGTTAAATCTTGGGTCGAGTGCTGTAGCTATCTTTACAAATCTCACATTGGTACCTTCTTTGCGTTTTGTCAAATCTCCTGTGAAAGTGTTCTTAAAATGAACAACAACTTGTGCTGGGACATCATCCGAGACTGCCATAACATGAAATATATGGCAGAATATGGGTAAAACAGAGCAGGGGACGTACAATTCTCCCCCAAGGGGTTCAGTCACAAATTTAATTAACGCATTATTTTTTTAACAAGCATCATAGGCATGGAAGCATGTCCTCTGGAATGGTGGCTGAAGCATGAAGGGGCATACGAATGTTTAGCATATCTGGCACGTAAATACCTTGCAATGCTGGCTTCAAAAGTGCCTTGCAAATGCCTGTTCTCACTTTCTGGTGACATTGTAAATAAGAAGAGGACAGCATTATCTCCTGTAAATGTAAACAAACTTGTTTGTCTTAGCGATTGGCTGAACAAGAAGTAGGATTGCGTGTACTTGTAGGTGCTGAAATTTTACATTGTTTTGTTTTTGAATGCAGCTACATAACAAAAAAAATTTACGTTTGTAAGTTGCACTTTCAGGACAAAGAGATTGCACTGAAGTACTTGTATGAGGTGAATTGAAAAATACTATTTCTTCTGTTTATCATTTTTACAGTGCAAATATTTGTAATCAAAATATACACTTTGATTTCAATTGCATCACAGAATACAAGATATATATGAAAATGTAGAAAAACATCCAAAATATTTAATAAATTTCAATTGGTATTCTCTTGTTTAACAGTGCGATTAAAACTGCGATTAATCACGATTACTTTTTTTAATCGCAATTAATATTTTTGAGTTAATCGCGTGAGTTAACTGCGATTAATCGACAGCCCTAATAATGACATAAAGGAGGGTAATGTAATTAATGCAAATCAACATGAAATAGATCTTGTCAAACTAACATGATATCCTTTTTTGATGAGATTACAAATTTGGTTGATAAAGGGAAGGGTGTTGACTTCTGTAAGGCATTTGACTTGGGGCTGCATTACATTTTGATTAAAAAACTAGAACAATTATAAAATTAATATGGCACACATTAAATGGATTTAAAACTGGCTGATAAATCTCAGAATGTAACTGTAAACAGGGAATTGAGCAGGTCTGTTTCCACTTGGGGCCCACCAGGATTGGTCCTTGGCCCTATGCTATTTAATATCTTTATCAATCACCTGTAGGAAAACATAAAATCATCACTGATAAAGTTTGCAGATGACAGAAAAATTGGGGGAGTGGTAAATAATGAAGAGGACAGGTCATTGATTCAGAGCAATCTAGATCTCTTAGGCTATGTCTACACTACAGACCCATGCAGGTGCACTCCTCTGCATCTTCGGGGCACTTCGGCGGCAGGTCCCAGAGCGAGTGAAGGACCTGCCGCCGAATTTCCGCCGAAGACCCAGAGCGGAAGGACCCCCCGCTGCCGAATTGTTGCCGAGGATCGCAAAATGCCGCCCCCCAAGTCCTGCTGCCCTAGGCGACCGCCTAAGGTCGCCTAGTGAAAGCGCCAGCCCTGCTGAGAACAAAGAATGTAGGCCATACTTACAGTATGGAGGATTATACCTTGAGAAGCAGCAACTCTGAAAAAGATTTGAGGGTAATGGTGGATAATCAGCTGAACATGAGCTCCCAGTGTGATGCTGTGGCCAAAAGAGCTAATGCGATTCTGGGATGCATAAACAGGGGCATCTCAATTAAGAATAGAGAGGTTATTTCACCTCTGTATTTGGCACTGGTGCAACGTTACTGCAAAACTGTGTCCAGTTCTGGTGCCCACAATTCAAGAAGGATGCTGATAAATTGGAGAGGGTTCGGATAAGAGTCACGAGAATGATTAAAGGATTAGAAAACCTGCTTTATAGTGAGAGACTGAAGGAGCTGCATCTATTTAGCTTAACAAAGAAAAGATTGAAGGGTGACTTGATCCACAGTCTGTAAGTACCTACCTGGGGAACACATATTTGATAAGGGTCTCTTCCGTCTAGTAGCGAAAGGTCTTACGTGAACCAATGGCTGGAAGTTGACGTTACACAAATTCAGATGGGAAATAAGGCATAAAATTTTACCCGTGAGAGTATTTAACCGTTGGAACAATTTACCAAGGGTGCTGGGAGATTCTCATCACTGACCATTTTAAAATCAGGATCAGATGTTTTTCTGAAAGATCTGCTCTAGGAATTATTTTGGGGCAGTTCTCTGCCTGTGCTAGGAGGCCAGACTAGATGATCACAATGGACCCCTCTGGCCTTGGAATAGATGAATAAGGGAGTAGGGTCTATGGTGAGAGGAAGGGGTTTGTCATGGGGGAGTGGGATTTGCCATAAGGAGATGGGGTCTGTGCTGAGGGGAAGGGATTTGTTGTGAGGGGGCGGGGTCTGTGTTGGGGGGTGGGTCTGTGCTGAGGGGATGGGTCTTGCTGAGGGGGAGGGGTTTCCCTTGAGGAGGCGTGGTCTGTGTTGAGGGGGCGGGGTCTGTGCTGAGGGGGTGGGGTCTGTGCTGAGGGGAAGGGATTTGTTGTGAGGGGGCGGGGTCTGTGTTGAGGGGGTGGGGTCTGTGCTGAGGGGAAGGGATTTGTTGTGAGGGGGCGGGGTCTGTGCTGAGGGGGCGGGGTCTGTGTTGAGGGGCGGGGTCAGTGTTGAGGGGAAGGGATTTGTTGTGAGGGGGCGGGGTCTGTGTTGAGGGGGCGGGGTCTGTGCTGAGGGGAAGGGATTTGTTGTGAGGGGGCGGGGTCTGTGTTGAGGGGGCGGGGTCTGTGCTGAGGGGAAGGGATTTGTTGTGAGGGGGGCGGGGTCTGTGTTGAGGGGGCGGGGTCTGTGCTGAGGGGGGGGTCTGTGCTGAGGGGAAGGGATTTGTTGTGAGGGGACCGGGTCTGTGCTGAGGGGGGGGGGGGGGGGGTCTGTGCTGAGGGGAAGGGATTTGTTGTGAGGGGGCGGGGTCTGTGTTGAGGGGCGGGGTCTGTGCTGAGGGGAAGGGATTGGTTGAGCGAGGGAGGGGTCGGGGTTTCCCTTGTGGGGGCGGGGTCTAAGATGGAGTTGTTGAGGGCTAGGGTTGCCAACTTTGTTTGGAGGAATTCCTGGAGATTTCATCACGACATAATCTTTAATTGAAGATTAATCTTGATTTCCCGGAGACTCCAGGACAATCCTGGAGGGTTGGCGACCCTACTGGGGGGGGATCTCTCCTCGGGGGGGGTGACACGCCCCCGAGAGAAGCGCGGCTAACGCTGGGGGCGGAGTCACTCCCGAGGGGCGTGGCCAGTTCCAGAGGGCGGGGTTAGCCGCGGGGCCCTACTCCCGGCCCGGCCCGGCCGCCCTTTCTCGCGCCTGCGCGATGCCAGCCTGCGCGGCCGCGAGTCCCGGATTTAAAGGGGCCGCGGGGGCGGCGGGGTTGGCCTAGGGGCCTGTCAGTCCCCGGACTCTCCTGCCGCGGCTGCCGGAACCAGGGGCGCGGCGCGGCGCGGCGCGCGGGGTAAGTGGCGGAGGGGCCTGGGGCTGCGCGTCCCCCGCTCCCTCCGGGGCCCGGCCCGTCTCCCCCCGCCGGCCAGAGTCGCTGGGGCAGGGCAGGGCAGAGCGGCCTGTGCTGTGAGACTGCCCGGCCCCTCCCCCGGCTCCCTGCAGCGGGCAGTGCCCGGCGCTGCTGCACACCCGGCCCCACAAGCCGGGCACGGGCCTGGCCCGGCCCGGGGCACTGCGGCGCGGAGTGCGGGCTGGGGGCCTGCCCAGGGCTCGCTCACGTGTGTCTGTGCTCAGCCCCGAGACAGCACTTGGGACCATACTTGGGGGCAACTTACGCTGCTCAGAGACTTAGGAAGGCGCCTTGGTTTGTTCCCCTTTTTCTCTGACTTAGCGTTGCCTCGAGGGATCTGTATGCCTGCTGCCTTCAAGATCCTCTTCTCGCAGACCGCCAGGACACTAAGCAGAAGGGAAGGACTTTGCTTGCCCCAGAGACAGGCTTTTCTACTGAGATTTGAAAGCTGCCTTCTGGGTCTCCCTGTGGCCAGCCCATTTACTTGGTCCTGGTTGCTGGTAAGAAATAAGTCTCTTCTTTCTGCCAGCAGAAGCCGGGGAGCTTGTGCTGAAGACTTTGCTGTTCCTTCAGCTTTGCGTGTTTGGCATCGTAGGGTCTGCACAGTCCCTGATGAGATGGCGGAGCAGAGGTACTGCGTGGACTATGCCAAGCGCGGCACAGCCGGCTGCAAGAAATGTAAGGAGAAGATCTTGAAGGGGATGGTGCGCATTGGGAAGGTGGTCCCCAACCCCTTCACAGAGTCGGGCGGGGAGATGAAGGAGTGGTACCATGTGACGTGCATTTTTGAGAAGCTCGAGAGGGCTCGGGCCACAACAAAGAAGATTGAGGACATCACAGACTTGGAGGGTTGGGAAGAGCTCCAGGATCCGGAGAAAGAGATGATAAACCAGCATATCTCAGGTGAGATGCTTGAGGGAGAACCTCTGTGCTATTGTCTTGGGCCTTAATAATCTGTAATATTAGGCAAGTTTCAGAGTAGCAGCCGTGTTAGTCTGTATCCGCAAAAAGAACAGGAGTACTTGTGGCACCTTAGAGACTAACAGATTTATTAGAGCATAAGCTTTCGTGGACTACAGCCCACTTCTTCAGATGCATATTAGGATGTAATATTAGGCAATGCTGTATGTCAGTGATTCCTACCCAACAATATATGGACCAGTAAACGGAATTGCAGTTCTTTGTGACTAGTTTGGTTGTCTCTTCCTCTGTATTATGAGTCTCTAGGATGGCTGCTTTCCATTCAGTGGTGCTGTAATCCATCCTGGAGATTGAGAGGTGTGAAGTCACAACATAGATTTGAAGAAGCCCAAGTTCCCTCATATACAAGTGAATGGCAGGTGTGAGGTGCTAGGAAGTATAGCTAAACTCTTTAGTTAAATTAATACTTGCTCAAGAAAGATTGGAAGTTAGTGTTGTATGCTGTAATTCCCCAAACCATTTTCAGTTGCTGTCACGTAGTTGCCCCTGCCTTTACTATCTAATTTTTCCTAAAAATGGCCTGCTTGCACTGAAGTTGGTAGTTTTTGCTTTTTCAAACATCAGTATTGCTTCTATGCTTTTTGTTTTCTACAACACCAGTTATTCCACTGAGTCGTGATTTTTTTTCCTGTTCCCAATCTGAATTGAGGACTTCCCTTCACAAATTTCTCATCTTTAAGCCCTTTCCTTGAAAAGCTTTTCACCTTTTGGAGTCAGTCATCTAATTTAGCTGTTTAATCAGTTGACAGTGGTCACTGTTGAAAGAGGAGGAGTCTTGTATCATTCCACTGGGGAAAAGTGCATTGCGTCTGCAGTTGTTACAGACCCTGGCTACCTTAGAAACCATCTAAGAATCAAAACTTACTTTTTTTCCAAAGAGGTTGTGGCAGCTAAGGCTTTGGAGTGGATCCTTCCTCATTGCTCCATGATACTCGGGGTATGTCTTCATGACACAGTTAACTTGGGTGATTGTCTGGGTTAGCCTAGTTTGAGTGTGAGCAGCCATACCACAAAGTATACCTGAGTTATTGTGTCCTCACTGGTGCTGCACCTTCACTTGTGTATCACTAGAACTTCTAGGGACATATCCCATGGTTCTTTGAACTGCAGGGAGCTGAGGTGCTCTGATTTCCCAGTGAGTTGAGAAAACTTGTCTGTCCTTGGGGGCAGTTGAGGGGAACTGTGGGAAGTCATTGGAGGACTATCAGTACTTGAGCTATTTATTATTTGTATTACCGTGGTGCCATGTTCATGGACCAGGCCCCCGTTGTGTTAGGCATTGTCCAAACATAGAACAAAAAGAAGGTCCCTGCCCCAGGTAGCTTAGCCTGCATCGTCACTGAAAAATGGGAGGATTACCAGCTTGAGTGAAAGTGGCACCCAGACTCTAGCCTATCCCCCCAGATGGGCCAGTTAACCCAAGTTTAAAGCATCCCTAAACTCACGTGAGAGTGTTTTATGTGTGGATCGGAGGGGTTAGAGGCAACATCTAAACAAGTGCCTGAGTTAACTCTGCAGTGAAGAGAGATTCTCAGAATTCAAGCACTAAAAGAGTGGAAGAGGGAAGCACTGTTGTCTAATGGTGAGAGCAAGACACTGGGAGCCTCAAATCTTGGCTACCATTCCCCGCTAGCTCTGTCTTGCTGTGAGCTTTGGCATATCACTTAACCGCTCTGTTTTCTTATTTGTAAAATGTTTACCTATCCCCTCCTTCCATGTGTTATGCAGGTTAATTGTTTGGAAGTTCTGACAGAAGTTGCTCATTGCAAAGTATTGTAAATTACTTACCTGATTTCGTTGTTGGGGATTACGGGTTGCGTTGACCCCGATGCTTTACCTCTTACTGTGTTCTACAGAGGCCAATTCCAAGGCTGCGACCACACCTAAGAAAAAGGCGACAATCCAGACGAAGATCTCCCCCAGTGGACAGATAACCAGTCCCAAGAAGGAGCTACTAGCTACCCCCAATCCATCACCAAAGAAATTCTCTGGCTTCACAGGTGGGAATTATGCTGATGCTGGGGGAACCTTCATTCCTCTTATAACAGCATTAGCAGTGGAGTTTCAATTTGAGTCAAACCTCAGGAGTTTATATCTAGTGAATAAGAAATGATTTAGTGGTAACAAAACTTTATATTTTATTTACTTTGTGTAGACAAAGTTAAGTGTTTTCTAAGCTGTCAGTCATAAAAGAACTGATGTTTGCATTATTTTGGTGATAAATTATTGGAGATATCCCATCTCCTAGAACTGAAAGGGACCTTGATAGGTCATCGAGTCCAGCCCCCTGCCTTCACTAGCAGGACCAAGTACCGATTTTGCCCCAGATCCCTAAGTGGCCCCCTCAAGGATTGAACTCACAACCCTGGGTTTAGCAGGCCAATGCTCAAACCACTGAGCTATCCCTCCCCCTTTTGATGTGTACAAAAGGGATTAAACCTACCAAATCTTCTGCCCAGAAAGAGTAAGGAGACTGGAGAACTGTATTTATAAGTCTAGATCAGTGGCTTCCACTCTTTTTCATTTGTAAGCCCCTAAAAAATGCAACCCCCTTTGGAAATCTTAGACACAGTCTGCAGACCCCCAGGAGCTCGTGGACCACAGGTTGTAACCACTAGTCTAGATCAAATGTTGACTCCAGTTATCTGTAATCAGAAGGACCTGCACCTGTCAGTGGAAAAGCTCTGATTGACATTAGGGGGAGCAGGATCTGGACTCAATTGTATGCATGAACAATGATGTTATTTTGAAACCTATAACTGAAGTGGAGAGCATTTTTATTTTGTGACTTACGCTGGCTACCTGGCTGGTTCTTTGAAGAGCCTTTGGGATTTGGAAACTGCACCTTTTTCTATGGAAAGAGAGGCTGAAATAAACCAGGTAGCACAATCTGGGATTTTTTTTTAATATTTAGTGACACTTGTTAAAGTAAAATCACTTTCCCTCAAAATTGCAGAAATGTGAGCACAGGCCTTCTTTGCCTTGGTACCACTGGAAAAAACTTCATTTCTAAATGAAAATTCAGTAAATGTGTTTTATTGTATTGGACAAACTCTAGTTTTGTAGGTTATTTCATCGTGCTCAGAATTGTATAACAGAAGCTAGAGATGGAAAGACTCCATTATTTCACCCAGTCTTTCTTGCCCATATAGGATTCTCTTATGCTGTTTTCTAGTTTTGTCCAGTTTAGCTCTAAGAAATTGAGCGTCCATCTTTCTTTTGGGTGAGGGAAGGGAAACCACAGAGTTGGCAAGTGTAGAAATAAATTTCTCATAGTTTTCAGAATATAACTGTCCAGAAGCTGTGCAGATCTCTTCATCCCTCCCAAGTGGAGTAGTATCCTGTAACTGAAAGCTTTTGTAATAAGTTGCGTATTTGCTGATTAGTTCCTGAACCTTAGAATCATAGAATATCAGGGTTGGAAGGGACCTCCGGATCTAGTCCAACTCCCTGCTCAAAGCAGGACCAATCCTCAACTAAATCATCCCAGCCAGGGCTTTGTCAAGCCTGACCTTAAAAACCTCTAAGGATGGAGATTCCACCACCTCCCTAGGTAACACGTTCCAGTGCTTCACCACCCTCCTAGTGAAATAGTGTTTCCTAATATCCAACCTAGACCTCCCTCACTGCAACTTGAGACCATTGCTCCTTGTTCTGTTATCTGCCACCACTGAGAACAGCCGAGCTCCATCGTCTTTGGAACTGCCCCTTCAGCTAGTTGAAAGTAGCTATCAAATCCCCCCTCACTCTTCTCTTCTGCAGACTAAACAATCCCAGTTTCCTCAGCCTCTCCTCATAAGTCATGTGTTCCAGCCCCCTAATCATTTTTGTTGCCCTCCGCTGGACTTTCCAATTTTTCCACATCCTTCTTGTAGTATGGGGCCCAAAACTGGACACAGTACTCCAGATGAGGCCTCACCAATGTCGAATAGAGGGGAATGATCACCTTGTGAGCAGTAAAGAGGCCTGGGTTTAGTTAATTACGTTATTGCTAGGGTATTGATCCTCTTGTCTCTAACATCAAGACAAACAGATGCTCACTGGGTACACAGAATAATTACATTATTACAGTAGAACCTAGTTTATCCATAGGCAACTGGAAATTGGATTGTGTCCCCTCAAGTTCACCTGTTGCATAGTAAAACAAATTTCAAATTAGTTAAATCAGGGGACTTGGAATTTGTTTTATTTGGATGAACTGGTTGTAGTGTACTTCAGGAGGCCGAATCCGGTTTGTGGCTCGTGGGATGGGCTCCATCTTGGCATCTGCCTCTGGAAGTTGAGTGGGAAGAAATGAAAAATGGTTAGGGAGGGATCATAAGGGAGCCTGCAGCTTTGTCAAGCCTTTTCCTTCCACTGAAGGTTGCCTTTTGCTGTGAGAATATTGGGGAAACCTGATGCTGGAGTGGAGAATTGCCTATACAGTGAGAATAAAATAAAATTATCATGCTGACAGATGCTTTCTCATTGAGATTTTAACTTTATTTCATAAATTCCAGAAAATTCTCATGTGCTCGGAGTGCAAAGTACATACTAAAGTAGTTGAATTTTTTGTTAAAAATGCACATTCAGATTTTTAATCATGATTTTACAAATCTCATTGCTGTGCACTTCACTACTCACGTCTGAAGCTTTGCCAGCTTGTTGGGATTGTTCTTGCTTTTCATTTGCCTGGACAGTAGTGACCCTCATCTTCAAAGTTTGTACCCTATCATCCCAACCCTATTTATCAAAAGTTAAATACATGCTGTGTCTCCTTTTGTACAGTTAAACCGGGCAATTCTGATGAAGCCCCTGAAAGCTCTCCCCACAAGTCTAGCCTCTCTGCAAAGAAGTGTGACCCAAAGCACAAGGATTGCTTGCTGCGGGAGTTCAGAAAGTTGTGCGCCATGGTTGCCGAGAAGCCCAGCTATAACGTGAAAACGCAGATCATTCAGGACTTCTTGCAAAAAGGAACTGCGGGAGGTGTGTCGGTGTTGGGAGGGCATCTGAAAATACTGAACGGCAAAGGCCACCCAGCTTTATGTCAGGGATGGGGACAAAGGACAATCAAGTCCATGAGTAAGATATGATTCACAGAGGTGTGCGCTGCACCACTTTTGTCTCTGTTGTGATGTGGGCAGTGCCTACAGTGTGGACTGCCTTGCTCTCGTCTGTCTTCTAGATAAGAAGTTCAATAAGACTGGGTCCCGTGGTGGGATCAGGAGAAATTTTTGTAGCTGGTGCTAAATTTGCAGTATCAGAATTAGCTATGGGGGACCAAGTGGGAGGTGCCCTTGAATGTAGAGTAGTACCCCATAGGGCAACGCATGGTGGGCCGTGGTTGTGTTGCTGTACTTACCTGCTGGGCCCCTGCGTACATGAATCTAGAGTCTGTCGCTGAGACCAATGTCTGACAGTTTCTAATGATGCACACGCCCTTTTCCAGATGGCTTCCATGGTGACCTCTACCTGACTATTAAGCTGCTATTACCAGGTGTTATTAAAAGTGTTTACAACGTGAACGACAAGCAGATTGTCAAACTGTTCAGCAGGATTTTCAACTGCAGCCAGGATGAGATGGTCCGAGACCTGGAGCAGGTCAGTAAAGAGATGGAGACCGCATGTTCGTTTCATCTCTTGCCGTTCAGCCCCTTGATACTGAAACCGTGCACATTTTCCTTCCCTTGAAAGGATTATAAGATTTCAGAGCTGGAGTTGGTGGTTCTCTTTCATCATAAAGCTTCCCACAAACTGGACCTCTTGTATAATGGTATTCCAACAGAATGCAGGCTAGCGTTATGATGCGCATCAGTTAACCCCTAGCATCCAGGACTAAAGCTATGCTAATGTAAAAGTTATGAACAATACACTGGTCACACTTGACACACTGAAATGTTTGCTGCAGCTACCCCAGGGGTTCTTATTTTGTCCCATTTAACTGATTGTTTTGCAAGGACTTACTTTAAAATAAAAGCAAAATTATAATCCAAACTATCATGATGGGTCCACTTCTGTAGGCTTAGAGGGTACTAGCTTCCAGTGAACTCAGCAAGAATTCACGGCACATAAACTCTACAAGATTGGATTCATGGTGAGGAAATTAAAGGCCCCAAATGTTGCAGTGGTGGAAAATCTAATGACAGCAGGACACAATGTCTGTCTTGCATATACCACTTAAAAAAGAAATGGCTGGGAAGACAGTCCCAGTGCTGCATCAGTGTTGCCCTTCCTTGCTCTTTGCTTGTGACCCATTCATAGAGGTCTGGCATCAGACTCCCTTTTTCCCCTCCTACTAAAGATCTAATTATTGACTCATACTTCATCTCCATCCCTTTTGCCTTAGTCTCCTGCCAAAGGTTTGATAAACACCCTGGTTTTGTTTGTTTTGGAGACAGGGAGATGTTTCCGAAACTGTGCGCATCTTTTTTGAAGAGAGCAAGTCCTGCCCTCCGGCTGCCAAAAGTCTCCTTACCATCCAGGAAGTGGATGAGTTCCTCACTCAACTTTCAAAGCTTTCCAAGGAGGACGATCAGCAAAGTGTGCTGCAGGATATCGCTAGCAGGTAGGGTGAGACACTGGTAAATCTGACTCTGAGGCCATAAACACAAACCAGTGCGTGGTTCTGATTATTTTTTAAGGGGATAAGGATCGGTCTCTTGTATTTAGATAACTGGTTTGAATCCAGCCCACATTAGTAGTCTTTGCACTCTGGCTTTTTGACAGTCTGTGTGAAATGTGTTGGTCTCAGTGCAGTTCCTAGTGGATAAGTGTGCACATTAAAAACTATAACCACAATTGTTACTGATGAAAAGGCCATACAGACTGAACTTGCTCCTCGCATCTATAAAGGGTCCTTCAATGGCAGAGTTGAATCTCATTTGAGTACTGATCAGCGTGGAGAGCATGTTGCTTTTGCTCATGGTGCGTGTAAAGAATTTCAGTCTTGGCTATCAAGTCAGTATCTAGCACCAGCACTGAGCAGAAGGTCAACAGAGAAACTTCTGATCTAATCGGAATGTAAAGCTGCGGTTCTCAGCCACTGTGAGGGAAGAAACCCTAAAGAACCTGGGCATGTCTTGCTTGATCACCATATAGGTTCTGGCTATGGACCAGTTACCATATTTTTAATTTACATTAATTTGTTACATTTTAAAATGAAGTTGTTAACAATCTTTCTACAACTTCTGTATATGAAGAAATAGAATTACTGTAGGGGTTAAATTTGAAGGACACTGTGAAGTCCTTCAAGCCATCTGTTTTTGGGCCTGTAAGAGTGTAACATCTCATACATTTTTGTTCTTTGACCATAGTAAGGCTTTTGAATTGATCCTTCCAGACCTGAATAATGATAAACACTTGGGCCAAGGTGTTCCAGCGTAGCAAATTATTTTTAGTGCTTAACTTTTGAGATACCTTAAAGGGGCCTGATTTGCAGTGCCCAGGACTTTCTGAAAATCAGATCCGTGAAAGCATCTCACGTTGGACACCCAAAATCACTTTTAAAAATCTGGACCCTGATATTTACCATGCCACACAGACTTGGTGTCACTCATCTGTCTAAAGTCAAGTATTTGATACTTCATTCCATCTATACTTAGTTCATGATTCAACTGATGTGGATCGGAATGCTGCACAGTGCAGAAGTCGGCGTTTAACCTCTTTGTCAGTGAGACTGAACTGTTACCACCATCCGTTTTTTCTCAACTGATGTGTGATAAGAGCTCCATGCAGCTTCCTGTTTGCTTTTCCTAATGGCTGTGTGTCACGTACTTGTTTCTTGGTTTTTGCAAATATGCTCTTATTCGATTGCTAGTTATTGCCAAAAGAATGAATTCCTTGGAGTTTGCAGCGAGACCTTCTTGGGTTTTTGCATTTTCCCAGATTCTGCATGTTCTCAATCTTTTTGGTAACTCTCCTTTAATTTGTATTGGGGTTGGTCTCTCTTGTCCCTCGCTGGAAAATATTGACTTGAGAGAATCATCCTTTAACTGAGCTACGAATAGAGTTATAGGAAGTCAGTCAAATTTTCAGCTCTTCTTGGGTCCCAGGGCCAAGATCCCACTGAGATGACACTAATGCTCAACGTCTAGAACAGCGGTTCTCAAACTTTTTAGCAACCTGAAGAGACCCATTTTGATTAAAAAAAATTTCGTGGACCCTCAAGCTCCCCACTCAGCCCCAGGCCCCGACCCCACTCCACCCCTTCCCTCAAGGCCCCACCCCTACCCCTCCTCTTCCCTACCTCTTTCCACCCCCTCCTCCGAGCATGCCCCATCCCCACTCCTCCCCCTCCATCCCAGCACCTCCTGCACGCCGGGGAACTGAGAGTAGGTACTCTAGGGGGTCCACCAGCGATGCTGCTCGCCTCCTCCCCCTCCCTCCCAGTGCCTCCTGCACGCCGCTGAACAGCTGTTCCCCAGCATGCAGGAGGCACTGGGAAGGAGGGAGAGGAGTTGAGGGAGGGGCTGGCGGACCCCCTGAATACCCTCGCAGACCCCAGTTTGAGAAACGCTGGTCTAAAGGTTGATACAAACAAGTCTATCCTCTGACCTCTTACATAGCATCATTGCAAACTGCTTCGCAAACTATATGCGTAGAACAGCACTGGATAGCCCTCCTCCCAGAGATAACTGTATTAGCTAAATAACCCGTTGTGCAACAGTGAGAAAAGGGCAAATCCCGGTGTTAAATCCTGTGGTATCTTTAATATCTAGACATTTCACACACGGTCTCTTCTAAAAGCCTACTCACCACCACGTGCAGTAAATTGCATGGAACTCAGTTTCCTGCTGAAGGATGAAAGGTTTTGACCCTGCTGGGATTTGAACCTATGCTTCTGGAGAGTTTTGGAGCCTTATCCTAAAGTTTAGATCACTGGCTGAGCCATCCCCTTAATACATTTCTTTTGATTATTTGCATAGATTGTGGGAGCTGAGCGAGTGTTTCAATCAATACCAGACACCCTGATTTCAGTACTGTGCCCTGCTGAGTGCATGGCTTGTATCTGCTCTAACTTCAGCAGACAGTGGGCATACCTCCAACATGGACAGTGATCGTATTGCTGAAATGCAGCTATGCCATCTGCCTCGTGATTTGCATAACACACATGTAACAGTGAGATCAATTATACACCTCGCTTTCCAAGGAAACTGATGGGAGCTCCATTTCCTCAGTCATTCAGAGCTCTAGAAAGTATGTTGCAGTGACTGCGGGGCTGGTGGCATGGTTTTAAACTGCTCGTTATGTTATGTAACTGCTATTGTAGTGACACTATATAAGCTAAAAACTCTGTGGGACTCAAATTTGAAGAGGGTCCTCATCTTTAACTTCTGCGTTTGTGTAGTCATACTCTCATTCTGCTGCATTGTTTATCCCGTGGTGCTGAGGTCTGGAGCAGATTCCTTTCCCTATTATCAAGGGAAGGAGTAGTTCAGATGAACATCTTCTGATTGAATCATCTTTCCATTTTAGGTGCACGGGGAATGACCTGAAATGCATCATCCGGCTAATAAAGCACGATCTGAAAATGAATGCTGGTGCAAAGCATGTGTGAGTTCCACATTTACTGTGTGAGACGTAAAAACGGAAGCCAGCCGCAGCCTCCTTAACTGTCTGCAGAGAGGCTTGGCTTGAGAGAGTGACTTTCTTTTTCCCCCTTAATTGTTTAAAGGTTGGATGCTTTAGATCCTAATGCCTATGAGGCATTCAAAGCCTCACGCAATCTCCAGAATGTGGTGGAGCGAGTGCTGAGGAACCAGCAGGAGGCTGAGAAGTTGCCAGGTCTGAAGCGAACCCTCAGCGTCCAGGCCTCACTGATGACCCCTGTTCAGCCCATGCTGGTAACGTGGATTTCCTCATTACTTTGCATAGGAGGGAGAGATGAGGATCCTCATACAAACTGTCCTGAGATCCTGACCTTTAAGGATCAATAGATGCATAAATGGTTATGTAAGATGGGGTGCGAGGCACAGATCTAGTACCTGGCTTTTAAACTGCTCTTCCATGGAGAAGCCTGCACGAAGTGTGTTGTATAAGTGTTATTGTAGTGATGTGAAATAAGCAAAAATCTCTCTCTGGAACTCACGTTTCTTCAATTTCTCCTGGCTTTTCTTTGGAAAGTTTTGTAGAAAATCATTTCTGCTCTTTTGGGGCACAATGCTTCAGATAGTTAGTTTGTTTCTTTTGTTGGAACAAAAGAAACTAAATATTTCTTGGCTAAAAAAATCTTGGCTAAGTGGTCCCTAGAGGGGAAGAAGGTACTTACAGCCTCTAAATATTTGGAAGAGGTGAAGTTTACGTGGAGCGAGACAGAGCTCTAAATAAGATTGACTGAGTTAAATTAAGAAAAAGAGAACTTGGTCTGAAGGTCAGGAGATATTCCCTGATAACACGATCTGTTAAAGGGGAATTTGTCATCAGGAAATCTGTTATTCCAAGAAACTAGTTAAAAGTAATTCCAGTCACTACCTTCACAAGTGAAGTTTTCATGGGATTCTTCTTTCCTGTCTTCTGTAAGGCTGAAGCCTGCAAGTCAATCGACTACGCCATGAAGAAGTGCCCCAATGGGATGTATGCAGAGATCAAATACGATGGGGAGCGAGTTCAGGTCCACAAGAATGGAGATCACTTCAGCTACTTCAGCCGAAGCCTCAAACCTGTCCTCCCTCACAAAGTAAGCAGAGTCCTAAGCTCCCTTTTGTAACTTGCCTTCGGTTTGCTTTTCTCCTCTCCAGGCTCATGTGATAAACTGTGAATTCCCCAGCAGTTCCTGGAGCCAAGAAGCCCAGTGTCTGTTGCAGACCATTGTGCACCATATCAAATGTTCTATGAATTTTGAAAGCTGCATTCAGCACTGTGGGCAGAATTCATTGTTAAGCTCTTGGGGCATGTCTATACTGCACAGTAAGCCTGGTCTCTGACTCAGGTTTGAGCCGAAGCCCTGCTTTCTTCCACACCCAAACTTGGGTCAGCAAGCACTCAGGACCTGGGTCCGTAGGACCCTTCTAGGGGGTTGGGTCACAGCCTGAGTCCTTGGGCGCAAGCCGTGTCATTTTGCAGTGTGGATACAGCTGAAGCTGCACACCCAAGTCAAAAGGTCTGCATAGGGCAGTGTGGATGTGTGAGATCTTGGTCCAGGCCAGAAGGGACCATTGTGATCATCTAGTCTGTTCTCCCATACAGCACAGGCCAGAGAACTTCCCTAAAATAATTCCTACAGCAGATCTTTCAGAATAATATTCCATGTAGATTGAAAAATTGTCTGATGGAGAATCCACCATTATCCTCAGTAAATTGTTCCAGTGATTAATTACTCTCCTCATTCTAAATTCATGCCGTATTTCCAGTCTGAATTTGTCTAGCTTCAACTTCCACCCAGTGGATCATGTTGTATCTTTCTCTGCTAGATTGAAGAGCACGTTATTAAATATTTGTTCCCTATGTAGATACTTGTAGACTGTAATCAAGTCAGCCCTTAACCCTTGTCATGATAAATAGATTGAGCTCTTTGAGTCTCACTATAAAGGGTGTTTTCTAATCCTGTAATTGGTGGGAAATGCCCAGATACTGCTGGGAACTGAGGGTTGAGTCATTTTGACACCACACGTTCAATGGTTGCTTTGATTCAAAGACACCGTGTGTGAAAGCTGGTGAATGATGCTGGATGCTTGTCCCATTTGGTAAGATTTACATTAGGAGGAGTATTTGTGGCGTGCGAGAGAACTGGTTCGTACTGTGAGGCACATGCCGAGGCTCAGACTTGTACCTTGTTCTGAAAGCCTAAGTCTGAACTCACTCTCCATCTTCTAGAATTCGTGTCCTATATATAAACCTGCTTCCTCCCTCCTACCTCTCCTTTCCATGTTTCTCCATAACTCCCTCTCCCGGCCCGGGAAAGTCTGAGGGATTGTGATTCTGCCGCTCCTTTGTACCTACCCCAGTCTCTTTCCTACACCTCTCATTGTCGGGGATGCTTTGGCTGCCTTAAGGCATGGGTTGAATGGCATTGTGTTATGGATGGTTGCAGTGTGTTTAATACTACAGCCTTATCTGCTACACAAAGTTGAAAGGGGGAAATTGCTCCCCCTGCAGGTTACTGTCGGTATGTTCCCATGTGTTTATAGCTCTGATTCAATTATCTCTCCAGTGTACAATCGCTTGCTGCTGGGATAATGAGAAGCTATCCAGCCAAGTACATTGCGTTCTGAGTGGAAAACATTGTGTGTATTGCTGTGTTTGCTTTTCTCCCAGGACTGCATGAAGGGTGGGGGGCCCCCATCTTTGCTAAAAGAATGGGACAGACCCCTAGGCAGACTTAGAGCGTGTAAGGAAAGTAAGTCATTGCTATGTGCTTTTTCAGGTAGCCCATTTTAAGGACTTCATCCCTCAGGCTTTCCCTGGTGGACATAGTATGATCCTGGATGCGGAAGTTCTTCTGATTGACAACAAAGCCGGCAAACCGCTACCCTTCGGGACCCTTGGAGTGCATAAGGTACCAAAGTGGGCACTTGCCATGTGTTGCTGCCGCAGTCTGAAGGTTAAAGCTGGTTGTTTAGATGCGATTAGTCTGTCAACTTAAAATTTTTTGTCATGCAGTTCATTATCACTTAGGGCCATTCACATACCCAGTGCTGAATAGAACGCTAGAGGAAGATCTGGTCCCTGGCCCAAGGATGTGATCGTGTCAATTAGAAGGTACCGCTGAGGCACAGTGCACTAGATTATCAGAAGATCGTCTGATCAAATGGTGGTCCAGATGTTTGGGAAACTTCCGCCCAGGATGGATATTAAAAAAAAGATTGCAGGGAAAAATCAGTCACTTACAGGCTTCTCTGCCGTTGAATATTCAGGATTGCTTGCAACATTCTTTAGCAGGTGGAAAAGGACAGAATGATACTGACCTGAGCTTTAGGTCTATATCAGTATGATTTTAAAGCTCAGACCTATGTTAAACTGAGGTGAGGATCAGGGCCATAAACTGAAAATTAAATTGGAACTGTTTTATTGATTTCTAAGGAGCCGGTTATCTGAAATCAATGGAAGGTTTGTTTGGTTTTCCTCATAGCAGTAACTCCTTTTACTTGGGTTGCTTTAAGCCATTAATATCATGTAGCTTTTATTACCAGGTCACTTGGAAATTAACACATTTTATTTTCCTATTTTGTATGTAAAGAGACACTGTAAATTTAAATCAGGCTTTGTAAGAATGTTTATGGCTGTTGCAAAATACAATTTTAGCATGAAAGATTAGAGGGGAAAATATTTTTCTGTTTAGTGTTTTGTATGCTTGAGAGCACTTTGCATATAGTCACATTTCTCCTGTATTCCTGCTTGCATAATAGCTTTTGATGGTAGAAACAGATTGATTTCTTTGATCTTAATTGTTTTGCAGAAAGCTGCTTTCCAGGATGCCAATGTCTGCTTGTTCGTGTTTGACTGCATCTATTTCAATGACACCAGCCTGATGGACAGGTGTGTTTGGCAGACCGCTTCATTGATGTTCAGGATGGAGAAATAGGTGTAGGGCAACGTTTTCTAAAGCACCTAAGTTCCATTTTCAAAATTGACTTAAGCATTTGGGAGCCTAAGTCACACTGAAAGACAGTGGGATTTAGGCTCTTAAGTACCCAAGTCCCTTTTGAAAATGGGATTTGGGCTTTTAAGTGAGGCACTTTTGAAAATATCAACCCTAGTCTGAAGATAGCTCTGCACATTTTCCTCCTCAAGATTCTGGCTGGCATACTGGCAAATGAAATATAGGACACAGATTTCCAGCCAGAATTTTGGGAAGGAAATAAAACACCCTACATTTTTAGTGTTGCTTATAATGTGGTCAATATTTAAGAGCAAAAGAGTAGACGCCAGGATTCCTTGGTTGTGTTCAGAACTCTGCCACTAACTACTCCTGTTGTGAGCTTTGGCAGGTCACTCCTGTGTGCCACAGTTCATTTGTATAATGTATACGTAATATGATGTGTAATGAAGACCACCTAATTCACAGAGGTGTTGTGAGGCTTGCTCAGTATTGGCAGAGCACTTTGAGATCCTTGCGTTATCAGTGCTATAAGTGCAAGTTGTTGTTAAAAACAGAACTTTCCACTTCTCTGTGTGGAAATAAATGTAGGAAGGCATTTGCTAAGTGCTGTTTAAATGTTCACGTGACTAGTACTTTGTGTTGATGGGGATCTTTTGCTTCTCATTGGTTGATGTGTCTGTACTGTGTTTCTTAGGCCCCTGCGTGAGCGTCGAAAGTTTCTCCATGATAACATGGTGGAAATCCCCAACCGGATACTCTTCTCCGAGATGAAGCATGTCACAGTGAGTTCAGTCTCAACTAGTAAGAAGGCATCTTAAATGGTAATCTCTCTGGCCTATGAACTGGGCACTTTGCAGCCCCATGATTAATGGAGCAGCAGTATACTTAGTGGTGCATTTATTGTGGTGATTGTTATCCAAGTGATTGTCCTCCTAGATTCCACTTCTGGTGTGCTCAGGTTCTTTTGGCCTTCAGTGTTTGGGGCTGCACCTGCTCTCCTGCTTGAGGGCATAAAGGGTGGAGTGGGCTCATCATTTCTTACTATCTGTGGCAGCAATATGGAACCTTTGTAGTGTCTGTCTGCTTACTCTATGCGCCGTGCAATTTTTCATAGACTAGTTAATAGTATAGTTAGAGAAGCTCCTGCAAGAACATAGGGAGCAGCTGAAATCCATTGTGAGGGATAGTTAGTAGCCCAAACATCACTACTGGCTGCAGTAGATGCTTCAGATACAGCAGCTCGGTCAGTGTCCCCTTCCAGCAACATGAGCAGGGCTCTAATCTTTGGAAATACTGAAAGAGAGGGGTCCAAATGACTATTGGGGACCTTCCAGCTGAAGGTTGTGATCTGTCCAATGCATTTACTGATGAATCCCTGCATGCTTTGAAAGATTCAAGAGCCACTCTCCACTCATTGGGAGTTTGCACACCAGCTTCTAGGAGGAAGCAGTGACTTTCTGCTTATTACTACAATGCACAAAGGACATTGGAACCACTGAGGGAGAAACAGGGGTTCCAGCACAGGAGGCCCTCTGCCTCTTTCTCCCCTATTGCACACCCTGTGTCTACCTCGCAGCAAGTTTGTCACCATCATTGAGAGCCAATTAGAACCATCCCAAGATTTATGCCCCTTTGCCCCCCGCCCCCTCTTTGACAACACCTTTTTTTATTTTTGGGAGGCCTGGATTCAGATTAATGGTTCTTGGAAATTATAACAAGGGATATTCCATCCAATTTCAGTTGCTTCCTTCCCACCTCATTCCCTGTCACTACTGTTAAAACAAATGGATTTCCTTCTAAACCTTGGAGCAGTGGAAGGAGGTGCATTTGGAACTCGGAGGAAAGAGGTTTTACTGATCTTTTTGAGGATTAGATAACAAGGGAAGCTAGCACCTGATTCTAGATTTGAGATGTCTCAACAGGTGGACGTCAGGCCATGCTTTCACGCAGCACTATACCTTAGCTGAGGCATCAAGGTCTGATGCCTGCTTTGGTTGAGCTGTCCTGCTGTCATTTAAATAGGACTCCTAAGATCAACCTCCTGAATGAGATTACTGCCATCTAGTCACCAGGAGTGGAATCCATGTGGACAATCACTTGAAGAACGGTTACTTACCTTAGTGAGTGTGTAGTCCACCTGGATTCCATGACCAGCCCTCCTCCTCTTCCGCTACAACAGAGTCTTATATCATCTGGATGCTGTATGGTGAAGGAACTGAGGGACAGTTGGGTCTGCTCCACCGTCTTCTACCTGTAGGTGAGGAGCACGAGGATGTCAAAGACTTAAGTACAGCCCCAAAAGACACTGCCAGCCAAAAGAATCTGCTCTCGCATGTGTGGAGTCATGTGCCCCAGAATTGGAATCCATTTGGATGACACAGCTAGAATAACCACATTTACTGTCAGGTCAATGACAGTTCTTTGTGTTTGGAGATATTAGTGGCAGTAGTCATTACATGCACAGACTGACAATAGAGAAAAGCCGGTAATGGGGCTTGCCTCTCTGAAAATCACCTGCTGAAACCAGCTTCTTGTTCATTTCCCTTGCAGTCACTTCATTTTCTGTATGCATTTCTGCTCCTGCCTGAGAGCTGTAACGGTAGGCACAGGAATGTCCATGAACACACCTCTATCTGGTAGGGTAATCTTTTCACAACCGTTTCCTTTTCCTTCCAGAAAGCTTCAGATCTGGCAGATATGATCAATCGAGTCATCCGGGAGGGGCTGGAAGGACTGGTGCTGAAAGATATAAAGGCAAGTCTGCTTATGGTCATGATCTTTCCTTGCTTAGACTTTCTCTGGAATCTTGGAGTAACAATTTCTCAGGAGAAGATTGCACTATGTGTAATGTAAAATTGTTTTCATCTAATCTTACCTTGAACTCTGCTCTTAAGTAGATAAAAGCCTTTGAACTATGCCGAGAATGCCTTACAGTTGATTTCATTTGAGCTCCAGATTACTCACTGCTTCTTACCTAAACCAGTGTTGTTCTCACTTCCTTTCCTCCTCGCGTATTGTTTTCCTGCCATCTGGTCTCCTGGTTATCTAAATGCGTTTGAAGCAGGGCTGTATTGTGCTCTTGTGCCTGTAGCAGTGTAGGCCAGTGGCTAGGGCACCAAACTGGGAGTCAGGAAACATGGATTCTAGTCATGGCTCTGTGTGACGATAGACATGTCACAACATTTCCCCATGCCTCAGTTTCCCCCTTTGTAAAATGTGGATAATGATACTTTAACCCCCTTTGAAAGTGATTTGAGACCAATGGATGAAAACAGTATGTGGCACTTGTTTATTATTAGCCTGTTTTTGAAGTGTCATGTCATGCTGGATTTTGGTAGGTGCTGTTTTCATGAACAAGGGAAGCCTTAGTCTAAACCTTTCCTTCTGAACTGGAGTATTGAAGTACTCTAGTGCAGTGTTTCTCAACCTTTTTGATACCAGGGACTGACTTGCTGCATTTCTAAATTGTCAGGGAGATCTCAGAGACCAGACTGGTCGTGGAAACACTGCTCAAGTACAGATAGAAGTTTTGGGCCACTTTTTGAAATGGTTCCCTACAGAAATCTGAATGGGTTCCTTTCTGATTTAGCGTTCTTGCTTATTTGCAGAGTATGTATGAGCCCGGTAAACGTCACTGGCTAAAAGTGAAAAAGGACTATCTGAATGAAGGTGCCATGGCTGACACGGCAGACCTGGTGGTTCTGGGAGCTTTCTATGGACAAGGCAGTAAAGGTATGTCTCCTTGAACTAATGTGAGTCGATAACTTGCCTATGCTTCAGGTGGGAGAAAAATCTCTGGCTCGTTGGTTTCTAGGCAACTGTGCTCTTACCTGGCTGTACCAGCTTGTGTGTGTGTGTGCGCGCACTGTAACCCATAATACAGCTAGCAGCCGAGCTCCATTGTGGTCTAGAGTGTGCACAGCTGCATGAGTTGGCAGCTGGTGCACTGTGGCCCAATGTACAGATGCTCATTGTTAAGCTTTGTGGGTGGAGGTTTGCCTGGCTGGAATCCCGGTCACAAGCCTAAAGTCCCAAGAATCAGAGACCGGGAATCTTGATGGCTCTTTGTGTGCCGTGAAGTGGTGGGCTCCCCCTGGCACTGCGATGCTGAACCCCCCTGCTCCCTGTTCCAGGTGGGATGATGTCCATTTTCCTCATGGGCTGCTATGACCCCAAGAGCCAGAAATGGTGCACGGTGACAAAGTGTGCTGGCGGGCACGATGATGCCACCCTGGCTCGCCTGCAGACGGAGCTGGACATGGTGAAGATCAGCAAGGTGAGGGGGGCTCTGGCATGTGCCTGGGAGGGCACAGCTTATATTTGGATCCAAGCTCAGTGTGTGAGGCTACTGGCCGTTCAGTTCCCATTCAGGCTACTAGACATTCCGATGAGAAGCAGCAAATGGCAGTTTGTGTGGTTTGCTGTGCTTATCCTCACTAGCCACTAGATGGGAGCGTTGCTTCACAAACGCTGAGGCCACAACATTCAAATGCAAGTGCCTTTGACACCTAAATCTAGGGTGGGCAAACTTTTTGGGCCGAGGGCAACATCTGGGTGGGGAAATTGTATGCAGGGCCGGGGCAGGGAGTTGGGGTGTGGGAGGGAGTGCAGTGTGCAGGAAGGGACTCAGAGCAATGGATTGGGGCGCAGGAGGGGTGCGGACTGCGGGAGGGAGCTCAGGGCAGGGGGTTGGGGTGCAGGAGGAGTGCGGGGTGTATGAGGGGGCTCAGGGCAGGGGGTTAGGGTGCAGGAGGGATGCAAGGTGCAAGCAGGGGGCTTAGGGCAGGGAGTTGGGGGGTGGGGTACAGGAGGGGTTCAGGCTCTGGGGTGGCAGCAGCGCGCATCGGGGCCAGGACAGGCTCCCTGCATGCCTGCCCTATCCCTGACCCTGCGCTGCTCCCGGAAGCGCTGCGGTCCTTGGCGCGGCGGAGGGCTCTGCGTGCACTGCCCTTGCTGCGCCTCCAGGTACCTCCCCCAAAGCTCCCATTGGCGGCGGTTCCACGTTCCTGGCCAATGGGAGCTGCAGGGGGCGGTGCCTGGAGGCAAGGGCAAAGCATGGAGCCCTCTACCCCCCCCCCCCCCACCACCACCACCACCCGGGGGCTGCAGAGACGTGATGACGGCAGCGCCATGGGCCAGATCCAAAGCCCTGAGGGGCCGTAGTTTGCCCACCCCTGCCTAAATCCAATATCTCAGGCCACTTTAAGTGTCATCTAGGGGCAGAATTTTAAATACCAAGTTGGCAAATATTGGGCTTGGAGCATTTCCCTGGCATTTTAGAAGGTTGAGAATTAATTTTGCCTGGCACATCTGTGTAAACTAAAGTCTGTTTATAACGAGTTAAACCATTTGGGGAAACACTTAATTTTCACATGGGATGAACATATAGATGGAAACCAAGTCTCCCAAATCAGCAGAGGGTTGCTGCAGATCTAAGGGATACACTGCCTCCCAATACCTGCGATCCTGGGGCCTGAGGGAGTATCTTGGCCTCTTAATGGTAGAGATCCCTTGTGCGGAGATGCAGTGAGCTGTTGCTAATCTACCAGGTGTTAGTGTTAATCATGATGATGTCGTATTCAGGCCTGTATATTTGCCTGAGATAGAATTTTGGGTCTTGTGTACCCATTTGATTTTTGATATTTTTATATTCTTACTAATATGTGTGAACAAAGACACTGTTACATCTGCCCACAAGCAGATTGGGGGGGGGAGGGATAAGAGCGAGAGCTAAAGTGTTGCTGGGCAGAATGGGAGTGTAATATACGAACGCACACTTGAAGGACAGTCCTGCCTCAAACTCCTCTCCTGAGATAAGGTCAAGCAACTAGGCGGGAGGAGCAAGGAGGGTTGGGGGAAAGGTATAAGAAACACTAAAAGGCCAAAGAAATGCCTGTCTCTGACCGAAGCACAACCTCACTCCTTACCCATCTCATGGGGTACAAAAGAGGTGGTGCTGAAGCCTCAAGACCCTCCAAAATGGAACACGACTATAAATGGGAAGGGGTGGGACCAAGGGCGTGCACTACAGGTATAATGCCCCCTAAGGAAGGGGAAAAGGGGGACCCTGGGAGGAAAAGGCTCTGCTGGTGTGCAGAGCTATGCATATGCTTGCCTGCTTAACCCCAATAAACATCACGTTGCCTGCACCCCGACTTCTGGTCTTCTGCTTTCTGTCTGCGGGCCAAGATAAGGGCTAATTTCCCCTTCAACACGTATTTGCTGTCGGAGCAGGTTCGTGTTTTATCAGGCATATTGTTGTAATAATCACCCTTCCTATGCTTAATCCGTTCCTCTTGGCCTTCTAGGATCCCAGTAAAATTCCAAGCTGGCTGAAAATTAACAAGATCTATTATCCAGACTTCATTGTTCCAGACCCAAAGGCAAGTGCTTCCACGGACAGATCACGCTTTCCAGGGTTGGCGTGAGGCAATGCACTAATCTCTTTTTCTATGTACAGAGTAGTTTCTGCGGTGGGGCTCTGAGAGGAAGCAAAAGTTCTCAATGTCGCATTTGCAGCCTTTCTTGGGAAAAATATTCTGGTGCATCAAACCTCATCTAAGATTTAAATTTTTTTAAAATTGAGGTTTCCAGCCCAAGCTGCTAAGAGAGGAATTGACAGAAACCTTTAGAGCAGTGGTTTTCAAACTGCGGGTCGCAACCCAGTACATATGCATCCGAAGAAGTGGGCTGTAGTCCACGAAAGCTTATGCTCTAATAAATTTGTTAGTCTCTAAGGTGCCACAAGTACTCCTGTTCTTCTTTTAACCCAGTACTGGGTCGCGGAATGTCACGCACTGGGTCGGGGCAGCTCTAGTCAGCACTGCCAACCGGGCCGTTAAAAGTCCCATCGGCAGGACTAGCTAAGGCAGGCTAGTCCCTACCTGTTCTCACACCACACTGTGCCCCGGAAGCGGCCAGCAGCAGGTCCAGCTCCTAGGCAGGGGGGCCATAGGACTCTGCGCGCTACCCCCGCCCTGGGCACCGGCTCTGCACTCGCATTGGCCGGGGGGCGGTGCCTGCAGGCAAGAGCCCCGCGGGGCCGCTTGCGCGCCTCTGCGCCGGACCTGCAGCTGGCCACTTCCAAGACGCAGCAGTCTGCAGTGCGGAATGGGAGCCACCTGAGGTAAGGCCACGTCCCACTACCTTGCCCCAGTCCTGAGACGCCCCCCAAACCCAGAGCCCTCTCCTGCACCCCAAACCCCTGATCCCCCCAGAGCCCTGACCCCGTCCTACACCCCAAACCCCTACTCCAGCCCAGAGCCCCCTCCCATACCCTGAACCCCTCATTCCCAGCCCCATCCCGCAGCCCACACCCCCAACCCTCTGCCCCAGCCCTGAGCCCCTCCCACACCCCAAGCCCCTCATCCCCAGCTCCGTTGGGTCGCAGGCATCAACAATTTTCTTCAACTAGGTCACCAGAAAAAAAGCTTGAAAACCACTGCTTTAGAGGACTCATTTACTTCTGGAAAAATCCTGTTTCTCAGAAACACCTGATCCCAGCAAACTCACTTTTCCCAACAAATCCATCCTGGCGAGGGACCTCACGTGAAATGTCAGGCAGAAAGGAACTTTACTAAGTTAAAGGGCTCGTGAAAATTGAATTGCAACCTTAAATATCTACTGTCACTCCATAATTTTGCAGACGGCTTCAGTGCCATGCATCTCTGTTATATTTATTATCTCAAAGTTGACACACATGTGCACACAATCTGTGATACTTCTGGTCATATAATTGAAAACACAACAGAGTTACTATTTATGGCTGCCTGTAGGTGTTTGGTAGAAGATCTAATGGCAACACTCAAAGGATTAATTTGTGTGTATTTAGCTCAGTTTGGCCTGATCTGTTGCAGTGAAAGAGATGGTGGGGGGGGTGTGAAAGAGATGGGCGGGGGGGCTCAGACATGCATTCAGTTCGTAGAAGAGAGAGGATTACAAAGGAAAATAATGTTGGGCTTTCTTGCTGATGGATCTCCAATATTCTCGGTCTAGAAAGCCCCAGTGTGGGAGATCACAGGTGCTGAGTTCTCTAAAGCAGAAGCCCACACTGCAGATGGGATCTCCATCCGCTTCCCTCGCTGCACCCGGATCCGAGATGACAAAGACTGGAAGACGGCCACCAACCTCCCTCAGCTCAAGGTGAGACTTGTAATATATTCACAGGTGTAGCACAGTAAGGACATAAATCCAAAGGGAAACCCCTTCATAAAGTTACAGGCAAATTCTGATTGCATCGTGTGTACAAAGACATTTGCTGGAATTGGTGTTTGTGGTGATAGGCTGCATTTTTGCTCTGCTTCTGAGATCAGTTTGGTTATTTAGATTGTAAACTGTTCAGGGCAGGGATTATGTGCTTCTGTTTGTACAGCACCTAGCACCGTGGGGCCCCGTTCTTGGTTGGTTCTTAGGCACTAGCCTAATAAATGTGATTAATAATGATACTGGACAGCAATAGGCTTTCCTGAGGCTTTCGGATACGAGTTACTAGAGCATTTGTGCACCGTTGGGAAATATTTGGCAACACATTGCATTAGCTCTTGTAACAGCCAGGATGATGGAGGAAGACTTTTTTTCTGGAAAGGGGTAACCTCCACCTCCTGAGTTCTGCCAGTCTTACCACATTCTACCAATGTCCAATAAAGGATGGGGAGACATCTGGGAATTGACTGTAAGGGAGGGGTGATCATAGTGTGACAGCAAGGTCAGAATGGCAATCTGCCAAGAGCCTGAAGCACACTCGCTGGGCACAACATGACCGCGTCCTTTTACCTGTCCCATCCTTGACTGATTGAAATGGGTTCTTGGTTGCCTTCACCAGTCAGCTGTTCTCGGCCTCACCATTGTCGTTTGGTGTTTAATCATGACCCTTTATGTTCTCCTAGTGTCTTGCCTGGAGCAGCTGCTAGGAATTCAGGAGAGGGTGGAGGATGTGGAGAGCGTGAGGAAAGGGCTTCAGAGGGCAGGTGCTGGAGAGAGGATCCCTAGGGCGTGCCTGGTTTATCGCTTGCGTCTCTGGGCATTTCACATGCGATGTCAGGGAACTTCACTGTGGCTAACAGGCAGTATCTGTTTCCTTGCGGGACAGGATCTGTACCAGCTCTCCAAGGAGAAGTCCGATTTCAATATCGTTGTCGCAGAGGAGGAGGGGTCCACAGCCAGCAGCAGTGGCGAGAATGAGGGAAATTCTAGGTCTTCCACACCCCACAAAATTGCTAAGACACCCCCAAGCAAGTCACCTGCAAAAGCCAAGAAGCAAGAAGGTAAGAGCATGCCCTCCACAGAGTGTAAGGGCCTCTGGGGATTGGGGTTTGATGGCTGGGCTTTCGTTTGCCTTCAGCTAACACTGGTGTATGTGTTGCAGCACCATGTACCTAACGTTAGTGTCAGTCGCACAGTGCAAAGGTGGGAGTGCCTGTGGTTTTGGTGTTGCAATTCACAACGTCAAGTGAATTGTGGTTCTGAGGCTCCCTGGGACTGAGAGGTGGAAGCCAGGCTGATGTGGTGCTACCGCCCAGTATTGAGACAAACTGGTAAATAATAAAAACACTCTGATACAGTGGTTAGAGCAGGGAACTTATTCTCCTCTCTCCATCTGTGCATCCAAACCTGCTTTAAAACACCCCCGTCTCTGCAAAGTGCACTAATCCAGGCCATTCCTGTTGACAGGCAGCAAAGCAGTTGGTCGATCCCCCCAGAAGAAGGCGGAGGACAAGCGAGGAGAGAAACGGAAAGCAGCCGAGCTGGATGACAACAGAAAGAAGGTACGGACGGCTGGGTGGGGATGGCTTCAGACCAGTGGGGGAGCTGCAGGGCAGTTAAGAGACGGGGAAAATTAAGGCGCATGAGTGTTCCAGAACAAAGCTGAAGCAGAGGCCATGTGCTGTGCAGGGGGCAGCTAGGCTGCTACGGTGTCTGCCATACTGGAGTCTATGGGCCTGATGTAACCTTCCCCTGAACCTTGGGTAGCAGTAGTATTCTCTGGTGACCAGCAGCAAGCAATAGCCAGCCATGCCCTGGGGAGAAGGACTAAGGGTTGGCCTGGAGCATGCCACTGCTAAGTGGGGGCGCCATCATCGGTTCACTTCCAGCTTTTCCACCTTGCATCCAGCCAAGGAGCTGGGGAGACCCAGACCCCCACCCTGGATTAGGCGCCGGAGCTGCCTCCTGTGAAGTTGATCCAGCGATTGGGAGGGAAAGGAGGCGCTTCGTCTAACTCAGAATTGCGGGATCTGCTCGCTCTCCGCGCAGTACAGTGGGCCCCGGGGAGCAGCAGAGTGGAGTCCGTTGCTTTGGGACATATTCCCGGCATGGCTGCAGCCAGCTCTCTGGAAAACAAGGGTTGCCAGGCTGCAGTACGTGAGGCCTGGCATGTGGAGGTGGTGCTTTAAGCCTTCCTGCTTCAATCTGCTCTTGGCCACTGCACCCAGTGGAGGAAGATCTGCCAGAACCGTATCCAATCTCTGGGCCAAGCCAATAGGCCATTCAGGCTAGGAGGAGGTACATTCAGTCTTTTGGAGAAGCCAGTAAGAGAGAGGGGGGTGGGGGGGAAAGGAGCCATGAGGAAGGGTGAATGGGAACGTGCTGTGAGTTACTCGGGGGGGCTGGGGCCTCGTACTCCCAAGCACATGCAGAGCCAAGTCTCGGCTAGGAAGGAGACTCGGTGCAAGCAGACCTGCCGCTCAGAGGGGCTGTTGTTTATTGTTGCAGAGCAGACGTGGAGAGAGAACCAGCAGGCGAGCTGTGCATCCAGGAAGGTGCTAGCAGATCAGCATGTAGAAGAGCTAGAGCCTTTTGCAGCCACTCTCGTAGAGCAGCCCGTTAGCTAGTCATTAAAGACTGAAATAAACGGACTGGATTTTTCTGTTGCGAAAGAGCCCGCTGATAGTGTTGCACTGCAGCTGGGTTTGCAGGAAATGACTGAGGCGTCTGGTAGATGCAGTGAGCAGGCACGTTGGCTCATTCAGGAGCCTGGCTCTCTTCCAGATGTTCGTTACACAGTGTGCATTCTCAGTCCGCTTCTGCCCTCCATCCTGGGCAAAGCAGGGATGACCCAGTAGTTGCCCACTGGATTGGTTGTAAGCCAGTCTGAGAACCAGAGTTCAGTGAAATGTAAAAGCAGAAACGGTAGCAGCAAGCCCCTCCGACTGAGCCGGTCTCCTCCCCTCCTTTCACACGGAGTACAGAGTGGCTGAGATAATGGGGCTTGTCATGCCAGAGCAGCTCGGGGTCCATCGTCCTGACTCCAGCAGCGGGCTGGACTAGATGTTGTGACAGAAGGCACAGCTGTTACTGCACCCGGAAGCGGTCGGGGTGCAGAGGGGAGGAAGTGTCTGTCCTGATCCCAGCTGGGGATCACGTTATGTCCTACAGTATGAAGCCTCTGGGCCATTCCAGTGTCTGCATTAACTAGTGTACCTGTGCAGCTTACGTAAGTGACTCATCATTGGGCGGATAAAGTCACGTGGCTACGTGGCCCAGGCACCCGGAAGGCTTGTAGAGTTTGGGGGTTTTAAATCAATCGACTGATCTTCAGCCCCACCCATTAGTTGGGTGACTGCCAGGTGGGTCTGCAGGAGAGTGATCGCGTCATGGATCAGTTTGGGGAGGCGTTCCATGCGGAGAGCATGGTGCGGAAGAAAGCATAGCCACCCTAGAGATGCCTGGACAGGCTGGCAGAGCTGATCAGGAACGCGCAGGTGAAGACAAGGAGCTGTCCCATGACACAGTAGATGAGGAACAGGGGCTGGAAAAATTGGGCTTTGCTGTGCCAATCGGCAGTAAACCCTTCAACAAGCAAGTGCACTGGCTCCTGTAGCAGGCTGTGCTGGCCCTGCTGAGCTCTTTGAGGAAGGTTTGAGCTTGGTGGCCTTTGCCTGGAGAGAAATGACAAAGGCCCTGCGTGGCTCTGTACGAGCTGGTGGGGGGATCAGGTACAGGGAAAAGAGTCCCTGGGTTTGGGTCGGCTGCACAACTCCTGATGTGAATAGCAAGTGCTAACTCTCAGGCTACCGTGCTGCACTAGATAAACTGAAATACACCGACTGCCAAAGGCACTGGGCATCTCGGCAGCAGGCTGGAGGTCGCTTGTCGCTTGTTTTGGTCACTGGGCCCCGAGAGCAGCCAGCTAGAGGTAACACTTGGGGCTAATGCAGTGGCCCTTTAGCTCTTGCTAAGGCACTTAGCTATGGACTCTCAGTTCAGTTGCAGGATCCAACTTTCACAGGAGTGTGACTGGGTGTGAGAGATCCCAGTGCAGATGGATTAACTAAACCCAGAGTGAGGGATTTACAAAGGTAAAACAGTCGCTGAACTGGGATTAGAACAAGAGCCTCTTGGTTTGCAGCCCCCTCTTCTGAGCTCACATGACTCTGTACTTGAGGGGCTCGTGCTTGGAACCTGCTGAATACTTTCAAAGAACTGAGATTGGGGCGCTGGAGGGCGTTTGTTCAGTTTGACAGTGTCAGCTTGTGGTGTCCTGCTGGGTTCTTAGCAGGCATTGCTGCAGAGAAGGGATAAGGGGTTGGCCTATAAACCTCTACCTACAGCACCACCTGCAGATCCACCACTTCGTGTCTCAGGAGAGTTGTCACTTGTCTTGTCGTGCTGCAGCTTTCACACTGCACAGCAGCAGCATAGAAGGTAAGGCCCTGTGCTTCCTACTCATCTGGGTTTGGGGGGCATCTTGCTGCCTCAGCGTGCTCCCTGTTCACCACCTGCTGGGTGAGCCCCTCTGAATTGGAGGTCCCATTTGAAACAACACTGAACATTTTCAGCATTGAGAAAAGAAAGTCTTTGTTCCCAAAGCTTTTATTAGATAAGCTGCATCCTTATTTGTGTTGCAGTAGCACCCAAAGACCACCGAGAGCTGTACGTAGTGAGAGTCCATGCCTGAAGAGCGCTTATTCTAGTAAAGCACCCAGGCCACTCTAGTCTCTTTCCCACTCTTATTTTGCCTCACCATCTTTTTCTATTTCCCCACAATTCGCAGACGCTGCTGGACATATTTACAGGGGTGAAGCTGTACCTACCGCCCTCCGTGGAGCACTTCAGCAAAATCCGCCGGTACTTTGTGGCATATGATGGAGACCTTGTGCAAGAGTTCGACACTGCCTCAGCAACACACGTAATAGGGGATGTTGATGAGAACCCTGGAGCCAAACGCGTTTCTCCTGACTGGATCTGGGAGTGTATCCGGAAACGGAGGCTGGTGGCCCCCTGTTAAAAACTCAAGGCAGCTGCCTGGCCCAACACTGCTGTGCTCTAGGAAGAAACTCCTTAAGGGAACAGCAGCGACTAGGCAGGTGGAAGAGAGGCTGAGATCTGTCAAATGCCTGGAGTTCCTCACAGCTGGGCTCTAAGGACCCATAGCAACCACTTTGATTTTTATCAGTGCCAGCTGGAATGAATTCAGAGATCTCACTAAAGATGGCACCATTGGAATCCGTTCTCTTTCTGTCCATCATTTGAACCCATCCGTTCGATCTAGGTGCTGATTTCATCGATTTTGTTTTAAAGTTTGGGTATTTTTATAAATAAAAACTACACAATGGCTTCTCCTTTCCGGTAAGGACAGATATTCTTCTCAGGCTGTTCTGTATCTGAACAGAAGACAAACCCTGGCAGTGTGTATAACTTCCTATAGACGTATTACCAGTATGAACTGGCTGCACACTACTATAATTCAAACAAAAGAAGGCTAGTCTAAACTCTTTGCCATTTATACTGCTTGGTATTTTCTCCTCGGGTTTATTTTAAGACTGTTGCTGGCTAACCTGTTTTAACAATCAAAGCTATAGGTCAGCATCCAGAAACAGTTAGACAGTGTTTCATTTTAAAACTGGGCCAAATAAACTTCCGTTAAGGGTTTGTGTCACCAAGATATTCTTTTGTCACAACCAGGCTGCTGGAGTCAAAGGTTAGTGAAGAGCTAATTCTGCGCATTGTCTCCTGGAATTCATCGATTATAAAGCCAGAAGGGACCACTATGACCATATAACAGAGCATAGGATTTCCCTGAATTAATGTGTTTTAGAAAAAAATATTTAGTCTTAAAGGGGCCAGCAGTGGAGAATCCACCACAGCCTTGGGTAAGTTGTTTCAATGGTTAATTACCCTCACAGTAAACATTTGTGCCTCATTTCCAGTCTGAATGTGTCTAACCTCAATTTCCAGGGACTGGAATCTTGCTATACTTTTGTTTGCTAGATTGAAGAGCCCCATCTCAAGTCTTTTGTTTCTCATGTAGGTACTGAGAGATTGTGATCAAATCATCCCTTAAAGAGAAGATTCTGCCCCACAGACTCCAGGATCCCCATCAATAGCCAGAATATTTTCCAATCTTTTCCCATTCTCATGGCTCTTCTCTGAACCCCCTCCAGTTTTTCAACCTCCTTGAATTGTGGACACCAGACTATTCCGGTAGTAGTCAGTCACATCAGTGCCAGGTAGAGGTAATCTGATCTCTTGGCTGCTGTTCAAATGTCAAGGAGTTATTTGCAGGTTTTTCCATCTAAATATACTGCAGACTATTCCATGACACTATTCTTTATGAATAGACAACTCATGTATGGCCCGGGGGTGGGACTCAGATAGAAAACAGGGTTGCAGAAAAATAAATGGATATTTAATGGGGGGTTGATAACTTTGAAAGTAAAAAATCATGGATTTTGGCGTCCAAGTGCTTTATTAGAAAGTTGCTGCAATACGGCTGTGATAGTTCTAGAGTGTTACAAGCAAGGTTGGCTCAGACCAGCCCAACGTGTAGCTGCTGGGTCAGGTTAAAGTGGTAGCATGATGCTCATGTGCCCAGTGCCATTGTGTGTGAAGTAGCCAATGCATAGTCTCCCCTGCCCCACCTTGGATAACATGAAGCCTCTATGCTTTCCCCTCAACCTCTAGCACCTGTAATGCAGAGCAGTGAAGGCACCATGTGGTTTCTCCATCTTGTATAGCAGGGTCATGAGGTCTTTAGCCCAGGGAAGGCCATTCAGCACCCAAGGTTTGGACTGGACTGGTTCACATTCATGGCACCACTTACAATTTTCCTTATAGTGCCTTATTTATTTGTTTCACTGAAGATTTTCCTAAGCCTATTATAAAGAAAATGGTGGAAGCATACAGATGTGGTGGGATGCTTGCCCCACCCTGCTCATTTTGTAATAACTTGCTTTTCAAGGCATTGCCTCTAACTTAAGGACTTTTCCATTCTAGCATAAACTGGAGAGCTCCGGCTTGCTGGTGTCTAGGAATGTTACTCTAATCCACACGTGGATTTGTTATTTACCTCAAGTGAGGCAGTGTTCAGAGTTTTGCCTGAAGTATAGTTCCATTGTATGTGGACTAACCACCCTGCCTCTCAGAAGGTTAGCTTAGAGATGGTCTAATGTAGTGGTTCTCAAACTTTTGTACTGGGGCCCCCCTTTCACACAGCAAGCCTTTGAGTGCAACCCCCCATCAATTAAAAACACTTATATACTTAACACTGTTATAAATGCTGGAGGCAAAGTGGGGTGCAGGGGTGGCACCTGACTGCTCATAACCCCCCATATAATAACCTTGTGACCCTCAGGGGTCCTGACCCCTAATTTAAGAAGCCCTGGTCTAATGGATCTGATTGTCAGGTGTGATGAGCATATGCCACTCAGCTCTAAGATACATAAAGCAATTGGATAAACTTAGGCCAAGACACGTTAACCTTGCTCAGGAATTCTAAGGAAACACACCAGTTTCTTCCTGGTCCAACAGGCTTCTTGGAATCTATGTAGTAAGCCACTCAAAATGACGTCAGACAGTTGTTGGTGAGGCCTATTGCTGTATATTTTGATTTGAATTTCCTTACTCGCTTGAGGATGTAGTTGGACTTTGCATGTTGGTTATAAATTGCTTTGCAGCTGAGGTAGTGGCTCTTGTCAATATTTACACACACCTGCATCAAATGTGTAATAGGAAAATGGCAAAAGGCCAATCACCCCCAAGTCCTATTGACTTCAGTGGCAGGTGGTGGTGACTGCTTTGCTATAAAGGTTAAGAATTCTACTCTGAGAGTTGAGCTTTCTTTATCTTTTCTTCCTTGGACTTTTGAGGAATAGCTTCAGGTTGGGTATAGGGAACAGGCACTTGGTGATGAATTTACATTATATTCACGTTCTTATACTACACAGCATAGTGGTATTTTGTTTCATGCTTATCCTTATCTTTTAAACTTCAAAAGTGTCAGTAAATCAAACATCTCTGCCCCTCCCTATGCTGCTCCCAAAAAGAAAGAAACAAAGTTGAACTAATTGGATAAATCAAATTTTCACTTTATTATAAAATTATAAAGCAGAACTCTGTACCAAAACTAGTTGTTTAACTATCAACTAGGATTTAGAGAATTTAATAGAAGCCATTTCAAGTAGAACATTAACTTTCAAAACATTTGAACACAAGGTGTACAATGTACATAAAGCACTTGGATATTTTCATACAGTTTAGTTCAGATCAGTATATTCCTTTGGCTTATGAACCAGTTTCCTGGGGCTCTTTTAAAGTTTCACTTTAAAATAAATTCTGTCACCCGCACAGCAAAAAATCAATTTTTGCAATGGGAAAAGGAAGGCAAACTGCGGGGAGTGGGGGGAGGGGAGGCTGTGTACATCTTGTTCTTAAAATTATCCTTGCAGAGACTGATCTGGAGTGGGGTCTTTCTGCTGTAAAATAGAGGCAGAAGAACCTTGAATTTGCTCACTGAATAGGAAAAGTATTTCCCCCCCTTAAGTCCCCTCTCCTACAGTTATTGCTGAACAGGGATTACGGAATATGTATTATTTTTCACAGTGAATATGCTAGATTGGGGTTGGTAAATTTAGCCCATAGGTAAAGACTGACGTAAACAACCTCTTCCCCTTCATGACTGAACAGCTCAATAGCAATTACTTACATGGGAAAAGTATTTAACTGAATACAATTTAGCTGCTGGCACAGAGTGTGTCAGTACCCCTCTGTTTAAGAGGGTCTATGCGAGGCCTTGAGCCAGAGATTATAAAACATGTCAGAATGGCCAGAAGTAGCCGCTCTCAACATGAAATGAAGAGAAACACAGAAAGAAGGGGCAAGGCCAGGCTCCTGTCCTTCCTCTACGGGAATCACCCCCAATAAAAGTAAAGGCCCTCTCTACTGTCCAGGTGCTGCAGATCACCATGCAGAGGTAAAGCTTCCTTTAAATATCTATACATGAATGATACTTTATCAGCTCCTAGGAATGGTTTACTCTCTTCCAAAGGAAAGGCCCCCTCACCCGCCCCATGCATTTCTTGCAGCAGAGGCATTACTATGGTCATACAGCACTGTTAAATAGTTGCAAAGATTATACATTTGCAGTTACTTAAGATTACCAGCTGTTCCCACGAGTGTGCATAGATACAGCAATAGAGGCTGCTTCTTTACATACATCTCTAATGCGGCAGAGCTTAGGAATGTCCACTCGTATTAGAGCAGACAAATAGAGCTGCTCCGCCTGGCCCAATACCATACCATGTATGCACACACACTCATTCATTCTGAATACCCAGGCACGTCCTATAATAATGAAAGAAGAACTCATGTAAGGCCTACAGCTATCTGTGAAAAACAATCTGAAGCAAATGTTAAGCCTTAAATGGCTCCAGTAGCCTTTTGGGATAAGATAAGACACGAGTGTAACCATAATTTAGCTGAAAAAAGTCTTAGTTAAGGCATAATAGGATGATTTTGAAATTGATTATTTTTCTGGCAGTTCAGAATGGAGTATTTCCAGGATACCTTGTCAGATCACTTTTTTTTAAACACTCCATAGAGGAAAAAAACAATGCAATAGCTCCACTGAGACTTTCTAAACCACAGATGTCATGAACGGCTTGTGATTGATGTCCCCTGTCTACCTTGTAGAATTCTTTGTAAGGGTGAATCTATAGCCTCATCCCCATAAAAGGAAAATGGAGAAGTTATCTTGTGCTCTTCAGCAAACAGTCTTTGCATATTTGGCAACACAGCAGGACTGTGGAACGGTGAATTGGTAAACTGGCGGAAAAAGGAAGGCTGGGGACTGATCATCACAATCTTCCTCAAATCATAAGACAAATCAGCAGACAGCAAGAAATGAGACTGAAAATACACCACCCAGCTGTAGAGATTCACAGTGGAAAAAGTCATCCTACACTTTCCTCCAAATTTCAGTCTCTCTCTCTTTTTGACAGCTTCATCTCTAGGCCTTAGGAGGTCATTATAAGAATACACTACTCAGGGCTTCACAATTGAAATGTCTCACCACTCCTTTTTAGGAGCGTAGGCAGCGCTAGACCAAAAATCACCCTACTACGGCCATAGTGTTTTTCCCACTGGCGTTCAAGCAAAGCAATGCATTGTAAGGGACTAGTGCCTCAGGGTCCCAACATGTTAGTCACCGGAGGAGGTTGACACTACAGCCAGTTCAGTTCTACAGGGATTGCTTGCGTACCCGGCAGGCGACACACCATCCTGTGGTGTTATAACAAAGAATAACCCAAGGAACGGCAAATTGTAGGAGGGAGGGAGATAAACACTGCCTATGCTGGGTAAGCGTCAAGCGGAGGCTCTATGTCCTAAGCCACTTCACTGCCTCTTATCTTTCAAAGGGAAAGAATGTATCTTTAACAGTATGAAGTCCTGCTTCCTTTTCATATTAATGTGTAGCAATAGTGAATGTTTCACCATGACCTTACAGGGCTAGGCTTAGAAATTAATTCTGAATATGAAAAAGCTAAAGGCAACAGAGAGGAGAAAAGTTCAGCCTGGCCTGCAAGCATAAGGAACTAGAGATAAAAATAAAGTTACACGTTTCCAAAAAAAAAAAAAAAAAAAAAGCGTAGGGAGAGGGAACCAGCCCAATAAGATTTTGTTCCCTGAAAATAAAAGCATCAGTGGAGGTGTGGCCTGGAACAGAGCAAATTAAAGAGGGAACCAGAAGGGGAGAATTCAGTAGCAGCAAAACAAAAGAAAAGGTCGTGGCAAAACCGCAGTCCACCTTATTTATTATTGTGGAGGAAATACGCCTCAGAATCTGGTGTTAGTTTTGGAAAGCCGAGTGATGATTTGCCCCCCATCAGCAGTTGATCAAGCTAGCCCAGAATGCAAGCTGTTAATTATTTCTGTGTCTGCTGCTGACAGCGGGCTCCCGGAGTCTAGGCACTGCAGGGTAAAGCACTGTGGTGTGAAGGGCACAGCCATCAATGGCTCCAATCAGAACAATTCCCCAAGCTTTCTCCTTTCCTCATCTCGCCTATGAACTTCGGGTTTCTTGTGAGGTCCTACGTGCCAGTCTCTGACCTACCTGTAGAGATTCTGACCATCTCTAACAGCAAATGAGGCTTTAAGGCAACACTGGTCTTCCTCCTGCTCACTCAGGACTTAAATACATGGACAGCTCTGATCACATACTGCCTGCATATGGGACACTCACTCATACGCTTTCCACACTTGGTGCAGGTGACCATGTGGCCACATTCTAACAGGACACAGTCGATTGGTGAGTCCATGCAGATTTTGCAGAGATTCTCTTCAGTGCTAGGGAGCCCAGCACTGCCTGAGGAAACTGAAGACAAAAAGGGGTTTACGTATTAGATTTAAGGAAATGACATCATGGCGTTAGGACAGGATGTTCGGTGTTATCCAATACATATATATTAATAGTGGCTTCAGTGTCAAATTATATAGAATTATGTGAGACTAAAGTTGAGACGCTCCATCTTTTCACAACTGGAGACTTGTAAACAGTCCTGCTCCTGCGTTGATACCAATGTGGGACTATTTACCTGATCATCTGGGAAGGAGGAGCTGAAAATTTGTGCCTAGAACAAACTCTCCCCTATCTGAGCGCACAACAGCAAACTAGTCCTGAGACTCTTTGTGGTGAGATCGTTGAGCAAACGAATTACTTACCATTTTGATCATCCGTGTCAGAAACTGCAATATAAAAAGAGAGGAGAAAAGCTGCATCACACCTCTACCTTGATGTAACGCGACTCGATATAACGCGACTTTGGATAGAACATGGTAAAGCAGCGCTCTGGGGGGAGGAGGGGGGCGGGGCTGCGCACTCTGGGGGATCAAAGCAAGTTCAATATAACGCGGTTTCACCTATAATATGGTAAGATTTTTTGGCTCCCGAGGACAGCGTTCTATCGAGGTAGAGGTGTATGTCGGAGGACTATGGGTAGGCTAGTAGATTGTCTACTTAAAGTACAGTTCATTTAAGACCTTACAAAGCAAAATGACTATCTTAAATTATTTCTGTATTTTCTAAAAAGACATCACTTGAACTCCAATTTTGTGATTTTACACAATTTCTCTAAACGTTTTTCTCACTATATTCTGGTACGAAAGATCCCCCACAGGAGGCAAACTGAGTGACTATATGCAAAGTGCTTGTCTAAAGCACAAAGTAAACAAGATGCAGGGGAAAAAAGTCTTCTGGTCCGTTAGTTATAATCTTACTGTAATGATAGTAGGTGGCAAAATTCAGAGAGGTTTGACTTAAGTTGATATTCCCCTGTAAGTGATGATCAAAAATAAATACAGCTCTAAAACTGAAAATTAAATTGTTCTTAAAATGATTCTCAACAATTGGCATAATGGGTTTCCATGTTTATCACCCCTCAGATTCCATAACAAATAGAAAAAACATGTATTTACTTGTAAACTGAGGCTAACTACTAGCCCTGAAACTCAACCTGAGTTCTGAGAGTTAAAATGCAAGTCACCACCAGGAACAAATGATCTACATAGCTATCAAAACCCTCAGTGACACCTGTATAACTCAGCTATCTTCCAATTGTCCCTCAGTAATAACCCGTTCAGACTGCTGGCCACAGGTATGCATGGATGCATCTTGTTGGAACGTAACAGTTCTGGTGATGATGCACAAGAATTAGGTGGTAGTTCAACCTTCCACAGCTATGTTGGCTCTGGCAGGGGCTAACAAGCAGGAAGAACACATTTTGTCACTAGAGTCAACCACTCTCGCTACACAACGAAGCAGTCGCTTTCCTGAGTTGAACCACACTAACAAAGCTCTTATGTGGGTAAACACATGCAGAGGTAAACCATCGGCTTGGCAGGCATATTTAGATTATCGGTAAATATGGGTAAACGGGTTTCACGGTACAAACAAACTGATGAAAAAATATTTCCATCAATAAGCAAAATGTACACCGAAGCAAAGTAAGATAGTGCTGCTTTAGAACTTAAGAGTTTGATTTAAGGATATTTACTTTGTATCTTTTGACATGTGAGGTCGACAATTTGTGTTACCTCACACCACCTTGTCTCTCTAAGCCTAACCATAGTTTACCGCATTGACTCTGACATGCTCTTGCCTTGTTTATTTAGTCCTTGATGTCTCCCGTCTGTTCCAACTCTCACTTGCAAAGGGTAGAGGCAGAAACTTTTGGAGGAGCCATTCGAGAAGAGTGAAGGAAGGAAGGAAGGAAGGAAGAAGAGAAAGGAGACCATAGCCCCTTCTCCCTTTGACTTGTTGCTTGCTACCGTTGATGCCAAAGCGGAGAGTTGAGAAAGAGTTAGCCTGGCAAACGGATAGAGTTTCTCCGCCTTACCCAGATGCTGAAGGTCTTTCTCTTTATAAAGACGGGTCACCCTCTCCATCAGCTCCCACTTCTCACAGCAGCCTTTATAGTTGACAAAGTTGCGAGCCAGGATTTCCTTCAGCTGTCGCACCGAGAGCGCATCAATGTCTCCAACACTCGTGAGGTCAGAAAGAGAGGCCCTCCGCCCCTGTACCAGGTTATCCTCCGAGTCAACAGACTGAAATGGAACAAAGACAGACGAACATTTGACCTCACAATGTGATGACAGAATTCAAAGCAGCTTTTCTTAGGAACCCATCCATAGAGGTGAATGATCTTCATCCCTCCATACTGCAATATGAATCCTTCCAGTTACGAGGAACACAAGGGCCTTCTAGGAGGGAGATAAAAGCACCTCCTCCTATTATAAAGTTACATTATAATGTCCTCCATTATGGAGGACACTTGTGTTAAAGTGACACGAGGTTCTCTGCCATTCTCCATGTACACAAAAGTGTCTTCTGGTGGCTGTATTCCAAACTGTTATTCTGCTACTCTATGCAGTGTCCTCGGTAGGGGCAATTCTGCACTAGCTGGGTGATGGACGAAATAATCCTTATAAGAACCCTTCCCATTTCTATTGTCCGATTTTAGGGGACACACACAAACCTGTGTCTCCTCCTCTGTTGGTGCTTCTGCTGCATTCTCAATTTCTGTCATATCGTCTGGGCTTGGAGGCACATGCCCATTTGCCTAGAAGAGGAAATAAATCTTTCACCAGCAGTGAATCTCCCTGCATATCCAGAGGGGAAATGAATGGGCTTGAGCACAGAGCATGCTCAATTTGAAACTTTAGTGTTGTTACATTTGGCCCTTTCAGGTCCCACCTTACTATATATTGAGCCCTGTTAGAATACTTGATGATGTACAATATACCCCCACATGTTGTTCTCACGGGGCTTATGAGTCTGGACTGGGAGGAGACAGATGGTATAGAGACTCAAAATGGCGTTGCACAAAGTCACCTGATTATCATGATGTGAAGTCTTGACACTGCTCTACAATCCTTCATTGTGAGGTGGCATCCATGTGTGATGTCATGACAGCACAATCACTAGAATAGGTCAAGAATTTGTGCTGTGTTGCTCATTGAGAGACCACTTGATGGCACTCTTCAAGACTGCTCAGATCAGTTACTCAATGACCATAAGGGCACAGTGCTCTCTGCACGTTGTTGCTGGGTTTGGGGTATGGTGTTGGAGATGTTAAGTGAGGGATTAGTTGCCTCTCTCCTCCAGCTCCCACACCTCAAGGTGTTCTGGATTTTATGGCTTCCCTAGAGCTGAGCGCTGTGTGGACAGGTAGGGCTGAAAAGCTGCAATGGGGACAGGACAATGGCATCTGTGGAGGGAGGGCAGGAGTTCTGAACATTGGACTGGGTGAAAGGAACGGAGCTTTAATCCCAGTTCATATTGATTCCCCATCTGTGGCTTTGGGCATGATATTTATCCTCTCCACCTCAGTTTGCCTTTTAGTAAAAATGGGGAGAATGTTCCCCTACTACTTAGGGGAGCTGTGATTAGTTAATATCTGTAAAGCTCTAGGAAAATGAAAAGCATTTTAAGAGTTGATATTACTGAGAATTCCTACAAGGTAACCGGATGAAAACAGGAGTCAAGCCAGGAGCTGAAATTTACTGGCGAAGACTTGGAACTCATAGGTGAACACATGTTCTACCTCCACGCGTGAAAGATGTCCTCAAGAATAACTGCATTTTTAAAGATACCATGCCTCATGATATCTCATGAGAAACTAAGAGGTGCACTTTCTGAGCTGGCCCAGGGAGAATTAAGCCCACCAGGAAGGCCCAGAGTAGATGTTAAACATTAAGAATTTGTCTAAATAAACACTTAGTTCACAGGAAGCTGGGGTGTAAATCCACCTCGCACTAGTGCACTAAGTGTCTGCATGGACCCTACTGTTTCAAAGTTCCATAGTGCACACTTTGAAACAGGAGTAGATTAAAGCACAGTAGGGAACTTCTAGTGTGCAGCAGGCTAATTTGAGGTAGATTTACACCCCAGCTTGCTGTGAACTTAGTGTTTGTATAGACAAACCCTAAGGAAACATTCCACAGCAGTCAGTCGAAAGCCTAACAACAAAGCAAGGCAATATAAATAATCAGATGACTGATTTCCTCTGAAAGAATTCAGCTGGACAGTTTCTGGCAGTCTCTGGGCCAGGGCTAATAACTTTTGGCCTCAGTCAAAGCATTTCTGCAGACCCAAATCAGTAGATGATCAGACTCCAAGAGCCCCCTCAGCCATCCTTCTCCCCCACTGTTTCAACTCCAATATCACTTTGAAATTTTAGATGCCTTCTGGCACAAGAAATAAGGAAATACAGAATGAGGGTATAACATTTTAACAGCTGCTTGTAGTTATCAGTAGGATATCAACATCCTGGCTAGAAAATGAAGTAAAATATGCTTTAGCATCAGTATAGATATTAAAGAGCCATATGACTTATTAGTCACGGGGTATCCAGTGCTGATGTAAGGGTGGAACACAAAGCAATGATCAGGCTGCCTTAAAACAGTGACTGAAGTATCCAATATATCAAACCAGATCCAAAAATAAGGTTCAACGTCCAAAAAAAAAAATTAAATTCCATTAATGCAGGAAGGACAAATGCCACAACTGACAAACAGCAACAATGAAACCCACAAGTTGGAATGAATTTCCTTTAGTTTCTGAAGTGTTCTACAGCAAAATGTCTGAGGCCCTTTCTCAAACACTGCAGTCAGTGGGTGTTTGCTTAAGCAAGAACCTCCGGATTTGACCCCCTGAATTTAGCTTTGTTATGAACATGGGGACAGCCGTGCAGAATATGCAGCTGAAGCTCTGTCATTTGTGGTAAATAGAAGCCCTGCATGCTCATGGCACTGATCTTTAATAAAGGAAGATATGTGCTGAATTTTGATGGGGGAAAAAAAAAACAAGGAGCATCTCAATAATTAATCTGACAATGAGAGGGAATAAGTACACGAAAGGTGCTTCTAACTGGACACTGGTATATACCTGTTGATGTTCCTGAGTTATTGGACTCAAGATGGAGTCTGCAGATATTGGAGAGGCATCATGTGAGGTAGAAGATGCTGTGCTGGTCTGTGGCAGAATAACAAAGCTTTGCTGTCCAGATGTGCCAGGGTTTAATGGCGGGATTCGTATTCTATCCTCCTGGGTGATTACAGGCTGCTGCCCAAGAATCAGAAACACCAGGTCTTCCTTTTCACGGCACAACTCTGTGGAAACCTCGTGTAGTGCCAGATAGTCTCGTAGATCCTTCACTTTCATCTTTATCAACTCCTCCCGCTGAAAGGCTGTGGCTTGGAACCGCTGACAGAGATGGCAGAGAAGGGGACTGCTTTCAGGCTGGCTTGAACAGGAAGTGCAAAAATTCTTTTTACAGTCAAAGCAGATGTGCTGCTCAAACAGAAGAGGGAGAGAAAAAAAAGACACCAAGCCACAAAGGTTTAGAGTGATTATAGAAGAACGGTATTGGGGTTAACACAACATGCAAGCTGGAGAGAATATAAATTGAAGCCCATGTCCTAGATCAGTGGTTTTCAAATTGCAGGTCGTGATCCCATACTGGGTTGCGGGATGTACGGCACTAGGTCCCGGCGGCTCTGGTCAGCACCCCATTAAAAGTCCCGGCGGCGGTGCTGCCCAGCTAAGGCGGGCTAGTCCCTACCTGTTCCGACAGTGCCTTATGCCCCGGAAGCAGCCAGCAGCAGGTCCGGCTCCTAGGTGGTGGGGCCCTGGGGCTCCGCGCGCTGCCCCCGCCCCCAGCACCAGCTCCACACTCCTGGCCAATGGGAGCTGGGGCGGCAGTACCTACAGGCAACAGCTACACGGAGCCGCTTGCGTGCCTCTGCCTAGGAGCCGGATTTGCTGCAGGCCACTTCTGCAGCATGGACCGTGGTGGCAGGACAGGCAGGAAGCCTGCCTTAGCACCCCCACTGCACCGCTGACTGGGAGCCGCCCGAGGTAAGCCCACATCCCAATCCCCTGCCCCAGCCCTGAGCCTCCCCAAACCTAGAGCCCCCTCCTGCACCCCAAACCCCTCATCCCCAGCCCAGACCCCCTCCCACACTCCAAACCCTTCATCCCCAGCTCCGTTGGCATCAACAGTTTTCTTCAACTGGGTCACCAGAAAAAAAAATTGAAAACCACTGTTCTAGATAAATCAAATCTTATTTATGAAAGGTATGTCAAGCACACAATGCGTGCTGTTGACTGAAAGAAAATTAACAAACAGAAGCATTTCTGACATGTGGCTGGATTCACCACACAGGTCTTATAAAAGACATTAGATAAACTGTTACACAAATCACAAAAATGTTTTTAAACAATAATGAATCCCACCAACACTGCAACAGTTTTCAGTGGTTTATATCTGCCCTGCTAAATCACAGATGGGATGCAACAGATCTATCTATCCTATAAGGTAACAGACCTTCCAAAGTAAATTAGATCTGTGTGCTGGTTTAAAAATGTAAACAGGTAGCATGCATACATTATCTGCTGGGGAAGGCCTCTGCCACGAGGAAAACAAAACAAGAACAAGTTTTACAACAATGGCCGGTTTTTCAAAATAATTCAGCTTCTATTTAGGCATCAAAATAAGTAGCCAGGTTTTCAAGGGAGCCCAGCACACTGGCAACAAGGTAAGTGCTTAAGAACCTGGCCTTTAATGTCAGAATGACAGCGGCTGGGCACTCAGCATTTTGGAAAATCTGAGCTCTTCTGAGAGCCCGGCGGTTTCGGGCATCAAAACCAATTTTAATGTTTAAGTTCTATTGGTTCATAGCTAAGTTTTTCTACTACCCTCATCTCCCTGGGCACAGGGGCTTGATCTTCAGAGGTTCTGAACACTCGCAGCTCCTGCGGACAGCTGGAACTCTGTTCAGCATTTCTGAAAGTCAGGTGAGAGCACTTACAATAGATCATCATTAGGACAAAAAGTCCTGTGGCACCTTATAGACTAACAGACGTATTGGAGCATAAGCTTTCGTGGGTGAATGCCCACTTCGTAAGACGCATGTGACGTCTGCATCTGACGAAGTGGGTATTCACCCACGAAAGCTTAGGCTCCAATACGTCTGTTAGATGCCACAGGACCCTCTGTTGCTTTTGTACAGATTCAGACTAATACGGCTACCCCTCTGATACTTGACATCATTAGGACAGTCACTTGAGTCCTTCCTCTCTCCTGCCTTTTTTTTCTTTTAAATGTGTGGATGGATTCAGTGCTAGTAAAAGGTGCCAGGTCCACCGTACTTAGGACACTTCCCCTCTCTACAACATAGGTACAGCATATGCAGTAATGTACAAACTTTCGGTCTCCTCCTAAGTCTGGCAGTTTGCCTCAACCTCTAGAGTGACCACCTCTAGAGCGTGACTCAGCAAGCTGAGTCAGTACTTTGCCCTTCTCTTGAGGCTGCCAGTTACGAAGGAGATTTTTGTGTCGGGATCCATTATCCATTGGCAGCTGGACTGAGACCAAACTTTGGGGGCCTATGCGACAGATCAGCCAAACCTGAACGGGATTTGTATTCTATTACTAATCCCCCTGATTCCCACGTCCATTTAGTCACTGGCTTGTTTCCTTTATAATTCACCATAAATTTGCACTCCCATCCAGACTCTTGAGAGTTATGCAATAAGTAAGGCGAAGATTTTGTCACATCACAGATAGGTCACGGGCAATAAAGAAAAATTAATGGAAGCCGTTACCTGTCTGTGACTATTACTAAAACTATCTGTGACAAAATGGGGATCTGCAGGTTCCCATATAGCCTGCAGTGGGGAAGCTGCACGTGTGGCTAGGCGCTCCAGGGTCCCCCGCCGCAGGTTGGATATCGGAGCTCCAGGGGCCCCCATTACCAACAGCTCCAAGGGCTCACAGCGGCCAGGAGCTGCTGGGTTCCCCCACCAGCCAGGAGCTGCAGGTTGCCCCCACCGCCTGTGGCAGCCGCAAGCTGCCCCTGCCGCCCACAGCTCCAGGGTCCGATAGCGGCTGCGAGCTGCAGGTTGCCCCCGCTGCCCACAGCTCCAGGGGTGCCCGCCGTGGCCGGGGGCTTGAGTCTTCCCCCACTACCTGCGGTGGCCAGGAGCTGCAGGGTTCCTCGCTGCCCATGGGGTTCCCTTACCACTTGTGGCAGCTTGGCGCTCCAGGGGCCCTGCCACTTATCCCACAGCTCCCTGCCCCTCACGGGCAATGCAGGACCCCACAGCTCCCAAGTGCCGCAGGCTGAAATCATGGAGGTCACTGGAAGCCACGGATTCCGAGACTTCCACGCCCTCTGTGACTAAATCGTAGCCTTAGCAACAAGGAATCGGAACTTGGACTTGAAAGCAAGAGACAGAAACTCTTGAACCAAAGACAAAACTCTTTTTTGTTTTATGAATTACTTATGGTGAATGAGAAAATCTTTAACTCCGCTGTGCGTAAAGTTCAAAGAAAGCAGATTTATAAATTCACGCTTCTGAGTCAGCTGTTCTAGAACAGGAATTCAGGGTGTGGTTTTTGAGCTTGATCTGTTCAGATGTTTTCCTCTCCTGGAGAATGACTTGAGAGGTAAGACTAGTATACTCAGTGATATAAGCTCCCTCTCAACCTAGGTCACTGCTCCCCCATTTTACCCTACTGAAGCTGAATCCCTGGCCAGTGACATCTGTGGGACTTCTGCTGGTGTTCTGGGACTTCATAAAAGACCTGTTAATGAGGCTTGATGGAAAAATGCAAAACCTCCTCCCATAAATATTTCTAGATCAGAATCATCTCCACCCCTTTATACCTATCCTGAGTTTATCACATAATCAGTACAGATTGTAATCGCGTCTCAAGACTCCTGTTCACCAAAGCACACAATCTGTCTCAGGAGACTATCGCTCCTATGCAGGACAAAAGTAATTCGAGTCCATTAACTACAAGCTGAGTTACTGGCCGGAAGGTCTGTCTCTGCATACTGCCCAGCGTCACGAGTTCCCCCCCACTTGTTAATATAAAATATTACTGCTGGTCTGATTTGTTGGACACTGGATTCCTGAAGGGATCTAGTCAACGTAATGTTGTTCAGTGCAAAGATGGGGAGTGCTGTCTGTGCACCGTCTAGACTAGTGGAGCAAACAATCCCTATTTTAGCAACCTACAGTGAGTGTGCTCATCACAGGGGCGTCTGGATACATTACACAAATATTAATGGAGAACGTCTATTCTGGCCAATACTTTCCCTCTTCCAGTTAGCCATCAGAGAAGATGAGAGGGGAGATACAATGCTTTAGTTTAGAAGCATCTGGTAGTTATATCTGAAAAGATGTGTTTTTCACCATACTCTAAAACCTGGCAGACTGGCTCTGAAGGAAGGGGGGGGACCTCATTCCACAGCTGAGGGCCCTTCGCCTAGGATGTCCCTGCATTTAACACTCCAGAGGTGTTCAGATACCACAGTGGCATAGTACAGGAGATACATCATCTAATTGATCTCAGCAAGGGATCAGCAGCAATAACACCGTCCCAGTTCAGAGCAACTGAACTTGTATTCCTCAAGCACACCTGCTCTGGGCTCCCAGTTCCTCAGTCATCACCTCTCTTGAGAGAGGAGTATCCACCCTCCCTCCCACCCAGGGTTTTCAGGACTGCACAGTTACCTACCTACACTGAGTTCCCCAGCAAATCAGACTGCCTACAACAGGCCAGTGTGCTTTGCTTTCTCTCTGAAGGCTATGAACAGCTGTAACTGCCAACAGTTACAAGTTATCACACAGCTCTTTCTAAGCAAGCGTGTTTATTTTTAAGATGAAAGCATTAGAGAAAATATATTGAAAACTACAAAATAACCTATACGCATCCTAAAAAGCTTAGCAGAGATCAGCCCTCAACTCCAACAAGGTCTCTGCTAGGAGTCAGTCCTTCACACCCCACAAAGGGTTTATTCCTGTGGTTACAAGTTCATAATAGCCTTAGCTCAGAACCAGAACAACCAGTCTTTCCTTTATACAGCTTGCACCTTTGATCTCGGCCTCATGTAACAGATGATCAGCAGACAAAGGCCCACTCCTCAGGGCGGAGCTTCAAAAGCCTGTGTTTTTGCATAACTGGAAGTGGAGAATTTGCATTCACCTCTCTGTTGATACTTCCCAGGAAATTCATTTCACATGTATTGTCCCAAAAGTCCATTCTTGTCTGACAAATATTGTTTAATATAGTTCCCTGATCATCCAGACCTTACATCACATCTCCCTAGAGAAGTTACGTATAGTCCAGCCCAGAATAATACATAACCTTTGCATTTAAAACAATGGACTCCAAATATACTCAAATGTAATTCTATGTTTTTTCCAAGGATATTGCAGGGAATTGCCGTATCTGTCACAAATGCCTCAGCTAATTTTTTTATATTTTAATCAAAACACTGCCTAGAACTTAATCTTTGACAGCACGCTGTAAATTGTGAAAGGTTCAGTTTGCACTAACCACTGGGGATCCCGAAATTATAGAACTTCTGTTCAATTCACTTGGCTCATCATTTTGTTTGAGATAAAAGTGAGTCAATGCCAACATTCAAGCTTTAACTAGAGCTCTTGTTTTATATCTTACACCTGAGCTTGCCAGGAGCTTTTTCTGTAAGTATGCTTCAGAGAAAATGGTCTTCCTGAAAATGTCAGCCAATGTCTGAGGCACGTAAATCTTTGTTAGGGGGCGGAAGAGGAGGAGGCAAGGAGAACTTGACCTTGCCCCAAAAAAAAAAAAAAAATTATGCCTAGCATACCTTGCTAACAGCAGGAAAAAAAATCAGCAACGCCGGACTTAAATTAATGATCATCCTGTGAAAACAGGAAGCCAGGATCAGAAGTTAGCTTGGATAACAGGGAAAACAAGATTGTTTTCACTACCAAGAACAATAATGTCCTTTAAAGATGTGTCAATGATTATATAAAGGCATCTTATTAGATGCCAAGAAAATTTCCATATTTACCTTATTGCAAATGTCTTCACTGTTCTCTGCCCTGATCCTTTTAACAACTATCTGAGTTTTCCAATGTATTAGGACTGATATATATATATATGGTAAGGGGTTGAGTGCCCTGAAAAAATATATTTCTTGAGAGGTCAACGTTCTGTTGAATCTCACTTTTAACAAACTCGTTTATCTGTATGGCCTCCCATTTGAAAGGGCTTCACTTTCATAGTCATGGTGTTTTATATACAAGTGGCTTGATTTAACTATTAACTGGGTAACTGCTTCAGCCAGCCTAGGATAGGATACAGAGTTTTCTGTGATCCTGCTGCAGCGGAAACAGATTCTAACATGTCCTTTAATTGGTTTGAGCATTGGCCTGCTAAACCCAGGGTTGAGAGTTCAATCCTTGAGGGAGCCATTTAGGAATCGGGGGCAAAAAAATAAAAATAAATAAACCAACCTGTCAGGGACAGTACTTGGTCCTGCTAGTGAAGGCAGGGGACTGGACTCGATCTTTCAAGGTCCCTTCCAGTTCTATGAGATAGGTATATCTCCATATTTCCCTGATGGTGGCCTAAAGTGGTATCACCTTAGACTATAACATTAATAACATGTTGGTAAACAAACAAGTAAAATATAATCTTCACAACACTACATACACTTGTTGGTTTTATTTAGAAGCACAAATCTGAGTAAATTATGGAGCAAGTGGGTAGACCGAAGTCTTGCTGTAGAGAATAAGTAACTCAAGAAGTGTGAATCAATGAACAATTCTACTTTCAGTGAACTTGACACCAACTCTATGGGATGCTATTGATAACTCAAGTAGTAGGTCATCACTTTCAGGATGGATTCTATTAAAATACACATTTAAAAAAAATCAGGGTTCCATTGTTTGTGTATTAGATTTTTGCAAAGAGATAAAGTCTTTGTTATTACCAATAGTGTACCACCCTTGGGACAATGGCTGCCTCTCTCTCATTCATATCTTTCACTGTACTGACAAAAATCACCTATTCCTCACCTTTTATTTCCTGTTGTGGAAAAGAGTCAAAGTTTGATTCTGAATAATTCTTTTGCCATGTATTCTGTAGAGAGAAATACTCTCTTACTAGGGACAATATTTAGAGGATGCCTAGTGCAGTGGTATATACTACAATACACAGATAAACTGCCTACTTTCAGAACAGAGTTCTGAGTACACATGTGCCTGAACCCTGCTTACGAAAAAAATTATTTCCAAAATTTTAATCCTTCGCCTAGTTTCTTAAGCAATGCAAGATTCTCACAATATAACACAAGACATATCCATGTTGTCTCTACGGGCAGACAGATAAAACAGCTTTATCAAGAGTTATCTTCTCCCAGACACATGTGAGCATCCAAACGTGGCTAAAAATGCAAAGTCCAATTCGATGAATTTCCCAGTCCAAAATTTCCAATGCCTGAAAAAGGGGTAGAGCCAAAATGAATGCGACTCCTTAGCAGTTGCCGAGTTGATTGTAGGTTTTATAGCTCTTTTTGAGGACTATGTCATGAAGCAGTACCTTAAAATAGAGCTTTTTAAAAGTTTAATTTATCCAGGTCAAATGCCTCCATTCATTCTTCATCACCCTAACTCTGAGAACCTGGTACAGATCAGATACTGGCTGAGTCGTGGAGTGTGGATTCTAACCAGCTCCTAAAGACTTTCAGGAAGCACTCTGGGAACTTCCCCATTTAAATCATTTCCCTGGCCAGAGGCTGCTAATTAATTTTGAATCTTGTGACACTAATAGTTTTGGCAGCTACAATGCACAAGGATCTAGTACACAAACCGGGATAACAAGTAAAACAAAACCAAAAGATTGTCACAAAATGAAGCGCAGCAATTCAGGGATGAATGCTAAACTGGCAATTCACTCCCTACAAACAGTGATGGCTTTTTAGCTGAAGACTAATGTTTTAAAGAGTTGGCTCTTTTTTCATTGTAAGCATGATGGATTTTGTTTATTGCCATATCTGCTTCTTAAAGGGACACACACCTTCAAACCTAGTCAATTTGAAAATAATGAGTTATGATGATTTCAAGTACTACGCCTGCCTAATTGTTGTGGTTTTGCAATGACATTTTCCTGTTTTTAAAATGTTTTCTTCTCCCCTATTACTGTGTAAAGACCCACAAGAAGACCAGGAAAAACAGACTGTAACATGAATTACTATTAAATGCACAAAGTAAACAATCTACAAATGAACTCAGTAATCCTAGGTGGTAATTGCAATAACAGTAGGCAACACATTTTTAAGCTGGTATCCCCTTAACTGATTACAAGTAGCTTGCTGTCCTTTATTAAAGCATCTAGTACAGCCAAAAAGCAACAGAGGGTCCTGTGGCACCTTTGAGACTAACAGAAGTTAGTTACTTCTGTTAGTCTCAAAGGTGCCACAGGACCCTCTGTTGCTTTTTACAGATTCAGACTAACACGGCTCCCCCTCTGATACTAGTACAGCCAAGTCTACTGTGCGTTAACAACAATAACTGTTGGTTATTTTCATTTGTGCCAGATAATTGTGAAAGTGATTAAGAAATAAAGAAGCAAGGCAAGTTGTCTTCTGCTCTACATCCCTAAATCAAGGACCTCCTTTGATTGTGTGTTTTGCAGGCTCTTGAAACTGACTCTGTAAATGCACAATCTGACTCCCAGATCATTTATGTAAGTCAAACCAAATGGGTGCCCAAATCAGTGGCTAAATTCACCCCTTACCTTCCTGGAGGAATTTTCAAAGTGCACCCCACACGCCTTGCAGTTCTGTTCAGAACCTGTCGGAGAAGGGTAGGAGCTGTAACCTGGGTTGGCATATGCCTGGGGTCTGGCACCCTGCTGCGGCCGCTGCTGCATCTCCTCAGGTTGTCCATCCAGACAAAACCAGTTACAACAGGTTGCCCACATAGTAACTAAAAGGGTGAGGGGAAAAAAAAAAAAAAAAAACAAGTTAAATAACATCCTGGAAGCCACATATTTGCTACCAAAGTGAGGGCCAGGCATGAACTGAATGTTTATGCTTCTTCCCCTGCGACTTGCTGTCAAGTAGCTTAGTGGACTGGATCTTCTCTCTTACCAACTGCAAGCATATGCCAAAAACGTACATATCTGCAACACACAACATATCTGCAACACAAAATGCAGGGGCAGAGTTTCAGAATGGACTTTACTGACATTTATCGGAGACTCTCGTTAGGGTAGGAGGAAGATTACGTTAAAATTCCACTCAGTCGTGCATGGGCATTGTTCAGAGCTCTATGATCACAGCACAGTCACTTGTACTACATCATGTAGCTACAACAGAGTGAGGCAGTTTTTAGTTACTTTGCAGCAGGGAGTAAGGAAAAGTTTAGAGGCACTGGTGAATTTCTCCCTCAGAAAGATATTAGAGACTCTTGTTCTCTCTCACATGGTGCTTATGTAAGATCAACAGCGAGACCCTAGCTGGTTTTCCTCTGCAACCTGGCTCCACATATAAAGCTACTGCTGCAGGCCTGGAAATAGACAAGAACAGGCCGTGCCAGTGCTCCTTGAACTCAGCTGAAATGTTAACAGTCAGCTACCATAATTTGCCTCCTGCACTCAGTAAGCTTCCAGACAATGAATCAGTGTTAACCTCTGGTAACTTGTTTAGAAAAACAGTTGAATACAGAAGAGCTAAATGGTAAGATGATGAATGTCTCTACATATTTGCTTGGGCCCCAGGTGGTAAGAGATGTACCCCTACCTAAACTCCTTGAGGAAACAGTGTGTGTGTTGGGGGAGAGCAAAGAGAGGAGGGGGAATGCTTCCTCTCAGTATTTGTGGAGCAAAACCACTTCTGCAATAACATTCCCAAAATGTGGTGGTGCTTTATAACATACTTATTTGTAATTTACTAAGCACACACGCCTGAAAACATTCCTCTGGGCACTCAGGCTTGGTCTACACTACCCCCCCTAATTCGAACTAAGGTACGCAACTTCAGCTACGTGAATAACGTAGCTGAAGTCGAAGTACCTTAGTTCGAACTTACCTTGGTCCACACGCGGCAGGCAGGCTCCCCCGTCGACTCCGCGGTACTCCTCTCGCCGAGCTGGAGTACCGCAGTCGACGGCAAGCACTTCCGGGTTCGACTTATCGCGTCCAGACTAGACGCGATAAGTCGAACCCAGAACTTCGATTTCCAGCCGTCGAACTAGCTGGTAAGTGTAGCCAAGGCCTCAGAACATGTGCTACCGTGTCATCAGTCACTAGCATAAGGAATACACACTGCTTCCCACCCTGTATTTGTTGCATTCATGTTATTGTTAACAGATACTTTTAAGCTTCTTTTAAATCTTTCAGTCTATTCTGTCCAGAAGCGGCAGACCCGGGAAAGCGGGGGGCTAGCACCCCCACAGTGGAAATATTGGGGGGCTGAGGTATACTTCTGCCCCAATATCTGGTGGAGGCAAGAGCAGAAGCTGGAGGAGAAACCAGAGCAGATTAGGCCAACCACCAGGGAGCAGGTAGGATTGCTCTCCTCTCCTCGCCTTCCAGCGACCACAGGTCCTGGCAAAGGCACCTGGCCTGAGGGAGGGACAGGAGCACGTGCGCCAGCCACTGGGATTGGGGACAAGGAGACGCCACTGTGCCAACTGCCAACGGAAAGAGGGAACACATGGCACTGAGGAACTGCCAGGACACCCGCTTCCCAGCTGCCCCCCGCCAACTCTCAGTAGCTCCCCTCACTGCCCCTCCACACCCCCGATTCACAGCAAGCTTCCACCCCTCAAATCTCCCAGATTCGGTCAGTGTCGGTATGCAGCAGCTCAGTCCATGTTTCTCAATTTTCCAAACCTCTGGAGTCAACCTTTATTCTTAGCTAGGCTGTTCGTGCATGTTCACTACGTAACATTTTATGACATGATTAAACCATACTTTGAAAATCTGTGAATGAATACAAGCTCTGAGGAGTGTTTGGCACGAGGTGCTAACAAACAGTATTTGAACGTTTCACACAATCAGCCCTTTGGGGCGGATGTGCTTTAACAAGGAGGCTTTTGCAGTTTAGTGCAGTTCCAATAATCTGCACATTTACTGGACCTCTTTAATCCTTTCAAAGCCTAGGTGAATTTGGTCTATCAAAGTTAGCACTGTCGCTAGAGTGGACACATGCCTGAGCAGGACAATGGTAAGCTTGCAGGTTCAGCACATTTTAAAGTTCAAATAGAAAACAAGAGTCTTGATGACACAGGAGAAACAGTTCATACAGTGTGTCATGCTGTGAATTATGCACTTAGCGCAGCAATTTGACTTCTCACCTTGGATGAGAAAGCAAATGTATGCTATTTTTAAATTTTCAGGTGAACTGAATTAGTCTATTATGCTTATGTCTACATACGTCACCGCGGGCCGAAAGCCTGTTCTTTCTAACTTCCACAGAAATAATCTATTTGTGTAAGTGCACAGACTTAGCTTCAAATCGTGTAGAAGTAGTTCTGAAATACGCTGAGGAGGTTAGTCTCCTTTATTTCTGACCAGACATTTTTAAATAGTAAAGTACAATGGGAAACTGAGGGTGGGGGCAGTATATCCCGTATAGCAAATATTGGGGGATAACGACCATACTGAAAAATAACCTGGTCATTTAGGCTAATAAAGAATATAGACTGGTTTACAGCTCCATGTGTAAAACCTGGAGCCAGAAGGTTTTAACCTTAAACAGTTTTTATGTCAAATTATAAACAAGTTTAATGACCAACAAAAAGCAGGACAAATTGTTATTGACGTGGTGTACGGTTTGAGGTCCCAGTATGTTAGTGGAGGAGCTGTAGTTAGCCCAGCATTCTATATTATGTGTTCACGGTGCTCATTCCAAAATAAGAAAACACAGCTCGTGTTCAAGGAATACAGTCTAACAGAAGCATTCCATGGTATAAAGTCATAAGATAGAATGTATTTAGCTTCATCATGTGTATTAGCCTTAAATTGCAACCACAGTGGTAATGGCTATAAATGCACAGACTGTAAATAAAATACAAATCATCAGAACTTACCTATGCTTTTTTGTGAACTCGAATTTCAGAGCATTACATTTCTGTTAGAAGGTATGTATTTTGGAAATTCAACATTTTTGCAATTTTGCTATTTTAAGGAATGACTAAACTATTTTGAGAGTCTTAATTTGATCCTAAGGTTACAGACCCAAGAGATGAACCTTGTGAACACTGCAAGAAGCATTCATAACCTCCACGAGAGATTAAAACTACATCCACATTAAGGCCCCAAGGACTCCTGTGAACTGGAGGCCACCCACATTAGCAGCATATACAAATGTCTATGGTTTGTCTTGATTATTTTTCTTAAAAAGATAGGCCAACTCACCCAAACTTTGCACCAGTTCAGATATTGCAAAGAAGGAATGAGCAAACCAGAAGAAACAAGGACTGAGCTCAGTGTTATTAAGCCAACGTTTTGTTTTAGAGTTATCAGAAGGTTGACAATAAGACTTGGATATAGTTTCAGAAGATCCTTAAACCTGCTTAGCTGATAAAGTCTGAAAATAGCTTCTATATATGAAAAAGTTAAAAAGTTACTGTAGTTCATTGAACTGTAAGAGTCTCAAGAAGCTGCTTCCCAGGTTTAAGAGAAATGAGTAAGCATACTGCAGAACAAATGGCAGCCATTAATATAACACCACAAATGGTGATCATTGGTTATGGATTTCGACAGTAGGATTATAAGAAAGCACAACAAAAGTTTGATTTTGCTGCTAGTTTACCACAAGAAATATAATTTGCTGCAATTAGGGAGATGCACAAATACCCTTGGCTTGCTACTATTAGGGTATGATAAGCAGCAAGAAAAATTCTCGTGTTTTAAAGAACAGACAGGCTGTCCTCAAAGAAGGCAGGTTGGGGAGGGAAGAGATTTCCCTTTCCTGTAAAGTATCAGAGGGGTAGCCATGTTAGTCTGTATCCGCAAAAACAACGAGGAGTCCAGTGGCACCTTAAAACTAACAGATTTATTTGGGCATAAGCTTTCGTGGGTAAAAAAACCCCACTTCTTCAGATGCATGGACCTTGGGAGGCAGGCCAGTCCTCGCTTACAGACAGCCCCCCAACCTGAAGCAAATACTCACCGGCAACTACACACCACACCTCAGAAACACCAACCCAGGAACCAATCCCTGTAGCAAACCTCATTGCCTACTCTGTCCCCATATCTACTCTGGCGACACCATCAGAGGACCCAACCACATCAGCCACACCATCAAGGGCTCATTCACCTGCACATCTATCAATGTGTTATATAGCATGTGCCAGCAATGCCCCTCTGCCATGTACATTGGCCAAACGGACAGTGTCTACGTAAAAGAATAAATGGACACAAATCAGACATCAGGAATGGTAACATACAAAAGCCAGTAGGAGAACACTTCAATCTCCCTGGACATTCTATAACAGATTTAAAAGTAGCCATCCTTCAACAAAACAACTTCAAAAACAGACTTCAAAGAGAAACTGCAGAGCTACAATTCATTTGCAAACTTAACACAATTAATTTGGGCTTGAATAGGGACTGCCTGACTCACTACAAAAGCAATTTTCTCTCTCTTGGTATTGACACCTCCTCCTCAATTATTGGGAGTGGCCCACATCCACCCTGACTGAATTGGCCTTGCCAACACTGGTTCTCCACTTGTAAGGTAACTCCCTTCTCTTCATGTGCCAGTATATTTATGCTTGTATCTAATTTTCACTCCATGCATCTGAAGAAGTGGGTTTTTTTACCCGCAAAAGCTTATGCCCAAATAAATCTGTTAGTCTTTAAGGTGCCACCGGACTCCTCATTGCTTTCCTGCAAAGGACATCAGAGGAAAAAACTATTAGCAAAAATGCAGTATTTGAAAATCATCTTCAGGAACCTGCCTGTCAAACTCCAAGGGGAGAAGATACGAGACTATTTTAAAAGAGCTTCTGAAGCTTCAGCAGGCCAGATGTAAACCCCAGCCAACAGTACATTGCTGCCAGAGTACAGACGCTCTTAGCTGATTCTTATGCAATTCTGGATGCCACATTTTAGGAAAGATGTGGATAAGCTGGAGAAAGCCCAGAGGAGAGCAACAAAAATGATAAAAGGTTTAAAAAACCTGACCTATGAGAAAAAATTTTAAAAACTGGGCACGTTAAATCTTGAGATAAGAAGACTGAAGGGTGATGGCTGATAACCGTCTCCAAATATATTAAGGGCTGCTATAAGAAGGACAGTGATCACCTGTTCTCCATGTCCACTGAAAGTAGGACAAGAAACAATGGACTTAATCTGTGGCAAGGGACATTTAGTGTAGACAGTAGGAAACATTTTCTAACTCTAAGGGTAGTTAAGCTCCGGAATAAGCTTCTAAGGGAGGTTGTGGAATCCTCATCACTGGAGATTTTTAAGAACGGGTTGGACAAACACTTGTCAGGGATGGTCTAGATTTACTTGGTCTTGCCTCAGCATAGGAGGCTCGCCTTGATGGACCTCTTGAGGTCCCTTCCAGCCCTACATTTCTAGGATTCTATGATGCTCCCATAGACATTGTTCAAAGTAGATCTGCTTCACGTTAAGGTTTCCATTTTAGTAGATTATGTGGTTCAGAATTCAGACCAATATCCTTACAATGTGCAGAAAACTCATAAGGTTATATTCAGTTAACTTTAGCTAGAAGAAAGGGATATTTTAGGAGCAGTTTTAGAATATAGAGTCAATAGTATCTAACCTCTTGGTAGCTGGCCAAGAAACGCTTTTATCATGCCTTTGCCTGCCAAGACATCTCAAGTCACTTAGCTTCTAAACATTAGCGTGATAATGAATATTCTTTGCAAAGGAAAATGAATGAACCTTTAGTTTTGATTTATAAATTGAAACGACAATAGCAGCTCTGAGCAGGAAGTTCTAGAGAAAAGGAACAATTTGACTAGGACAATTGGTACAGTATCTTGCCACTCAATATGAAATCAACCTGTTTTTCCAATGGGCAGAATGATGGATTTTTCTATAAACTTTAATATTCCAGACCGTATTCTGGCATGGAACAGAGTAAACCCATAGCGTGAAGTTTTCATTAACACGCTAACAAAAACCGCGCCAAAGAGGGTATGCTCTCAGACATACGCAGAGATAGGTAAAGATTCCAAGGTGTTAAATTTATCTTTTGGGCAAATTAGTTTTATGCCCAATATTTGTGTATATCCAATTTAAACCATTCACAACTTACACAAATTCAAAGAGTTCTTATGAAAAAGGTAAAAAATATAATATATCTTTGAAATACAGATAAAAAATTAGAAGTAAATGAAAAATTGTTTATGTGACAAAAAGGAATAAAGGAAGCTGCAACCTTGAAATCTAAATCTATTTGTACTGGTGTCTGGACTAAGGGATAAAGTAATATATAACTTGCTAATGAAGACACCACCACCTAGCCTCGCCAAACCACAGTGAACTAGAAAAGAAGAAGAGAAGAATGGAAGTGAAGAACATTTGCCCTTGCTGGGACACTGACAAACAGACCAGCTGGCAGCAGAATAGTTCAAAGGTAAGGTGCAGGTTTCATCTTGATTATTCTGTGTGTATGGTAACTAAACTTAGAATTCAGATACCTATGCTTTTTCATAGATTTCCAAGCCAGAAGACACCATTATGACCTCCTGCCTGACCTTCTGCATAACATAAATAGAACTTCATTCAATGATTCCTGCATGAAGCTCAGCCAATTTCTAGTTGAATTAACACATACTTTTTACAGTGACATCCAGTTTTGACTCCAAGCAATGGAGAATTTACCAGATCCATTGGTAATCTGTTCAGTCGTTAATTGCCCTCTCTGTTCAAAATATGCATCTTACTTCCAGTTTAAAACTCTGCTGATTTTTACTTCCAGCCATTGGATCTTGTTATCCCTTTTGTCTATCACTTTTAAAAGCCCTATAATATCAGGTATCTTCTCTCTGAGCTTGTCTAAACTTACAAGTTTTGCTGATACAGATATACTCCTGAGCAACAGTACAAAAGGAAGGAAAGAAAAGCATTGGTTGAAGAAAGAAGAGTACATGGAGTTGGCATAAGGAATATAATATTTTTAAATTTCTTTATTTTAAATTTCAAAACATGTCCAAGCTGTGAGTTAGCCCCTGTTAAGTTCTCCATACAAAGAACAATCCTGGGATCGCTTTCAGATCACTGCACCACATGAGAAACAGTCAGCAGCTTTCCAGCTGAGCGACTGGTGACTTATCTTTGGCAAATATTACTTCAGCAATGGACTGAAGTTTACACAGTACAATGACTCAGAGCTGATAATAAAATCAGAGTGCAAAGTCTACTCAGTGATTTCCGCTTTATATATTGCATGATACAACAAATAGCCCTTCATGTATACTGTACGTTAATTTTCACCCGTTTTAGCATTGCAGTGTTGGATTGTAACACTAGGTTAGCCTTATTCCCTCACTGTGATGTTGTGTGGCCATAGTGGTTGTGGGGAGGAGGGGGGGGTGCTTTTGCTAACAGATTGCTAACACTTAAGTTTCAGCTGTGATTACTTAAAATACTGTTAGGTTTTCAACTGTCAGATGAAGCCTTGTTTTATCAATACATTTTCACATCTAGTTTATCAGAGGACGGCTTGACTGGATTTATGTTGTTCACTTGGTGCACGTAAATTCACTCCTATTTCTTCAGAAATGTCAAAATTAAAAATATCGGTGGGGGTTGTTCTTGTGGAATATCCTTTCACATTAATAACACCATACTATCTAGGTCTTTATTCCACACTCTCATCACCACAAAAAATTATATGAATGAGAGAGAACGAGAACAGCATGGAGAGAAGAGAAAACCCTGGAGCAGGCAGGATGGCTGGAAACTTCACTTTACAACTATTCTCCTCTCCCCCAATCCTAATCAAGGTAAAATAACAAAGTAAGTGCAAGTGTGTGTCCTCTCTCTCTGCATCTATGTATGTAAAACATACATATGGGATGCCTATGTTAAAGGAGTGAGGCTTGCATTTAGTTCTGAACAGTCAGTTTTGTGGTCATCCTCAGTTCCTTGGGAAGGGTGTTTCACAGACCTTGACCAGTTGCCAAGAAGTCTCCATCTCCAGTTCCAACTAGCCTCTATCGGCTGATATTAAGGGACAATGAAACTATTACAAACATCTTGAAAAGAGGAAGAGAAGATCTGTGAAATAGCTCACACCTAGCCCACTGAGGGCCTGGAAGATCAGCATCAGGTCTTTCAAATTGATCGGTAGACAACGCCACAAACACAATAGTGGAGTAACAAACTACACTCGACTTGCCTGTCAGAAGGCCTGTTGCTACATTCTACACTAGCTGGAGTTTCTTTAGTATCTGTGGATTCCTATCCAAGTATAACATGTTGCAACAGTCCAATCTCAAAGTCCATTCGGACCACCACAGGATGTAGTCTTCTAGCAAATCAGAGATGGAAAATGTTTCAATTTGAGAGTTTAGTATCAAATAGAAGTTCAGGAGGATTCCTGGACCATGCACCTGTGATGTGATATATACCCTATACTAGCACTAAGAAGTTTAACTGGAGCTACTGAACTCAATTAAGGCATGTAGTTACATCTGGCAGGTAGGCCAGGCCCAACTGATGATGAAGCCCAGCTGGGTGGTGAGCATAAAGGGAGGAAGCCCAGACCAGAAAGGAGCTGCAAGGAGAGAGGGGAAGAACTATGCAGTTCCTCTCTGGTCACTAGAGAGTGAAGGAAGGGCCTAGAAACAGGCAGATTGTACAGTAAGCCCAGGAAGGAGCTGTGGGAAAAGGCCTGAAGGAAGGCCAAGGTAGGAAGCAAGGAGTCTACAATAGCAGTTCTTAGCTGCTTGCCACATGGTCCCTGGACGAGAACCCAGAGGAGAGGGAGGGCCTGAGTTTCCCTACCTGCCATCGGAAAAGGTAGCTTGGAAACACCCTGACAAAAAGGACTGCAGCCTTTGGAGCCAAGCCTCCAGAGAGAAAGCCCTGGGAGGTGTCACTTTGCACAAGAGCAGGACGACAACCTTGCAGAGACTGGGAAGGGGTGAAGAGTCTACAGAAAAGTGAGCACAGGTGGGGGTGAAGAGTTACGTTTATTTGAGTTTAGTTTATTGGATGGTTTGTTTACCCTGGAAAGGCAGAGGCTTTAAAGTTACCTATCTGGAAGGCCAAACCATTAGAAGAGAGTCCACTGCAGGGTCAGAGCAACTGTTGGCAGGGGGGCATTAAAAGGAGAAAGAGCTGCTACACCACACCCAGCCACAAGGGAGTATGCCAGCAGGGAGTCCACTCTTCTACAGAATCACTTTGGCTACAGTGGTGCTGACAAATTCTAGTGCGGGTGAAGCTGTGCTTTGAAACGTCTTCCTCAATTCACTAGCATCACTTCAGTCTTTCCTGGGTTTAGTTTCAACCAATTGATCTTGTTCAGATATTGGAGCAGCTGGGGAACAAACTGCTGGATAAACAACGTTGACTTTTTTTCCCCCAATACACATATGTAGACTTCCTAGTTGATGCACTGTAGACATAAATGAAGTGAGTCACAATTGTCAGTACTATACAGTGGAGGCTCCTCACTCCATCACCCTTCTGGACCTGTTCTTAACAGCCTGCCCACCTCTCCTGTGGCAGCCAGAAGTGGCAAGGGCTGGTTGAGGTTGCAAAGGCCTGGGCCCACCAGAAGGCCAGATTCAGTCCCCGGGGTACCTTCATAGCCCAGCCGGCCTCCTCCTCTGACATCATAAGCACTTTGCTCCTTTCTGCAAACTCAATATTGCCAATGCTAAAAAAGTTCTTAATGAAGAAGTACACAAAAAAACTGTTAACTTTCCAGTGTTTAACCAAAAGAAGACTACTGCAAACTAAATGATGTAAGCAACCATGTATTAGAGAAAGAAGGTCTGTGTAATTTTAGCTTGTGTACCGAATGGATAGCTTTGAACTGCCAAAGACTTCAGTATAACAGAAGCTCAGCATCATTGGCTGACCTCATTGGTACTCTGTCTCTTTGTCATCCTAAATTACTGGGGAAATAGGGGAGGTTCCCCCTCATTTGAGTAAAATATACCATTTAAGTTGAATTTTCTCCATATTAGTATGGTTTTCACTACAGATGCCAAGAGACTGAATTACTTCCATTGATGTTCCTGGCCTGGAAGACCTCTGATAGTTGTGCATATGGTTTCCTCATGACAGGTGGTTTCTATCCAGGTGAATAAGTTACATGTTCACCTACAGTCAATCTTTGGACAGATTTTCAGTAAAACGGGGAGAAAAGTACAAGGCTGCCCTTCTTGAATGCAGGTATCTGGGTAATTAAAGTAATGGGAAACATGTCATCCATATCTCCCAAGCTTATTAAACCATGTCCTTGATCAAGCAGAGGCAGGAAGACGTACATGTATGTTATGCTATAGATGGGTACAAGAGTTCCAAGGAGACAGTGCCTAGCACAATGGGGTTCTGATCCATGAGTAGGCCTCCTAAACAACACAGTAATATGAATAATAAATGATGAGACTACGTATTCTCTAAAGACTCTTTTTGGTGTGCTCACTTCCTCTTCCACACCAGGAGTCAAGAGAGATCACCGAATAACTTGCACTGTCGGTTATAAATCTAGCTGAAAAAATCCTCAACACATTCTCCAAGCCAGGTTTGGGGGGGCGGAGAGGAGGGTGTTGGTGGTGGTGTTTTTTGTTAAGCTTCAACTTCTAAAATCATTTTTGAAGTTAAAAATAAAGAGCAATGGTGCTAGTCATCCATGACGTGTGCTTCTTTTCACACTTGTACACGGGAAGAGGAAAAATGATACAATACAAATTTGAGGGAAGTGTGAAGCTGGAAAAGAGAAGAGTCAAAATCCACGATACTGCAGTAGAATTGTGCATCAAAGCATAAAACTCAAGTAAGTCTGTAAGCATAACCTAAAGCCCTGCTGTTCATCTGTAGTCTGATAAAAATCTGATTTCAGCTTGTTCTAATGTTTGTGAGCTTCTACTCTAATTGGCTGGATTGAATGAGACCTGAAATATATGCACACAGTTTTAATTAGAGGGACAAACTATTGTAGATACAATACTAGTTATTTACAAATACAGCAAACCTGTTGCTAAACTAGTTTTATTCAAGATAAACCTGAAAATCATACCCGAACTGGCTCTGAAATGCAAAGGGAAAGGGAAATGCAAACTAAACACCTACTCATTCAGTATGACACACAGGGCTTGTCTACAGTACCACGAAGGGTCGATCTAAGATACGCAACTTCGGCTACGTGCATAGCATAGCTGAAGTCAATGTACTTAGATCTACTTACCGCGGTGTCTGACAATCCCGTCGACTCCACTTGAGCTCCTCATTCTGGTGGATTACGAACAGACAGAAGAGCGCTCAGCAGTCGATTTATTGCGTCTATACTATACTAGACATGAAAAATCAACCCCCGCGGGATCGATCGCTGCCCGCTGATCCGGCAGATAGTGTAGACAAGCCCATAGAGAGCAGAGTCTACTTCACAGCATCTAAAATGGTTGGAAAATTTGAGTTTTCAGATAATGGATAATATGCCTTTTTTTAAAAAGTGTACAACAGGTAAGAAAGCTGGGTATAGTAGACAGACCATAGTACTAAAAGACAGGAAATCCTGCATGCTAGTTCTGATTTTAACTCTAATACCCTTTGTGGTCTTGGCAAATGAATTAACCTTTGTAGACCAGGCCTGGTCTACACTTACAAGTTAGGTTGACATAGCTACATCACTCATGGGTGTGAAAAATCTATACTCCTGTGCACTACAGTTATGCCAACCTAACCTCCAGTGTAGACATAACTAAGTCAACGGAAGAATGCTTCCGTCAACCTAGCTACAGTTGCTCGGGGAGGTGGTGTTCCTACAACGACAGAAAAAAACCCTTCTGTCTGTGGTATAGGCAGTGTCTACACTATAGAGCTATATCAACATAGCTACAGCACCATAGCTATCCTGGTATAGTCCCTGTATTATAAACGTACCCTCAGTTTTCTCATCTATAAAGTGGGAATGAAAATACTTGCCTCCATAAAGGAATGCTGTATGAGTAAAAGACTGCAGACACTCTGAAGCTGTGCTCTATATGTGCTCTTTTTAAATAATAAATATCATTATAGCTCCAAAAACAATATCCATTTAGCACTGAACTGTTTGAAGTCCAAGATTTGCTCTGTTCAGTTTTGGACAACTGCTAGAAAAACCCCCAAGAGGATTGAATATGATGTCTGATATAAGTCACTAGGGCTAGTAGGAGATGTATGACATTTACATCACTATCCATTAGAGAGCTGAATCTCTCAGCTTTCTAGTAATATAATTCAAAATTGTATTTCAATATTACAGTGGTTGGTTATACAAGATGCATGCATAGAGGCATGTCCAGTAAATAACATAAATTTGACAAACCAGCTTAAGTCACCATGCCAAGTTATTGAAAAGCCACACCAACAATTCTTAAAAAGAAACAGAGGATAGTAGCTATTGATCACTTTAACTGTCCCACAATAACCAACATCAATGAGATTCCAGACCTATATCATGGAGAGTAAATCCCTCATATATGGTCCAAGTCATTAGGCAGGACAGGTTCATATTTTACTTCCAACCTGATATAGTACTGCTAACGCCAGACATTCAAAAATCATAAATAACATCCCGTGCCCTCAAAATCATGAGTGGCTTAAAAATAATGAGATTAAAAAAAAAAATCTGTGGAGTTTTATTTGTCTTCTGGTTCTTAAACCTTTAGGGTACTCTTGAGTTACATTTTCAAGTTCTTCCTGGCAACCCTGAAAGCTGATTTTTTGGGGAGGAAGGGGATACAACTGCTGAGATTGTCAAATAATAATATGATTCCTGGAATTGGGGCTTGAAGAAAACCACCAAATATCATGAAAGTTGGAAGGAGTTGATCTATCTTGTTTTCTCTCACTCTTGGGAAAATCTCTCTCGCTCTTGTAAACATAACTTTTGACTGACCCAGTGTGCTTATTCATTCGATTCTAAAATAACTAAAGATGTCAATTTAATCTCTTCCTGTGCACAGGCAGCATTCTGTGGTGGGTCAGAAATGACAGCTGTTATTATCTGGCATCCTAACACAAGAAACAGATGACAGTTCTAACATTAAAAAGCACTATATTATGTTGTCTTTTTAGTCAAACAGCCTTTTAACATCAAATTAATTTATATCCAGTCTGACTTCTAGTTTCTGAACTTGATGGCTCATTAAGAATTGCCCATTTACACGAAGATGGATCTTCACATTGAAAACATACATTTATTTGGGAATTAAACATAGAAGTAACATGCAGCCATCAGGATAAGAATGCACACATCTCTAAGGGCTTGCAGTTCTGGAAATGTCATAGGACATGTAATCACTTAAAATGTTGTCACTGGTGGAAAGGGCGATCTTACACGTAAAGCAATGGACGAGAGTCAGGAGAATGGAAATGCATAAATAGTATCAAATATGCTATTTTTGAGATCTCAAATTTGTAAAACACACAGACTTACATTACGAAGAGATTTTTACTCACTAAAACATCAGTATCTCTACAACAATCAGGTAAAAGCCATTCTTTACACAGCTTTAAGGTGTTACCAGCATCAACCGTAGCACTGGACAAGGATATCTGAAAGTCGGGGTGGGAGCACCCAAAAAAAAAAAAGTTATTTTCAAGTATTTTGCTCCAAAATGCATAAATTTGTAATATTTCAATATTCATAATTACTTACATTTCGACATCTTACAGTTTTGAATGTATTTTTAAAATATTTCAATTCACTTTTAGAGCGCCAATATATTTAATAGCATCAGTGGCAAGTAAATTTAAGAACACATTTTAGCCATTTCTCACTTCATCCTAGAAGGAGGTCACAATACTGATTTAATGACTGGTGTAATTTTCATGGCAATATAGTGATGTCATACACAGGGGATTCTGAGCTTTCAATGATTAGACAGAAGAAAAAAAGATAGATGGGGAGGGGAAAAGTCTTGGCATAAATACAAAAATAGTAAAGCAAGTTAGAAGAGTAAGTTGCTTTTTGTAAAAGTGCCTGCACCCAGAGTCTTGCAGTTCTCCTCTGTGTAACAGAAGTCCCTATAATAAATAGGGTTAGGCCTGATCTACATTACAGAGTTAGGTTGGCATAAGGCAGCTTATGTTGACCTAACTCTGTAAGCCTCTACACTAAAATTCCACTAATGCTGATGTAACTCGCCCGCTACGCCAACTTAATAACTCCACCTCCCCGATAGGCATAGTGCTTAGGTTGACATACTTAGGTCGACGCAGTGTCAGTGTAAACCCTGCATTGCTTATGTCGATTTTAGTGGCCTCTGGGAGGTGTCCCACAATGCCCTACTGTGACCACCGGGGTCACCATTTTGAACTCGGTTGCCCAGCAACCAGGTACACAGGTACACACCCCTCCACTCTAAATGCTCACAAATTTTTGAAATTCCATTTTCTGTTTGCTCAGCATGGACAGCTCACCTAGCAACTGCCCAGCTGACCACGCTGGTTACACACTGCAGACGTGCTCCTGCCTGGAGTACACGGGAGGTGGTAGATCTCCCATGTCTGTGGGAAAAAGAGGCTGTGGAGGCACAGCTACGATCCAGCTGTAAAAACATCCATATCTATGAGCAGACCACTCAGGGCATGAGGGAGAAGGGCTAAAAGAGGGTCCCGTAGCAGTACCATGTGAAAGCCAAGGAGCTGAGGCAGGCCTACCAGAAGGCAAGGGACGCTAACAGCTGCTCTGGTGGTACAAAGAGCTGCATGCCATCCTCGGCAGAGACCACCCCCAAGAGCCCTGTGGTACTTCAGAGGAGTCAGAGTCACAGGCCCCTGGAGTGAATAGTGAGGAGGTGGTGTTGGACGAGGGAGGAGTAGTATGGGGGACAGGTGACCGGGGGATCCAGTGGTACAGCGAGCCAGGACCTGTTTATTCCAGAGCAGTTGAACCAGTCCCTACAGTCCAGCATAGGTGAGCCTAATGCAGGGGAAGGAACCTCTCGTAAGTGGGCAGTTTGCAGGGACATCTGTTCATTTACTCTTTTTTAAATCATGCTTGAACAGGTAGTGAAATAGCAACTTGGCCTCTATTGGTTATCTGCTTCTCACTCCCTTGTACAATTAAGCTGAGGGGGCCCTGCACAATAGTTTATGTGCACTGGGATGTCCCATGAATCCTCCATAGAGATCTCGAGGAAACTTTCCTGGAGGTAGTCTGCAATCCTCTGCTGAAGGTTTCTGGGCAGGGCTGCCTTATTTCTTCTGCCACAGTAGAACACTTTCCCATGCCACCCAGCAATTACTTCAGCAGGCACCATTGCAGCACGCAGGCTAACAGCATAGGGTCCCGGTCTGCAGACAGATGCGTGCAGGAGCTGTTCCCTTTCACCCTCCGTTACCCGCAGGAGTGAGAGCTCAGCTAAAATCACCACTGCCTGTGGAAAACGGTGCCAGTATTCAGTTCAACTTCCCTAACCACATATAGTCATGCCCATGAGCTACCACATCCCCGTTGTCCCAACTCGCCCCCTGCCTTTGGGCTGTATTCACCATGGCTGGAACAGCCACTGTGCTCTATGAATCCCAAGGAGAAGTGAGAATGTAACTTGTGTGTGAGTTCAGTATACCAAGTTTCCGTTTATCTTGTGAATACACTCTCAATAGTACCTCTGTGCACTGTATCTTTTGCAGCTGGAAATGTGACCTTGAGGGTCTCTCCATCCACACCAGTGGAGCGGCTCAGCCAGATAAGAAGAAGAAGAAGAAGGAAGAGGACGTGTAGTGACATGTTTCAAAAGATCCTGCAACCCTCTGGTGCTTCAGATACTGAGCACAGGGCTTGGAGGACCACCCTCATGGACAGAATGGACTGGGATAGAGTGGAGAGGAGAAAAGCAAAGGAAAAGGAGAGAGACATGCAGCAGGAGGTGCTAGCACTTCTCAAGCAGCAAACAGAGATGCTGGAGACTGTTGTTGATCTTCAGGTTCAACAGATCTGTGCTTGCCTTCCTCTGCAGCCCATAGATAGCTGCATTCCGGGACCTCCCTACACACATACCACACATTCCCAAGACATCCAGGGCTGATGCACTACCCCATCACTCCACCCTGGGGGAGAGTACAGGCAATCACAGCCACACATACACTGACCTGAGAGAGAGACGGTTAGTGTATATGTGTTCGTGAAATGAAAATGACTCTTCTTTCCCCTTCAAAGGTGCTTTTCCTTGTATCTATAACGTTTCATTCAGTTAGAAATCTGTTTGCATGGGTTTGGAATAAAAGTCTATTTATGGAAACTTAATTCCTCTTTATTAGTTCACAACAAATGCTGGTTGGGTCTGACATCAGTCGCAGATAATAGCAATAGGTACATTCATTTGCAATGTTATATTACTACACACTGAGCACTCATTACAGGGTTTATACCGGGGTGCAAAAAAAAACAAAAACTAACAGTGCCAGGCACACTACAGCTACAGCAACATACTTTACTGTGGCTCACTATTAAAATGGTCTTTCAAAGACTCCCTAATCCATATAGCCTGATGAGCTCTTCTTATAGCCCTGGTATCTGGCTGCCCAAAATCAGCAAACAGCCATTCCACCTCCGCCCTCCACCCTGGCAGAAACTTTTCCTCCTTTGCTTCACAGATATTATGAAGCACGTAGCAGGCAGCTATAGCCATTGGGATTTTTTTTCCCCCACTGAGATCAAATCTCATGAGTAGACAGCACCAGTAGCTTTTCAAACAGCCAAAGGCACGTTCAACGGTCATTCTGCACTTGCTGAGTCTGTAGTTGAAGTGCTTCGTGCTGCTGTCGAAGTGGCTGGTGTACGGCTTCATGAGCCATGGGAATAAGGGGTAGGCTAGGTCTCCCAGGATCACTACTGGCATTTCAACATACCCAGTGGTAATCCTCTGGTCTGGAAAGAAAGTCCCTACTTGCAGCTTTCTGAACAAGCCGATGTTCTTAAAGATGTGTACGCATGCACCTTCCGTTACCATCCTGCGATTATGTCAGTAAAACATCCCTGGTGATCCACCAATGCTTGCAAAACATAGAAAAGTAGCCCTTTCTGTTGATGTACTCTGTGGAAAGGTGGTCTGGTGCCAAAATAGGGATACACGTGCCATCTATCGCCCCACCACAGTTCAGGAACACCACTGGTACAAAAATCATCCACTATGTCCTACACTCTGAAGAAGTGAGGTTCTTACCCACGAAAGCTTATGCTCCCAGTACTTCTGTTAGTCTCAAAGGTGCCACAGGACCCTCTGTTGCTTTTTATGTCCTACACATTGCCCAAAGTCACAATCCTTCATAGCAGGACACAATTAATGGCCCTGCACACTGGCATCACAGCAACCCCCACAGTGAATTTCCCTACTCCAAATTGATTCCCAACTGATCACTAGCAATCGCCACTTGCTTTTCCACAGTCAGTGCAGCTCTCATTTTGGTGTCGCTCCACTGGAGGGCTTGGGAAAGCGACACACACACACAGGAATGTGGCCTTGCACATCTGAAAATTCTGCAGACACTGCTAGTCATCCCATACCTGCCTAACAAGGTGATCCCAACAGTCAGTGCTTGTTTTTCAGGTTCCGAACCAGTACTCTTACCTCTGCAGCTGCTCTGTGAATCCAACAACCACCTTGAATTGTTTCTTTCTACGTCCCACAGCAACCTAGCCTCCAAGGAGTCATCATGTTCCCTGTAGCTCCTCTGGCAGCTCTGCAAATACTGCAGAATCAGGCGCGCCAGGCTCATCACAACAAAAAACTGTGCAGGATCTATGCTTCTCACACAGATGGAGGATGCGTGGGTTTGTGGGGCTTTTGAAAAGAGGCACAAAACGTTATGGGATGGAGATAAAATTATGGGTTAGAGAAAACTGCACCATATTCCCAGTCAGCCCTGCGTGACTCGTTTGCCCCCCAAGAAGCAGTGCAAACCCTTCCCAAAACACACTGCGCTAGATGGTGGCAAGTTGCACAGTGGGGTAACTACAGACGGTGCACTGCTCTCTGCATCAGTGCAAGCACCGCTAATGAGGACGTGCACCACCGACACAAGGAGCATACTGTGGACATCTAAAAGTGATTTCATTACGTCGTAACTTACGTCAACTTAATTTTGTATTGTAAACTTGCCCTTACTTATGGTAACACAGGTCCCTGTGCACAAAAAGCGACACAGCGACACAGATCAGAAGCTGACTGATCTTATAAGCAAACAAGTGATCACATGCAACAACTGACAAGTTTTTCGATTTCTTTAAAAACTACAAGGCATGAACTATGTAAGTATCAGCCTCCAGTTTGAAGAACCTGAATTTTGAATTGCAGCATTCTGTGAATTAAAAAAAATATATATAAGAATGATCTCCCTCAATTTCTAGGCTTTTGATTATAAAGTGGGAAGGGACATTTAAGACAAAGCTTTATTTGAATCAGAAAAATAAACTGTTTCCAAAAATATTTTGCAATGCTTGTATAATGGCCTCAAGAGAGTCAGTCATTTAGACAACTATGCTACTAGCAGCCACAAAAGCGACATTTTAGAGCTAGCCCTGCTTGGGAACAATTGAAACTTTCTCCAGTGCAAAGTCCACACACAGGCAGCAGTGTTTCCCTGCAAGCATCTAACAGTTTCATTATTGTTTAACCACCCCACCCCCCAAAAAAACCTCCAACAATCTATTAAGCTTCACATTTCACGTCTCTGCAATTAGCCTAGAATGTCAGGCACACATGGGAAGAGTTCCCTGGATTCACATGAGCAAAATGCTAAATTGTTTAAACACAGAAGCCATATATCTTCCTATCATTATAGAGATACTGATCATTTAAAAAAATAATTATTTCTGGACTCCAGGACCCATTTGTGTTCAAAATTACAAAGCCAGGTACCTGTGAAGACCCCATTAGGAACGCGACAAATAAAGGTAGCCCATTGCAAATAGTTAAAGGACAAAGGGTCCACCAATCCAACTCTTTATACGAGGGACTCCTCACTGAGACCACAGCGGAGTTACCAGTTGTGTTGTAGCAGAATGCACTAGTTGCACAGTACAATGCAGCTTGAATTTGCTACTGACCACCCCTCCCATCCAAAGAATTCCATTGCTCAGCGGCTAGCCTGAGCCACCGCTATCTAGAGAGAAAAAAGTTCCCAAGGAATATTGACGTGAAGGTGTAAGAAAACTATGAATGCATGATGCAAGCCTACAAAACATGTCATCATTGCACATAAACAGAAAGCACTATAAATACCCTCTCATTAGCACATGTTTACAGTGTGTGGTTTTAACAACCACAAAACTGACTAGTATGGTATTAAGAAGCGATTTACTGATGCCGTAAAATGACTGTTTTTAGAGCAGATTGTTTTGACACTGAAAAGAGAGGATGACAATATCAACGTAGGCTTGATCTACACATACAAGTTGCACTAGTGTACCTAACAGTGTGATGTTGCACTAATGTAGTTAAATCAATGCATTTTTGTGTGTGAGCACTCTTACATAGGTTAAAACCTGGCTTACATAGTTTAGCTCTAAGTCTAAGTCTTAAGTCTAACCAGGTGCTTCAGAAGAAGGTGTATGATCCCCACAGTAGACAGGTGTAGGATAGCCTGCCTCGATATGAGGTTTCACCATGATCTCTATAGAGGCAAGCTTAAGGCCTGAAACATTAGATTTAATATTCCTTCCAAAATATTTAGGCACTGGACAAAAATTTAAATCAGTCCCAGTCCCCAAGGAATTTACAGTCTAGGTCAGGGGTGGGCAAACTTTTTGGCCCGAGGGCCACATCTGGGTATGGAAATTGTATGGCGGACCATGAATGCTCACAGTTCCTGGTCAACTGGAGCTGCAGGGCCGGTGCTTGGGACAGGGCAGCGTGTGGAATCCCCTGGCTGCCCCTGGAGCCAGAGGGGAGACATGCCGCTGCTTCCGGGAGCCGCGCAGAGCCATGGCACATGGGGAGCAGGGCAAGCCCCAGACCCCACTCCCCGTCGGGAGCTCAAGGGCCAGATTAAAACATCTGAAGGGCCGAATGCAGCCCCCGGGCCGTAGTTTGCACACCTCTGGTCATCATAAGTAAATGAAACCGACAAACTTGGTGGGTTGAATTACAAGGCTACGGTATTACAAGTAATCAGTACATCTTTAGCTACAAAAATTAAAAGCATATACTTCCAAAGCCAACAACAAAGACAGGGAATACAGGTTTGGGACAGGGAAGGCAGGAAGGAATTAGATTGACAAAATAAATGCATCTAGCATGCTAAAAAGCCCCAGATAGTTTACAGATATTATTGCATGGCTTTCTGCCTTAAATTTATTTTTAATCCTGCAAGCATAGGAAGAGAGGGTACAGGGACACTCCATTCAAAGGGCGTAACTCTTGTGGAAACCTGAGTTATTCTAAGTCTATTTCACCTCAGTAAAGGCATGAGTAAATAAACATTTATCTACAGACATAAATGACAGTGGAAGATGTATTTGATTTCATTAAAGTCTGATTAATACTGACAGAGGAAATATCCAAACCACACTACTCTATAGTTAGATAGTTCCCCAACCACTCACACGATGCGTCCTGAAGCAGCCAGCACTGGCCAGTGTGCTAGACAAGATAATGGATCTAGGTGGATCAATTTGTTTCATTGGACCCAGTTGTTCCATTAAAGCCAGTTATGATTATCCATAGGGCAGCTTGCTGCTATAATCACAAATCCTTCTCACCACCAACATTGTGAGCACAGAAGTTGTTATAGGGACATAGTATTTTGAATATGAGAGAAGTGAGGGTCTAGAACAGGGGTTCTTAACCCACGGCCCAATCAGCACAGAGCTGCGACCCATGTGACATTTTCAGGGCCATACAGGTAGCGTATATTGCAGGTGTGGCCAAACTGTGCTCATGAGTCATGTGCGGCTCTTTTACAGTTAAAGTGCAGTTCCTGGAGGCCCCCCCCCCCCCAGTCTCCACCTTCAAGACTGGGCAAGGGGGAGCTCGGGGCTTCTGCCCTGCGGTGGTGTGGTGAGACTAGGGGCTTTGGCCCGGGGGGATGGGGAGGGGTTAAAGACTTTAGCCTTGGGGGGGGGGAGCATTGGGACAGAAACCCCACAGCCCAGCAGGCGCCGCCCCACAGGGCAGGTTGTGTGTGTCTTCTGGCTCTCGCACTTCTGAAGATTATCGTATGCAGCTCAGAGGGTCAGTAAGTTTGGCCACTCCTGGTATATTGTGTTATGTGTGGATGAAGCCCACCTAACACAGAGAGCTGCACGTGTGACCCACACTGGTAAATAGGCTGAGAACCTCTGATCTAGAACATTCAGGAAATAATATACAAATATTGTTTAAACACAGATAGTTCACCCTCACTACTCTTCTGCTAATACGTCTATGGGTTCAATTTATTTGGATCTGGCAAAATAAAATGGTACTAGTGAAAATTATGATAGTGAGTAAATTTTAATCAAAACCAAAAGGGATTAACGTAGCCATCTATGCCATATCAATTTGCAGTTAGTATAGTTATTGGAAGAAAAAGAAACCCCACTGCCTTCAAACCTGCAGAAAGATAATCCTAAATAAACAATTACTGTACTTTCCAGTCACCAGCATAATGAAAGGGAGAGCTGAAACTAGAGAAGTATTTCCCTTAGTCCAGTTCCTTATTGATCCAGTCAAGTGAGAAAGACCAAGTGAGTAACACAACTTAATACACCATAGCATAATAGTTCTCCAAAGAGAAAATCTAATTAAGAATTGCACAACATGCTCTAGGACATACCGTATACATATTCTGTGAAAAAAGTTAGTGGCAATGCAGAGTCTTAGTAAACAATACTTAAATGACACACACTTCCATATCTCTTGGCAGACTAAACAACATCACCTTGCACACTACTAGAATCTGTGAACTGTAAAGCGAAATTTTTCTGGCTAAGTTCTTATATCATGCTTACCTCTACAGTCTTGGAGTGCCTTCTGCTATCATAAAGATACATTAGATTACGATACATGAACTGTTACAAAGTGCAAGAGTCCTTCCATTAACGTTCAAAACATGCAAAGTGATTGCATGTGCTCCCTTCCCCCCGTAAGGGCCTAATCTGTACAAATTCAGACTGCACTGTGAGTGAGTTTTCAAACTTATTTACAGCTAAACATAATACTGCAATGTTTGTTAGAAGCCTACCTTGACAAGGCATGTCATTACTTCCCCAACAACATAGGCAACACTTTGTTTAGCTTACAGGAAAAAGTCTCTGAAGAACAGTCAAACTACCTTTACTTTTCACCTGGCTCACAGATAATGCCTTCCTGCTCCATTTCCATCATTGTGTACACTTTGTTAAGAGAAATATTTCATTTTTGCCTGATTTTGTTTATGACATAAAAACAGGGAGGGTATTTCAACTATAAGGGTAAAGTTATTCATTGAGAAATTAGCTTGACTCCGTTTGGTGCCACTGGCATTGTACCAAACGAGCGCCCTTTGGACATGATAGAATACACATGAGAGCAAACAGCTTAAGCAAAATAACAACACTTGACACTTACACAGCACTCTGCTGTCTGATGGCATTTACACACAGTAACTAACTGAGCCTCACAACCCTCTCCGAGGCGGGTCAGTGTCACTGTGGCCATTGGACATATGGGGAAAGCGAGGCACACAGAGAGAGAACCGGACTTACCTGCCAGCACTGAAGCCAGGGGTTAGAAACACAGCAGCTCCTAACTCCCAGTCCCCACAATCAGCCAGTCCTTTACCCACCAGCCTTTGTTAAGGGGCTGTCCAACCCTTCCCCAACCCCCCTGCAGAAATACAGCCCCCTTCTCCGCACCCCCTGCCCTAGAGAGAACAAAGCCCAATAACCCAACACACACACACAACGCTCCCGCAGCCCCCCTAATCCCAACCCCCCCGCCCCTCTCCTGCCGCCCCCCAACCCCTGGCACCTCCCCCGCCTCTCTCTTGCCCCCCCAACCCCGGGCACCCCGCTCCCCCCACCGTCTACCCAACCCCGGGCACCCCGCCCCCTCCTGCCACCCCCCAACCCCGGGCACCCCGCTCCCCCCACCATCTACCCAACCCCGGGCACCCCGCCCCCTCCTGCCACCCCCCAATCCCGGGCACCCCCCCTCGCCCCTCTCCTGCCGCCCCCCAACCCCGGGCACCCCCCCTCGCCCCTCTCCTGCCGCCCCCCCCCGCACCACGGGCACCCCGCCCCCTCCTGCCACCCCCCAACCCCGGCCCCCCCCGCCGCCCTCCTGCCGCCGCCCCCACCCCAACCCCGGGCACCCCGCCCCCCTCACCTGCTCTGCCCCTCGCTCCCGGGAGGGGTGTCTCCGGTATCGCCCGGCCCGGGCCCGCCCCTCCGGCGAGGGGGAGGGGAAGGGGCAGGGGCAGGGGCAGGGGACGGCGCGGGCGGCTGCACCGAACCTCCCCCTCCGCCCCGCGCGGCGGCGGCGCTATGACAACTGCCCACCCCGGCCGGAGCCAGCCAAAGAGACGGGGGCCAGAGCGGCGGCAGCCACAGAGAGGAAGGCTAGAGCGGCCTCTCGGCCCTGCCAGCCGGCGCCGCCACAGCGACCTCTGGCGGGGAGGCGGGGACAGCGCAGCTCACGCTGGGAGTGGCGCTTTTAGACCATCAGGGCGGAAATAACTAGCCCCTGGGCACGCCGGTTCGAATCCCGCCCGAGGCAGGGGCGGGTCCCCTCACCTAGGGTAACCAGATAGCAAGTGTGAAAAATCAGGATTTTTTTCCTGGGGGTGGGGTGTAGAGTTGCTTATATAAAATAAAGCCCCTAATATTGGGCCATCTGGTCACCCTATCCTCACCCCACTACAGAGCCGGGTGCTGGGGTCCCTATACCCTGCAAATCCCACCCTTGGGCTCCAAGAGCCCCCAGGCAGGACCTAGCTGGAGCGTCATGGCCCTGTTTCAGGATCAAAGCTGAATGCCCCCCAGGCAAAGTCCAGGCTCCAAGATCATCCCCCCGACCTGGCTCTAAGGACCTGCCTCTAAGATCTGACTCCCCTGACCAGTGGTCATGGATCTGGGCTCAACCCTTTACCCCAAGCAAGAGCTGGCTTAGGGTCTGAACCCCTGCATGGGATTCAACCAGGGGAATAAATCTGAACGCAAGCCCAGCCCTGCTAGGGGTTCGGATCCTGACCAGAGTCACAGCTGCTCTTCCTTCTCTTTGATGCATTGAGTTCCATTGAGATTCCTAGTTCTGGCTTTTGGGGGGCAAAGAGTGAGATCATGCCTGCTCTGGGTGTACATTGGAACAGCTCCACTGACTTCAAGGGAGCTGTGGCAATTTACAACAGCAGAGAATTTGGCCCATTGTATCTCCCCCAGACATGCATGACGACTATTTGCATTAAATCGTTGCTTGGCTGAGTTAATGGGAGGTGTTGTAGACCTTCTTGTTAAATTATCTCCCTGCGAGAATGGAGATTTGGGGTTCTCACAAGCACTGTAGCAACACACGGGTGAGTGAAACAAAATCTAATGGTAGCAAAACCCAGAAACGCTGCTGCCTCCTGGGAAATTCTGAAAAACATATAGTTTAGGGCGATTAGATCGAGCTCTCGGATCCGTTTTGTGTGTTTCTTTGCCCCTTTCGTTACCAGGGACACTTGCCTACAGACCAAAATAGAAGGCCTTAAGTCAATGTGTACTCTGGGGAAATTTACAAAAACGCCTTCCTGAGTCAAACAGCAGTTTGGCTGCAGCAGTGCGAACAGGAATGGGAGCCAGCATTAGTGAAAAGCAAGTCGAATCAATGTGATGGTAGAAATGGATCCGGAGACCAGAGTCTCGTCTACACTAATGTTCTCACTGGTGCAAGCTAAATCAGGTGGGTGTTTTTCTGTATAATTCCCTGAGTTCAGGCAAGGCCTTAGAGTCCGTCTGTCCTCACTCGACATCGTGATCGTTCGCAGGCACAGCAGCCGGTGTAGAATAACCTCATTAAAACAAAGTTCCTGTTTTCCAAGCCAAATATTCCTTATAATAATATCTATTTTTTAAAAAGTCAAAGGAAGAGAAATACAGGAAGTGATATCAAATACATCAGCCCCAAAGTGCGTAAACACGGGACCAGATCCTCCACTGCTGTCAATCAGGAGCAACACCCAATTTGCACCAGCTAAGGCTCTGGCCCAAGACACCAATACCTTTTTCCATGAGGTAGCAGCAACTCTTTATGCAATATACACTAAAATACCACTGTCCCCACCTACCAACTACCCCTGATTACTCTGGGTCGAAAAGATGGGACCATAAAAAGCTCTGAGAACTTATCATGTGGTTTCCCTTTAGCAGCCTGTGTCCACCCTAGTGCTGCTACAGAATAAGCAGAGCGGGACCCAGCCCTGAAGGTTGCTCTAGTGATGATCCTTTAGAGGTATAACAGGACTAAAACTAATGGCAGCTACAGTAGATGGAATTCCAGCTCCTGAAGGTCTTGATGGTATTCTTTGAGGCCTCCCAGGGACCCTCACTAGACAGCTGGAGGTTCTGGGATCAGGCAGCAGTTGGTTATAAAAAGCCACGTTACCAACAGTCTGGTGTTTATTCATCAAATAATTCAGCAAAATTCCCGCTGATCCCATGACACCCTGAGACAAAGGTTCCCTGATAATCCACAGAACCCCCAGGAAAGGGCTTGTGGTTTTAACGCACTCCAGAAAAGTGCTACAGCCACACGCAGCGCTTGTCTGACTTCAAACGCATTCCTCTGAGATCTCCTTGGAACCCCAAACCTCCCTTGCCCAGGATGAGGGAGTTCCTTAATTGGCAAAGACAACAGGAAACAGACCTGTTTCTACAGTCCTTTCTTCTGGGACTCCAAGCATCTCTCCTGGCCACCAAGATGGCTTGGCTAATGTGGTCTGGTTCTGCAGTCTTCAGTGATATTAGCTGCAAAGGTGCCCACAGTAAAGGCCCTTGTAATCTGCAGTTCACTTTTCACCCTCCATCAGCGTCCCTCTCCAGATGCAACTGGGCTCTCTTCCAGTACCCCACAGCTTCCGATGTCTAGCTCCACCTCAATCCCAGTTGGCTGTAAGGGAAGCCAAGAGGAAATTAAGCTCACATATCTAAGGGCTTGTCTATACCGAGGCATCCAGGAAAGTTAATCCGAATTAACTGAAGGCATGAATTTGAACTGGATTAGTGAAACCATATTAAATCCTGGTGTGAACACCCTCATTCAGAATTAAAGTGGCTTTAATTCAGTTTATTTTAATTAACTTCCAAAGTGAAATAAGTAAATACACACAGGGATTTAATGTGATTTAACTGATCCATTTCAAATTCACACATTTAGTTAATTCGGAAAAACTTTTCTCTATGTCCCCATGTAGACAAGCCCTAAGAGTCCATAATTAAGGGCACATCTGTACCTACTATCAGTTTTACACTGTAAGCTCTTTGGGGACAGGGATCGTCTTTAACTATTTTATTTAGTGTCCAGTACAATATGGTTCTGATTTTGATTTGGGTTTACGGACACCACTGCAATACAAATACACTCAACAGCAATTTGGCTCAGGAAGGGAAACAGAATATAGGGCCAGAGCTTCAGGTGCTATAAATCACCATAGATCCAGTGATTTCAATGGAGTTACATGGATTTACACCATCTGAGGGCTTGGCCCATAGTATCTAATTTGAAGCTGCAGTGAGAACAATACAATATAGTCACCCATGTTAGTAACTGACCAGGACACCTGAGCCAATGTGCTTCCTCTTGCCAGTAGTTATATGGGATCTTTAACGACCATGCATAGTCAGGAGTGTTTTGATGGAACGACTGAGTCAGTGTGACCCAAATTAGAAATGGAGCAAATGATTTAGTATGTCCGGAATGATAAAATGGGCCATTTAGAAGCGGGGGAAATGCATGCACTTCCACAGTTTATAGCTTGGTTGTATTTTCTTCAAGTCCCCAAAGCCCATCACAGAGTCCTGCTGGTGACTTTTGAATGAAGCCAGAGTTCTTGCATTACTTCCCTAAGGACTCAGTCCTTGCCTGGGATCCTATCTCTGACTTAACTCCAAACCACCTTCTCCATGGCCATTCCCACCATTTCCAGATGGGGTCTCCAGGAAAGTCTCACCTGCCGGGGCGATTTTGTTAAGGAAGCAATGCGACGGGTGCTAGCTTGTCCCCAAGTGCCTTCTCTGCTCTCTAACAGCACCCGGGTGCTGGGCACAAAACTCCAGGAGCGACCTAGGGCTGGTTTCAGGTGACCACTGCTGCCATCTCTGGTCACGTGGTTAGTCACCTGGAATGCAACAAACCAGCTTATCAGTTCCAGCCAGTTACCAGCAATAACTGCTACTTCTTGCAATGAAACACTGGGACACTTAGAACATAACGGCCATATTGGGTCAGACCCAAGGTCCATCTAGCCCAGTGTCCTGTCCTCTGACAGTGGCCAATGGCAGGTGCCCCAGAGGGAATGAACAGAACAGGGAATCATCAAGTGATCCATCCCCTGTCGCCCATTCCCAGCTTCTGGCAAACAGAGGCTAGGGACACCATCCCTGCCCATCCTGGCTAGTAGCCATTGATGGACCTATCTTCCATGACTCTGACTAGCTCCCTTTTGAACCCCGTCATAGTTTTGGCCTTCACAACACCATCTGGCAAGGAGTTCCAGAGGTTGACAGTGCGTTGCATGAAAAAATACTTTCTTGTGTTTGTTTTAAACCTGCTACCTATTAATTTCATTTGGTGTCCCCTTGTTCTTGTATTATGAGAAAGAGTAAATAACACTTCCTTATTTACTTTCTCACACCAGTCATGATTTTATAGACCTCTATCATATCCCCCCTTAGTCGCCTCTTCTCCAAGCTGAAAAGTCCCAGTCTTATTAATCTCTCCTCACACGGAAGCTGTTCCATACCCCTAATCATTTTTGTTGCCCTTTTCTGAACCTTTTCCAATTCCAATATAACTCTTTTGAGATGGGGCGACCACATCTGCACGCAGTATTCAAGATGTGGGCATACCATAGATTGATATAGAGGCAACATGATATTTTCTGTCTTATTATCTATCCCTTTCTTGATGATGAGGGAGCTAATGGATGCAATCAGCTGCTTCCACTGATCTTTGTTCCTTTCCTTCCTTTGCCCCTTGTCATGACTGGCCATGCTGCCCGTCCAGTGCTTAATTTGTAATGAAAGAGGTGCCAGGGCTCAAGCCAGTTTTTTTACTTTCATAACTGACTCGGGAGGCCCAGTGGTGCTGGGGCTAAGAACTGCCCGGCCTAGAGGTGCCGGGGCTAAGAACTGCCCGGCCTAGAGGTGCCGGGGCTAAGAACTGGCACAAATTAAGCCCCGTGCCCTTCGAAATATCACCCGGTGTGGCTCTTTGTGCCTCTCCAGTGGCTAGGCCATGTATACAGGTTTACAAATGCGTTACTGCTTCCAAGCTCATCTTTTAGCTCAAGCAGTACTGGACAAGCTTCCCCAAGCAGGCAGTTCTCCAGTCCACCACAGTCCAAATCCCTGCCTGGTCACCACTTTATGTTTTAGAAACAGGAACCTCCATTACTTGAGCTAAAGCACCAGGTCTGTTAGCTCAAATGGGAGCCATTAGAGGGAGACAAAAAGCCACAGTGTGTTCGCATGGGTAACACAAACGGCTTCGATAAGACCTGTGCGTTGGCTTAAAATGAATGCTGGCCCCAGATTGGCCACGAAGCAAGGATAGGCCAATGTATAGCTAACTCCCTCATTCCTGGGAACTGCAGTGCCTCCCAGGCGGTGAGTTTAACCTTGAATCTGTGACCGTTCTTCCCCTCTGCTTCTTTGCTTGCTGCTTTATGGGTGATCAGAACAACGGCAAAGCCGGATTCTCCCCATACATTTTAGTGCCCGCTCCAATATATTGACTATTCGTGATGCTTCACAGCCAGGACCTCCCCATTCGGCACATTGATCGGGGTCACAGCATTCCTCCTAGGAGTCAAACCCTCTGTGCAAATGCCCAGAACCAAAGGACAGAGCATGGAGGCCCCATCCGTTTATAAATGCTGCAATGCCCTGTACCGACCCAAAGACAACTGGCTCAAGGGCCACTCTGGCAACTAGCCAGGCACCTAGATCATATAGGAATCTACATCAGTTGTTGCCTCAGAGAACAATGCAAACAGCCCTGTCATCTACCTGTCCTGAACTCCTCCGGGACAGATTCACCTCTGTCATAATTCTCTGCCCCCAAATTCTTTTCAACTCCGGGTCCCCTGCTCCCAGCCCAGGAAGAGCAACTGGCCAACGAACTCACCACCACAGCCATGCTCAGTTCTCTGGCGAGTGTCTTCAGTTCCCTGGCCAGCTGCATCATGATGGCCAAGCCTGTGGATGACGATACAATAGCATTTCAGGGCTTGCTTTCATCGGCAGTTTCTTCGAGACCTAGGACCCTCTCCTGAGAGAATGAATCAGGAGCAGTTCCCTCAGTCCTCCGCACTCCCACCCAGGCAGGTGACCCCGATATATTATGTACTTAGTGCAGTTGATACATGCTTATTTGTCAGTCCCTGGATATTTCTCGTATCCAGGGAACAAACCTAGCATAGGCAGCAGCAGTTCCATCTTTCCCTCCTCCACCCCCAACACGCACCCCATTAACGGGCACCACCCCTGAGCCAGGGGGACCAGTGCTAGAATAATATCGCCACCTAGCTCTTCTACGGTGCTTCTCATCAACAGATCTCAAAGTGCGTTACAAAGGAGGGCAGTAGTATTATCCCCATTTTACAGATGGGGTAACTGAGAAGGAAAGCAACTTGTGCAAGGTCATCCCATAAGCCAGGGGGAGAGCCAAGAATAGATCTCCCCTGAGTCCCAGTCGAGTGCTTTATCCACTAGGCCACAATGCCTTCCCCCACTAGGCCACATGACTGTCCATGACCCATTCAACCCTTTGCCTCTCTGCTGAGACTGCCACCCGGCCCTAATTGTGATGGTGACCAGCGTGCACACTTGTCCTCTAGAAAGTGGACTGCGAGTCTCCTGCTTGTTTCAGGCCACCAGACAGCCTCTAGGTGACATTTTCCCCACTGACTTCCAATAACTACAGGCCAGATGGCTCAGAGAACTGGCAATGGGCAATGGAGTCCCTCACTCTTATGCACAATCAAATGCAGCCCAAGTCAGTAGTGGCTAGAAGTTACGCTCTGGCCTACGTGAAGTGTTTTACCAGTGCCCGTCCAGTTCCAGGGTCAATCCAGCCCCGTCACCCCCAGCTTACTAGAAATCAGTGACAAAAATCTGTAGAGGTTCCAGCAGCCCCACAAAATTCTGACGAGTAAGAAATCAACTAGGTGTTCGAGCTTATCAGGGAGAGAGCCAAGAAGGGGGTATCTGAATGGTACATCTTTAGGTGGTCTCCAGTAAGTGCATTGTATCTGCTGCACTGTTATATAACCCCACACCACCCTGGAATAAAACACAACAACAAAATTTTCCTCTCCCCATTCCATGGGGGCTCAGGGATCAGACTATACTGGGGCTCATTGACAGCATAGAATACCAGCTGGAAACATTGCAGGTAATTAGCAAGATCCAGAAGAAATACTGGAATTGTCTGTCCCACCATGGGTAGCTCAGTGTTTCTTTGCTGCAGAGACCCAGTTTCGAATCCTCAAACCGTGCTCGCTCCGCGGCGCCCCTCACTCACCCTCCGCCTGCCTGCCTCCGAGGAGCGGGCAAATCACCGCTGAGACGGAGTCAACCACCAGCACCTTCACCGGCCCCGAGGAGCTCAGGACCTGGGGAGCGAAGCACAGAGTGTGTGAGGGCAACACACAGGGCACCAAGTGCCACGCAGAGTGGCACCAGTACAGCTTATGCCACACAGGATGCGTGGCCACCAGCAGCTCTGGGGCAGGATGAAGAGATCGGAGTCCTGAAGAAGCCTGGAAATCCTGATGTCAACAGAACAGTCTGCCCGTTCGGACTCAAGTGAGCAGCCCCGCGGCTTCCCAGGATCGGGCCACCACCCTGACTGGGTGGATCTTTACACAATCACAGCAAGAGAGCCAGAGTCCCACCTGCTGGGACACGCTGCACCGGAGTTCCTGTAACACATCCAGCATTTTATAGACATCGAACACCCGGGCCACCTGAATCCTCTGCAGAGCCTCCACCTGCAAGGAGAGGAGAGCAGAAGCATCACGCAGAGACAGCTCATTCAGACCCAGCCTCACCCTCTCCAGGAACCGCACCATCCTCCAAACCCAAACAAGACCTTTCAAAGTCCGGGTGGCTACAATATGTTCGAACCTGGTGCCCAGCATTCCCAGCCAACACGTCTACAAGCATCTTTAATCCAAGGGTCCTCAACCCTGCCCACTGCCCCCATGTAGCAGTGCCATTATCCCCACTTTACAGGTGGGAAAACTGAGGCACAGAATAATTAAGGCCAATGTTTGGCAGCTTAAATCTATAACAAGGGACCTGAATAGGTGGCCTGATTCTCAGGAGGTGCTGGGCACCCAGGGCTCCCACTGAGCCAGGAAAGGAAGGTTTGGTGCTCATAGAGGGAGCCAGGGGAAGCCCAAGAAGACAGAAGGCTGGAGCACGGAATTGACTGGAAGTCCATCAGAGGAAAAATCGGATTCCTGGGTATCCCTGCTGGTTCAGGGGCAGGACACTGTCAGCGACAGCAGCCAAGAAGTCACTAGCTCCACTGCTCTTGACGCTGGAAGCAGTCGGGGTCAGGGATGCAGCCACACTGACCTGCTCCTCTTCATCCCCTGTCCTGGTCTGAGCCAGCTGGAGCAGGCGAGAGGCCGTGAACCCGCCCGTGGAGTCGACGTAGAGGACGTTCTGCTTGAGGTCGTGGGACGTGCTCATGGCTATGCTGAGGCACACCTAGGAGGGAGAGCGCGTGGATGGATCTCACCCCATTGCAGCCGTCCTTCCTAGAGGAGGGGCTTGTTTTCATACTGAACCCAGCACGTTACACCTGAGCCAAGCTAAGGAGTGGGCTCGCTGTCTGCAAACCACTATCACGCAGTCATATAGTGACAGGAGAGCGGAGCCACCAGGGCCCTTCACCTCTGCTAGCAGGGAGACTGACACAGACCTCACCAAACAGATCCAGGCCTTGGATTCCACCTGGGCACCTGCCATGTGCTCTAGGTAAAGCCTGGTTCACAGCTCACAGCCCCCCCGTTTCAGACATGCCGCAAGATGAGTCAGTTTAACGCATCTCCTTCTTTGGGCTAGTAGCTGAAGAAGATCAGTGGCCACAGGGGGTAGGAGGAGTCTGGATTCTTGCCAGATGTGAAGCAACAGCTGTTTTTTCCATCTTCAATTGTTGTAAATATCCCCCCAGTTAGCACCCCAATGAGCACAGTATCAACCATCAAAGGTGGAGTAACAAAGGAGGCCCGAGCTCCCTCTTCCCTGTGGATGCAGAATGTGACACAGGTGATGGGGTGTAGGGAGCTGCCACCTTAAATAACTGGGGGAGGGGGAGGAATTATAACATCTGCTCTGTTAGGCACAGAACAGCCCACCTGTGTCTTGCCACTGCTGGGCGCTCCTGTGAGCTCGGTCACTTCACCAGTGTACAGGCCAGAGTCCAGCAGTTTATCCAAGCTAAAGGAGAAACACACGACAACAACAAGAATCAATCCTGAGCTAATGGAGGCTGGAAATCAGCCACCTCTGGGTATCTGTGTCTCAGATGTACTCAGCCAACACATCCACATCCCCACGGACTCTCCCCCGGTCCTCTCACTCCTCTTTCTGTTTCTGGCGAGGGAGGAAAAACGACAGCAGGGCAGGTATAGGAACGGAGTCCTGAATAGGAAAGGCCTTTGCCTTGTTGGCAGCTCTGGAGGTGGGAACGCAGCATGAAGGCGACAGGTGGGCTTCTCTGAGGGGTGGCACTTGATTATTATAACCAGTAGGGAAGGAGAAAGGGGGAGTGGTCGATACCAAGTATCAAACTGTTCATTTCTATCCCTGGTCCTCACGCTCGGGGCCATCACGACTCAATGCTGTTCCGGCAGCAGTAACCATCCTTAATGGCTCAAACCTGGGCAAATGCTTATAACGTTCTGCAACCGAATGGGATAAAAATCTCCAGACAGGATGCAGCAACTGTGCAAGTGCTTGGGGAGATGAATACAATGGGGGGTCAGAGCAAGGGTCAATTGCAGGAGCGTAGGCTGGTGGCTTGAAATAGGTGACTAGTGCTAACATGCTAACGCTGTGGACCGGCAAAGCAGAATCTCTCTCTACTCAAGATGCAGCCCTGCTGCTTCCAGGTGCACAAGGTCTCCAGCTCAGTCCCTGCTGGAAGGGAATCCTGACAGATACCGCGTCAGCTCAGATCTCAGCCAAGCGGCTGGAGCTGTCTCCAGGTTGAAGCTTAAAGTCCAACTTGGCTTCTGGCAACAGAGGGTGGGGAAGGGAAGAACGATTCAGCTTTAACCCTTGCCCCTCTCCCCTTCGCGTGTGACGTCCTCACCTCTTGCTCCCTGTGGACAGGATGGCTGTGGAGCTCTTGAGTTCCTCGTAGAGATCCGCCCCGTTGACAGGAAAGGCTGAAAACTGTGCCAGCAACACACGTCTCACGGCGACCAGGGCCTGTGTGGACAGACGGCCATCCCCAAATGGGACACTGAAGAATTCGGAGACAGCTCTGTGGCACAGACCATCTTTGTTCTGGGTTTGTACTGTGCCTTGTACAATGGGTTGTGGTCCATGACTGGGGTTGCTAGGAGACTACCTCAGTACAAAGAATGACTTCTTCCCCAGAGAAGGAGCCTTTGCAGACAGATGGAAGGCCCTAAGGAACATCGGGCCAGATCTACAGTGCCCAGCAGACAGACTGATGCATTGTTAGCCCAGTCGTGCATGAGGGTGAGGTCTCTGCAGACAGACGACCCACATCAAAGCATTTGGCTAAACATGGCTCTCTCCGGCAGGCTACAGCTTTAGCTCCCAGATTGAACATCAACACCAAGGAATCTCTTCTCACCTTGTAGGACAGGCAGCACTTCCGGGCAACTTCCTCCAGGTCCGAGGAGACAAGGTCCACCACTGCAAGTAACAGTCAGAGATAAGCAGCTGGAGGTCAAAATGTAACAGCCCTGGAATGCCAGAGAACTCCTCAGATATAACACATGGTGACACTATTCTGCCCTGTCCTCCCCGAGCCAGGAGACAGAGCCAAATCCAGTTTTGGGCAGTGAGACCTAACATGCAACCGTACCCACTCATAGACGCCGAGCTGTGTTAGCTGAGCTCAGCCCAATGGCGAGCAGTGGTGAATCAAAGGAACGCTCACTGAAGATGTCACAGGGTTAGTCTGAGACACGTTCACTCCTGGGTTTGTAAAGGAGCACGGAGCGTAAAGTGAACGGCCTTTGGGGCTTATCAATCACCCGCTGGCAAACCCACGGCACCGTCGTCGTCAGCTGCTCAGGAGCGGCGCGGGACTGCAACGGCAGGGAGCCGACACGGCAGGACCCCAGTGCGTTGGCAGAGTGGCGTGGAAGCCCAAGACGGGAATAGCAGATAGCGCCTAAGTGCAGCATTTCAGTGTCCCTGCAGAGCGTGGAGCGGCTCAGCGGACAACGCATGACATAAAATATACAAGATGTGCCAAGTGCCAAAATGCTGTGGTGCTGGACACTACTCCACAGCCTTAGGGCACATCTCCACGGCAATACGATGTGTGACTGCAGCACGCGTAGACACACCTGCGTAGACGTCGAGCTCGCAAGCTCAGCTAACTGTAGCAATGAAGCCACGGCACACTCTACACACTGTACAGGCCTTACACACCCGCTTGGGACCCCGTATATGTTCTCGAGTGGCCACTGCCACGGTGTCACTGCTAGTGTTACTCGAGCTGGCTAGGTCAAAGCTATGTCTTCATGTGCTGCATTCACACTTGCCGCGCAGACATCGCCTTAGATACAGAGATGAGCCAGACACAGCTCCGTGGTGTCTGGCTGCCTTAACGGGCTTCAGGTACATACCCCCTAACACTGCTGAGGAAGGCGTGAGCCCCATCTCCTACGCTACACTGTTCCAGGGAGAGCGCAGAGTCCAGTAGGAGGATCTGGGAATGCTCCTGGAGCACAATACTGAGCTCCCAGCCAGTCCCGCCTGTCGGTGCAGGAGCACGGCCAGTGGGCGAGAGAGCTCTGTGCCCTTCCCTGACTACTCCCCAGGGTTCGCCCAGAAGTCCAGGTGGGGGAGATCCTAGTGCTAAGACCCCGGGCTGCCCCTTTACCTGTAGCGATGCTGTTGGCTTTCAGAAGCTGGATCATCTCTGCCGTGAGGCCGGGGCAGAGACCTGCTCGGAGTATCACCATGTCCCTGTGACAGCCCCTGAAGGGAAGGGGACAGGATCTCTATGTGGGGCGGCTGAGCGCCACGCAGTCCTGCACCCTGCGCAAGAGAGAAGAGGGCGCATCTGTTATTCCGGGGACACGGAAACACCATAGCCCTTCACTCTCTGTACCACCACCTGCGTCTTGGTTGCAGCTCCGTGAACAAAGCCACGGCCAAGTCCCGCGGCCAGCACTGCGAGCGAGGACCATTGCACGGCTCGCCCTGCTGCACTGCGCACCAGGGAGCATCTCTCGGGATCAGGGATTGTCGGAATCTGAACAACAAGTTTGTGTAGCCCTCCGCTAGCTCACAGCGGTTCCTGGATCCTACAGCTGCAGGTCACTACCAGGGTCATGCACAATTATTATTTATTGCTCGTCTTGTGCCAGCAGCTGGAGGCGGTCATGAGGGATCCAGTGGGCTAGGTGCTGGATGCACACAATGAAAAGCCAGTCCCTGCTCCATCTTTTCAAGAGGAGCGAGGTCTCCAAGCCCTTTGCGCTGGTCCCAGCATCTTTTCTTTAACGCGGTTGTGGCCGGGAGTTTGGCAGGGTAGAAATCAGAGAGCGTCTGCGCCCAGCTCTGACATTGCTAGCGAGGAAAACGCATGCACGACATCTCCAAGCTGTTTGCCAGGGGATGGCAAGACCGTTGTGACTGCATCAGGACCTCAGGCCTGGCTGCAGGGAAACAAGCAGTCCTAGGGAACCTTCTTCCTAGTGTGTAGGACTAACCAGCATGCAAATAATAAAGTCATACAAATAATACAGAATCCCAGAAGAGCCCAGTGCGCCGACACCCCTTCCCGGAGCACCCAGCCGAGCAGGCAGAAGAACACGACTCGGAACACGGGCATCGCTCCATTCCCGTCCAGCCGCTCTCCCGACACACACGCGGGGCAGCCTGTCCCATCTCGCTTCCAGGGCAGGACCCGGAATAAGCAACCGCGTTACGGGGCTCTTGCAGACGGACGGCGGGGCTAGCAAACCTGGCACCCCCCGCCCCGAGGACAGGGCAGCCCCACAGCGAAAGGGGACGGGAACCAGCTCTGCCCCACAACAGCTGCAGAGCACCCGGCCACTAGCAAGCGCAGCCCTGAGCGGAGAGCGACCAGAGGCCCCAATTTCAGAGGGCCGGTCCATATAGTCGGGGCTGTGTCTTATATAGGCACCCACTGCCCCTCCCCCACCCGTCCCAATTGGTCCCACTTGCTCTCCGAGCATCCCCGGGGACCTGGGCCCCGGCACCCCTGGGCTTGCTGCGTCAGTTATGAATGTAAAAACCTTGCTTGGGCCCCCGCCCCGCTTGCATTACACACCCCGCCTGACCCACCCGCCTCCAGTGCCCCCCAGGCGGACGCCGCTCACCTGCGAACACCATGCCCCACACAGCTCAGCTCCCCAAGCCTGCCTCTGCCTCCACTTCCTGCTCCTCTGCCGGGTTCAGAGAGCAAACAGCAAGGCCCGAGCTGTCTATCTCCACCTGCTGGCTGCCTGGGGAGAGCCGGAGGAGGAGGGAAACTCCAGCCGCAGCAGGAAAACACTACCCATGTGTGCTTTCCTGAACCAGGGCCTTGCCCCCCCCCCCCCCCCCCCCTTTGCCACAAGTTTGAAATCATTCTAGAATAACAAATGGTTTGCACTTCTATAGCCCCTTCCTTCCCAGATCTCAAAGCCATCATATTACAATCACTAGAGCAACTGATAACCCCTAAAAAGCAACAGAGGGTCCTGTGGCACCTTTGAGACTAACAGAAGTATTGGGAGCATAAGCTTTCCTGGGTAAGAACCTCATTTCTTCAGATGCAAGGTGCCACAGGACCCTCTGTTGCTTTTTACAGATTCAGACTAACATGGCTACCCCTCTGATACTTGATAATCCCTAAGGTGACAGTGGCCACCGTCCTACAATCAGATCCACACGGGGGGGGGGACCCCTGTGATCTCACGGTAGGATCGAGGCCTATCAGAACTGAAAGACGTTAGCAACAGATCCCCCCTTTCTCTTTTGTCAGTTGTTTGATTTAGCAGCACTTCGCACAGTCCTTTCCATTGCTTCTCTGTATAGTCTGTTGGGCCCCACGCCTGCAATGAGCTTCAATGCACAAAGGCAGGCCGGCTACCTTAGTTAGCCCCCATCCTGCATGTGTTTAACTTCATTCATGTGGGCAGCCCCGTCACGGGCAACGAGGCTACGCTCGGGCATATAACTCAGCACACGCGTGAACAGGACTTTAATTGTTTAGCCCAGATCCTCAGAGATGTTTAGGCTCCTAACTCCCATTGAAATCTAGACCCCTAACGCCTATTGATTTCAACTGAAGTTGGGAGCCTGAATACCTTTGTAAGGCCGGGTCTCTCTTCCTTGCTGAAATCCCCCTCGCTGAGAAAGCAGAAAGAAAAACCTTTCCGTGCTGTTTTTAATAGCAATTTGTAAAAAATTAAAAGACACCAGGGCCCCTGTTAGAAACAAACACTAGTTAACAATAATACCACTGGGCATGCATACAACACGCAAGTATCTTCAGATCACAGCGCACTAACCAGCTTGCTATAGAAGTCCCTTGTCAATGACCCCAAACTGCTCTGAATCTGGTATATGACTTAAAAGCACCACAACTTTACTATGCCTCAGCAAGACAACTGCGGAAGGGAGGTGGGGGGAGGAGGGGGAAAAAAAGAAAATCCAAACCTATTCCCAGCTGGGATGCATTTCTAATCAGCTGCTTTGTGGAAGGATGTGACTTTCTTGCCAGCCAGAATTAGCACAGGTGAGTGCCATTCAGTGCCTCCCCTGATCTATAAATAGTGGGAAGGGGGGGCATTTGTGGATTGATTGCTAAAATAGTAGATACCGCTAGTGTTTGGGGAAGGGATAGTTGGGGAAGAGTGTTAGTGCTGAGAGGGGGAAATTTTGAAAAGGAGGTGCAGCAGCAGCAAAAGTTAATGAAGTAGAGTAAATTAATATTGAGATTAGCTAGAAAATAGAGCCAGGCTTAGAACTGAAAAGCAAGATATACTAGGCTGCTGATTTTTCTGGCTGAAGGTTACTAGGCTCGGTCTTTCTCTTTCTGGACTGATCCCTGATGAATGTTAGGAGCAAAGATTCATTCTTATAGAGGCTTGTATCAAGTGGGCAAGGATTGCAAGTTGGAGCTCCTTCTTTTCTCTTGCCTAAACTGCTAACTAGGAGAGGTTCATGAAATGCAGCTCTTTATTTCTGTGGGGGGTCTCTGGGAAACAGTAAATACAATCTGCAAACTAAGGCAGCAGAAAGGAAACCTCTTAAATAGTCACTGCAAGGGAGTAGGCAACTCAACTTGGATCAGAAAGTCAGTTACTTACGATGTTGCTGCTTCATATAAGGACTTGTAGCTTTAAACAAGTCTGTGGTCTTGTTAGTTCATGTTAAAGTTACTCCAGCAGCTTGAGGTAGCCAATCTAAATGGCCGGGTCTGCAGAGTTTTAGCTCTGAGCGCTGCAAGCTAAGAGCCACCTGAAAGCAAAGTAGCTAACGTCCTTGATAAGGATCCTGAGGTTCGTAGTAACCAAAATGCTCTTCAGGGCTATATTGAAGCAATGTTTGATTTCTGGGCTCAGATCGGTTCAGTTAATAGTTCTCTACAAACATGCAGCAATCACTAGCTAATATGGCAGCTTCTCTAGAGACTTTAAATACTACCACAGCTTCAGAATGAGTAATACTTGCTGCTAAACTACTTCTGTACAATATTCTTGATCTAATAGTCCCACCCTTGAGTCCACTAGGGCTAGAGTGTATAATCCACAAAGCAAGGAAGGGATACTTTTCCTGTGCCAAACTGGCTCTGACATACTAACCGCTACTGATTCTCTTAAAAGCAGGCAGGTTTCTGGGATATGGGAGTGAAATGAAACACAAGTGTCAATTTCAGACCTGTTTAATGGCTGTCTTAACTACAGTCTGAGTTGGCTTCTGAATGACAGTCTGAATTAATCTCCCTTTCTAGTTCCATGGGGACAAGTAGTCTTAAAGAACTGACCGCTTTCTTGGAAACTGATCCCAGCCTGTGGAATGAACTGACACAGGATCTAAGGTCTATCACAAATTTTCCCCATCTTCCACCCTAAGGCTGAGTTTATTGACTCTGGCTTTCTCTACCAATACCAAACACAGCACTGTGTACACTAGTGAGAATACAAAACAAAGCACTCCCCTGCACACACTTCTCCCCTGGGGGGAAGGAGATCAAACACATGAGATGTTAGTAGAGTGACCAGATGTCCTGATTTTTGGGTCTTATCCTTGTATGGGCACCTATTACCCCCCACCCCCATCCCGATTTTTCACACTTGCTGTTTGATCACCCTAGATGTTAGTCCCTCTGCTTAATGCATGACTGGAAGATGCTCAGATACTATGGTAATGTGCATGGTATAAAATCCTACATAGACTATAACAAAGTAGGGTTATTTCCTTAGTGCGGCTTTGGAAATGGCTGGCGGTTAGCTCGGCTACTCTGTTTAATGTGTTGGCTGTACAGTAAAGTCAACTCTCTGATTCTGTGATGCGCTCAAAGGGCTAGTAAGTTACCTTGCTAAACGCTGCTCTCCCCAGATCCTGCTTACGACACACAGCCCTGTTCAAACTTATTCTTCGAAGGTACTCAGACCTGGGAATACTGCAGAACTGCGCTGTAAACTATATAGCTAGGACTAGAAATAAGCATGGTCCCCTTTAGCTTTCTTCTTCAGGCAGTCTGTCTTGTCACCGGGAGGGGAGACACTTACTGGAATCCCAACTCCCTACAGAGAATGCTGACAAACAGCAGACTGTCTCCTTCAGATCCTCTAAACTGGTAGCCCTGAGCTGAAGAAATGGCAAATCTGAGGGCTACCTCGCTGAAAGACTAAGTGTGGGCATTTTCTGATGCATGCCAGAAAAAGTGGAGTTTAAACTGGTCAGGCTCCCTTCCCGGATCCTCACCAGGTTACTGTGTTTGGGCCCATGTGAGGCTTCTTTTTAAAGTTCCCCTGGATCTCCAGGTCTAGCCACGGTCTCTGCTTCTGGCACACTCCAGACGGTCTGGTATCCCTCTTTGGAAGTGGGGACCCTACAGCCCACCCTTAACTCCCAGACCAGTGGTGAACACCCCACAAGCCTAAGTGCACCCTTCTCAGCACTCCTTGTGGGCATTCTAGTAAATAGTCATCCTCTCTCTGAGTGATGCAAGATTGCTAAAGTAAACAGACTTTGCAAAAGGATTTCTAGAACAATCACACTGCTCTGCAGAGAGCACAAGAGATGCAGATCTATGCAAAAGCAAACACCTGAGTCCCTGCCTCAGTTTCTTCACCTGTCGAGTTCTTTGGGACTTGGTCTCCCAGAACCAGCACTGACCAGGATCGCCTCGCCCTTTCCTTCTTGGTCTCTTCTTCCTCTCTCAAATGACCAGTGAGAAGTTCTGAGAATCATAGAACTGGAAGGGACCTTGAGAGGTCATCTAGTCCAGTTCCCTGCACTCATCCTATTGGGATCCAGGAAGTGGGCAGGTGGGCAGAAGGACCTCCCCCCAGCCTAAGGGGAGTATCCACAGGGCCTGGAAACCAAATGATTCCAGGGGACAACTAATGAGATAACAGGGATGGGAGTGAGGTCAAAGGCTCAAATGAAGGGAACCTGACAGGGACACCGAGCACAGAACCCCAGACAACGCCCACTGCTTCTCAAAGGTGTCAAGGGAGCCAGTGGATGCCGCCCAGAGGAACTCTGTCCGCATACGTGAACCGACGGAGGATCAGAAACAGTCACCAGAGCCTCCATCGGCCAACCTCCTCTCCCTGGTTTTATAAATGGCCACTTTCGCCAGGGCCAAGAGGAAGTTGACCAAGAGATCCGTGGTCCGACTAAGTCACGGGATAGGGAGTGCGTAAATGAGAAGGTGAGGGGAAAAGTGCAACCAAAAACGCAACATATTATTGGTGAGGAGGCAGTGTAGGGGTTGCAACCTGGCACACTCCAAGTAAACGTGAGCCAGGGTCTCCCTCATGCCGCAGAAAGGACAGGTGTCTGGGACAGGGGTAAACTGTGCCAAGTACATGCCCGTACTCACGGCCCCATGAAGGAGCCGCCAGCTGATATCCCCAGCAGGCCTGGGGACCAGGTTGGAGTAAAGGCTGGCCTACCAGGGCTCCTCACCCTCTAGAGGTGGCAGGAGTCCCGCCACTTTGTGTCGGGGTGGGACGCGAAGGTGAGGAAGTAAAGGGCGTGGAGCACGAGCACCTATAGGTGTTTCCTTGGCGTGGTCTGGAAACAAACTGGCTGCAAGTTGTGCAGCCAGCTCCCGGAGAAGGGGCGGGGAGCTGGTTGGGTCCATGGGGCAGGGGCCCGATGAAAAGGTCCGGAGGGCCTGGGGTAGAGGGTGGGCGGGGCATGCCCTCTCGCAGGACCCAGTTGAGGTAGGCCCAAGCAGTGGGCAGCAAAGCGGCCCTCACCTCCTGAAGTACGCGCTGGGGAGTACGAGACCTGGAGAGCCCCATGCGCCGAGCAAGCGTCAGGGAGTCCAGCCAGTCTCCCCTATGATGATGTCACTTGAATAGATATGTGGACAGAGTTGGCGTCTGGCTTTGTTGCAAGGATAGGTTCCTGGGTTAGTGTTTTTCTAGCCAGTTATGCACCCCCTTTATAGTAGCTCCATCTAGGCTGTATTTCCCCACTCTGTTTGAGAGGGCCACGAGAGGCAGTATCAAACGCTTTACTAAAGTCCAGATATATCACGTCTACTGCTCTTCTCTCTTTGCCCCCCCCCTCCCAATCCCCATCCACAAGGCTTGTTACACTGTCACAGAAAGTTATCGGGTTGGTTTGACACGATTTTTTCTTGACAAATCCATGCTGACGGTTACTTATCACCTTATTATCTTCTAGATGTTTGCAAATTGATTGCTTAAGTATTTGCTCCATTATCTTTCCGGGTACAGAAGTTCAGCTGACTGGTCTGTAATTCCCCGGGTTGTCCTTATTTCCCTTTTTATAGATTGGCACTATATTTGCCCCTTTTCCAGTCGTCTGGAATCTCTCCCATCTTCCATGACTTTCTTTAAAAATAATTGCTAATGGCTCAGATATCTCCTCAGTCAGCTCCTTGAGTATTCTAGGATGCATTTCATCAGGCCCTGGTGACTTGAAGACATCTAATTGTCTAATTTTTGATTTGTTCTTTCCCTATTTTAGCCTCTTCTGATCCTATCTCATTTTCACTGGTATTCACTGTTAGATGTCCAATCACCGCCAACCTTCTTGGTGAAAACGGAAACAAAAGTCATTAAGCACCTCTGCCACTTCCACTTCTTGTTTGTTTTTCCCCCCTTCATTGAATAGCAGTCCAACCCTGTCCTTGGTCTTCTCTTGCTTCTAATGTATTACCATTTATGGCTCTAGCTAGTTTGGTCTCATTTTGTGCCTTGGCCTTTCTAGTTTTGTCCCTACATACTTGTGTTATTTGTTTATATTCATCCTCTATAATTTGACCTAGTTTCTACTTTTTGTAGGACTCTTATTTTTTTAATTTTTAGATCATTGAAGATCTCCTGGTTAAGCCAGGGTGGTCTATTGCCATACTTCCTATCTTTCTTATGGAGCGGGATAGTTTGCTCTTGTGCCCTTTAATAATGTCTTTGAAAAACTGTCAACCGTCTTCTATTAATTTTCCTCTTAGACTTGTTTCCAATGGGATCTTACCTACCGATTCAGAGTTTGCTAAAGTCTGCCTTCTTGAAATCCATTGTCTTTATTGTGCTGTTTTCCTTCCTACCATTTCTTAGATTCATGAACTCTACCACTTCATGATCACTTTCACCCAAGCTGCCTTCCACTTTCAAATTCTCAACCTGTTCCTCCCTATTTGTCAAAATCAAATCTAGAACAGGCTCCCCCCAGTAGGTTTCTCCACCTTCTGAGATAAAAAATGGTCTCCAATACATTCCAAGAACTTGTTGGATAATCTGTGCCCTGCTGAGTTGTTTTCCCAACAGATGTATGAGTAGATGAAGTCCCTCATCACCACCAAGTCCTGGGCTTTGGATGATTGTTAGTAGCTTTTAAAAAAAGCCTCATCCACCTCTTCCACCTGGTTAGGTGGTGGGTAGTAGACCCCTACCATGACATCACCCTTGGTTTTTTACCCCTTTTACGTCCTTTGCTAGACTTCCAGTCTCCTTTGCCAGGTGACACCCTACCACCCTGAATCAGCATCAGCCCCCCACCCCATCAGGTGATCTGTTGCCTGGTCACCACTCCTCTGGAATCAGACTTGGAAATCCAGTTCCCCTGGCAATAGCCAGCTCTTAGTTCATGGGTGCTTCCATTTGAACTGCTGATCAGGGTTTAACAGCCCTCTGTTGTTAGCTCTCTGCTAGGTGCAAGAGTTTCTCCTGGCACCACTTGGGCGTGGAGGCTACAGAGCTAAGGCGAAGGCAAAGGACGATCTTCTAAACAAAACAGTGCTTAGAAAACAATGGAGTTTGTATGTGTGTAAACCACACTGCAGAGGCCAGGCAGGTCCCCCAAACCACCATGAGCCACTTCTCTCTCACTTGGAAATACCGATTTGTGTACATCTGATGTAGGGCAGGTTATTCCATAGTTGTCCACTTGGGGGTTCTTGCACCTTCCTCTGAAGCATCAGGTATGTGCCAGCGTTCCCGCCAGGATACTGGACTGGATGGAGCCACTGGTCTCCTCTGCTCAGGCAGTTTTGTTCTTCAGACCCAGAACTGCCAAGGATTCTTTGGAGCAGAGAATTCTTCTTTTTATTCTCCCCCCTATCTTGACAAATGTGTGTCACTGGCTCTTCGGCCTTCAGAACTTGCTGTCCCCTTTGTCAGAAACTGCCCCTTTCAAGGGCAGGATGATCCCATCTCCCTCCCTAAATCTATATTCCTGGAGTAGACACAACACTCCATGTAGGAGGCTCAGGGCCACCAATTATCCAGTCTCAGTAGCCATCTCCCCACACCCACACACACACCTGTTCTTTCTTGAGTTGATAGGGATTCACTCTGCTCCAGAGTGGTCCATCCTGCTACACAGGGTACCTCTGCCATGGTGCCAGGGAGAGGGAAGATGGGCAATTGCTGCTGGAAGCTGTATTTTGCAGGGGAAAATCTAAAATGAGCAGAGCAGCATTAAACTAGGCACGGCTGGCATCAGGGTGAAGTGTCATCAGTAAGGGGAGGGTTGGCACAAGAGGGTTAAACTACCCTCTGGCAGCTTCCCCTATCCATGCAGGGTTCTTTTCCTCCTCCTACTTCAATTACAATGACAGTGCCTTGGCGTGGGTCACTCCAGTCCATTTTAAGTATTACAAAACACCGGAGTCTCCCTGGCAGATCTAGTCCTGGCCCCCCAGATTGCCCCACGCCCACCCCCTTCCTAGGGCCAGCAGGACTTGAGAGATCTTTCCAGACCTCCACCATGAGGGCAGGAAAATGACAGTCTTGGACAATAGGTACTTGCATGCCTCAATGCCCTCCCATGGCTCTGGGGAGCATCGACTCACAGATAGAGGCATTCACAGACCTGCAGGTGCTTCTAAAGGCTTCCCAAACTGCTATTGAGGGAATCAATCATAGCACCACATACAGCTGCTGCTAGAGGGGAGAGCAGAGCAGATCAGGCAATGGGAGAGACCGTCTGGGTCTGGAACAGGGACCTCTGAGCCTGGCCCAGAAATCTTCTCTCTGCACCACATTCTGGCTTATTCCTCCCTGCTATTGGAGGAGACAGACCTGGGGCCCAGGGGGAACAACTGGCCCACATCCCCAGCTCCAAACTGATTACTAGCTTCTCAAACCAGTCCTGGGGGAATTCCAAACAGCCCTGCAGTGCTGGGAGGCCTCAAATCATATCCGGTCCTTGACCCTACTGGTTCCCTCTACCTCGGAGTACTGTTATATGGTGGAGAGCAGTGACCCTCAGCCAGCTTGGTTACTATTTAACAGTACCCCACAGTGTGAGAGGTGACCCCTTCCCCAAGGAGCTTACACACTAATTTTAAGACATAATGCCAAAAAAAGGGGGGGGGGAGGAAAGTGAGGGTCAACAACAATAAGACTGTAGGGTTTATCCAGCAAAGGCCAATATATAGCCCAGTAGAGCATGGAACAATTGAATAAGTGACAGGTTCTAGCTCCCAGATGGAGCCCTATTAAAGTAATCCCTCAGGAAGCCCTGAAGTAGCCAGAACAGAGGCTGCAAGCTAGCATGCTCTAGGGAGACATGCGCCAGGCTTTCCATCTCGCCACAGAATGCACAAGTGTGAAACTCTGAAATGCACTTGCTCCTAGGACCCGCTTGAGAGAAGCAGCTGGCAAGGCCGATCTGGCCTCCTGGAGCACACAGCAGGGGCCACAAGGGGTGTGCAGCCCTATGTGCCGGGCTAGCGCTACAGGGTCCACCCAGATCCTCCAACTGTAGTGCAGAAGGTCCCTCATCTCACTGCCACCAGCCGTGGTGCATCAAGGGGGGGTTCCACCATCTTTCCAACAAGCTGCTGGTTGCGTAGCAGGGGTTCAGCAAGGAGGTTGTTCCCCTCAGCAGCCAGACTAGACCTGCCCACAGTTCCCGGGTAAGTCCTGGTAAAAGACCAGCCACTGCTCAGAGGTCTCAAGGGAGACCATTCGGATAGAGATACAACCAGCAGCTCTATCAGAGCCCTTGGGCATGGCAGAGGAGGTGTGCCCCACACACTCAATGCCAGACCATGCTTATCGGAGAGTCGTGTCCGTGTCCATGTCTACATAGCTTAGCAGCATTGACAACAAAGACAGCGCAAACGCTGCAGGTTCCCTAAAGCACTTCTCCGTGCTTGCATCACTGGGTTTGTACGACTCTACCCGGAACTGTAGGACAGGCTTGTCCTCTATATTTTGTCAAGTGGTAAGTTAACTGTAGTCGCAACCATCCAGTTCTCTCAAATCACCCTTAGTAATTTTAGCAGGGATCGTGATGCTGGTGCAATTCTGTCCTTGTCAAATAATGAGCTCACGATGTCCCCCAAACCACCCACCGTTCTGTACAGCTGCACGGTACGCTGAAAAGCAAGCCTCTCTCGGGCCCCTCTGATGCAATGAGGCAGACCTTCTGAGAAACACTAACCCCAAAGTCAGTCCAGTGCACTGAGGAAGAGGGAACAGCATTTCTCTTGTGCTGTTCCACCTTCACATACTTCACAAGAGCCGCGTCATAGCAGGCACAAAGTGTCCATTTGTAGGATTGGCGGCGAGTCAGACCAACATCTCCTACGGTGGGCATAATCCATTTTCAGGTCCTTTCCTTCCTGCCATTACTTGCAGTATCTTTGTCCGGACTTGGCCCGCTTGCTTGAGGAAGGTGTGGATCTGGGACCAGAAGCTGTTTTTACCCAATGGAGCAGCAAAAAAAAGAACCTTCCAATCTTGGACTCTAGGACAGTAACACACCCTACCACGACTCGTGCCTCCCCATACTGGGGGGGGGGGCCCACAATCTAAAGGGGAGAACACGTGACTGCCCCACATGTCTCCTCTGCCCAGTGACCCACCCCCCTCACCCTGCGCCCAGCCCAGGTCTGCCGCACTCTCCCTGTCCCATGTTACCTGTGTGGGTAGGGACGCTGTCCTTCTCCCGCTGCGCCCCCCACTCCAGAAACATGCTGGGAGGGGGGGGGGGGACTCCCACCTACCCACCAGGCTCTCTCGGGCAGCCGCTGCACTGCACGGAGCAGCAACCCAGAGTGGCTGGTACAAGAAGTGGCTGGTCCTGCCCCCTCTGCTCCCAGGCCTGGCTGCCGGGGACAGGGCCAAGCATGTCAGGGGTCAATTTCCGTGCCATTCTCGAACACTAAATATGCTTAAAACAGTAAATGTGAAAGGGCCACCCTGGGAACTATGTATTTTTAACATCAAACAAAGTTGCAGTTGACTGCTGTGGTAGTGGGAAGACTGCTGGTGCCCCCTGCTATTCACCAGTCTGCATGCAGCCCCTGTGCCCAGCCAACCAACTGCCACCAACTCGGTCCCACCAACACCCCCCCAAGGGCTAATATTCCCGGGGGGGGGGGGAGGGAAAGGGATGCAGTTTGTTTAGCAGCACTGACTCCCAAAGGAAAACAAAACTAGCTACCTCCATTGCCATGGTGCTGGGCCAGGCAAGAAGTGTTCCCCCAACCACCACCACCTATGTGTAAGGGCCCTCTCTCGCCTACCTGAGCCGATGGCTAATGGGGAGGATTTTCAGTGATGTACAGGAAGGAATCGTAGCAGCGCAGCTGCAGGAAGGAAAGCGAAACCCCATCCACAACCTAACCTGTACTGAAGTCCATTCCAAAACCTTACCGAATCCAAAGAAATTTTGCTCTGTCTCACGGTGGCTATTTAATCAGTGATATTTATGTTGGGGGGTTTTACAGTGAACAGGTTGGCCAGTCATGCCTCTGACCACTTTTTTAAAACATTGCAGCCCATTGGCTGTCAGGCAGAAGATGCCTGAGCAATAACCTTCAGTCACACTTCAAAGCACGTGCCAATTGGCTGGGGGAGTCAGGAGCCTTGATCTCCTGCTTATTTCTACTATTATTCCCCCGAAGAGGTGCATTTTGCATGGCAGGTTTACAGGGTATTCCAGGAAAAACTGGCCAGTCACCTTAACTTGGAGACCCAGCAGACACCTGCTCTGTCGTGGAGTCTTAGAAGTTAGAGATGGAAGAGACCTACTAGGTTATCTAGGCCCCGTCCAAGCCAGCGTGGGATTGGATTGCAGCACCTGGGTACAAGAGGCAAAATGAACGTTGAAAGGTTGAGCACCAACTTTCTGTTCTTCTCATCTCCAGACACTGCCCCAACCACATGGCAAGCTGCGGACTAAACTGATAAACTTCATCCCCATTGAACATATTGATTACCTTGCCATCTGGTCTCCTGTCACCTGAAATGGCAGGCTTCTTTCCTCTGTGTAGCTCTCAGCTTCAAGTCATGGGCCTCCGCTACTTCCCCTGGGAGACTTTTCCCTAGTCTGTGATAGATCCCAGAGTTAGAAAGTTCTCCCCCATATTCAGCTTGTTTGTCTTTGCTCTTCATCCCAATTCCTGTACCTGGTGGAAGGCATCTCTGTAGATGTCTTTGCTTTTCCTACCACTTACAATGGGTAGAATATTGATATTTGAATTGGGTGTCACTCCTGTTTCTGGATAGCCCTCAACTATCAAGGTGTTAACTCATGTACCTGGTTCAGTTGGACTGCAGCTTCTCTGTCAAAATACTCTCTCCTCTTTATTGTATAACTTATTGATTGGGGGGGGGTACAGAGGTTTATATGTCCCAGCTCTACCTTTAACATTAAACTGCAAAAGTGTATGCTTGCAGGCAGGTTTTGGAAGCTTTCACATCCTTGCATGATAGAGCACCTGCTGTTTCGTTCATACCCTTTGTGATGAATTCTCCCATATCAAGCTGGGACAGCCAAACTCCAGTGTTAGTTTTCCATTGGATCCCTTCATCTAATGCAACCAGGTGAGTGTCTGTGTACACCTGTAAACTTCCTGCCCTACAGCTAGGTTTAAAAAAAAAAATTAAGACTGCTCACAATGGCCAGGCATTCTCTCTCCAAAGTAGCATAACTTTTCTCTTGGGTGCTGTGTTTTGCTTAGGTACCTGGATGCCTCAGACACGGACAGAACTTGCGGTGGGATTGACTCCTGGAGTTACCAGTTCTTCTTCTTCTTCTCTGAAAGACAGTTACCTAGTGCTTAAAAATCATCATCATCTTGAAAGTCCCTTTCACATCTCCAGTCCTCCTGAATATAATCCGCTATTACGTTGTTGTGTTCTCTCTGCACCTTCAACTTTCACAACATAAATTTAGTCTGCAAACTCAATATAACCATAACAATAAGTGTCACTCTGTATTCCTTTTGTCCTAAACCACCCTCTTCTTTCCCCATTGACATTAGTCAGCCAAACTGCTCATAAACCAATATCTTCAGTTATTTGGCCTTTACAGATTTGTTTTAGATTAGATTAACTGTTTAATCTGAACTCCTCCATCAGCCATTATAAATGTCTCTTGGGTTTTATGAAGGCACTCTATAAACTCACTACATGGTGACGAGGGCTGGTGTTTGAGTTGTCAGTGTGTTGTACTAATGAAGCTCCAGTCATGGTGTCCCAGGAAGGAGATCGGACTTGCCATCTGTTGAAAGTGTCTCTGGCGACTGAGTAGAGGCCCAGAGCCTCCTTGCCATGGGTGTGCTATTTGCAGGGATTCAGCCTCACTTCCCTTTTTGAGCTTTCCAGGAAATACTCCACAAAATTCCACAAAATTCCACAGGGCTAAAATGCTCCTCCGGGGGATTGGTTTTAACAACAAATTGGTCAAAAACTATTAAGAGCCAAAATACAGTTCAACAGTATAATTCCCCACTCCCAGCTCTGCCCTCCTCTGGCAATTCTGGGGGTTTTACCTCACTGCTCATCCATTTTCTATAGCAGGGGCCTCTTTGGCTTGGTTCTCTCTGGCCTCCCTGGTTCCATCCTGCCTCAGGACCTTCTGGCCTTGCCCCTGCCACTTGACATCCTCAATTTGCTTCCTTAAAGTCCCAGGTGCTCTCAGACCTCCTCGCTCAATCCTACTTGGAACTGGTGCAATTGGACCACCTCATTCTGCTCCGCATCTGCTGTCAGACAACAAATGTGGCAAACTTTGCGGCCAACCCCTGCCTGTTGGAGTGTCTGCAGGGGGGCTTCAGCCGAATGGGTGTGACGGGGGCTGTGACAGGGTCCTCCGCTCACCGCCCAAGATGGTGCTGCCTCTTGGTCATTCTGGAGAACAGGTCACAAGGTCGACACCTCTTTCCACGGTGGCGAGCCGTCTCTCCACTTCTCCCTCTGGGTCTGCAGCCCCTCTCTCGCTCCACGAGCCGCTGCTGCCTCTTCATGACTTGGGCCTCCGGCCAGGTCACTATTTGCGTTTCCCCTTCCTGGGTTGGAAAGTCTCCTGCCACAAATCGGGATTTTGTCCAGTTGGGAAAGACCCCATTGCAGGACCAATGCCTACAGGGATGTTTGGAGAGGATGAGAGAGGTTGAGGTATGACTGGTTGCCAAGGTATAGGTTGAATCATGGGTGCTGATGGGATTGTTGGTGCAGGCATTGGAGGAATCAGTGTGTGTGTGTTTGTTGCAATGGACGGCAAGCTCCCTGGAACTGCCGGAGGCGCCTGTTTAATAATCCTATTAGCTCACGGGTTGTAGTGTTAACAACTCTTAAATGCTCATTGAGATTGGCCATCGTGGCTTTGATCACCATCATATTGTTTTGGAGATCCTTTATGGCTCTCTCAAGTGAGCTATTATCCTTAGCGGGAAGATTCGCTAGACGGTCAAATCTTTTGTAACAGGTCTGAGGCCTTTACCTTAGGCCCGTCTCGTAACTTGGATCATCTGCTGCAGTCTGAGCTGCCTCTACTGCTTCTGGGTCCAGACGCTCTCCAGTAGCTCGTCCATGGAGTGACCTGCTAATTCATCCATCAGTCTGTGCATCTGTCACCTGTAGTCTCACTGCCTCCTCCCATAGGGACGCCTGTGATGCGCGTTGTGACTTCTGACCCTTTGTTCATTGCAGTGCTCCTGGTTGTATGTTCGCCAGGATTCAACCTACGAAGTAACTCTACTAAACACTTAAAGCTGGCGTCCTCTAGCTCAGTGTCCATCTAGCGTACTTTGCCCCCACAGACCGGCTCGGGCAGTCTTCCTATTCGCTGCCTCGTAATGCCACTCCCTCAGTGGCTGGCAGGGGAACCCGGGCCTGCTCACTTCTCCGGGTTCCAGCTCAGGGACCCTCTTGCCAGCAGTCAAGGTCTGGTCCCTCTTAGACCTTACTGCCTTTCCTTGAGCCGAGCCCTGAGCTGCCGGCCCGAACACACCTCCCCCCTCCCAGGGAGTGACCGCAGCCCTTCCCAGCAGCCCCCTTCTGCTGCCAGGTTCCTGCCTTGATAGTCCCACCTGTGCTGGTTCCTCCTCAGCTGGGCTTCCTCCTTCAATCCGGGGATTACGGATGCTGTGGCCTGTTGGGTTAATTCGCTCCCGTCTCCGTGCACATTAACCCTTTCAGGGCAAGTGTGGGGTGAACACCCCCTGACAGGGAGTGATCCAAAATTGTGGCCAACGCCCAGAGGAAAGCATTCCAGTCTCCCACTGTCATGCCCCTGCAAAGCAGAGCCCCGGTCCAAGGCTTCTCCAGTTAACAGTCCCACCTTGGGATAGGCCTGGAGACAGAGCATAAAGAGTAGGCAGCACTGATGAAGCAATCCCTTCAATTTGACTGGTCCCGTCCAACTGTTCAGGCCCTGCTCAGGTGGTGAGGTAATGGCCCAAGCCTGGGCTACCTGTTCACGGAGGGCTTGGTTCTCTGCCAGAAGTGGTCACCCGAGCCCCCAGAGCATGGCTCTCTGCAGATCAGATGCCCCATGGAGTTTGCTAGGGACTGGGGTGCACGTTCCCTCCATATCCCTGCTTGGGCGTTGGTCATGGAGAGGTCAGGGGGGTCTGTGCAAACTCATGGCTGGGGTGTGGGCAGCCAGGCCTAATGGGGTGGAGACTGAGTCAGAAGCCAGGAACCAGAGCTGAGTTTTCTGGTGTCAGAGTTATTTCCACTTCTCTTAATGTTGTATTTGGAGCACATTTGGAGGAATATGTTGGGTAATTTAAAAAAAAAATGGTATGAGAAATACACAGGATGGATCACTTGATGGTTACCTGTTCTGTTCATTCCTTCTGGGGCACCTGGCATTGGCTACTGTCGGTAGACAGGATACTGGGCTAGATGGACCTTTGGTCTGACCCAGTGTGGCTGTTCTTATGTACACCCTGCAATCTTAACTCCCCTAAAAATGCAGTTTTTGTAATTTGAAAAAATAAAGTTCCTCTAATGTTGCAAGCACCTTATTTCACTGGGAAAGCATTGCACAACCTTTACCTGTTGTCCTGATTAGTGTGCCACTAATTCTGTGACCCAACACACTCGTCGCCTGGATATGAGATTATCCTGTGGGAAGGCATAGCCCCTTGGTAGGATTCAGCGGTTGCCGTGGGGCAATACAGGACTGAACGTGAGCGTGGTTCTACCTCTGGGACCTTTGCCGGGCTGGCGGTGAGCACAGCTGTCTCTGGGCTTCAGCAGCTCTCCGTGGATTCCAAAACAGACCAGAGAAGGAAGAGCTGAATGGGATTCCTCTGAAGCAACTTCTCGAAGGCGCTGGGAGGCTCTAGTTATTGCAGCTGGTGCCAGGTCTTTCGCCAGTTACAGGAGTCAAACCATTTGCTCCCGAAGCTCAAATGTCTCATGCTTCCTTAGATAGACAGGGAAGGGGGTCTGCGCATTTTGGGCAGGGGTGTTCCATCAGCCCAGCTGTCTACTTTTCCTATTTAAAAAGCCCAGAGTCCAGCTTTCGGCGACCGCAATGCAGGTGTTTGAAATGCATTTCGGCTTTTTACCAGGAGGCATCAGAATCCTCCAATTCAAGAAACTCTTTTCCTTTTGAAATCTGACCTCACCCCCAACCACTGGCTCACTGTCCTAGGCTCCCTGACCATGTCACTGAGCTATATAAAGCCCGGGAGGCCAGCCTATCCCTGTAGTACAAGGGGAGGAAGCCAGTGGACAGGCTCAGCAAAGCAGAGTGAGTGTCCCAAGCTGGTGACCATCGCAGCATTTTGAATTCTCCACCTCAGGTATGGAGGGCAGGGATGGGCAGGAACCAGCGGGATGCAATGCACTGCCTTAGGACATTAAGGAATTGACTTTTTTATTTGGAATGCATTTCTGCTGCGGGGGTGGGGAACTCTGAGTTCAGTGACAGGTGACACTGACAGGCTGCAGGGGCAGCTAATGCTGCCCAAATATGGCTAGGAACTGAAATGCGAGATAGGGTCTTTTCTCAGCATGTGATGCATGCACACTGACCCCACTGCTTCCTGTGCTGAGTTTTAAGACTGCAACCCTCTTCCCCCCCACACACACACAAATTGGCTGCTAATAAAAAGATCTTCTGGCTTTAAATGCTTTTAAAAAGCCAGATCAGCCCCTTTCACGCTGAGGAGCAGTTTGGGTTTTGTTTTAAATGCTTCGGCCTAGCAAACCACTCCAATTGGCGTACTAATTGTACACCAGTTCTGGCAGTGGAAAGTGTTTGAGCTGGTTCTAGAAATCCTTTCCTAGGAGTAGGGACAACATGAGTCGTTCACCTGAGGAAGTCCTTAGTTAGACTTTTTCTTACTTGCCTTGTTGGCTGGATTTTTAAAAAGCTGGTTTTGGATTTCGTTAACAATTAGAGTTGATTGACATTTTATAAGATTTTTTTAAATGGCCGTGTCAACATTTGACTTTTGACAAACTCACATGGGGTTTTTGCTTCTGAAAATGTTTTCCTGTAACGCCAAAATATTCCATAGTTATTGTCTTGCAAAATTAACTTCAGTTTGGCCCCTTCTTTCATGCTTATGTAAGACTCACCGCTGCAGCGCCTCCTACTGGTCGTCCTCAGCGAATTAGCTCTCCCAGTGTCAGGAGCGCCCTCTGCAGGCTGGTGATCCGCCTTACTGCTGGCCCTGTGTCCCTCCCAGGACCGGGGGGCCTTGTCTTGGGTGCTGCCCCCCTGGCAGTACCCCTCACAGCCCCAGTCTCCCCCTCCCAGGGGAACCCCCACCCCCTATCCCCACTTCACCTCAGTGTTCGGCTACTGCCAGTCCCCATCTAGCTCCTCCGCTCACTGGGGCAGACTGCAGTGTAAGCCACTCATCATAGGCAAAGGGGGTTCGGACCTGCTGCCTCTCCTACCCATGGGCTGCCCCCTGCAACCCAATACCTAATGGGCCTTACCAGGCCTGCAGCCTGGGGCTTTCCTAGGCCAGAGCTCCCTGGCTCCCTAGGCCTTTCCCCAGCCCTGCTCCAAACTAGGTTCCCTTCATGGCACCTTGCAGCCAAGCTCTTCTCCCTCTATAGACAGAGGGAGATTGCCTGGGCTTCTGACTCATAGCCTTTTATAGGGGCCAGCTGGGCCTGACTGGGGCATGGCCCCAGCTGAGCCTATTTTGCCCCATCAGCCCAGGCTTCTTGCCCCAGCCCTCTCCTGGGCTGTTTCTAGCCCCGCAGGGCAGGAGTGGGTAACCACTCCGCTACACACACGCCCCTCAAAACCCCCAGCCCTGGGGGAAGGGGGCCTCTCTGCCTGGGCTCCCTGAAGTTAGCCCTCCAAGGTCATCCCTACAGGCCCGCCAACCTCCTTTCTGTAGCCTCCCGGCCCCAGATTTGGGTTTTGGCCTTCCTGCGGGCCAACTCCACGGCCTCTAGCCGTGTCCGCAGGTCTGAGTCCCCCCATGCCCTCTTCTTTCAGGGTCTGGGTCCCCACAGTCACCTTGTCCACCCCCACCTGGGTCCCGGCCTCCTGCTGGGCCCAGTCCATTTGGGTATCCTGGTCACTGACCTCCCTGGCAATGGTCTGGGTCCCGCCCTCTCGCAGGGTCCCCGCCACCTCCCCTGGGTGCCCCACTGGGCAGTCAGCCACTCTCTCGGCCGCCTCCAGGTGCGTTTCCCCCTCCCCCCCAGGGGGCAGTCTTTCTGTAGGTGGCCCAGCTCCCGGCAATGCGAACAGGCTCCCCACCTCGGTGTTGCCCAGGCCTCCTGCTTCTTTCCGTTGTCCCTCGCTGGGCCAACCCTTCCTGGGTTGCCCTGAGTTGTGTTCCTTGGGGCCGGGCAGTCCCGCTAAAGGTGGCCCCGCCTCCCACAGGCCCAATATGCCCGCAGCCGCCTGGGTTCCCTTACCCAGTGTGCTGTCTGAGGGACTGGGTGCCGTCCCAGTTCGGGTTGAGGAACCCTGGCCCCAGCCCCATAGGGACAGTCCAGTTTTATGTGCCCATGCCTGGCACAGACTTAAGTCCTTAGTTCTGTTCTGGGCCTCCTGGCCCTAGGGCCGGGCGCCTCCCTCGGCGGTTCCTCCTGAACACACGCCGGAGAAGCTTCTACAAGGCCCGCTGTTCCTCCACCAGCTGGGCCATCTGTCCTTGGAGGACCCATTGCGCCTCCCGCAGTCCTGTGGGTCATCAGCCCCCTTCCACTGGAGCACTGACCTGAGCCTCACCCAGGGACAACACCCGGAGTCTCAGCAAAAAAAGACCCCGGTGTAACAGGGATCCATCACCCTCTGCGTCTCCACCTTCAACGTTCAGGCAATAGTCCACAGTCCTTGCCCAGCCCCTTGTATCAGGGCAGACCGCATGTGCCCGCATTCTCCACCAATTTTAAGGGTCTTGACTCACTGCTGCGGCACCTCCTGCTGGTCGTCCTCAGGGAATTAGCTTTCTCAGCATCCAGAGCGCCCTCTGCAGGCTGGTGATCCACCTTACCGTGGGTCCTGTGTCCCTCCCAGGACCCCGGTGCCCTTGTCTGGGGTGCTGCCCCCCAAGCAGTACCCCTCCCAGCCTCAGGGTCTCCCCCTCCCAGGGGAACCCCCACCCCCTATTCCCACTTCGCCTCAGTGTTCGGCTACTGCCAGTCCCCATCTAGCCCCCGTTCACTGGGGCAGATTGCAGTGTAAGCCACTCATCATAGGCAAAGGGGGTTCGGACCTGCTGCCTCTCCTACCCATGGGCTGCCCCCTGCAACCCAATACCTAATGGGCCTTACCAGGCCTGCAGCCTGGGGCTTTCCTTGGCCAGAGCTCCCTGGCTCCCTAGGCCTTTCCCCAGCCCTGCTCCAAACTAGGTTCCTTTCTTGGCACCTTGCAGCCAGGCCCTTCTCCCTCTACAGGCAGAGGGAGACTGCCTGGGCCTCTGACTCATAGCATTTTATAGGGGCCAGCTGGGCCTGACTGGGGCATGGCACCAGCTAAGCCTACTTTGCCCCAATCAGTCCAGGCTTCTTGCCCCAGCCACAGCCCTCTCCTGGGCTGTTTCTAGCCCCGCAGGGCAGGAGCGGGTAACCACTCCACTCCACTCACCACAGAAATGCAGTGTAATACTATAGACCAGGGGTCGGCAACCTTTGAGAAGTGATGTGCCAAGTCTTCATTCACTTACTGTAATTTAAGGTTTTGCATGCCCATAATACATTTACAGGGGCTGGCGGACAGAACCCCATACTGGCAGCGGGCTGAGTGGGGCCGTCGGCCAGGAACTCCAGACTGGCAGTCGGGGGGCAGACAGAACCCCAGACAGGCAGTGGGGTTCTTTCCAGCCTGACCGTTCACCTTTTGGAATGACCCATTTTAGTCCCCCTTTAACCAGTTCCTTATTCACCTTTCAATTCTCATATTAACCCCAACTAATAATTTCCCACGTGGAACTGTGTCAAATGCCTTACTGACGTCCAGGTAGATTAGATCTACTGCATTTCCTTTTTCTAAAAAAATCAGTTATCTTCTCAAAGAAAGAGCTCAGGTTGGTCTGGCACGATCTACCTTTTGTAAAACCATTTTGTATTTTATCCCAATTACCTCTATCCTTAACTATTTTCTCATTCAAAATTTGTTCCAAAATCTTGCATACAATTGAAGTCAAACTAACAGGCCTGTAGTTTCCCAGGTAACTTTTTCCCCCTTTCTTAAAAATAGGAACTATATTAGCAATTTTTCAGTCATAGGGTACAGCCTCCAAGTTTACAGATTCATTAAAAATCCTTGCTATTGGGCTTGCAATTTCATGTGCCAGTTCCTTTAATTTCTTGGATGGAGATTATCCAGGGCCCTTGATTTAGTCCCATTAAGATGTTTGAGTTTGACTTCCACCTGGGATGTGGTAATTTCTACCTCCATATCCTAATTCCCATTTGCCACTCTGCCTCAGTTTTTAGTGAGGTTAATGAAGAGCTTAGAGGTAGTGGCAGAGTATTTATTAAGGTGTTGGGCCATGCCTAGATTTATCTTTAGTCTCCACTTTAACAATCCCACTTCTTTCCTGGTTGGAGTTGCATCACGTACATCAATATATGTAAATAAGCTGCCAGCATTCTCCAGGGCCAGTTTTAAGAGCAGCTACACTTCCAGCAACAATGGGCTGGTACTCCCAAGTGATGGCAATATGAGCTTTCAATTGCTCTCCCCTGCTTCCTTAACCTTCAGTGAAGTGGCTGTAAGAGCTGGTGTTAAAATCTGTAATGCATGGCCTCTTGCTGAAGCTGCATGCATTGGGGGGAGATCATGAGATCAGATTGGTTCGAGGTTTGACTACTGTGGCAAGGCAGCCTGTCTGCCTCGCCGGACCTAGCGCTCCCTCCTGTGGCAGGGCCGGGGTCTGGGGTAAATCAGCCCCACTCTGGAGCGTGTCTGTCTTCCCTCTTCGGGGTTTGTTTCTCAGAGCCTTCCTGGTAGGCCTCAGGGCAGGCCTGAGGAGTGCTCCCCTGCCAAACCAAGGGAAAACAGTCTCTAACGCACTGAAAAAAAGGGGAGAGCTTTCCCTGATCCTCTTACTAAGGCAGGAGTTGTCCTGTCGCTGGCCCTGGGGTGTCAGTCCCTCCCCTAAACAGGCACTGGGTTTGGGTGTCTCCCCTATGGGGAGGGGCGCAGTCTCTCACACTGGAGAAGCCGATCTCCCTACTGCCGCCAGCCTTGCAGTTGTCTTTTCCCCCGCCCCCTCCCCAGAGAGGTTTTAACTGGTTTCAGGCAGCCCTTAATTGGACTCAGGTGTCCCTAATTGACCTGAAGTAACCCCTTCCCAGCTTGTGGGGAAAAGGGTCTTTAGCATTCTAGGGCAAACATACCTGTTTTCCCAGCCCCTTCTGCAGCCGTCTGGCCTGACCTTGTCACACTACCCAGGCACTGGGATCTGGAATTCCAGACTTCTTCTGTTTAAAATAAATGTACATTAAGAAAGAATCCAGCGTGGATGGAGGAATAGTTCCTTTCGTCTTTGGCGCATTCAGTCCAACTTCCCTGATTCCATAATGCTTAGCTCCCTAATACAGGGCAGCAAAATGATCAGGAAAGGACTGTGAAAAGATTTTGGAGACAAATTAGAGCAACTCCCCATCCCAGTATTGCTACCCTGATGCTGACACGCTGCATTGTCCTGCGCTAGTTATCCAGCATTATGCATCACTGTTCCATCAGTACAAGGGAGATGTTTACTCTTCCCTGCGCCCTATGAAGCAGGTATTTGAGCATCGAAAGTGCTGCGCGTTTTGCAAATATTAACAAAAGCATTAACTTACATTGATACTGCCCGGAAGATTATGAGAGGCTGAACTGTGGCTTCCTTCCCCAGATGGAGGACCCGGCTCAATTGAAGGAGGAAGGCAATAAGTATTTTCAGGCCGACGACTATGAGAATGCTATTAACAGCTACACCAAAGCCATGAAACTTACCAAGGACAAGTCACTGCAGGCCGTGCTGTACAGGAATAGGGCAGCCTGCTTCCTGAAAAAGGTGAGATGAGAACCTCTGAACTGGGGCTGGATTGGGGGGGGAAGTAAAGGATTATAGCAACTAGTGATGGCGGACAGGTGGGTTTAGGGCATTGCGGGGCTTATCTGCTCACTTTATTTTTAATATAGAAAACAGTGCCACTTGCACTACCAGTTCCAAAATGTTTTGCTCTCTTCAGCATATCAACTTGTGAGCCCCGGGGACATGCAGGGTACTGGTGTTCTGCAATAGCTTTGAGCCACCTGCGTCACAACTAATTTCGAAGATGTTACTTTGATCTAGATACACTAAAGTGCATTTTTCTTTCCATGGAGTGTTTCTGGTTGGGCCATAATGTCACTTTGGTGACAAGTATTTGTAGAGGTCTAGTGTGAAGGGCTAAAAATCATAGAAGATTAGTGTTGGAAGGGACCTCAGGAGGTCATCTAGTCCAACTCCCTGCTCAAAGCAGGACCAATCCCCAGACAGATTTTTGTCCCATATCCCTAAGGCCCCCTCAAGGATTGAACTCACAGCCCTGGGTTTAGCAGGCCAATGCTCAAACCACTGAGTTCCCCCCCACCCCGGGAGGGCTTTGTTTACTGGGAGGGAATGGAGTTGAGCCACTGTCCTCAGCCGCTTGTCCTTGTGTCGGAGGCTTCCTGCCTATGAAACAAACAGGATCTGACTGGAACACACTGCCTAGTACAAACCACATGGAAACAAGTTCTTAAAAAGCAGGGACCATACAAACAGAGGCCTTCAGTTATTCTCAACCCGCCAAAGAGCCATAGCCCTGCAGTATTAACTCTGCCAGCACTCACTACCAAGGGGAGGTTAATTCCAGGTGACACTGTTTGTTTGAGGGTGAAGCAAAAATACCAGATGCTACATCCCACTATGCCTCCAGGGCATAATGTACTAGCTGAGGAATGTTAGCCTTGGGCCCAGCCTCTAGAGAAGGGTCCCATGCTGCTTACCAGTTAAGGGAGATCTTTAGCCCAAACAATAGAGGTTTTTGGTAGCAGAGGGATCTGAATTCTTGACCCTTCTGCCTCTGTGTAAGTTTTATATAGACGTGTCTCTGCAATATATGAACTTGGGTGCCTGCTTATCCACAATATGTTGTGAGCACACACATCAAAGGAGTCTAACTCACACTAGACTGGTTTACGATGACTTGCTGTGATGATTTCTACAAAAGACCATCCTACACAAGCCTGCTGATTGCCTGATCATCTTCGCTGCTGATATGGCCAGGAGAAAAACCTGAAATGATGCAGAACCAGTTCTTTGGAGATCCTCCATTGCTCAATGGTTGTACTGGAAGCTGTTACAATGTGTCTTACGTGACAACCTTTCTCAGCCCTACATTTCTATGATTCTATACCAGTAAGGAAAGAGTGTGTATTGCCCATCTTTATAGCTAATAAATCTCTCTTCCCTCTGAATTGACAGGAGAGCTATGCCCAAGCAGCATCGGATGCTTCTAGAGGTAAGCAGAAAGAGAGCTCTAAAACGTGGGATTTGAGTCTCACTACAGGCATTTGCTCCTCCATCTAGTCTGTTCTCAGATCTGGTTTTATGTCCGCTTTAAAAAAAAAAAAAAAAAAGTTTGAGTTTAACTGATTTTATTATTCGTTTGGTGTTAGTTAATTATGGGATACCCTTTTTGTATTTACCTTTTCATTTACGCAAAACCTATCTATTGTACTCATGTAGCTTTACTGTTTGGTGTAGTTCAAGAAATCAGCTATAAAATTGTTTTGCTTAGAACGTTAAATACCAGGATTCTATACTAGTTCATATAAAGTTCATCCTCTTAACTTTACAATGAAATGAGCATCCCTGTTCCATGTGCTCATAGAATGGGGAGTGCTGGAGAACAAGAACACAGGAATCCGCTCTGCATGTCCATTGTGCTTAAAGGGGGATGAAAGTTTTCTACACTGATAAACGTGTCCTTAAAAACTGAAGATTAAAAAGATCCCAAACGTCAGTGAAGGCACTCCCTTTAGGAAAGGGATGGTGTAGTGGGTCCTAGCCGGGGCTCGACCCTTCTGGACAGGAGGGGAGCCACACCGACTCACTGCTGTGGGAACAAGTAGTCAGTTAGTCCCGGAACTCCGGCTCTTTAGTGCAGAGTCGGAGCAGCCACAGTTAAAGCTCAGGCCCTTGACTGCAGGGGCTGAGCGAGCAAAGAGTTCAAAGCCCAGGCCCTGGATCAGGGCGGGGCGAACACGGTTGGCTCAGGCCCGGGTTTGCAGGGGCTGAGCGAGGAAACAGTTCAAAGCCCCGGCCCTGGATCAGGGCGGGGCCAACACAGTTAAGCTCAGGCCCTTGTTGGCAGGGGCTGAGCGAGTAAACAGTTCAGAGGCCAGGCCCTGGATCAGGGCGGGCCAACACAGGTAAGCTCAGGCCCTTGTTTGCAGGGGCTGAGCGAGCAAATAGTTCAGAGGCCAGGCCCTGGATCAGGGCGGGCCAACACAGGTAAGCTCAGGCCCTTGTTTGCAGGGGCTGAGCGAGCAAATAGTTCAGAGGCCAGGCCCTGGATCAGGGCGGGCCAACACAGGTAAGCTCAGGCCCTTGTTTGCAGGGGCTGAGCGAGCAAATAGTTCAGAGGCCAGGCCCTGGATCAGGGCGGGCCAACACAGGTAAGCTCAGGCCCTTGTTTGCAGGGGCTGAGCGAGCAAATAGTTCAGAGGCCAGGCCCTGGATCAGGGCGGGGCCAACACAGGTAAGCTCCGGCCCTTGTTTGCAGGGGCTGAGCGAGCAAATAGTTCAGAGGCCAGGCCCTGGATCAGGGCGGGGCCAACACAGGTAAGCTCAGGCCCTCGTTTGCAGGGGCTGAGCGAGCAAATAGTTCAAAGCCCACGCAAGGCACGCCTAGGCTTGCTGTAGCCGAGTGTCGGGTGAGGGGGATGCCTGCCACCCGTGAGTGGGGGTGGCAGGGGGGAACGCAGGCCCACCCACTCCACTGCGTTCCAGCCCGGGGCCCTAACAGCGGTTGCTGCCGCTGCTGGTCAGTGGGGTATCCAGACCGCAACACACTGACATAGGCTCACATTCAGTTGCAGCCGGACCGGGGTCGGCTATCCCCGGGCCACTTCCGTGATCCCCCTCAGATCCTACCTCGCTCGTCGCGCCGGGCTCAGGCCAATCCACCTGCATGGGCTCCTCTGGGCCGGGGCTCGGTGGCAGGTCCGGTAGCTCTGCCGGGAAGTCAGGCCAACGGTCCCCAGGCGGCTCCTCTGGGTAGCAGCAGGGGCGGAGGGGTTCGGGTCCAGTCTCACCCTCAGGGTTAGTGGGGTCCGGTTCCCAGGGGTTCTCCCAGTGGCGGGCGTGAGCGGGCTCCGGCGGCTCCTCTTCGTAGCGGGCCCGGGGTAGCTCAGGCCAGCCAGGGTCCAAGCCCCGGTCTTCAACGGTCTCCTGGGCAGGAGCTCCCGGCCGCACGTCTGCTCCCTGCGGTGGCTGGGCTCCAACTGAGCTCTGGCGGCCGGCCTTTATACTTCCTGTCCCGCCCCTTGACTTCCGGGGGGCGGGGACAGGCGGTGGTGGTCCCACCCACTCTGGTGCCGGCACGTGGGCTCCCTCTTCTGGACAGGAGGGGAGCCACACCGACTCACTACACACCCCCCCCCTTAAGACTGGCTCCCGCCTGTCGGGGCCAGGTCCTCCCATCTCCCCTATGCGGGATAGGAAGTCCGCATTCGTATGGTCCTTACCAGCTCGATGCTGGACCGTAAATGCGTAGGGTTGTAAAGCGAGGTACCACCGCATAATGCGGGCATTATTATCTTTCATCCGCATTAGCCACCGGAGGGGGGCGTGGTCTGTGACGAGGGTGAACGGGGCCCCGAGGAGGTAGAAGCGCAGGGCATCGCAGGCCCACTTCACCGCGAGGGCCTCTTTTTCCACCACGGCGTAATTCCTCTCACGGGGGAACAGCTTCCGGCTGAGATATACTACGGGGTGGTCCTTTCCCTCCACTTCTTGGGACAGGACTGCCCCTAATCCTACGCCAGAGGCGTCCGTCTGCAGGATGAATGGGCGTTTAAAGTCTGGGCTATAGAGAACCGGTTCCTGGCAGAGGCACTTCTGCAGTGTCCGGAAGGCCGCTTCACACTCGGGGGACCATCGTACCTGCCGGGGGCTGTCCTTCGTCAGAAGCCCAGTTAAGGGTGCTGCGATGGTCGCGAACTGGGGGATGAACCGTCTGTAATACCCGACGAGGCCCAGGAACTGCCGAACGTGCCGTTTGGTCGATGGGGTGGGACAGTCCAGGAGGGCCTGAACTTTCCCGACAAGGGGCTTGACCCGTCCGCCCCCGACGGTATAGCCGAGATAGTTGGTCTCTTGCCAGGCAATCCGGCACTTTTTGGGGTTGGCGGTCAGGCCCGCCTGTCTTAGGGACCTTAGGACCGCCGCAACCCGGGGCAGATGATCCTCCCAGCCGCGGCTATAGATGACCACGTCGTCTATGTACGCCGCCGCATAGTCCTGATGGGGCTGCAGAAGTTTGTCCATCAGCCGCTGGAAGGTGGCTGGGGCTCCATGGAGACCGAATGGCATCCGTGTGAATTGGTACAGCCCCGTTGGAGTGGCAAAGGCGGTCTTCTCTTTTGAGGTCTCCTCGAGGGGGATCTGCCAGTAGCCTTTGCTAAGATCCAAAGTGGTGATATACTGGGCCTCCCCCAGGCGGCCCAGTAACTCGTCTACACGGGGCATCGGGTAGGCGTCGAAGCGCGAGATGGCGTTTACCCTCCGAAAGTCAATGCAGAAGCGGCGGGTACCGTCCGGTTTGGGCACCAGGACCACCGGACTACGCCACTCGCTCTGCGACGGTTCGATGACGCCCAGAGCCAGCATGGCTCTTACTTCCTCCTCGACCGCACCCCGCATCCGATAGGGCAGGGGCCGGGTCGTTTCTCGAACCACCTTTCCCGGCTCGGTCTGGATGGAGTGTTTGACCAGGGACGTATGGCCCGGTACGGCCGTGAAGGTTCGCTTGAAGGTTTTCAGCAGGCAGTTAGTCTGTTTACATTGCTCTTCCGTGAGCGATTGTCCCAATTGGGGTGCCGGGGGGTCATCCGTCGAGGGTACCTGGGGTCCCAATTCCGGCTCGGGCGGGCATGGGTTGATTAAGAGGCCCTCCCGGTCCTGCCACCGTTTCAGCAAGTTGACGTGGTACCGCTGGGTTTCCTTCCGCTTGTCCGGTTGCCGCACCTCGTAGGTGACGGGACCGACCTTACGCACAACTTCGTAAGGTCCCTGCCACCGGGCTAACAATTTTGACTCACTAGACGGGAGGAGGAGTAGGACACGGTCTCCTGGTTGGAACTCCCGGACTTGGGCTCCCTGATCGTAGGTCCGTTTCTGCCGTTCCTGCGCTGTCTTTAAATTTTCGCGGGCCAGGGCTCCGGCCTGGGCAAGGTACTCCTGTAACTGGATGACATATTTCAGGAGGCCCTGGGCTGGGGACGCTGACTGTTCCCAGGTCTCCCTCATCAGGTCTAGGAGGCCCCGCGGTCTGCGTCCATACAGCAGCTCGAAAGGGGAGAATTTTGTTGAGGTCTGCGGGACTTCTCGGATGGCTAGCAATAAGGGTGGAAGGAATTGGTCCCAGTGGCGGAGGTCCTCTGCGGGGAATTTCCGCAACATGCTTTTCAAAGTGCGGTTAAACCGCTCCACCAACCCGTCCGTCTGCGGGTGGTACACGGACGTCCGGAGTTGTTTGATGCCTAAGAGGGCACATACCTGTCGCAACAATTGGGACGTGAAGTTCGTTCCTTGGTCGGTCAGTATTTCTCTAGGCAGTCCTACTCGGGCGAAGATTTTCAGCAATTCCCCCGCGATAGACCGGGCGGTAATGCTTCGTAGGGGGATAGCTTCGGGGAACCGAGAGGCATAGTCCACCAAGACCAGGATGTATTGAAACCCCGCGGCACTCTTCGGGAGGGGGCCCACGAGGTCCATGGCGACCCGTTCAAAGGGTGTCTCCATCACTGGCATGGGGACCAGGGGCGCCTTGGGGATCCCGGGCGGGGCGACCCTCTGACACTCTGGGCAGGAGGCGCAATATTCTTTCACCTCCTGAGAGATTCCTGGCCAAAAGAAGCGCGCCAGGATTCGAGCGAGGGTCTTCTCTCGCCCCAGGTGCCCGGCGGCTGGCACATCGTGGGCCAACTTCATTACCGCCCGCCGGTGACACAGGGGCACTAACAGTTGGGTTTGCGGCTCCTGGGTGCGGGGGTCACGGTCCAGGCGGTAGAGCCGGTCCCGGCGTAGCTCAAAATGGGGCCACAGGGTGGCCCGCTGGGGGTCCACAACACTCCCATCTACTGCCGCGAGCTGCTCGTAGAAGCGGCTAAGGGTGGGATCCTCTCGCTGGTCCCGACAGAAATCGGTATCGAAGCGGGGCTGAGGGGCCGGCTCTGGTGGCGGTCCCGCTGCGTCCGTGTCGTCTATCTCGGTCGCCGGACCCTGCTCGGGGTCCTCTGAGGAGGGCCCCAACCGATCAGCCCCCAGGACCGGCGTGGACCGTAGGACTTCCTCAAAGGCCGGCCAATCCCGACCGAGGATCACAGGATATGCAAGATGGGGAGCTACCCCAACCACCAGGTGTCGGGTGATCCCCGCGATGGTTAGGGGGACCCGGGCGCTGGGGTATGGTCGGACATCCCCATGGATACATTGTAGATGAATAGATCCTAGGCGGGTCTCACCCGGCGGTACCAGGTCCTTACGGACCAACGTCTGACCACACCCTGAGTCGATCAAGGCCCGCGTCGTCCGTCCTCCGACGGCCGCCGGGATGGTCAGCTTGGGGTTCATGGCCGGCCTGGCTCGAGTGTGGCCCGCCCACACTTGCCCATAGCTGCAGTCCATCTCCGGACAGTCTCGCCGGAGGTGCCCCATCTTCCCACAACTGAAGCAGGGTCCGAGTTCCGGTCGTCTGCTCCGGGGGCCTTCTCGGCTTGGGCTCCGGGGGGGGCTTCGCCGAGCCCTTGGGGGCCCCTGGCCCGGGGCCACTGGTCCGGTCCGAGGCGCCGGGTCTGCGTGCCGGGTCCGGATCTCGCGGCGGGGGTCGGGCCTCGGTGCGGGGTGTCGTGGTCCGCTCAGGGGTCCCCCTTTCTTTTCGCCGCGGGCTGGTTCGGGCCCGGGGCGGCGGAAGGTGGGTCCTACTGCATCTTCGGCGGCCAGGAAGTCCTCCATTAGTGACACTGCCTGGGCCAGCGTCGTCGGCCGGTGGCGAAGCACCCAGGCGCGCCCTCGGGAGGGTAGGGTGTGCACGAACTGTTCCAACACCACCTGCTCGGTTACCTCCTCCGCCGTCCGGGTGCCGGGCTGTAGCCACCGTCGGCAAGCTTCTTTCAGGGTTTGGGCCACCACCCGCGGTCGGGCCCCGGTGGGGTGAGTCTGGCCCCGAAACCTTTGTCGGAAAGTCTCGGGACTGACGTCGAGGGCGTCCAATATCGCGGCCTTCACCAGGTCGTAGTCCCGTGCTTCCTCAGCCGCCAATCCACGATAGGCCACCTGGGCCGCCCCCGTCAGGTAGGGGGCTAAGAGGGTAGCCCACTGGTCCCTGGGCCACCCGGCGACGAGGGCTACCCGCTCGAACGTGACCAGGAATGCCTCCGGGTCGTCGTCTGGGCTCATCTTTGTCAAGCGAAGGGGGGCAGCTAACCGTGGCATCTCCGCAGCCTCCCCCGCCGGCCCCGCCGCGGGGCGAGGGAGCGTGACCAGCAGCTGCTGCAGCTGGACTCCCAACTGCCGCACCAGCTGTTGCTGCTGCTCGAGCTGGGCTGTGTGCTGCTCCTGCTGCAACTGGAGTTGGGCGGCATCTCGCTGTTGTTGCTGTGCGAGCTGAGCGGCCTGCTGTTGCTGTTGCTGCTGCAGCTGGGCCGTCTGCTGCCGCTCCTGGCTCTCCGTGAGCAGCTGAAACAGCCGCTCCATATCCATTCCTTAGAACGGGGGGGGCAACTGCCACTCCCCCTCTAGCCCCTTCTCACAGGGGCAGGGGCTCGGGCCCCACGTTGGGCGCCAAATGTAGTGGGTCCTAGCCGGGGCTCGACCCTTCTGGACAGGAGGGGAGCCACACCGACTCACTGCTGTGGGAACAAGTAGTCAGTTAGTCCCGGAACTCCGGCTCTTTAGTGCAGAGTCGGAGCAGCCACAGTTAAAGCTCAGGCCCTTGACTGCAGGGGCTGAGCGAGCAAAGAGTTCAAAGCCCAGGCCCTGGATCAGGGCGGGGCGAACACGGTTGGCTCAGGCCCGGGTTTGCAGGGGCTGAGCGAGGAAACAGTTCAAAGCCCCGGCCCTGGATCAGGGCGGGGCCAACACAGTTAAGCTCAGGCCCTTGTTGGCAGGGGCTGAGCGAGTAAACAGTTCAGAGGCCAGGCCCTGGATCAGGGCGGGCCAACACAGGTAAGCTCAGGCCCTTGTTTGCAGGGGCTGAGCGAGCAAATAGTTCAGAGGCCAGGCCCTGGATCAGGGCGGGCCAACACAGGTAAGCTCAGGCCCTTGTTTGCAGGGGCTGAGCGAGCAAATAGTTCAGAGGCCAGGCCCTGGATCAGGGCGGGCCAACACAGGTAAGCTCAGGCCCTTGTTTGCAGGGGCTGAGCGAGCAAATAGTTCAGAGGCCAGGCCCTGGATCAGGGCGGGCCAACACAGGTAAGCTCAGGCCCTTGTTTGCAGGGGCTGAGCGAGCAAATAGTTCAGAGGCCAGGCCCTGGATCAGGGCGGGGCCAACACAGTTAAGCTCCGGCCCTTGTTAGCAGGGGCTGAGCGAGCAAATAGTTCAGAGGCCAGGCCCTGGATCAGGGCGGGGCCAACACAGGTAAGCTCAGGCCCTCGTTTGCAGGGGCTGAGCGAGCAAATAGTTCAAAGCCCACGCAAGGCACGCCTAGGCTTGCTGTAGCCGAGTGTCGGGTGAGGGGGATGCCTGCCACCCGTGAGTGGGGGTGGCAGGGGGGAACGCAGGCCCACCCACTCCACTGCGTTCCAGCCCGGGGCCCTAACAGCGGTTGCTGCCGCTGCTGGTCAGTGGGGTATCCAGACCGCAACACACTGACATAGGCTCACATTCAGTTGCAGCCGGACCGGGGTCGGCTATCCCCGGGCCACTTCCGTGATCCCCCTCAGATCCTACCTCGCTCGTCGCGCCGGGCTCAGGCCAATCCACCTGCATGGGCTCCTCTGGGCCGGGGCTCGGTGGCAGGTCCGGTAGCTCTGCCGGGAAGTCAGGCCAACGGTCCCCAGGCGGCTCCTCTGGGTAGCAGCAGGGGCGGAGGGGTTCGGGTCCAGTCTCACCCTCAGGGTTAGTGGGGTCCGGTTCCCAGGGGTTCTCCCAGTGGCGGGCGTGAGCGGGCTCCGGCGGCTCCTCTTCGTAGCGGGCCCGGGGTAGCTCAGGCCAGCCAGGGTCCAAGCCCCGGTCTTCAACGGTCTCCTGGGCAGGAGCTCCCGGCCGCACGTCTGCTCCCTGCGGTGGCTGGGCTCCAACTGAGCTCTGGCGGCCGGCCTTTATACTTCCTGTCCCGCCCCTTGACTTCCGGGGGGCGGGGACAGGCGGTGGTGGTCCCACCCACTCTGGTGCCGGCACGTGGGCTCCCTCTTCTGGACAGGAGGGGAGCCACACCGACTCACTACAGATGGATAATAAGACCGTAAATATCATAATGCCACTATATAAATCCATAGTACGCCCACATCTTGAATACTGTGTGCAGTTCTGATCACCCCATTTGAAAAAAAGATATATTAGAATTAGAAAAGGTACAGAGAAGGGCAACAGAAATTATTAGGGGTCCGAAACAGCTTCCATATGAGGAGAGATTGAAAAGACTGGGACTTTTCAGCTTGAACTACTAAGGGGATGTTCTGATAGAGGTCTATAAAATCATGAATGGTGTTAGAGAAAGTGAATAGGGAAGTGGTGTTTACTCCTTCACATAACATAGGAACCAGGGATCACCTGATGAAATTAATTGGCAGCAAGTTTAAAACAAACAAAAGGAACTACTACTTCACACAATGCTCAGTCAACCTGTGGAACTCATTGCCAGGGGATGTTGTGAAGGCCAAAACTATATTGGGGTTCCAAAAGAACTAGATAAGTTCCTGGAGGATAACTATTAGCCAAGATGGTCAGGGGTGAAACCCCATGCTCTGGGTATCCCTAATCTCTGACCACCTGAAGCTGGGACTGGATGACAGGGGCTGGATCACTCAATGATCGTCTGTTCTGTTCATTCCCCCTGAAGCACCTGCCATTGGCCACTGTCAGAAGACAGGATACTGGGCTCGATGGACCATTGGTCTGACTCAAAATGGACGTTCTTTTTTTACTTTGGCAAATCCATTCAGTGAACTTATAGGGAAAAAGCAACAGAGAGTCCTAATAGGGGAAAAAAAAAATCTCTTCCCTAGACAAAAATCCATGTTCAAGTGTCAGTGTGGATCCCACTCTAGGTACATGTGAGCCTCACGCACGCAAGATCTGAATCTTTTGAATAGCAGTGTCCATTGGGCTACGTCTGTGCCACGCATGTCCTCATGGTTCCCCACCCCCCAAATCCAAGGACATCAAGGGCATGGTGACCTCTACTGTCCCTCTGTTCCCTCTTTCCACCCGTGGCAGTGAGACGGAATTAGTGATGTTTGACCCACTATCTCTTAGCCCTTTTTTCTCTGATTCTGAGTCAGATTGGAATCCGTTTTCTCCACCCTTATTATTTTTCTCCTTTTAATTCAGAATCACTAAACCTTTTGTTTCACTTGGTACCTGTGGGCTCTAAGCCTTGCCTGTCTTGCAGTGGCTTAATCCCTTTCATTGACTGCCACAACTGTTGTCTTTTTTGCCTTTATTGTGAGTCTAGCTAACTTAGGTACTTATAAAGTGCCCATCATAATACTTGAGCAGCTCGCAATCTGCGGGTATTTATCCTCACAACTGCCCTGTGAGGTTGGGCTACACTGTCATCCCCGTTTCACAGATGGGGAACTGAGGCACAAAGAGACTAAGTGACTTGCCTAAGGTCACACAGGGAATCTGTGGCATGGCAGGGAATGGAATCCAGGTCTCAAGTCCTAGGCTAATCTCCTAACCACTGGGCCATATTCCAGACTGGCGTTCTGTTCGCTGAACAGTCTCTCCATGGACATGGGATTATGGGGACGCCTGCTTTGAGCTTCACCTGATGGACAAATGCATGCAGGCAACCTCGGACCCAGATGAGAGAAGATCGACTCTGATCAGGTTCCTGTAAAGTCCTCCCCTACGAATGCCCCGACCAGCTGGCATGACTCCAAAGACCAGTATGGACTGGAACTCTGTGTCAAATAAAGACTTGGCACTGATGACCACTCCAGTGCCAGCAATGTCCGTATGGAACCTGGTGCTGTCTCTTCCCATGATATAAAGATTCTTGAAGGGATTGTTGCATACTGACCCACCCGTCCGAGAACCACCTCCTGCCTGGGATCTCAACATCGTCCTTGCAAGAGCTGCTTTTGGGATGCTCTTTATACCACCCTTCCCTCAAGGCTCCTCTTAGCTGCAATCACGTTGGCTAGAAGGGTCAGTGAACGCCGAGTTCTTATGGCTGAACCCCCTTGTGCAACAGAGTTTTGAGACCTCCTCTGAGACTTAAGCCTAACGTGGTCTCTGTGTTCCATTTGCACAGTCTCCTCCCTTACCTGTATTCTCCCAAATCCCCATTCTGCGCTTGGGGAGAAGAAACTCCACACTCGGGACATTCAGGGACTTTATTATTCTATATTGGTATGTTAAAGCCCTTCAGACTGTATTCTCATCTCTTGGTGGCGCTCTCCTCCCAGAGGATATCAAAATGGATCACACAGTGCCTATCAATCAGCTACCAAATGGCCAATGGACCTCTCAGTCCACCAGAGCACAAACTACCTCTTCTGCCAGCTTCAGGAACATGCCAAATTGGAAATCTGTAAGGGAGCGCTGGAAAGTAACTCCCTGATGTTAGTTAAGCACTGTGCCCTGGAACGGGCTACAAGCTCAGATGCCACGTTCAAGAGCAGTATTACCATCCCTGGTAGGTCAGATCAGTCTGGATGACTCAACCCCACCTTCCAGGTGGGATGCAGGTTGTCAGTCACCTAAAGTGGGTTCCACACTGACCTAGATTCATAGGCTTTAAAGTCAGAAGGGACCCTCATGATCCTCTAGTCTGACCTCTTGCACGTTGCAGCCACAGAGCCTCACCCACCCACTCCTGTAAGAGACCCCTAACCTCTAGCTGAGTTACTGAAGTCCTCAGATCGTGGTTTAAAGACTTTGAGTTACAGAAAATCCACCATTTACAATAGTTTAAACCGGCAGGTGAGCTGTGCCCCAGGCTGCAGAAGAAGGCAAAAAAAAAAAACCCACCCAGAGTCTGTCAGATTTGGGGTCAGGAAGGAATTTCCCCCCGGGTCAGATTGGCAATCAGTTAGACCCTGAACATGTGGGCAAGACCCACCAGGCATCTTAAAGAATCAATGACTTTAAGTCACTGCTCTTTGGAGCATCATTTCATGTTTTTGGAAACCGATATACAGATTGCATTTGACTGTGTCAGCTATCAGCTAGGATATAGGTTTACTGAAGAAACAGGGTAACTGAGTGCCTTGTACCTTCGTTACTGTCTTAGTGAATCCTCTGTATGCGGCTGGACTTTGAAGCAAATGTTGATGCCTTTTTGTACTTGATCCCTTTCCTAGCGATTGACATCAATGCTTCGGATATTAAGGCCCTGTACAGGCGCAGCCAGGCTCTGGAGAGCCTGGGGAAGTTGGACCAAGCCTTCAAAGATGTCCAGAGGTGTGCCACCATTGAGCCCCGCAACAAAAACTTCCAGGAGACCCTGAGGCGTCTGGGAGCCAAGATTCAGGAAAAGGTAAATGCCTTTGCAGCAGCACCAAATGCTTGGGCGGTGCACACAGAGCTTTGCATCCAGGTGTATTGACGCTGAAGATGTGCCACTGTACTCCGGAGCAAGCGTATCCGCCGAGTGTAGCTGGTAAATGTCGCTCGGAGGGCTGGAAGATGACATGCCATGTGTTCAAAGGCCTGCACTCCACGCAGAGAGAGCAGCTTATGGGCTGAATCTCTGGGCTGCAGAGGTGGAAAGACATTTCAAAAGTCAAACACCAAAGTCCGTGTGCAGTTGAAGCTGATTTAACAGACCGTTTAAAATATCGCAGTTTGAGAGAGATGGGTGCAGCCTAAACAGAAATGGGGGAACTCGGCCTCGGGTTTCTGCCCTTGTGCCTAACACGTGATGTTCTTTCATCCCTCTACAGCTGCACGTTCAGTTCTCCACCGATGCCAGAGTGCAGAACATGTTTGAAATCCTGCTGGATGGGAACAGTGAGAAAGAGAAGCGAGAGAAGGTGAGACTTAAAAGGCAGCTGGGGAGATGACTGCTATTAACGTTGTCAGACTTCAAAGCCCACAGTCAGGAGCAGAAGTCTTCCTTGCCCTCCTGTGAGCATTTGGACTCTCACCTGCAGCGCCTCCTGCTGGTCTCTCAGGGAATTAACTCAATTTCCAGCCCAGAGCGCCCCCTGCAGGCCGGTGATCCACCACAGCTTGGCCCCCGTGTCCCTCCCAGACTCCAGTGCCCATTTTCTCTGGGGTGCTGCCCCCTGGCAATACCCCAACAATCTCTGTGGCTCTCCCTTCCCTGGGGAGCCCCCACCCACTACTCCCACCTTGCCTCAGTCTAGGCTACTGCCAGTCCTTACCTAGCCCCCGCTCATGGGGGCAGACTGCAGTATAAGCCACTCATCACAGGCAAGGGGGGTTTGACCTGCTGCCTTTTTCTACCACCCAGTGGGCCCTGAACCAGGCCCTACAGCCTGGGGAGTAGCCAGGTTGGAGCTCCCCTGCTTCTCTGGCTTTTCCAAAGCCCTGCCTCACTCCCAGGTACCTCTCCCCCGTCCAGCAGCCAGACCTGTCTCCCTCCACAGCTAGAGGAGAGACTGCTGCCCTGGCCCTCTTATAAGGCCCGGTTAGTCTGTTTGGGGCGTGGCTCCAGCTGCAGCCACTTCCCACAATCAGCCGGGGTTTTGCTCCCTGTCCCAGCCTTCTGCAGGGCTTTTCCAACCCCTTCCAGCTGGAGCGGGTGCTCACCCCGCTACACCTCCCCAGCCATTCATAGGGTTCCAGATACCTGAACAAAGAGAAGGGGGAAAGGGAGGAGCTGAATTCAGTGAGACAGTAGAGAACTGACATGCTCAGAGTCACAGCCCCACAAAGCCGCTGGAAGTCCAGCAAAGCTCCCAAATCACAAACTCAAGTCAAAACCAGATCTGGTGTCTGCAGCTTAGGCCTGAATCTAACTGCCCATCCCTTATTTCCCCTCTTCCTTCCGCTCCCTCCTCCCCAAAACGTTTGCCGATGTTCAAAGGGAAGGACCCCAGCTCCACCTGCAGGACTGCTCTTTGCCCAGTTGAGTTGTATGTCGCCCAAAGAGAGCGCTCCCTCCACTTCCCATGGGACATTATTCCACAGCCTAACACCGTGACTCTCAACCTTTCCAGACGACTGTACTCCTTTCAGGAGTCTGATTTGTCTTGTATTCCCCCAAGTTTCACCTCCCTTAAAAACTACTTGTTTACAAACTCAGACATAAAAACACAGAGCACTATTACTGACAAATTGCTGACTCTCTCATTTTTACCATGTCATTATAAAATAAATCAACTGGAATATAAATATTGTCCTGACATTTCAGTGTATGGTATATTGAGCAGTATAAACAAGTCGTTGTGGGAAATGTTAGTTTGCACTGACTTCGCCAGTGCTTTTTATGTAGCCTGTTGTAAAACTAGGCAAATATCTAGATGAATTGATGTACCGCCCTGGAAGCCCTCTGTACCCCTGGTTGAGAACCACTGGCCTAGCAGATCTTGCTGTCAGGAAATTCACCTACACACACACACACACACACACACACACACACACACACACACACACACACACACACACACACACACACACACACACACACTTCCTTTTCAGTTGTGATGCCTTCAAATATTTGCAAACCGTTAGTTTCCAAAACCTCACTTAGCCAACTATATTGCCTTACCCCTTTTTTTCTTTACCCCTCTATGGCTATGTCTGTGCTACACGCCACTGGCAGCTGCGTTTAGAGTACGTGTAGCTACGCGCTGCAGTGAAAAGCACGGGGAAGGGCTCCAGGAGCAAGGAGGCAATGGGACACATCAGGCACGGCTTGCGTGAGAAGAGAGCTGTGTAGGATATGTACTTCAGTACATACCTTGTGTTCTTCAGGCATCTTTACTGGTCAAAGCCGTGCCTCTCCATCTACACAGCTGTGTATCTCGGACAGGATGTGTACATTGCACGCCGTTGAAAGAAGCATGCCGTGTAGACTTACCCTAAATCACTCCCTTCCTTCATGCAGCAAAGTCTCCTTCTGAATGCAACTAATTCGCTAGGATGTGGATTGAGACGATCCTTTCATAGAGGGCAATGAACTCCTTGCTTACTGCTCCTCTGACTTCTTTCCCAGGCTGCGAACAATCTCATTGTTCTGGGGCGGGAGGAAGCAGGAGCCGAGAGGATATTCCAGAACAATGGGGTAAAGCTGCTGCTGCAGCTGATAGAAACCAAAAATGCGGAGATGATCCTAGCGGCCGTAAGGACCCTTTCGGGCATGTGCACTGGACACAAGGCGCGGGTAAGTCGTGTGGCTCAGAAATCCTGCCTGAGTCGCTCACTATAACCGGGGGACTCAAAGGAACCTGCTTCTCGCTATTTCAGAATGGTCATTTTTACTTCCATATCGATCTCGTCTTACTAAAAGGACAAGAAAAATAAATTTTGAACTCCTATGATCTGGCTGTTCGTGGAACTGAGTCTGTTTCTAAAAGACAAAGGAAAAGCGAACCTTGCACGGAATGAAATACAGAGAAGCCAGCGGGTGAAAGTTAGCCTTTATAGGGTGCAGACTTGACAGGCTGAACCTGTGATGCTGTTCTTGGACTTCAGGTTCAAAGATATCCTTCAGCATGTAACGGAGGCTGGTTTAACACCGGCGCCAGTGAAATGAGGTGTATGTACAGCCACAATCCTGTAGGAGGCGGCAGTGACCAACGGTGGGTTAAGCCAGGACCCTGGACTCCATGCCAAGAGGTGTGAGGTGGCCTGCTAAAGCAGTGAGATACATAGTCTCTATGAGAAGGATGGGAGGTGATTAGCCAAGACCTTCATTAGATGAAGTCAGAGGCTGGAGGAGGAAGATGAAGGTATCTAGAAAAGCCCGAAAGTTTTGGTGGGCCATGAGCCACCTTTTAAGTTAACCCACCCTGGTGAATATTGTGGTCCTCAAATGACTCATTTAAAAAGTAGCCCTCTTTTAGACTCATGCCAATCCAGACTCTACTGATAAGCAGTAAGACTTCAATTTTGGAAGGTGTCATGGAGTGTGGGGGAGTCAGGGCCCTGCACCCCGCACTTCCTGCGATTCACCGTGACTCTCAGCCAGCCAGTAAAACAGGAGGTTTATTAGACGACAGGCACACAGTCTAAAACAGAGCTTGTAGGGACAGAAAACAGGACCCCTCAGTCAGGTCCCTCTTGGGGGGATGGGGAGCCCAGACCCGGGTTCTGGGCCTCCCTCCGTCTTCCCAGCCAGCTCCAAACTGAAGCCCCTTCCTGCTGCCTCACCAAGCCACACCCCCGGCTCCTCCCCCAGCCTTTGTCCAGTTTCCGGGACAGAAGGTGTCACCTGGCCCCAACCCCCTCCTGGGCTCAGGTTACGAAGGGCAGCCGCCATCGCTTACGTGCTAGTCGTCCAATATCATCCCTCAGTGAAGTCACACCCTTATTTCCCATCCCCATCTAGTACTGGTGCAGCTCCCCAGGGAAACGGAGCCACGCCCCGTGTTAGCAGAAGACCGTAAACTAGTAAAACTCGCCTGCAATGTTACCAGGTTAATGCTCCCTACTCCGTCACAGACGGAATAAGCAGCTGAGAGATTGAGACCATATTTGTGTGGCTGCACGTGTGGGTACGTACAACCCCACTAGAGACAGCACTGTCTAGTAGTGACCAGTCAGCTTTCGCTGAGCTCCGTACATTTTATTTAGGACCAAAGCCTGACAGAAAACATTCTATAAAAACAGACCGTCTACTTAGATCGGGGTGAACAAACTTTTTGGCCCGAGGGCCACATCGGGGTTCCGAAACTGTATGGATGGCCGGGTAGGGAAGGCTGTGCCTCCCCAAACAGCCTGGACCCCGCCCCCTATCTGCCCCCTCCCACTTCCCAACACCTGAGTGCCTCCCTCAGAACCCTCGACCCATCCAACCCCCTCTTCTCCTTGTCCCCTAACTGCCCCCTCCTGGGACCCCTGCCCCTAATGACCCCACCCAGTATCCAACCCCCCTGCTCCTAGTCCCCTGACTGCCCTGACCGCTATCCACACCCCTGCCCTCTGACAAGCCCCCACGGGACCCCACACCTATCCAACCCTCCCCATTTCACATCTCCTGACCCCGTCCACAGCCCGGCCCCCGGGACACCCACACTTATCCAACCCCCCTGTTCCCCATCCCCTGACCGTGCTCCCCTCCCAGCCCCCGAACCTCTGCCCCATCCAACCACCTCCTGCTCCCTGTCCCCTGACTGCCCGCAGGACCCCCCGCCCCTTATCCAAAGCCCCGGCCCCCTTACCATGCCGTTCAGAGCAGCATGTCTGGCAGCTGCGCTGCCTGGCCGGAGCTAGACATGCTGCTGCACTGCCCCGAAGGAACGCGCAGCCCGGCCGCCCAGAGCACTGGTGGCGCGCGGCAAGGTGAGGCTGCGGGGGAGGAGGGACAGCAGGCGAGGAACCGGGGCTAGCCTCCCACCGGGCCGGGAGACCAAGGCCGGGCAGGATGGTCCGGGGGGCCGGATGTGGCCCACGGGCCATAGTTTGCCCACCTCTGACATAGAGGCATGTTCCAATCTTTCAAATCCTTTTAGCAGGGTTTGGCCCCCTGTCTGTCTCATGTCAAACTGAGGATCAAAGGCGGGTCACTAGTCAGTCAGTTCAGGCTCACCCTTTCTATCAAAAGCCCTTCATTTGCCCACTGGGCCTCTTGACCTGCTCTGAACCATATATGCCATTCACCCCAAGGCATGGTGCTTCTCTGGAGTTATCTATCCTAGGATTCGCAATAATCACCCCCCACTGATTTTAGTTCCTGTAGGAAGCTCCCTAATGGTCCCCCCCCCCATGGAGCCAGAATACAGTCCCTATCCCCCAAAGGTACAGATCTCATTTATCGATAGAAAATGTGATGAATGTTCCCTGTGCCTGTGGCTTCTGGCACATCTTTTGAAGCAGCTGTGCTTCCGAGGGCTTTCATCTGTCACACAGGTCATTGTACACCTCCGTATGAGGAGAGATTAATAAGACTGGGACTTTTCAGCTTGGAAAAGAGATGACTCTTTTCACGGGAGGGGGGAGGGATATGATAGAGGTCTATAAAATCATGACTGGTGTGGAGAAAGTGAATAAGGAAGTGTTATTTACTCATTCTCATAACACAAGAATTAGGGTCACCCAATGAAATTAATAGGCAGCAGGTTTAAAACAAACAAAAATAAGTATTTCTTCATACAGTGCACAAGTCAATCTGTGGAACTCCTTGCCAGAGGAAGTTGTGAAGGCCAAGACAATAACAGAGTTCAAAAAGGAACTAGATAAATTCATGAAGGATAGGTCCATCAATGATTATTAGCCAGGATGGGCAAGGATAGTGTCCCTGGTCTCTGTTTGCCAGAAGCTGGGAATGGGCGACAGGGAATGGATCACTTGATGATGACATGTTCTGTTCATTCCCTCTGGGGCACCTGGCATTGGCCACTGTTGGAAGACAGGATACTGGGCTAGATGGACCTTTGGTCTGACTCGTGTCTGTTCTTATGAAGTACAAAACCACTCCCTGTGCTGTATTTGGACAAATTCAATATTCTCCTGTTATTTCATTGCCCATGCCAAGTGTTACATTTTAATGAGTGTGAAATGTAAATTGCTTTATGTAGATCATATGAACTGTAACACTGAATCCTATCTTTCATCTGGGCAGGCCACAGCAATCCTTCACCTCCTGGGAGTTGATAAAATTTGTATGTGGATGGCTGTGGATAATGAAGAAATCTCTATGGCTGTTTGCAATCTCCTACAAGTCATTACAGACTCCTTATCAGGGGAGGGAGAGAAAGAGGAACATGGGAAAGAAGCCGCTCTGGTGCTGGGTAATTAATTCTATGTAACCACTGAATGATGGCCGAGATATGAAGAGATCTCGGGTTCCCATTGCACTGAACAGTAGATCCTGCAAATTCTGCTTTTAGTTGCCTGTGGGTGGATTTGCAACACTGAGGCCAGGGGGCTAGGCTACATAATCCAGCAACAAGCACAGTTAAAAACACCTTTATTCAGAAGACCTGCAGGCCCCGAACCATAATTAGAATGAGCAATCATCATGCTTTTCTGCACTTGTATGAAATTGACACATTGGCTAGGACACAGCCCCATGTACATTCTAGTAAAATAACCATGCAAAAGCGGTATTCAGTAGGGTAATCCGCCTTCAAAGTGCGGCTTCTTTTAACCTGCTGCTGTCTGGTCTTTTGCGCAGACACGAAGAAGGATTTGAAGATGATCACAATGCACCTGCTGGACATGCTGGTCAGTAAGAAGGTGTCTGGGCAAGGTCGGGACCAGGCTCTCAATCTGCTCAGCAAGAACATACCAAGAAAGGATCTGAGGATCCCCGACAACTCTAGAACCATCTTCGTCATTGACAGCGGTGAATGCCCTTGCCCCACACTTAGACTTGAATGTGTGTCACGTGCAGCAAAACTTCCCAAACCGTCCTCTCTTAGGGACATTGAAAACAATCCCCATCTAGAAAAGTAATCTGATGTGGTGAGACTCCAAACTCTGGATATTATTCAAAAAGGAAGAACTTTTTGTGGGTTTTTTTAAAATCCTGAGTTTGGGGGGTTGAGCTGGGCTCCACCGAAACACTTCAACCCTAACCTTCTTTTAACAAAGATTATTATGAAAATGTAATCCAGAATCTCCTCTAACATTGCAAGGCCTTCCTCATTGTGAGGCCTCCATGCCACTAAAAGCAGCAGGTTTTGGGTCTCTTTAAATAAAGGACAGATCCAGTTGATGAACAAGTACTGTGAAGAAGATAATGTTATTTTGCCCATAATTTTATGACTGCTGTTTAACGGCTCAATTCTGCAAACTTTGTTGTCATGGGTAGTCCTTACTTGCATCAGCAAATCAATTGCTTACATGTTTGTCTAAGGATTAACAAGATTGTATTAAGTTAGTTTATAGGCCAGATGTCTGAAAATATTGCCATCTGTACAGTTTGGTGCAGGAGAACGTCCGCTGCACATACATAAATTTGGCACATGCCTGTCCTCTCTAAAAGCCCTATTAATTCTGTGTCCCAGGTCTAAAAAAGATATTGAAAGTTGTAGGCCAGGTTCCCGAGCTGCCCAACTGCCTGCCCTTAACGGAGAACACCCGGATGACCGCTTCCATTCTCCTGAACAAGCTGTATGATGACCTGCGATGTGATCCCGAGCGAGATAACTTCCGAGAGATCTGTGAAGAGTACATCAAGTGAGTCAGGGCGGGGATGGAGCACTTCATGGGGACGGACACCCAGAAATGCAGAGTCGAGCTCTCAAGGACCTGGGATTGGAGCAGATGCTGTGTAATGCTTTCAGATTCTTAGCAGTGGGGACTGGGCCAAAATAAAATGTGCCCTGTGTCTTTTATTTTTCCACTGGAGTTAAAAAGCTCTTTGCAGGCTAGAGCTCTTCAAGGGAGGAGGCAACCGGAAAAGCACTAGGCAGCGAGAACTACGTCACCAGGTGCAGCATCCCGGCCTTTGTAACAGGGTTAATTCCCAACAGTCAAGAGGCCCTAGGCAGGGTAGAGCTGGTAAACACTCTATAGTGCTAACCCTTAGGCAGGGGAGCGCTGGCAAAACAGGCAGGGAGGCAATCATGGGGTGGCAGGGGTCAGCTGGGATCCTCCACCAACACACTGACCGGCTGTTAAGCCACAACACCATCAACTAAACCTTTGGGCTACTTCCTACCCAAGTTCCAGATCTGGCTCAGTGGTCTCTGGTTTGTCAGGGTATTCGGCCACCAGCAGTCCTACCAGCTTCAGCTCCGCCTTGGGCCTCCCCAGGTCAAGGCCGCCGCCTGGCTCGGCAGCAAGCAGGATGTGCCTGTCTCCTTCCCTGGCTCGACCTCTACTGGGCTAGGGGCTCTGCCTTTTGTACTTCCTGCCCCGCCTCTCAACTTCTGGTGGGAGGGCCGCAGCTGGCCAGACTCCGCCCAGCTGGGTGGAGAAAGTGGTCCCTCCCACTCTGGCTCAAAGGGAGGCCACGCTGCCTCGCTACACACTGAATGGTTCAACAGATTGATAATGGAAACACGGAGCCTCTCCTCTTCAGGCTGCCATTGAAATCCAGCCTACAAGCCATGGCAGTCATCAGTGACTGAACGCAGGCCCTCTTCCAAGTGACGTAATCCGCATCTTGCACTTATAAAGTGCTTTTCACCCATACCTCTGCAAGCACTTGCATGGTGGCTTAGCGTTTTTAATCCACAGATGGATAAACGGAGATATAGGGAGGTGAAGTGCCTCACTAAGGGTCACACAAGTCAAGGGTAGAGCTGGGAATAGAAACTGGGGCTGACTCCCGGTCTGGTGCTTTCCTCCACTGGGCCACAATGTACATTTCATTTCTGTTCTGAGTGAACCTGTGTCCATGTCATCCAAATTACCTGAAAAGAAAGAGGGAGTCCTTTTCTTTGAACTAACTGCCAGATTGTGTTAAGGCGTTAGAAGGTAGTTCCATCTCCATAGTTCAGAGGAAGTTCCTCTACTCATGGGTGGGGTATTGTGGAAAACTCACATTGCTTTTTCCTGCACTGTTCCTATCTTGTGGATAAAAATAAGGGGATGTTCAGAGTTGGTCGCCGGGATAAAAGGTGCTGGACTAAACTCCAGTTTGGTAATGGAACCCTGTTTGATAGAGGATGGTGGCCACAATGCGTGGCCCTCAAGGAAAGAGACTGGTAATGCACCAGAGACTCTGACAATAACATTGCAGTCTCCCCCTCTAATCCCACCCCCTGCTGATTTTTTTTTTCTGCTGCCCCCTCCAGGAGCAAGGTTGACCCTCAGGACATGGATAAGACTCTCCATGCCGTCCAGACGGTGTCTGGGATCATGCAAGGGCCTTTTGACTTGGGCAACAAGTTGCTGGGCATGACGGGTGTCATGGAGATGATGGTGGCTTTGTGTGGCTCTGAAAGGGAGATCGACCAGCTGGTGGCAGTGGAGGCCCTCATCCATGCTTCCACCAAGCTGAGCCGGGCCACCTTCATCATCACCAACGGAGTGACGCTGCTGAAGGAAGTCTACAAGAAGACCAAGAATGAGAAGATCAAAATTCGAGCTCTCGTGGTAAGTTTTCAGCCCTCAGCCTGCTCTGCTCTCTGCCAACACTTTATCATCCTGTCCTAGGAAGAGCTCTACCTCTGGATTCAATCTAGGTTTGCAATCCTGCGAAGTAATAGCATCCGCTGCTCAGCTAGGGTACTCTCCGTAAGCGCTTGCACTCGCGTTCCTCCGCTAAAGAGCTTGGGGAAGGAGGAGGGCATGGCAGCTTGCAGGTCTCCGCAGAGAACAAGCTTTGTAATGCAACAAGAGTCTCATACGCCTTGTGTCTGCCATCTTGGATTCCTCTCCATGAGGCAGTGGAATAGCAGTTTCTTTTAGGGCTTGTGCACGGGGACTAAAGTCTTTTCATTCCTATAATGTGAATGGAGTCAGGGCTTCAAAAATATAAATGGAAAACCTGCTTAAAGCAATACAGAACTTTGCTGTAATCTGTATCCGTTTATGTGGAAGACAGTTCATTACCTTTCTCTTAAATTTCAGCTGGACTTCTGAGAACGTTACATATTCCTGTATCTAGCTACACGGTATCCTTTCAATCTCTTTCTCAGGGTCTTTGCAAGCTGGGATCAGCCGGAGGCACTGACTATGGCCTGCGACAATTTGCGGAGGGATCCACAGAAAAGCTGGCAAAACAGTGCCGAAAGTAAGCAGAACTGGAAGGTGCTCTTGGGATTCCTCACCTGTTACTTGTGTTCCACTCCTTTCTTTCCAAAATATTTTTCAGTACCATCTCTACTGGGGAGGTCCTCAGATACATAGACAACTTTTTAGTCAACTGAGGGAAAGTACTAACACTGAGTCACTGATAACATCTAGAATAGATGATACTGAACAGAGGTTTCTAGCATTTCTGGAAACGTTTAGGTATCCGTGCCTAGAACTCATGCCTCATTTTCTGTTTGCCCGTCCCTACTTCACTTTTGTTAGCATCAAAGTCCATCTGGTTCCTCACTCACTCACCAGCTAAGAAACCAAAGAAGATAATCCTATTGCCTAAAAGGGTAATATATTAAAGGTCTCTCTTATAACATGCATAAGTACACCACCACCACCCAGATTCCCTAGGGGAACTTTGTATCCAAAGATAACTTTCACCATTAGGATCTATGGTTTCCTGAGTCTGCTGCATGGGGTCTGAAGATGCCGGTAAAAATAAAGCACAGTTCCCCAGCACCCTTAGGGGTTTTGCCTCTTCCTCTCCTGTAAATCTGTTCTCATCATTCAGGTAAAATGATGGAGCTTTTGTCTTGTTCAGGTGGCTGTGCAACACCAGCATTGACATCCGCACCAGGAAGTGGGCTGTGGAAGGTCTGGCGTACCTAACCCTGGATGCAGACGTGAAAGATGACTTTGTGGAAGATAAGCCAGCCCTGGAAGCCATGTTTGAATTAGCCAAGGTACTGTCTCCTCTCCACAGCCCCTTGTCACGCTAAAATAATCCCGTCTTCTGCCTCCAGCCTTGCAAACATTGCATGGGTTGATAATCTTGATGGGCAACCTTGAGGGTGACGAAGTGAGGGGGTGTTTATTACCATCATTCATGAACTGATATGATGCCTCTTACTGTTCAGCTGGTGGACGACTGTTACCAGTTTGGTGGGACATTATCTTCCTTCGGAGTGCTCAGTGTGTCGCTTACTTCTTGCGGCATTGCTTATAAGTCTCTATACATCCTTAACGTGGTGATAAAGAAGTGCAAAGATGTCCAGTAACTTGCCCAAAGCTACACTATAAAACCCAGAACAGTCCTAAACCCCAAACGCTTCTCCAGCCGCGACGCCACACCACCAGGGGTCCCCTCCACATCCCAATCCAGTTCAATGTTTCCATTGACTGTGCAGACCAGTGACAAGACGATCCTGTACTCGGTGGCTTCCACGCTGGTGAACTGTACCAACAGTTACGATGTCAAAGAGCTGGTCCCAGAGCTTGTGCAGCTGGCGCAGTTTTCCAAACAGCACGTTCCCGAGGAGCACCCCAAGGTAGGTTGGTTTGTAGCCAGGACTGCCGCCCCCCTATTCCTTTGCCTCAGATGGTGGGGATCCCAGAACCCACAAAACAACCCTTCTGAGAAGTGCTGTATCCCCAGCTGCTTCAGGGGAAGGCTTAGCTATGGACTCCACATAGTAACGTTGCCCATCTCCTGCAGTTCCGGTTTTTACACGTTGAGCTGTATGTCCCCGGGACTAAAGGACGATAGAGAATACTTAAAGTTTTAAGCAGTGCTTTTTTCGTTATAGGGATGCCTCAAGGCCTCAAAATGAGACTGGGACCCCCATTGTGCTAGGAGCTGTACATCCATAAAGTCAGTTCTTGTCCTGAAGAGTGTACAAGCTAAACACGTAAAACAAAGGGCAGGGGGAAACCGAGGCACAGGAAAGCGATTTGCCCCAGGTCATGGGAGAGATGGGACCAGCAACAAGGTCTCCTGAGTCGCAGTCCATTAGAGACATGCTGCCTGTCTACCTGACGCGACAGGATCTTACCAGGCAGCAAGCCAGGGCGTGAATGTCCATCACAGCAGCTTGCCCCCACAGTAACATCATAGAATCTCAGGGTTGGAAGGGACCTCAGGAGGTCATCTAGTCCAACCCCCTGCTCAAAGCAGGACCAATCCCCAGACAGCTTTTTGCCCCAGATCCCTAAGTGACCTCCTCAAGGATTGAACTCACAACCCTGGGTTTAGCAGGCCAATGCTCAAACCACTGAGCTATCCCTCCTCCCGTGTGGCCATTGGTGCTGGTCACTAAAAGCTCCAGCGAGAGCAGTGACGTGCCTCCGTCTGAAACCGGGAGTAGTTACTGCATACTGCAGAACTCTTAGTGCGCGGTGCCAGCGTCCCTACGGGACAGTACTGCAGGGCCAAGCTGTGCAGTCCGGCTTTCTCCGCAGTAACGGCTCGGGCAGACAAGGCCTAAGTACGTGGGGTGGTAGCTGTAGAGACTCTGATGGGAGCCCTGCTCATTCTTTTTTTTAATGCCCCTTTCAGGACAAGAAGGACTTTGTTTTGAAGCGAGTGAAACGGCTGCTGAAAGCTGGTGTCATTTCAGCCCTGGCCTGTATGGTGAAGGCTGATAGTGCCATCTTAACGGACCAGACCAAGGAGCTGCTAGCCAGGTAAACCTGCCTCACTCAAACACACATATTTAGTACTGAGTCTGCGTAGGGCAGCTGTTTGGGTAATTACTGTAGATGGTCTTACCCAAGAAAACCTTCACTTAAAACCTAACGTGGGGGGTCCACTGCATTTTACAGCTCCGTTTAAAGCCCAAGTGGCTTAAACTTCCAAGTCCCAGAAAAAACTGGTTTTGGTTTCAAATGTATTAACCACTGAGCCACATAAATTGCGCTTTGCGCGAAGAGCTTTAACTTTGTCAAAAGAAAACTGTATGCTGTGGATTCACAGCAATGAGCTCCGCTAATAAAAGCTAAAGGTGGCAGCAGAGGAAAATGAGTTTTTTACAAACATCTAAATGTTGGTCCTGAAACTCATTGCCAATCTATCACTAGGCGGCAGTTTGAATTGCTAATCTTACAAAACTTTAGACAAATCTAATGGAACGGGGAGGAATTGAAGGGGATCAAAGCTGTTACAGTTTTCTAATTTATGGTGATAGAATCATAGAATCTCAGGGTTGGAAGGGACCTCAGGAGGTATCTAGTCCAACCCCCTGCTCAAAGCAGGGCCAATTCCCAACTAAATCATCCCAGCCAGGGCTTTGTCAAGCCTGACCTTAAAAACCTCTAAGGATGGAGATTCCACCACCTCCCTAGGGAACCCATTCCAGTGCTTCACCACCCTCCTAGTGAAAGTTTTTCCTAAGTGTTGTTGCACTATATTAAAACTTCGGTATTACTGGTGAGTATACCTGCTGAATTTAGTACTATTCACTGAACATCAGCCACTCGCATCATACCAGAGTGAACAGGTGGGATGGAGTCTCTTTGCAGATCGGTTTAACTGAGCAATGCTGGTTTTTTGCAGGGTATTCCTTGCCTTGTGTGAGGATCCCAAGGACCGTGGTACCATTGTAGCTCAAGGTGGTGGAAAGGTAACTCGTTATCATTACACCTTTAGAATATTCTGAAACTCACAGTTAGCAATGTTCAGCCACTCCAAGCCATCTGGGTTTGCATATGTGGGGAACTGTCGTCATTTAACACGAACCATGCGGTGCCTAAACTAATTATACACATTGTTAATGATCTAAAACCTTAACCCCTTGATAAAAGGGAAAGTGGACAGCCTGGTTATGGTTTTTAACTTGAGCAGGCAGGAAAACTAAATTCTTCTTGGAGTGATTGCACATGTCTGTTCCACTGTAGGTGTCAGTGCGCTCCAGTGCACAGCTGTCGGAGAGTTTGTCCCTTACGCCAGTGGTGCTCTTGGACCTCTTAACGAGTCCGCCCCCACCATCACTTCCACTTCACACACAGAATCGTGGCTGCCTCCTCCACCCCAATCTTCAGGCCCTTCTCCTGGTGGCCTGGAGGCTTTGTAGTGAACTTCGGCAAAGGAGTCCTGCTCTAGAGAAGTTCAGGACGTGATGCTGAATAATAGGAAACGACCAACTGGAAGTATTTACCTGGCTGAATAGAAGAGATTTTCCATCTGGACCAAACTGAAAGGGATTTTCCCTGTTCTTGCTTCTATTCAGCACATGCTGGACTCTCTTCTGCCCTTGAAACAACCAGCACTGGCGATTAGCCTATCAGAATATACCTAAGGGCTATATCAGGATTGCGCCCACATGTGGAGAACTGTTCTGTCTGTTCCAACCCGATGACCGTAAGATTTTTAAAGGGATTGGACAGACTGTTCCTGCAGGTACAGAGTCCTATTCCACCATGGAGCCTCCGTCTAGTCTTAACAAACCTGATGAGTTTCCCCCACCACCTTGAGCCCTAGTGACTTGCTCTGTCGCACCTTTTGATGAAGGTAACGTTTTTAGTAGCCATTCCATCAGCCAGGAGAGTGGAGGAGTTGAGGGCTCTAATATCTGATCCTCCATATGTGGATTTCTATGCAGACAAAGTCTACCTTTGTCCTCATCCAAGTTTTCTTACAAAAGTGGTCTCCACTTTTCCTATTAACTAAGCAATTTTCTTACTGACCTTCTTCCCCAAACCTCATGGTAATAAAGGGAAGGAGAGATGTCATGCTTTGGATGTTAGAGCTTTAGTGTTTTACCTGGAATGGACTAAACCTTTCAGGTCTTCCTCTCCACTGTTCATTGTGTTTACGGACAGAATGAAGGGCACTCCTGTTTCCATGCAAAGGATTTCGTCGTGGATACGCAGTTGTATTCAACTGTGTAACCAGTTGGCTACCATGAAGCCACCAAATAGCGTTCAGTCATTCAACTAAGTCCCAGTGACCTCTGCGGCTTTTCTGGCTAGCACGTTCATATTGAACGTTTGCAAAGCGGCAACTGATCATCATGTCATGCACCAGCGTGGCGCAAGAGGCAATCCCTCAACAATCTAGAGACAATGCTAAATTTGGATGAGTGGTCTTCCAGTCCCTCTTCAGACTCCAAACCCACCTCCAGATGGGACTGCCTGTGAGTCACCTACAGTGGAATGGGACACGTGCAGTCACTCGAAAAACGAACTGGTGTTCAAGATGTGTTGCACATGTCCATTTCACAACCTGCCCTCCTTCCCTCTCTGAGTCTTTCCAGTAGGAAGGAAATGAGGGGCTTCGGGGCAGCTCAGCCCTTTATGCCTATGTGCAAGGCAGCAGAGGGCACTTGGGCCACCCCGACAGGAGTGCACAAACACCTACAGTGGAATGCACATGTGCAACACAACTTGACGAACAAAGTTATGGAAAGGTTAGTAACTGTTGTTTTTTTACAAGACCAGCCTTTTCCCCAATATTTTAAATATATACATACATACCCTCCCCAAACAAACAGAAGTGAACCAGGATTCAAATATCTGCCCTACCTAGCTGCCTCGCTTAGTGCACTACTAGCAGATTTGCTGAATGAGATGGGGCTTTTGTTTTCTTGCGTCCTCTTAAGAGATGACATTTCCTAAAGCGATGCTTGATGGGGTCCAATCACAGGTTGAGCACGTTAGCATTCGCCGATGCTGTGCTATAAACTCCAGAAGGTAGTGCCTCTACCGGGCACTTCAGTAATGATTTCCTCTAATATCTGCTGGCTCCTGCATCAGCCAGGACTCCCGTTCGACTGCGCAAGAGAAGTTGTCCTTTGAAGTGGGCTCCTGAAACACTGTCCTTTCGGTCATGCCCCAGGCAGCCCACCATTGAAGCAATGAGAGTAGTTGATAGCCACTGAAGTAGTCTGTGGGCTTGTGTGTGGGTATTTGACGACACAGAAGCATGAGATCCGATGTGCTCTGCAATTCAGAGTTTATTTGGACAAAACTTGACTCTTCCAGAGACTGTTCTGTAATAAGCTCGAATAAAATACAGACAATACTGTAAATCTTTTCATAAGCCTACGTTCTCTGCTGTGCATAATAGGCCCTGATACCTCTGGCAATAGAAGGCACAGATGTCGGCAAAGTGAAGGCTTCTCATGCTCTAGCCAAAATTGCTGCCATTTCCAATCCAGACATCGCATTCCCAGGAGAGAGGGTAAGTAAATGCGATTTTCCCTTGAGGTATTTTTGTGATAAACCAATGGAAATGGACAGAGATCCAGAAACCAAAGAGTGACGATCCAATATTCCCTACTCTTAGGTGTATGAGGTGGTCCGGCCGCTGGTCAGCTTGTTGAATACAGAGAGAGACGGGCTGCAGAATTATGAGGCTCTATTAGGTCTCACTAACTTGTCAGGAAGAAGTGACAAACTCAGGTAAGTTTACAATGGTTTTGTCACCTTTTCCTCCTACTGCCACTTAATCAGATTGTGAAATGTTTTAGAAAAGTCCAGATAAAGCAGACTCTCCTTTCAGGTTATGTCTGTATCGCTCAGGAAATGGCCCCCACAGACCAATGACTTGGTGGTGGGTTAGTGAAGTGTTTTGAAGCTTTTTTTTCCCCCCCCATTAAAATGTTTAACCTTCATAAAAAAAAATTTTTTAAAGGAAATTTGAGTTTTTGTTGAAAAGTTAAACATTTGTTTTTCTATAAAAACTGAAAAATATGAATATAATTTTTTTTAAAAGTTAAATTACTCAATGCCACTTTTCATGTGAAAATCTCGGTGATATTTTTTCACCCAACTCTAGTCAGTTCCCTCCCAGGAGCTGGATTCCTACTGTGGAACAATGCTACCCTTAAGTCGCAACATGAGACCAGCAGAGGGGAATTCTGTTTAATTTCTCACTCTAATTCTCATGGCATGTTTTGTCAGTATACCTGGGTTACCCACCACTTCAAATAGTCCTTCTCAGTTTAATAATCCCATGAGCCATCCAATCTCCGGGGAACTTTTTAAAACAGATATAGATCTTTGTGGCTCTTGGTCACCAGTGGCCAAAATTTCTAGCCCTCTGACACTCATTGGCCTACGTTAAAATAATCAGTGGTCTGTTGTATTAATATAGATGGAATATGTGGGCCCAAAAAGTCAAAGATGTTAGCGTGAACCTGTCACTGTCCAACATTAAACCGTTTTAAACTATTTGGTATACCGAGACGTCAGCGTACTTAGTACCATGACAAACACATCAGTAAACGTTCTTTTAACCTGTTGTTAAAGATACAGAAAAGAAAGAAAAGCAGTTAAAGCATTTGAAATGGAAAGTATTAAATAAGGGATTCATTTTAACACCATCCCTTGTTCCCTTTTCCTTTAGCTGAAGAGAGTTTTTTAAGGAGAAGGGGAAAAAAAACTTGTTTGACGGCCTCTAAGATGTTTGCAGTGTTGTTGTAGTCTTGCTGGTCCCAGGATATTGGTGAGACAAGATGGATGAGATAATAAGATATTGTTTCACCCGCCTTGTGTCTCTAGGATGGTAATAACTGTCCTGTGCTGGGGGGAAGAGAAGAAGTTGGATGGGCTGGAAATGTGTCTGCTGTTAAAGTCCAATCCTACTTCCTTTAAGATCAAACAAGACAGACAGACAGACACACACACACACACACACACACACACACCACAGGGAAGAGAAAAGAGCAGAACAGACAGAAAATGCAGCGTCTGTCTCTGGTGTTGGCTCTCCCTTGCAACCTCCCTGCTGGAGAAACACAGGCCTGGCACATTGTCTAAAAATGACTTACATAAGTCCTAGTTACTCAAGAATTTTGGAAAGCACCTGAAAAAAATCATAGTTTATAATGCCTGTATCTTTCACTCTATGCATCTGAAGAAGTGAGGTTTTTACCCACGAAAGCTTGTGCCCAAATAAATCTGTTAGTCTTTAAGGTGCCACCAGACCTCTTGTTACTTTAATTTTTATTATATGTCTAAAAATGACTTGCATAAGTCCTAGTTACTCAAGAATTTTGGGAAGCACCTGAAAAAAATCTTTTCATTATCCAAGACAGCCCTGAAAACCACTGATATTTGGACATCTACATAAAACTTAAATAATTAAAAATAAACCCTGGAAAAACAGAAGCCCTAATGATAAGGAATACCCTACACTTCTCCCTCATCCTGAAGACGTCCTATCCCAGTGCCTGATCAATCAATCATTTGTCCTAATATTGGCTTGTCTTTGCATTAGCTTGCTCATTTTATTGGGAAGATGAGCAATTGCTGAGGTCCACAGTTTTAATTTTATTCTTTCAATTCGAACTCATGCAGAACTTCAGGATAGTCTCTCATAAACAGCTACAATAGTTACTTCTCCAGCTCTGCAAAAGGGACTTTGAAGTCCACCCCTACGTAGCATGGAGCATTTTTCATGAAGACACATTACATCTCTAAACACAGGGCATTAACAAGGTGTTAAGTAATATAAAGAAAATGGGGTTCTGCCTGTTTACCCAACAGCTAAAGATCATAAGATGTTACACTACTAGAACAATATGTAATCAAGATAAATCTTCTTGCATGTGACCTGAAAATGATTCCTGTTATAAGAAGGAAGGGGTAGATAAATTAAGAACTAGATAAATTAATCATAGAATATCATGATTGGAAGAGACCTCAGGAGGTCATCTAGTCCAACCCCCTGCTCAAAGCAGGACCAACCCCAACTAAATCATCCCAGCCAGGGCTTTGTCAAGACTGACCTTACAAACCTCTAAGGAAGGAGATTCCACCACGTCCCTAGGGAACCCATTCCAGTGCTTCACCACCCTCCTAGTGGAAAAGGTTTTTCCTAATATCCAACCTAAACCTTCCCCACTGCAACTAATGGAGGATAGGTCCATCAATGGCTATTAGCCAGGATGGGCAGGGATGGTGTCCCTAGCCTCTGTTTGCCAGAAGCTGGGAATGGGCGACAGGGGATGGATCACTCGATGATTCCCTGTTCTGTTCATTCCCTCTGCGGCACCTGGCATGGGCCACTGTTGGAAGATAGAATACTGGGCTAGCTGGACCTTTGGTCTGACCCCGTATGACCATTCTTATGAAGGGATGGCTGAAAGAATGACTGTTTTTAAATTAGTGAGAAAAAGTTTAATTGCTTAGACGGAGATGGCTTATTTTTAAAGGCTTTCCCTGCCTCCTCTGCCTGCTGGCTAATATTTCATGGCTAGCACATGCTGAGACCATATCTTTTTGCTCCCCTTAATTCAGGCTGAAGATCATCAAAGAGAAAGCCCTACCAGACATCGAGAACTACATGTTTGAGAACCACGACCAACTCCGACAGGCAGCTACAGAGTGCATGTGCAACCTGGTTGTCAACAAAGAGGTAACCATTGGGTCTCTTGCAGTACAGTTGACGCACTGCTTTTTGAATGGCATCGAGAAGGTAGATTGGGAACTTCTGGTCTCCTAACATAAGCACAAGGACATTCAGTGAAACTGACAGATGTCAAATTCAGATCTCAAACTTTTTCTCTCAGCATGTAATTAGACTGTGGAACTCAATCCCTCTTTGAATCTTTCCAAGTTCCTGGACTTCCCCATTCTGTAGCAATGGCTCTTTAGATGGGTAACAAGAATATCTAGAGCTATAATAGTTTAATGCCGAAAAATGTTCTGGAAAGGATCTAAACCATCCTGCGTCGGGGCTTAAACCAGCCTCTATTAGGGATTAAGTTGATACTTATTGGGGAACAGGTTACCCCACGTTTCCCCACTGTGGGGCTCCTTCCACCTTCCTCTGAAACATCTGGAGCTGGCCACGGTTTGAGACAGGATACCAGACTTAAATGGACCACCGGTCTGGTGCAATATGGCAATTCCTAGATACTTTAATTCGTGTTTTCTATTATGTATCTATATCTGATGGTTTGTGAAACTGCTACTCCAGTGTGAATCCCATAACCCTGGCAACTCGCTCCCCATTTTTGCATTTCATTCTGTTGAGGTTCAAGAGAGATTTGTGGCCGATGGAAACGACCGACTCAAGCTGATCGTGTTACTGTGCGGCGAGGACGACGTGAAGGTCCAGAATGCAGCGGCAGGAGCCCTGGCCATGCTGACAGCAGCACACAAGAAGCTCTGCCATAAGATGACCCAAGTGGTAAGAGGAAAAATCTGATGCCCTAAACACTAAATAGTCTCAACAAATGCTCAAAGGCAGCCTGGGTATGTTGTAAAATTCTGATGAAAGGATTTTAAAGAGCTTCTACAGCGACAAACTTAAGTATTTGTGCGAAATCCTAGGGAAAGCAAATAAATTGGAGTATAAAGCTATGTAGGTTTAAGCTAACTGTCTAATTTAGTGATTTCCAACCAGGAGTGATCTCCTAAAGCTGATTTGAAACTCCCTGCCCCAGATTCTTCCCACGTTAGTGTTTCCTAGGACTAAAACAGCCTTTTTCATCTCATGTGTGCCCAAGAGTCTCTGGTTGGGGATTTGCGATAGCAGGGTCTGTCCCTGTACACCCACATGTCCAAAACCTAGGGTTGGTGTAACCCCAAGATCATTCCAGTTAGGCGGGGCAGGATTCCATTTTTATTTGTTTATCATTTCAGTGAATAATTTTGATGTTTGTTTTTAATGTTTTCCCCATTGTTGTTGTTTTAAAGGTTGGCTGCTGTAGGAAATTGTGGGGCGGGCCGACCATTCATGCCAGTAGATGTCGAGATTCACAAAGTTAAAGCTCTATTACAGTTAAAACACACATTGATGTCCGGCTCTTTGATTTGTGTGTTTTGACATGTGATGTTGACAAACGCTTCAGTTCTCAAGCAACATTTTTCTTTGCCTAGCTGTACAATTTGATTACTAGCGATGGGAATATTTTTTCATCTGGGTGTGTGCAGTGAAATCAACGTTTACCAGTGTTTACTGATAACAATCTAATCCTTCCAAGCCGACCTATGATGTGTGTGTATATAAGGCAGGGTGGACCCACTGTACCTACAGTTCCTTCTCAACCAAGTTGTTGGTTTTGTAGTTAGCTTATTTTATTTTTGTGTGTTACTTCCCTGCACACCATTTGTATGTATTCTACTGGGGCTGCCCCTCCTGCTTTCATGGTTGGGGCATCCTTGACGCGCGCGCACACACCTATCAAGTGCCTCTTCGTTTCCTGGAGGCTTTTCTTTCTCTTTTTCAAGGCTAGGCCCCAAACCCTGGGGGTTTTAAACTCTGCCTGACTTTTGTAAAAGTGGGATAACTCAACCCCTCTGAAGTCTGGAAGTGAGACTAAATTCCTTAGTATAGATGAGCTGCAACAGGAATACCACAGTAAAGCCTATTTTAAAAAAAAAATCAACCCCCGCCCCCTGCGTTTCAGCTAGCTTTACATTGTGATGGAACCATGCAAAACTCTGACCTCTGTATTGTTGCCACGCTATAAAAACCAGGGTGCAAACCTTGGATTCGGGTTCCATTACAAAGTTGGATACAGCCCGGCCAAAGACTGGGAGGGCAGATGCTGCTGCAGATCCGGATGCAGGTAGCCCCAGAGCAGTTTGTGGAAGCCCTTCACTCAGCCAGCACTGCGCCTGCCCTTACCATGCAAGGGCTAAGTATTCAGAAACCAACTGTGGAAGGGAACTTAGTGCTTGGTATGCAGGCTGGCGGCTGTTCTCACTCCCAGATGACAACTTGTCTAGGAATTAAGAGACCAGTTTTCATGCACTGGAATCAACCTGTTTGCAGACTCTCCTTTTCCTAAATTGCTACTTTCACCCCCTTGAAAAGTGCCTTACTTAGGGGCAAGCTAACCTTGCACTTTAATGATTTCCTCTGCTGTAAAACCTTTTTTTTTTTTTTTTTTTTTTTTTTTTGAAACTCTCAGATTTTCCTTCCTTGCAGACTACTAGGGTGACCAGACATCCCAATTTTATAGGGACAGTCCCGATTTTTTGGGTCTTTTTCTTATATAGGCTCCTATTATCCCCCCATCCCCGTCCCGATGTTTCACATTTGCTGTCTGGTCCCCCTACAGACAACCCAGTGGCTGGAAATCCTGCAGAGGCTCTGCCTACATGAAAAGCTGGAGGTGCAGCACCGTGGGCTGGTGGTTGCTTACAACCTGATCACTGCAGACCAGGAGCTGGCCAAGAAACTGGTGGAGTGTGAGATGTTGGAGATCCTGACACTCATTGGTAAACAGGCAGATGACTCCAAGAAACAGCATGTCATCAATGTGGCTCGTGAGTGTCTCGTGAAGTGCATGGACTATGGCCTGATCAAACCTTTCTCCCAGGCGTGAGACCCCCAAGGCAATGGCAGCCTGTCGAGGGAAGGCACATGGAAGGTCTACAAATCTACAGGATCCCCAGAAGGAAATTCAGTTGAATTGCTGAGCACAGGGCATACTTTATTTTTATGCTTGGGGAAAATAAATTTGAGTAATTCCTAGACACTGCATCCTTTAGTGCCAGGATTCCATTGCTAGTCATGAACAAATCAAAATTCCACCGTAAAAGAATCAATCCATGCAATGTATTCAACTGCTGCTGGTTCAGGAAGTCTCAAAAGTTTAGGGCAAGCTAGAGGTTCCAAGTAGACTTCTTTGGTGGGGAAAAAAAATCACATTTTATATTTCAGCAGTTCCAAGTGATGTTAAAAGAACAGAGGTGAAAGGTTGAATTGTCTCACGTCACATTCATAAATGAGTTTGTTTGTTTTTTTGAAAATATTTGATGTTTGTATGAGTGGAATGCAAATATTTAGTGTTAGAATATTGGGTGGATTCTCCATTAATAAATTCTGTACTTTGTTGTGTGTGGGTTCCTTTAATGTTGCATTATCTCCATTTGGGAGTAGTGAGTAACACCTGAGACCCTTTCTATTAGAGTGCTAAGTGGACAGGCACTTATCTACAAAGCAGTGAATCTCAGAAACCTGGCACAAAAACCAGCTCTGACCTTGCCGTAAAACGTTTAAAAAAGGGCCAGTTCTGTTCAGATGGATGTGTGGGGACATCACACAACCGTGCAAAGGCAGTTAAGTTGCTCTGACACAACCCTGCTGGGCCTGAAGCACAAATGCAACTGTGGGCAATTACAGTTTGTAGAAAAATGTTCTCACTTTTCTCTATCCAAGTAATCTAAGTATGGAGGATAATGTACTGGATGTGAAATGGTGGCAAGAGAAAACTATAGGGGGAGCTGACCCTGACATCTGTATTTAACTTAGGCATTTATAAGCAACAGAGAATAGGAGCTGCTTACGGAAAAACTACACCTGCTTAAGTAGGCTGTTTTGCCGTTGTTTGCAAGTGTCTGCTCCAAACCTTGGAGTCACTGGAACTCTTTAAGATGACAGGAGCATAGGGTGGGCATCAGGGAGGTGCCTTTGGTTGGTCCCATAAACAGACGAGGTGGCTGAGGTAAGCCCCTGCCGAAAGTCACTGCATAGGTTCAGTGGAGCTTGTTCCGACGGTAGGGAAAATCTCTGAAGACTCCATGTGCACTGAGTATGTACTGATAGTGCAGCAGCAGATGCCCCGTTGGCAGACCTGCCAAGCGTCCCATGGAGCGTGACAGGCTTGCCTCTCCTCTCTCGCGCATCCACGCAGGGCTGCCCGGGTGGGGTGAGATGGGTCTATAAACGCTCCTCCCAAGCGGCTGCTTGGTCACTGACACCGAGAGCAGCCGGTAAGGGTCCTTGAGCCAGGCTGGTGCCGAGGAAGCGACATGAGGGTGATGAAGGCCGCAGGAGACTGGGACAGGGGTACTGGTGAAACAGAGAAGGAAACTGCCTGCCTGGAATGCAGGAGGGTGAGCAGGAGAAGGGGAAGGTGGTCCTTGGAGAATGGAAAAGGAGAAGGAAGCTGCGTGATTCAAATGCTGGGGTGAAGGGCGGGGGCAGGAGAAGGGGAAGGTGGCCCTTGGAAAAGGAGAAGGAAGCCGCGTGATTCAAATGCTGGGGTGAAGGGCGTGGGGGGGGGGGAGAGGGGGCAGGAGAAGCAAGACTGGTACAGTGATCCTTGCAAAATGGAAGAGGAAACAGCCTGACTGGAATGCAGTGGGGAGAGAACAGCAGAAGAGAGATGGGAGCAGTCATTTTTGCACAATGCAGGCAATTAAGATTAGATGCTCCATAACACAGGTGCTGACTTCTTTTTTTGCTGGTGGGTGCTCCTCTCCCCACCCCACCTTGTGTGAGCAGTGGACAGGGCCGGGGGGCGGGGGGAGGCTGAGCGGAAGCAGGGCCTTAAGGAGAAGAGGCTGAGCAGGGGAGGGGTCTCAGGACAGAGCATGGGCAGACCAGGGGGCAGGGCCATAATCCGAGTGCCAGGGCCCACAAAAGATTAATCCGGCTCTGTGGGTGCAGAGCACATGCTATATTTTTTCGATGGGTGCTCGAGCCCTGGAGCACCCACAGAGTGGGCACTTATGCTCCATAGAGCTGCTCCAAAAAAAAAAAAAAGGAAAGAAAGAAATGGCAGAAAACTCTTCACTGTTCTGCTCTTCCCAGTGCCGCACAAGAAGAGGCTCTGGCGAATCCCTCACTTTAGGAGAATTGGGGGAGACTCTGCTACAACCTGTTTTGGCTTCCTCCTCCTCGCCTGATGAGGCAGCGGTGTGGGAAGGTTCCTCACCTCTGCCAGGTGACTGTGGCCCATCAGGACCTTTTAAAGAGGATGCTTCTGCTTCAGATATCCAGGCTTTCTATGTGCCCGGCTTTGCTCAGGTGCAGTCAGAGGCCAACGGGCGCCCTCTGACTGGCCAGGAGTGCGCACACAGCATGGTAGGATATGATCATGGAAACAGACTTTTTTCCACTGCTCCTATGCCTCATTCAATCCCTACATCTTGCAGCGAATTTATATACAAATCAGCAAGGTTCAGTACAGGCAGCATGGCAGAAGTGGGTCTTAAATGTGGACAGAGTGGGGACCTTGCAGATAAGATCACACCACACTTACGCACAGTATAAAGGGCCGGTATGGGAGGAGGCACGGTTATGTGAGAATCTGACCAACAGGCGGACAAGGTTGGGAGAGCTGGCCAGGCGGAGGGGACAAGGGCAAGGTAGAGCCTGGCAAAGGAAGAGAAGCAAAGCTTTGAAGGTGGTGACAAGAGGCTGACATTTGATGTTCTATCGAACGGGAATCAATGAAGCGATCAAAGAGAGGAGTGACGTGATCTTCAAGGGGGAAGAACAGTTCAGTGGCAGCATTTTGTGTGGACTGAAGGGGAGCAACGTGTGTCGGGAGAGCAAAGAGTGCGTTGCGGTAATCAAGACAGAATATAACAAAGGATGGATCTAGAAGATACCGTATCGGCAGGTAGCAATCAATTTATCCGGGATCGATATATCACGTCTCGTTAAGACGCGATATATCGATCCCCGAACGTGCTCACCGGAACTCCACCAGAGCGAGCGGCGGTAGCGCAGGCGACGGGGGAGCCGCGGCCATCGATCCCACGCCGTCTGGACCCCAGGTAATTCGATCCAAGATACTTCGACTATTCGCGTAGCTGAAGTTGTGTATCTTGGATCGATTTCCCACCCCCCCCCCCAGTGTAGACCAGCCCTCACAGAAAGAAGAAGCAGGATTTAGAATGGGCCAGTGGTAAATAAACCCAACTCTTATTTACTCTATAGCTATCACTGGGTGGAGCTGCGCCAGTGAAAAATAACAGCTGTGAATGGTGCCAGGGTAGCTGCAGCGGGAAACGTGATGCTCTTCGTGTATTGCACATTGGAAGAGGCCTTGGACACCATTCATATTAAATTTTACACTATAAACCAATACAAGCTCTGTTACAATACATCAGTTTCCAGTAGCTGTAACTTGCCTTGTGCTATTGCAAATGCGTAAATCACAAGGACTTACTCTGCAAAAGAAAACAGGTGAAAGGATAAAATAAAAGGAACCAATTACAGGGCTGTATCTAGAGTCACAGCATTGTAGGGAACTACGTGTACTGGAGTTTGGAAATTTAACTGTGTATTTTGAGCAAAGTCTATTTTGTTCGCCAGCACCTTCCTGTTCTATTTGTATTTTTCCAAAGGATGCTAGAGGGTAGATCCTAGGATCAGTGGTAGGACTTGCCGGCAAAGACATCTGGGTGAGTGGTTACCTCTGTTATATTTGTAACTAGATTGGGGGGCAGGGCTAGGGGCAGGGGCTGATGAACCTGATCGGTAGGTTGGCAACCTTTCACCTCCAGCCTGTTCTCAATGGCTGCTGTATCCTAAATCCGCTGTAGCCTGGAGCTCGCCGGTTTTCTCTCCTGTGTTAAGGGGATGGGATTTGACTTTCATTTGCTTTTGCTGGCGAGGGTCAGTTAGAGCATGGGCTGGCCTATGTTTTACCATCGCCTTTTTAACACCTGGAAATTCCTTTGGTGGACCAGGCGTATTCCAGTCCGTGGCTTCTAGAGGAGCTGTTCTTAGCCCCTTTTCCTCTCTGGTGGCCTCTCAGATAGGATCTTGTCTTCTATTTTGACCAAGCTGTTCCACCTGATGGATTCTGCTCAGCCACACGATATCAGCAGAGGACTTTCACAGGACCTGTCCTGTTCTGCATTTTCCTTTTTCAGTTGTTTCCTCTTCTGTGGGCAAGCTTTGCAAGCAGGTGGGTTGCTTGTCCTGGAAGGTTTAGTAACCATTCTTATGGTCAGAAAAGAAAGTAGCTCTATGATGTTTGTGTTAAGATGCAGCATTTTCCTTCCCTGATAGTTCCTGGGTCCCTGGGTGATTCAATGTTCCCAGCCCAGAGAATGTTGTGTAAGTTCCCTCTCTCTAAACACTCAGATGATTTGCAGTGGCAGGTTTTGCATGGGATTGTGGTAAATAATTTCTGTGTGAACTCTCAAGCACCCTCAAGATGTCTGAACAGTGCCCCTTGTTCTGTTCCAGACAGTGCTGGTTTGTCTGTTTTTAACACTGGTAACCCTATTTGATTCCTTTTTTTAAACTTTTTGCATCAGCTTTTCAGCACTTTGACTACGTACCTCCCAGAATATAGAATGGGCCTGAATTCCCCCCTGCCCCCATGCCAATTATTGGATTGGTTCAGGACAAAATTGTCTATTCTAAAATTCCCCCAAAGAAAAACGGGTGGAGTCAGAGCAGTATGATGTACTCGGGGTCTTCTGTATACTACTTGCATCCAGATTGTGGGCTGACTACATCTTTAGTAAGCTGACTCATAATGTGGATACGTTTTGGTTGATCTGGTGCACCAGTAACGTTTTGGGTGAAACTGATGATGGTGATAAGTGATTGATGGGTCGTGCTTGCTTGGGGGTTTTAGATTTTTAATCCCTAAATGTTCAGTATTATACTATCTTTCATGTACGATTTTTATCCTGAGCAAAGGTTTTTCATATCACTGCTCACTCCGCAGATAGGTGGCCTCCCCGAAATGCTCACTCTAATAATTGGTCACTTTGGCAAACATCATGAGACCTGCCATAAAATCGCAAGAACTGGCAATGCTGAGAGACGTTAAAGTCCAAATTTTTTTTCACAGTGGGTTCCAACTTCCAAAAACGTTGGGTACCTTAGAGGGTGGATAGAAATAGCTAATTTAAAAAAATTCAAACTTTATTTAAATTGAACTTTTAAAATTGAAATTAACTTGAAAGAGGGTTTATTTTTTAAAAAGAAAATTGTATTTAACTCCCATCAGGCACCTCTCTAGATCTTTAGCACCTAAATACCTTTGAAAATCTACTCTTGAGTGACCAGAAACAATCCATCAATTCACTAACTACAGCTAATACTTTTGTTTAATAAATGAGTTAGTTTTAAATGCAAAACATGTTTTGATACACAAGAAAAAAGTTTATCCAACCCATTTAAGGTAGTTTTATTTAATAAACAACTTTAAAGTGCTGTTTTTGTACATTTAATAGAATTCCAATTTCCATCCAAATGCAGATTGACAAATCACAATAAAAAAGACCATTCTCTATCATACCATAATTTTTTCAGATTCTTAATTTTTACCTTTTTAAAGATCTAGAATTGTTTAAATAAGCATTTAAAGCTACAGTATTAGCAAAAAAAAAAAAAAATCAAAGTGTGAAGGGTATTTTTGGTTGCAAATGAACATGTTTTAAGGGTTATACCAACCAATAAGAAATAACCTCTCTCTAGGAAAAATTATGTAAATATAAACATAAGAGAAGATAAAAATCAGTGATTTAAATCAATGTTTCCTACTTGCTAATATAAGTAATGATTAAAAGCGGTGCTTCCAATCAGTTTGGTTTAGGCCCATCTACCCTGGTATCTAACTTCAGACATTCTGGACCTGATTTCTAAAGGTGGTGAGCAATGATTGAGTCACTATAGCTGGGATCTACACGGGGACTAAAGCACTGTGACACCTACTGTGGCAACATCTAACCTTTAGTAGACCCCTAGAAAATCATAGGAAGAACACTGTGATTAGGGTGACCAGACAGCAAATGTGAAAAATCAGGACAGGGGGTGGGGGGGCAACAGAAGCCTATATAAGAAAAAGACCCCAAAATCGGGACTGTCCCTATAAAATCGGGACATCTGGTCACCCTAACTGTGATCCACAAAGATAGGTGCCTAGGCTCCCTGTACAATGAATGGGAAGAGACCGGCCCCTTAGACTGCGAACCACACAAGGCAGCACGCTAGGCAGGAAGCCGCCTAGCTAATGGGAGATGCCAACAAGCCGGGTGTCTGCTAAGCCCGCCCTTTTCTCAGAGTGAGGCCCCTCTCTCTCCTGGCGATTCACAAATGGCAACCGCTTTCCCGGAGACAAGCGGCTCAGGCACCTAAGGTGGCTCTTGCGGGAACGAGTTTGGTGCTTGTCTCACACCGCAAAAAAAGCTGCAGGAGGAGGTGGTGCCCACTTTATAGCTTCTGGCCCAGTGGTTAGAACACTCGCCTGGGGCATGGGAGACGCTGAGTCTATCCGCCTGCTCCACTCACTCTATTTATCCACAGCTTCCTCAGGAGAGACTGAAGGAACCACACATCAGAATGTGCCCCCTAGCTCAGGGGGTACAGTGCCCTCCTGAGAGGTGTGAGACCCCTCTGGCAGAGAGGAGGGAACTGAACCTAGGCCTGCCACATCCCAGGGGAGTGCTCTACCCCTGGACTGAAAGTTCTGAGGTGGGCATCACCATCATCTCCTTCTCCTGCCAGTTTTCAATGGGACCCAATACAGTAAGCAGCCTCTGAGCACGCCTACCAAACCACCTCCTGCACAAAACTTAGTCTCCCCCGGTTGGTGAATCGCTCTGGGCTTAGGTGAGAAGTGCCTGGGCCCCTAGAGGGAGGGAGCAGTGCACATGCCCCAGCATCTGAAACTTAAACAGCTAAGGAATTTGCACAGCGGAAAGTTAGGCACTGAGTGAATTTAGGCCCCTACGGGGTTAGGCTGCAGTCAAGCCGGAGTTTTGTGGATCACTGTGGTGTGTCTTGGGAACCTGAAGAGTGGGGCACCCAAAATCTCTTGAAACATTAGCAGGGAGGACTGATTAGCTTCAAGTGGACCATTCTCACTATATCCCACGTAGCTCCTTTGGTTTATATTCGGGACTGGCTTTTTAAGACCCCAGGCCTCACGTAGTTCATTAGCCTGGGAGACGGGAGCCCTCTAAGGTAAAATTTCGCCCATGGTCAGATTTGTATTTACGTCTGAATATTGGGTGAAAAACCACAAAAGCGACATGACTATCACTGGTTATTAAACAGATCCTGAGTGAACCACCATGATATTTTCAAGCATTACCTTTCATACAGCAAATGAAGTTGTAAATTAGCTCTGGATGCCACACAGAGTTTAAGATTTTCAGAAATCTCCTCCTGTGTAGGGACAGGGACTGGGTTGATACCAAACACAATGTTTCTTTCCAGGCCAGAAAAGCGGCGTATGCTGTCGAGAACAATGCCCTGTCCCAGCACGTTGTCTGCCGTTGTGAAAACTGCATCTAGTCCGAAATGTCTCATCATCGCTCTCATTCGGGGTTGTAATATGCAATGATACCTGGCCTTCTCTTTCGTTGTGCTGCACAGGATAGCAATGTCTTTCCCAGAATAACCACTTCGGAAATATTGGCAACAGGTAGCAACCACATATGTCGCTATTTCATCCTCCTTCAAGTTTTCTTCTACCCTACAAACACCTGGCAGGGGATGGCCACATACAGCTTCATTTAGCAGCATTCTTAAACGCTCAAAAGGAATATCAATTTGTGAATATTCTACAATATTTTGCATCTCTTGTACCATGGTATTGTATATCTGGGTGGCATTCCGGACCCCTATAGTTAGCCACTCCTGAGGATATTGTTCGGATGGATGTGGAAGACCGCATGGAAATGGGTGACTTGTTTGTAAATAGTCCAAGAAGATCCAGAGAACACCAGGTTCACAATGACCATGTCCTTGGGTGATGCACTGAGCTTTGCTGTACCAATCGCCCTCCTCTGACCGGAAATTCTGGGCCTCATCAATTACTATGTGCTTCACTGGTTGATAATAATTCCCCTTTAAGAAAGCAACTCGCGTCACAGACTGGCAAATGTTTCTCCTTCTACAAAATAAAAGATATTTGGCATGCTTAGTGTGAATTTTCTGTTGGTTTGTGCAGCTGATCCAATTTAGAGGAGTGACCAGTGTATCAAATCACCTCTTTCTGGGTATGAACAAGCTTGCAAACTTTTTGCTTTTAAGATTTGGCTTCTGATTATTTAAAAAAAAAAAAAAAAAAAATTACAAAGGGCAACACACATTCATCAATTACCTACATGCTGTCAGCGTTGAGTTACATCAGAAACAGCACACCTCTGATGCGTTACATAATGGGAGAGCTTTAACTCACCCAAAAAGTGCACGTATCTGATATAACAATAGAAGTATGTTAATATACTTCTAAAATATTTTATAAAACGCTTAGTAGAAAGATACCCACAAATTTATAATTATTTGGAGACATCTCATGCAGATTGTCTGAAGGATGCTATGTTATGTAGTCCCACACAAATTTTTGTTGTTAATTTATAGTTTGTTACTCCAGTGCTTAAAATCATTATGGACACTACACAATAAGATATTACAGAAAACAAGCAAGCATTATAAGGTGGTGCAACAGCTAATTAAGGTGATCTGTATAATTGTTCTATTACCTTTACAGTTCACACAGTCAGCTAATGACAATATAGATTATGTAAAAATTGCTTACATCGATTACAGACATGTACTTAGGATCTCATTCAAGTGGCTCAACTGGACACCCCAGAGTCTGAAGAGTGAAACACCACCTGGCTGGCCACGGGAATCAATCTTGACTCCCGGGGTGAACGAGTCCACATGAGCAAACTATTAAACAAAATGTCGTGTCCAGTCCGGAGAAGACAGCTCTGCTGCCTTCTGCATCAGTGGCACCCTTCCCCTCCTGGCAGACAGTGAGGAGCAGAAAGCAGTTACCAGCTGATTCACCAGCCACTTCCTTACCCTGAGCAGCAGCAGCACATGGGTGTGTTTGGACAGCAGAGACAGGACTTGAAGGGAGGCTGGGAGGGGCAAAACCTCAGTGCTGGGGAAGGGAGACAGGAGGAGAGGCTACAGGAAGAATTGAGGAGGAGGGGGCTGCTGGTTGGGGAAGAGGGCTAGAAGCAGTGTTAGCGTGGGGGCAAGAATGGAATAGCTCTGGGTCAAGAGAGACTGGTAGAGAAAACTGAGACGGGGGAGACATTAGGACCAAGGGAGGGAAATGATGGAGAGGAAACGCTGAAGGTAAAATGTAAAGAAGGCTCCATAGAGCATCTGGCAGAAACCAAAGCTGACCTTCCCCACACTCACCCTCAAGGGAGGAGAGGAACAGAAACCCTGCCCAATGTACCCTAGGGGTGAATCCCCTCTGGGTTCAGGGGGTTAGGTGGCCCACAGAAGTGCAATTTTCCCATCCCAGTCCCAGTTGTGGGGTGAATCTCACACAAATTGTTTTAAGATGGTTTGTCAAAAAAGGCCTCCCAAATGCCATTAATACCTGCCCATACTATCCTATAACATGCAAACTACCCTCTTACTTATGGCATCCTCTCAGCACTGGAAAACTTCTGATTGATAATATACTTTACCTCTGATTTGTCTGACCCTATTTAGTAGAGCCGCACTGGTGGAAAATTATGAGTTGATGGTTGTTTATAGACAAGGCCTTAGAGAACAGTGGTCCATTTCTTTAATGCAGGAAGAAAGGTCTTTTCAAAGACTGAGAAACATTTTTTGCCAATCAATAAACATATATTTCCCCATCGTCCCTCTGACATTTGATATTATTTAACAGCACAGTTTTTTGAATTAGCTACACAATACTTACTCCACAATTGCTTTCAGAGGCTGGTTCTCACAAATGAACAGAATCTCATCAGATTCACAATGGAACACGTTCTTTATCCTCTCTATGATATTCAAGGCCACAACTGTCTTCCCTGTTCCTGGCAGGCCGTAGATAAACAGCTTCTTGGATTTGTGAAGATTCTTTGTTAGTATCTCATACTGTTTAATGGTGAGAAGGTTGAAAAATTCACAGCCAAGCCTGTCACTTAAGAAGGATCTAAAACTCAACAAGATTATCACAAGTGAGTGAAGTAAGTCTGGCATGTCATTGGGCAAGAGGACATACGTAAGGGGATACTTGACTCGTACACACGAGTCATTACTTTGCTCTCTATTGGTTCCAAGCTGTAAGAGATGGGGAATCACACACACTTTCTGAGTGTATCCCCCATCATTTACCAGTTTCAGCTTTAACGTACGAGCAATACGTTTTGAATATCCAAACCCAGCCATGAAACAATCCTCCGTGACTGTGTACAGCGTTGGGTATTTGCCTTTGGCTATTAAGAGAGCATCACAGACAACATACTGATTCTCTGGCAATCCAACAGCAACAGCCCAGCTTCTTGCAAATATCAGTAGCCCCTGAGAATATTGCAGCTCTTCCATTTGCTCGTTCATTAAATCCTCCAGCCCTGGATACTCTGAGAACAGCTCTTTGCTGAGGTTGTCTGGTTTGTATGTTATCCCATTACCATTTGCTAGAAATTGAAAGAATTAGAAAAAAATTAACATTTTTATGATTATTCTCTTTTTTTAAAAATACTACCAGGCCATTTAAAAAGTTATTCCAACTGAATTTGCGGCTGAAAATATATTGCAATTCATTAGTTAGCACAATTGAAAGGAGTATTATGCAAAGTAAAAATGCTGGAAAATATTGAAATATTTCTGACACTGAAAGGAATTATTTCACATTTCCTGAACTGTGTATTTCCGAGATTTGAGGGCATTAGGTTATTGCTTTTTAAGTAGATGAAAGCAACCAGACCTGAATACAAACATATTTTCCTTATTAATTTATTGTTGGAGACCTGTGTCTCTCTTACCAATGCTAAAGGATCACAAAGGAAAATAAATGAGAATTTGGGTGACCTAAGCTATGTATTTTGCTTATTTTCCAAATGTTTAAAGGGAATCTTAATTAAGAATTACAGGCATTCCATATTTTAGTGTTTTGTTTTGAGATTTTTTTTAAACTGCAACATTTCCTTATGGCATTTGTCCAAAAAGTGTAGTGGTACAAGTACTCATCCTTTGGAGTTTGTCTGTATTACAAAGTATTATTGTATTTGTGAGAGTGAGGTAAAGGACTTTGACTTGGTGAGTTCTGTGTGGTATATCTGGGGAAGTAGAAAGAATGTGTTTTATATAACTGCGTTTCCTGTACATTTTGGTTTTGCACAGCCGCGCAGACGGAGATTTAAAATGTTCTACAACTGGCAAATATCTAGCCCTGATTATCTCTAGGAAATGCTCCCTCCTCAGCAGGTCCATCTTTAAGCAGAATTTCACGCAAATTATATTTTAAGGAAATCCAACAAACCCAACCAAAATGTAAATATTATGGGTAGGATTTTCAAAAGCACTCAGCCTCACTGAATTTAATGGGAATTTACCACTGACTTCTAGGAGAGCAATGTTAGGCCAATCCTGTGCGCTTTTGAAAATCCCTCCATAAAACTCCAGCAAATTCACATTTTAATATTGAAGAACATAAACACACACGTCAGGACACTCGTTTAACATCCAGTAATGCTATGGTGCCCACAGCTTTCTTAAGTGACAAACATTGAAATAAGAATTAAATATCACATAGGATCACTTGAAAATCACTTGTCCTTGCCTTGAGTGCAGGGGCCTGGACCTTTCGAGATCCCTTCAGTCCTACCCTTCTATGATCACACATTTGTATACATGTAGCAAGTGTGGGAGTGCAGTGTCCAGGGAACAAGGAGGATTCAGAGAGGTCAATATGAAGACCTACCAGTTGGTCTGTTTTAACCAGTTCATACAATGTTTTAGTGCATGCTGTCCCACGCCTGTAGTCCTCATAATTATCTAAAAACTATGTGAGGCAAAAGGGGAATAAGTAATTTGCTGCTACATTTTAACATTCCTTCTAAACTGAAATCTTCAATCATCATGTCAAAATATGTAAACCAGAATTAAACTACAAAAGCATACCTGGAAATAGAAATTCTTGCAGATCACGCAGACAAGCAAGGCCTTTGTTGGAAAACACGGTTTTGGTGAGTGGGGGCGCACATGACACACTCAGCTCCGCCCTGAAAGTGTCACGCAAATTTGAAATCTCTAGAAACATAAATTAAAGCTCATGTTAATACACTATTACTGTGCCTCCTCACCACCATAAAGAATTCTAGTCTATATTTACAGAATTGATTTAGTTTTTCCATTGTAAATGAACTGGTGCAGCATATGCACCCTGTCGAAACTTCAAATGAGATGAGGTTAATGAATTTAACTGGAGGTGGTTATCTGGGAACCCATCCACAGCTGCAGTGTGTCCCCCTTCAGGTGACTGAGAGGGTAGAACCTTATTGCCACAAGTATGCAGAGGGATTTCGGTTGCAAAGAATTGGGTCCCTCCATTCCTGTGGCAATCATCAAGGGAGGAAAGGGTTAAGGAAAAGGCATAAATCAGGACCATGATATTGGATCTTGGTCCTGTTGTTTTCATCTGTAATTATCTCCTGGATTATCCCGGGCTAAGTATCCCCCGTTTTTGGTTCATGCTAATGAATGAAAAGTTGGAGATCAAATACGGTTTCCACTATTTATGATTAGATTAAAAATGGATGGCCCTCAACCTTGGCTTGTATTGTCAAAGCTCATGTAGACGATTTTGCAGGATTTGGGTTGGTGCGGACTGGTTATTGTGTGCAGCAGAAACCAAAAATTGTGGGGCGAGTGCTGTTTGCATCTGACCAAAAGAGCAGAAGGCTACTCTGTTTAAGTGTAACTTATAATAGCAGGTACAGTAATACAATTTCAGACAGCAGTCCCTATAACCTTGTAAGAGTCTGGGGTAGCAAACAGTGACTTAAGACCACTTATCATGTCACCAATGGCACTGCCATGCTGGAAATACTGACAGTGCTAATATGGAAAAATAAACTATGAATTTTGATTTTTTTCCCCATGTTGACCTGGGTCAGTTGCCATCATCAAGCCTGTCCATTCGTTGGCTGTCATCCTCACAATCTTATTGTCCTTCACTGTCCATGAGTCCGGAGTCTCTGAAAACACAACACAACAAAACGGCTGGATTCTCACAGCACAGACATAACCATACACGTTTTGATCTTTATCATACAGGTCCAGCATTTTGCATTCTAAGTCCACTCCACGCAGAGAACTGCAGAAATGTGAAATGGGTAATTTCCTCTTAACATTTTCTATTACTTCTTTTAATTCATTGATATTTACTTTGTCCTTCGTACATCCAACAACTGTCCCATTATCATCCACTCCAATAAATAAAAACCCTCCTTGTGTGTTTGCAAAGGCGGAGATGTAATTTGGCAGGATCTCTTTAATGTATTTCAAAATGCTCTTTGTTGCAAAATTCTTAAATTCAATATGCGTTGACTCCGTGAAATTTAGTTTTTCCCCACACCAGAGAGAGTCTCTTTGATAAAATCTTTCAGCAGACGTATACATGTTTTGTTCCTGCTGAACGTCACTGAGTAGAGCTTTCTTAGCTCTTGGTCCTGTCTCCTCATCACGTTTTCTCCTGGCAGAAACTTCCTTCTCTTTGAGAAATTGTGTTGCTTCAGTAGGACTCATGCTGTCAGTTCGAGTCAGACATCTTTGGTACAAGCCAGTTCTTATGCTGCAAATACGGGGTGAAGATGAACCGTCACTGCTCCATGATTTCACAAAAATTAACATACAGTTTTTTCCCCGCATATATTCAAAATCAAAATATTTTGGAAGCATTTTAGATGGAGTGAGTTCTGTAAGGGCTTTTTCTATATCCTGCCCAATCCCATGTTCTTCATAATTGTAGTCCTCGTTATGAACCTCTGCCTTTATCACTCCTCCTCCTGAATTCAGCAATGCACATGCTGCTCGGGAAATGTTACCAACTTGTTTCCTTCTCAAATTGCCATCAGTCATCTTGTTCCTGGATTTCTCGCCAAAAGTCACTTTTCCCACTTTTACAACCACATCAGGATAGTCTGTGAACCAATCAACATTGAGAGGGCTCTCCTCCATGGCCACTGCGTTCCTGAAACAATGAATGCGATAGGTCTCCCTTAAAACATTACATAGAACAAAGTGGGTGGCTCTGAAGGCAATGTCCCCTCTTCCCAGTTTGCGGGTGTACTGCTGCGTTCCTTGGGAACCATTCCCGGGGAGTAAGGATTTGACCTTTCACTTTCAGAGCTTTTCAGAGAAACTGAAACACACAGAAAGGAATCAGTCTGTTTGTTTAACTCCTCCCTATATGAGCATGGGCTAAATTTCTCCAGTGGCGATTTATTTCCATGTAACGATCTGCTTTCAGTTTCCATTGTAAGGACAATGAAACTGTGCTAGTCTCTAAAATCTGCTAACCCACGTGTGCAAGCAACTGTCTCCGGCAAAACAGCTCTGACTTTTTCTCACCCCTTTTTCAAAACCTACTTGAAACATTTAAGGGCCCGTCACATCACGATATGAACCCCGAGCCCAATACTGCACTGCCCATCTGTTTCCTTGTGACCAGGTCAGTTTCTAAGGTTAGCAACTTGTTCTCAAAGACAAAGAGCCAAACGTTTTACATAATGTCAGCTTTTTTTTAAATTTTAAATTTTTAAATTAATGGAGATAACTGGAAGGGACCTTGAAAGGTCATCGAGTCCAGCCCCCTGCCTTCACTAGCAGGACCAAGTACTGATTTTTGCCCCAGATCCCTAAGTGGCCCCCTCAAGGATTGAACTCACAACCCTGGGTTTAGCAGGCCAATGCTCAAACCACTGAGCTATCCCTCCCCCTTCTTTTTGTTCTTCTTTTTGCGGATACAGACTAACATGGCTGCTACTCTGAAACCTCCCCCTCCCCGTGTCCCCGCTGCTCTGCCCCTGGGTCCTAGAGCTTTGGTTGGTGGGGGAGAGGGAAATGCCTGTGGAAAGGGGCTGATTTCCAAACAGAGTTACTTGAGCCCAGCTCTGATCAGCAGTCACTAAAATAAGGGGTCCGAGTCTCGTTCACACTAACACCACTTCACGCCGCTATGGCAGTGTGAAACAGCATCAAAGTGGCTGTAAGTGATAGTGACACGAAGGCCGCTCACTTTACACTCCTAGATGAAATCTTGGCCCCATTGACCTCAATGGCAAAACTCCAGGGGGGTGTACATTGGTCTTACTGAAAATGAGAATCGCCCCCCCCCCCCCCCCCCAAAGACCAAGACACAATCACTGCTCTCGCTAACACAAAATTCTTGACTAATTGCAATGACTTTTTAACGGCTCTTACTCCAGTATTCCTGAGCCGGGGATTTGCCCAGGAGTTTCTACCTTAGATTTCGGATCTACGAGACAGCAGTTTGAAATCACTAATGGGATTAATAGGAATTGAAATATACACCGCAGGCACATACCCGTGTCCGGGGGGGGGGGCTGTCCGCGCTCCTCCCCACACAGCCCGGGAGAAAGGAGTCTGACCTTGGGTCTGTTCTTCTCCTCTGAGTTTGCTCTGCCGAAGCAGATAAGGAGCCTTTTGCACTGATCTAAACTTCCCGCCTCCCAGGCTCTGAAAGAAACGTCCTGTCCTCAGTTTATTTCACTACCGCCCTCCCCCTCCCCAAAAAAGAAGAACAGGAGTACTTGTGGCACCTTAGAGACTAACAAATTTATTAGAGCATAAGCTTTCGTGGACTACAGTCCACTTCTTCGGATGATATGCATCCGAAGAAGTGGACTGTAGTCCACGAAAGCTTATGCTCTAATAAATTTGTTAGTCTCTAAGGTGCCACAAGTACTCCTGTTCTTCTTTTTGCGGATACAGACTAACACGGCTGTTACTCTGAAACCTCCCCCTCCCCGTGTCCCTGCTGCTCTGCCCCTGGGTCCTAGAGCTACTGACTTGATCAGACAGCAGGAGTTTGCAATCGAGACAAAACAGGCAAAGTTTTCCCACAGCGCTGAGGGAGATGTGGGGTTAACCTTGATGAGGTACACGGTACAGTATCAACAAGGAGTCTGGTGGCACTTAAAGACTAACCGATTTATTTGGGCATAAGCTTTCGTGGGTAAAAACCTCACTTCTTTGGATGCATCTCGTGGTTTTTACCCACGAAAGCTTATGCCCAAATAAATCTGTTAGTCTTTAAGGTGCCCCCAGATTCCTTGTTGTTTTTGTGGATACAGACTAACAGATTTATTTGGGCATAAGCTTTCATGGGTAAAAAAACTTCACTTCTTCAGATGCATGGAGTGAAAATTACAGATGCAGGCATTATATACTGACACATGGAGAGCAGGGAGTTACCTCACAAGTAGAGAACCAGTGCTGACAGGGCCAATTCGATCAGGGTGGATGTGATCCACTCCCAATAATAGATGAGGAGGTGTCAATTCCAGGAGAGGCAAAGCTGCTTTTGTAATGAGCCAGCCACTCCCAGGTTAGCAACTTGTTCTCAAAGACAAAGAGCCAAACGTTTTACATAGCGTCAGCTTTGGTTGGTGGGGGAGGGAGAAATGCCTGGGGAAAAGGAAAGGGGCTGACTTGATGATCACCTGTTCTGTTCCTTCCCTCTGGGGCACCCGGCATTGGCCACTGTCGGAACAGGACACTGGGTGAGATGGACCCTTGGTCTGACCCAGCCGGGCCGCTCTTATGACTTCCACATCGAGCTGCCTGAGCCCAGCTGCGATCAGCTGTCACTACAACTAACGGGGGCGGGTCTCGTTCGCACTCACACTGCACGCGGCTCTGGCCGTGCGAAAGGGCCTGGCAGTGACAGTGACACGAGGGCCGCTCGCTTCACACCCCTAGATGAGCTCCGGGCCCCATTGACGTCAATGGCCAAACGCCGGGGGGGGGGGGGGGAAGTGGTTTTAGTGTTAAGGAGACTCGCCCCCCCCCCCCGACCAAGGGCCAAGCGCTGCTCTCCCCCCCAGACCAGGCGCAGCGCAGTGACTGGGTCCCGGGCGTTACCCGGGGGTCGGCCCAGGAGCCGGACTGGGATTTCAGGCGGAAATCACTCACCGGCTCGCTACGGGAGATAACGGTTCTACCCCGCGGCGGGCACGTGCCCGTGTCCCGTGTCCCGTGTCCCGGGGGGGGGCTGCCCGCGCTGCGCTCCGCCCCACACAGCCCGGGAGAAACGAGCCGGAGCGGGCGCCTGCTCTGCTCTGCGGGGCGCGGGGCCGCTCCGAACCGCTCTGAACTTCCCGCCTTCCGCGCGCTGACAGACACTTCCGGCTGCTTAGACCCCGCCCCTTCCGGCTTCGGCCCCCCCCCCGCTCCTCCCTGAGCCAGCCCCGCCCCCTCAGCACAGCTCGGAGGTTCCAGAGCCCCGCCCACTGCCCGAGTCAGCTGACCCGTGACCCAGACGGGGCGCTGTGATTGGCTGCCAAGGAGGGTCACTGGGGTCATAGACCAGCATGGCGGAGCGTAGCGTGGAGCCTGGTGAGCCGGGCGGAAGCGGGAGCAGGCTGGGCGAGCCGAGCCGAGGCCTATCTGGGCTGAGCCGGGCGGGAGCAGGCTGGGGGGCCGAGGCGAGGCCTAGCCGGGCTGAGCTGAGCCGGGCCGGGCGGGTTGATCCCCGGGAAGCGGCCCCAGCCGCACGAATGAAGAGCTAAGGGAAGTGGCTGGTGCTGGTTTAATGGGCTCCGAGGTCCGGCTCCTGCTCCGCGGGGGTGTCTCTGCTGGGGGGGTCTCTCCAGCTCCCTGCTGCTCACGCAGCCTGTGGCCACTGCTGCACTACAGCTGCCCAGCTACCGGCTGCAGGTACCCAGGGCCTGGCATGTATGAGATCTTGGCGTTAGGCTGGGGCGGGTAGAAGATCTGGGAAGGGTCTTCTCAAGTAAAGAGAACACGGTCTAAAACAGTGATCCTCCGCCTGAGGTTTGGGAGCCGCAAGTGTCTCTATAATGTGTCTCCTGCGGCTCTTTGCAGCACATGCTATTAAAACATTGTGTAACCTAATTATTAACCGATCAGGATGCGTTTACTATGTTATTAACCAGTTGATAAAATAACAACACTTGGTCAGTCATTTTGCTGTGAAAATATATAAAATTGTAAATGGAAATAATGAATTCGTACTACTGTGGCTCTTCTGGGTAATGTTGATTGTCAATTTGGCTCCTGAATCACTGAGGTCTTAATATCACTGGTCTAAAAATAGCATTTCAATTTCAGAATTAGAATCAGTTAGTGGTGCTTTTTGCCACAGAAAGTAGGTTATGTAGTGGAAGAGTGAGATGTGCCTAAAGCAATGATGAGTGAAGTATAGTCTGACCTGGTATTGCCAAGATTTTGTCTTGGTTCTGACCAGGGTGTGATAATGTAATCTTCTCTCTGAGCGGATTCTGGTTACATTACTCTAGAATTAACTATTCTTTCTTTGGACACTAAATATTTTTATACATCCTTTTAAACCGATTGAATTATGTATCTAAGCAGCCATCCTGGCAGGAGCTATTCATGAGGGAAAATGAGAGGAATCCACTGTTTGCTTCTTATATAAAGCTTTACTCAAAAAATGAGTTAGTGCAATCAGTTGTGTTGGGACCACTGCATCTTGACTTATTTCTGAGGATATAGTGAAAGCAGGTTACTTTCCTAAGTTCTATCTTTTTCTTATAATGAGGGTGACCTATTGAATCTTGGATGTTCTTCCATTTTATTTACCTTTTCATAAAATATGCAAACTTGGTTAAATTGTAATTGAGTAAATTATGCAATCACTATTAATGAGGCCTTTTTAAACTATGTTCTAATTCAGCTTTCATTTTTTTTTTTCCAGGTCTGGCTAACAGTTTCATGTTCAGATGTCTGTTCACATGGAGCACAATGGAATAATTGGAGCATCAAATCCAACACAGTATCTTTGTAAGACTTGGGTGGGGATTTTAGAGCAATACTGAATGCTTAAAGGATGTAACCAGTTAAGTAAAGCCTGCTTCATTAGAAAGAGGTGCCGGGGTAGAAAAAGATTTATTATTTTGCTACTTAAAACAATCATTGAAGTGCAAATAGACTCAAGTTCCAGTGTCATATACAGTAATTCACTTAACGTTGTAGTTATGTTCCTGAAAAATGCTACTTTAAGTGAAATGATGTTAAGCGAATCCAATTTCCCCATAAGAATTAATGTAAAGTGTGGGGGGTTAGGTTCCAGGGAAACTTTTTTCACCAGACAAGACATCCTATTCATATACTGTGTGTGTAAAATAAATAAAAAATAAACTTTAAACAAAATTTAATACTGTACATAACAATGATGACAGCATGGCAGAAAGAGACAGACACACACATGTGTAAGAGAGAGATGCGCATTGCCCCTTTAGGTACGCTGACCCCACTCTAAGTACACTGCTGGCAGCAGCTGCTGTCTCAACTTGCTGATCTACTTAAAAAGGCAAGCTCCTTCCATCCTGAGCCCTGTCATAGCCCCCTGCTCTGTGGGGAACTTACGGGAGCTGATGGGGGGTCCACCCTGGTTCCAAGCCCCCACCAGCTAGCTCCAACAGGCTGCTCTTTCTGAAAGCAGTGGCCAGAGCAGGTGGCTGCTTAATAACATAAGGGAGCATTGCGCAACTTTAAATGAGCATGTTCTCTAATTGATCAGCAACAAAACAATGTTCACCGGGATGACTTTAGTGAAGAGTTACTGTACTAACTTTAAAATTATATAAATTTTAGGTCAAGACACTAATGAATCACTGATTTAAAATTAACGTAAAAGGTTCAAAGTCCATAGGACTAAGCATAATTCAACAGAAATGTCAGTGATCAGTCATGGGCTGCAATAAGGAGACAAATTGTTTTTTTCACTTGTGCTAGCTGAGAGTGAGGAGCACTATTGGACACCAAAAGACCCTGGCAAAAAATTAACCCTAAAACCACCTTTTCAATAAACACTCTAGCCCCAGTCTGGTAGCCTTTATTTACATGAGCAGTCCCACTGGAGTTGGTGGGACTATGTTTGTAGATCGGTGTAATCAAGCCTTCTGGGGCTGGCCATGTTGTAAGGTTGTATTGTTCTCCTGGAGCATCTTGCTTATCAATTTTTCAGAAAAAATGTAATAACTGTTGGGAAATATTTGCTGAATCAAGATGTAATGGATGATATGAATTAATTCCAAATCTGAGCTATATTAAAGCCTTGTAAAATCTACTTAATCTTTCACTGAAGTGACACACCTCTCTTCCCCCCCCCCCCCCCCCCCCCTGCAATAAGGTGTGTTTGCATGAGCTCCCTGAAGCTGGTGAAGTGTCTATATTTATAGATCCCATAACTATTTGTTTAGATTCATAGATTATAGGACTGGAAGGGACCTCAAGAAGTCATAGAGTCCAGTCCCCTGCCCGCATGGCAGGACCAAATACTGTCTAGACCATCCCTGATAGACATTTATCTAACCTACTCTTAAATATCTCCAGAGACGGAGATTCCACAACCTCCCTAGGCAATTTGTTCCAGTGTTTAACCACCCTGACAGTTAGGAACTTTTTCCTAATGTCCAACCTAGACCTCCCTTGCTGCAGTTTAAACCTATTGTTTCTGGTTCTATCCTTAGAGGCTAAGGTGAACAAGTTCTCTCCCTCCTCCTTATGACACCCTTTTGTATACCTGAAAACTGCTATCATGTCCCCTCTCAGTCTTCTCTTTTCCAAACTAAACAAACCCAGTTCTTTCAGCCTTCCTTCATAGGTCATGTTCTCAAGACCTTTAATCATTCTTGTTGCTCTTCTTTGGACCCTTTCCAATTTCTCCACATCTTTTTTAAAATGCGGTGCCCAGAACTGGACACAATACTCCAGCTGAGGCCTAACCAGAGCAGAGTAGAGCGGAAGAATGACTTCTCGTGTCTTGCTCACAACACACCTGTTAATGCATCCCAGAATCATGTTTGCTTTTTTTGCAACAGCATCACACTGTTGACTCATATTTAGCCTGTGGTCCACTGTAACCCCTAGATCCCTTTCTGCCGTACTCCTTCCTAGACAGTCTTTTCCCATTCTGTATGTGTGAAATTGATTTTTCCTTCCTAAGTGGAGCACTTTGCATTTGTCTTTGTTAAACTTCATCCTGTTTACCTCAGCCCATTTCTCCAATTTGTCCAGATCATTTTGAATTATGACCCTGTCCTCCAAAGCAGTTGCAATCCCTCCCAGTTTGGTATCATCCGCAAACTTAATAAGCGTACTTTCTATGCCAATATTTAAGTCATTGATGAAGATATTGAACAGAGCCAGTCCCAAAACAGACCCCTGCGGAACCCCACTCGTTACGCCTTTCCAGCAGGATTGGGAACCATTAATAACAACTCTCTGAGTACGGTTATCCAGCCAGTTATGCACCCACCTTATAGTAGCCCCATCTAATTTGTATTTGCCTAGTTTATCGATAAGAATATCATGCGAGACCGTATCAAATGCCTTACTAAAGTCTAGGTATACCACATCCACCGCTTCACCCTTATCCACAAGGCTCGTTATCCTATCAAAGAAAGCTATCAGATTGGTTTGACATGATTTGTTCTTCACAAATCCATGCTGGCTGTTCCCTATCACCTTACCACCTTCCAAGTGTTTGCAGATGATTTCCTTAATTACTTGCTCCATTATCTTCCCTGGCACAGAAGTTAAACTAACTGGTCTGTAGTTACCTGGGTTGTTTTTATTTCCCAATATTTGTGGAGGCAGCAAAATGAGCCTGCCTTCCTATTAATATGCCTCCAAAGATAGAGGTAGCCGTTAGCACTGGTCTGGTATCTAAAGTGATGGCTTTCACTTTAACAGTGTACAGGAGTTAAGGACCCTTCTTGTGCCTCAAAGGATTTAAAAAAAAAAAAAAAAAAATTTAAGAGCTTGGCTCTTGCTGTGAAAAGATTGTACAAGTTCTTTGCAGTAAGTTGTTAGAAGGCTAAACTGCTGTTTCTATAATGTATTGTAATACCATACCAGCTAGGATACTCTACTGCTGCCCTCTGTAGTTTCACTAGAAAACAAGGTTCACACTTCATGAAAAGCCACTCCTTCAAACTGGCTAAAATTAAGTATGCTTAACTAGATCAACCAAAGTGCGGTAGAAGCAAGAATCGCCTTAAAATCATCACTAGCCAACTTCTATATTCTGCCTGCTTAGAGATCAAAGGAAACGTTTCAGTATGACCAAATGGTCTTAAGGTGCTCAATGAAGCTACACTACACCAGTCCTAATTAAAACTGGCAAACTGCAGCCTAAGTCTTGGCTCCTCTTCAGTAGGCGGGCACTGCTCTCTAATTACAATTTCCACCATGTGTGATTTTACTTTGATCCATTGGGTCCCCACCAGCTGTCCATATATTATGATGAAAGCAGCTACAGTCTGATTCACTTCATGCAAATATAAACTTTCAGATGAGCAGTTTACCAGTGGTTTAAACCATTAGATAACAGAAGTGGAATGAGTCTAGTTAAGTCCTAATTCCCAGTATCATGATAGATAGGAAGAGAGAAGCAGCTTTGCTAGTCCGTAATCGCTAACAAAGCAAATCTATTCTGGTATGGTTCCAGTTTTTATCTGGCTTCAGTCACATATGCTCAATAAACCCAATTCAGACAGAGGGCATCATTTCCCTGGTTTGTGCTTGTGCTGCCTGGCTTGCTAACTTCACCCCTGAGTTGTCCAAGGGAAGATGTGGGGAGGGGAAGAAGCTTAAATTTATGGCAAACTGATATGAATTGGGGGCACAGCCCTGTTCTGTAAATGCTCTTGTGAATTCCAAGATGGAGTAGTCTGGAAGCAGAGCTCAGGAGAACATAGGAAGTGCCAGGCTGGAGCTGATCAGTGGTTTATTTAGGCCTGTATCTGCCTTTGACAGCGGTCAGTACCAAAGCCTTCCGGTTGAGAGTCTGTCAACCTAGCCCTGGCATCTCAGAATTGGATAGAACATTTAAGGCAACAAAAACCATAGTGCTGCTGCTGAACTTAGTGTCCAAATGTGCCTTAAAGCCTGATTACTCTGCTAGTAAACGGTCACTGTACCTTTTAGTGCCCTAGTAATGTGTTATACACAGTCCGGCTGGCACAAAAGTTGTGTTCCACGTACAAGAACCTAGAGTATACAGTGCCTGAACCAATTATGTATCTACTTTGTAAGCGTCAGCGCCGTGCACTCCCTTCAGCTTTCAGGGGAGTACAGCTTAACAAGGTGCTGCAGCTCTGTTGCATAGCCGGTGATAGGGCACCTTTGGTGACTCTTTACATAAGTGTAGACACAGCGATAACAAAACACAAAGCCGGATGTGGAGAGGACTGTGTCGTTGGCTCGGATTTTGCGGCACAACGGGCACACCGTCTTCAGTTTTGGTAAGAGAGGTGAGCCCGTGCCGTAGTCCAGGTGTACGGGTGGCGGAGGAGTAGGCAACGCAGTCAATGATTTGATGGTCTCCTGGTTCTCCGATGAGTACCACCAGTCCAGGAACTGCAGGAAGAACACGCCCACGGAGAGGCTGGTGGACAGGGATAAGGCAACACCTCCCAATGCTTTTTTCAGTGCTGATTGCACTTGCTCTTTAATGCTGCAACAGGGAGATAAGGTACAGACAGGTAATTAGCACCCGGCCTAGGCACCTGTGCAAACTAATAGGGTGGGTAGACAATAGGGCAGAGGCAGTACCTGACTCTGCATACTAGACAGACTTCAGGGCTAGTCAGCTACTGCTTTTTAAAAAGATACCTTGTTACAAATGTGATGTTTACAACATTTAGAATCAACTGAGGAAATGAACAACATAGGTATTTTAGGGAGGTGTACTTTGGTGCATGGGGCACGGAACTTTTTAAAACTTGGAAAGTAGGTCCAGGCCCATTGAAGTTCTTAGGTGGAAGGACTGGGGTTGAAAAGGATTGGGGTACAAAGGAATTCACCCATGGTTTATTATTTCAAAGCAGGCTCACATTGGGAGTGTCCAAAACACATTGCCTTCTGTTCAGGATTTCTGTAGGAACAGAATTGCTAGTCCCAGTCCACTGGTGGACAATTGGTCCCACCCACTTCTTTGGTGGCAATCTCAGAAGACTACCCAAGGATTGAACAGGTCACCGAGATTGTTCACTGCAAGTTAAGGCAGTTTTGCAGTCAGGGACCTCTGAAGTTAACTCGGCCAGGTAGGCTACTAGACTCTGCTCCCCCTTTCACAGGTGGTCACATTGAGCTTTTAAATATAAAGGAAACATATTTGACAATAATAGGAGCCCTGTTTGACCCCCATATGGTACCTCTTAACACAGACAGTTTTATGCTAACGCACTATCTGGGAATAGAAAGACAGCCCCGAATATTCCCACATAACTGCAATAATTCTAAGCTGTATTTGTCTGGCTCCTTTCTAACTTACCTGTGAGCCGGCTGCTGACTTGCAGTAGCTACTGCTAGTTTCTGCTCCAATGCCTGGATGTCCTCTGCTGTCAGCCTAACCAGGCGCACACCAGCCAGGCCCAGCAGTGGGGAATGATGCTGAGCCTTACCAAGGATATAGCACAGCTGCTGGCTGAGAAACCAGCCCTCCCAGGCCATGTTTACAAAGGGATAGGCTGCTAAAAAGGCCCTGTAAAAGCGCTTCCAGGAGGATGATGGAGGATGGATGGAATATTCGTCCTCTTCCCTCAGACTAGAGACTAGTTTCTCCAACTTTGTTTTCAGATAAGGAACGAGAACCAACAAGAGGAGAGACTTCCAGCGTTGCTTCTTTGGCAGCCCAGCACTGGCTAGCTGATGCAGCCCCTTGCTGTCTCCCACGGCTATCCTCTTTAGGCCATAGAAGTTTTCTGAAAAAGAGGCGCTACACCTGGACAGAAAATGCTGCTGGAGCAACAGATCCAGGAGGGTGTAGATCTCATCAAACCAACGCCAGAGGAAGCCATAGCGGCCGGGATTGGATTCAGCAAGCACCTAACATAAGATACATGGAACAGGGAAGGAAGTGGTGTCAAAGAGCCATTCACTCAAAGCAATTACGGCCTCTGTATCCAGTATAAGAAATGGTTCAGAAACACAGACCTGAGCAGTGATCAGAATAAGACACTGGCTAATAGAACTTTGGCCCTGTGGAAAATTAAATCCTTCAGTTTGCTACCAGCATATGACTGGCAATACTGTATCTATGTGTGACTTAAGCAAGATGTGAATTCCAGGGGTGAAAGATGAGTAAAGAGCATTTCACAGGGGACATGGTAGTGATCCCCCCTCATTCCCCAATAACGGAAGTATATCCCCTAAAACATTAACTGTCTGCGTATGTATCCTCACTGGAGACTCAAATGCACTGTATCTATTTGTGTTTTCCCTCCATGAACATTTGTTCGATATAAATGCCTTAGTACTCCATGTCTGGAACTAAAGTAGCATTGTCAGCAACAGTCCAGGCAGAAGGACTTAGATCTGGGCACTCGTCCCTTTGTGTGCTAGAGGAAAAGGTGGTCTAAGCACGGAGCCAAGACCTCATGAGTGCCAGTCAGTCCTAGTTCTGCTTTTGACTTAATCTGTTTTTTTGGACAAGCCACTTTACTTCACTGCTTGAGTGTCCTCAGCTGGAGAGAACATTTCCCTCCCTCACAGGCTTGCTGAGAGGACTAGCTAATGTTTGCACAGTGATCTGAAGATGGGGAGTGCTAATCAGTGCACTAATTATAGGCAATTTATCCCATTCTTCAACAGCACAAAGGAAATGTCATGTACCTACCACAGGGCAACTTGCTTTCCACACAGAGGAGCCCTTTAACTTTATTTTTGGAAGTCCAGCATTCTCAGCTCCTGTGCCATTATAGCAACAGCAGTGGAGAGAGGTTACAATCTGCATGCTATACTGAGCTAATGCATTTGCTCAGGCACAGGCCTTCTGTATCCTAAGATAGCACTTTGCCCTTTTATAGCATCTTCCATTCAACAATCACCAAAGTGGTTTCCCAGCGCTAATGGATTAGCTCTCCCAACCTCTGTGTGAGGTAAGTATGTATTATCCTTCATTTTACAGATAGAAAAACTAAGGCACAGAGAAATTAAGTGACTTGCCTAGGGTCTATGGAGAGTCAGTGTCAGAGCCAGGAATATGATACAGGAGTCCTGATTCTGCTTTAATCATTAGCCTATCCATGAGAAGAAGTACAGGCTAACTGACACCAAGCACAGGCTTGGCACAAATTCAACTTGAACATTGTCACTTATTTTTAGGTTTCAGAATAGAAGCCGTGTTAGTCTGTATCCGCAAAAAGAACAGGAGTACTTGTGGCACCTTAGAGACTAACAAATTGCTCTAATAAATGTGTTAGTCTCTAAGGTGCCACAAGTACTCCTGTTCTTTTTACTTATTTTTAGAATCATGACACACAAAAACTTGTCTTCCAAGGTTCAATCCATAACACATGTTTATGAGGGAGTAGTAAACCACCAGGTGTTTTGGACAAGCCACTTTACTTCACTGCTTGAGTGTCCCCAGCTGGGGAGAACATTTCCCTCCCTCACAGGCTGCCACTAGGTGTTTCCAGTGAAAATACTGGCATATGCCCTTCCTTGAAATAGCACAGCTGCACTGAAGTTTTGTAAATGCAATCAAGTAACACAGTCACTGAGACTTCAATGCTATACGCAGAAGATGCTAGGTGGCGACTTTAGAAGGTACTATTCCCCCTATGAAATACACACAGCTTTTAACTTGGCCTAATGTAACACCAAACTCACTTGATGTCATATTTTTATATGTGCTCTGTGGATACCAGCTCCTCCCTAAAGTCTGGGGGAGGGGGGGCATCTTTACCTTGACCACATGCTGAAGTGCAGGTCTCACTGCTGACATCAAGCTGTCCTGGGCCACCACTTCAAAGATGGAAGGCCTGTCATCGCTGGCTGAAGCAGCGGTGAGATGAGCCCCATGCTCCGCCATGGCTTCCTCCGTGCAGAAGGAGCCTGACCTCCCCCACGGTAACTGGGACAAAGGAAAGAGGAGTTAGTGTGTGTGTGTGTGGGGGGGTGTTTTAGTGCTGAAAGTCCTTCCCCGCCCAAGGGAAAGGGCTGCAGGCGGAGCAGCTGCTGTGACGCTGGCAGCGGTGCCCCACGCGAGGGACCTGCAGGGGCTCCGAAGGGAGCCAGCCCGGGGGCGGGCGAGCTGGGCTGTCTCGGGCGCTGACCAGGCGGGTGAACGAACATCCAGAACGTGGGTGAAGCAGCTTCGCCAAGCGGCCCCGGGAGCCCCCAGGGCGGAGGGGGGGTCCGGGGGGGGGGGCTGAGCGACCCCGGGCTGGCCCCTGCTGGGGGCGGGGGCTGCGGGTCACGCCAAGGACCAGCTGAGATCGGGGGGGAGGGGCTGGGTCTCACCGGCCCGGCCCCACACTTACCCCAGCGCCTCTCCCGGGGGAGGGCGGGTGTTCCGGGCCCCACTTCAGAGCAGCCCCCGGAAGCGGGAGCGAAAGGCGACGCTCTGCCCCCCAGCCGTGTCTCTATGGCCGCGGCGGCGCGGACGCTCTAGGCGGCGGGAGGGGGAAACCTCTATCGCCCTCAGTCTTCCGAGCCGCCCCGCTTCCGGTTCCCGTCCCCAGCCGCCGCCTCCGCAGCGGTGTGTGTGTGTCCCCGCCCCGCCCTGTGCCCGACGCCCCGCCGTCCCGGTGAGTGTGTGCGGCCCCGCCCGCCCCATGGAGCGGGCCCGGCCGGGGGGGGAGCGGGCCCAGGCCGGGGGGCTCGGGGCGGGGCGGGGCCAGGGGGGCTCTGAGGCGGCCCCGGGGGGGGGGGGGCCTCCGGAGGGGAAGAGGCGCCCTGGGGCGCGGCTGGGGCCGGGGCGGGGCCCTGGGGCGCGGCTGGGGCCGGGGCAGGGCTCTGGGGCGCCGGAACGGGAGCTGCCCCCGGCGGGTCCCGCTGCCCTTTGTTCCCAGCGCCGGGCGGAGCGATGGGCGGCTGCGGCCTCTCGCCCCCTTCGCCGGGCCCCTGGGCTGCCCCCAGAGCGGCCGTAGGACGCACCGGGCCCCGCGCTTCGGGGGGACGCGGGGTCCAGGGCGGCCTGGGGGGCTAGTGGGGGCGGGGGGGCTGGCGCCGGCTCCCGGGGGCGGGGAGCGGGAATGGGGCTGGGTCACTCGCTGCTGCCCGCGGCAGCCCCCCCGCTAACACCCCCCCCCTCGAAACGCCCCCCCACCCCCCAAAGCGCGTTAAGCCCAAACATTGGTGGAGCCGGACCCACGTTCCTAAATATTGGTGGAGCGGGGGCACCGCAGGCCCATATAACTCGCCGCCTATGCCCAGCCCCACTCGGACCATCCCTCGCCACCCAGGAGCTGTTACTGGGTGGATGAAGCGCACACAGCTGGGGGGGCTGGCTCAGCGCTTAGTCTGGCTAAACCGGGGCTGTTTCCTAGGGAGATTGGGCACCCACCCATGGATCCAGAGCGGGTCCACTTCTGTGTACCAACTGGGACTGTTCCCATTCCAGAGTTCCCAGGTTAATCATCCACTCAGATTGTCTCAGTCTGAGACTTTTCCCTCTCAGATTTTAGTGTCTTCATCCCTGAGATTACCCAGGGCCGGGCAAAAAACTAGGTAGGGCCTGTAGGTTCCTGTTAACAGAGTTTTGGGTGGTCAGGATTCGTATTTTTCAGTTACAAGACCCTTCTTTCTTTGAGGCTATTGTGTGAGACTGTTTGTCTCTGGATGTTGTGATTCCTTTATTCCTGCTCTAGTCACTGAGTTAGACACACCTGGTTCAATCTAAATTTGAATTTCGAACACTTAAAGAACAACATGTTGGTGAGTCAGCAGGGCTGCTAGACGAGACTAAAGCCCACTGGGTATTTTCTTGTCATGTTCTTGTTCTTATCTGGGAGTGAACGTAGGTAGGCCTTTTGTTGCAAACCTCAAAACCATTCCCAATTTACATGTTCTGAGTTTAGCTAGTTAGACACTGGGCTCCAGGACAGCAAAGATGAGCCTGTCCTTACTTTACAGCTTCGGTCATCTTTAAACATCCCTCAGTTCTTGCTAATAAAAATGGCTGTTTTCCATCTTTAAACGTGTTTCAGCTTTCCTCCTGTTTTGAATTGTGCAGAAGAAGCTGGCATTTCCTTGACAGTTATTTGAAACCATTGTCATTCGTGAATCACTGCTCTCATGTCTCTTTGTTTCTTGGGTTTCACTTGAGACTAGCTGTGCACTGTAATGTGTTTGCTTAGTAAACCAGATTATACTGAGTACCACTGGGAAATTGCCCTTGACAGCATGTGAGAAGTGAGCTCAAACATAGAATGAAGCAAAATACTCCTGCACCCTGGGGAAAGGCAGCCTTGTATTGTATTTGGAATATTGTAGCTGTGGTACTTATTAAAATAATAGTCTTAAATGTTATTTGTATCTGCCAAATCAGGAGGTCATTAAGACATGTACTGTGACTAGATTTAAATAAGAGCTGAGTAATTTTATGACTGCTAATGACATTTGTAACTGAGCAAGCTAAAATAATAAGGGTAATGAAATCTCAGGCTTCAGGGCATAAAGGTCACCTGTGAAATTTAGCAAGGAATTTTCCTCCTCTGTGTAGCACTGCACAATTAGTTAAATGCGTATTATTGGGTTTCTGGCCTTTCCTTAAATAACCAGGTATTGGCCATTATTAGAATATCAGACTAAATCTGTGCAGGGTCTCGCCAGGGTGATAGATCCTGTGTGTAAGAAAACTAAAGCATAACGAGAACGACATTAATTCTCATAAAACTGGTAATATGCCCATTACTTTAGTAAACGAAAGACATTTAAGTCCTCTTTCAAACTAGGCTAAAATCCTAAGCAGTGTGTCAGCAATAACATTGCAGCTGCAAGTAGGCTGCGTTGTTAATTATGAAATGAGACTTGTAGCAACTTCCTCTCTTGGAAAGCTATGGGGATTGCTGCCAAGACTGGTGAGCTTCGGGAGTTTAAATTCAAAGTGATGCTATATCCCCTCCCCCCCCCCTTTTTTTTTTTTTGAGTATCCTTCCCTGTCTCTGTTTTCAAAATTACCTTACACAAGAGGTAATTGGAAAGCTGGGGTAGCTTTCCCAAACACAAAGCTACCCCAGTGGTAAAGCAGTATCAGAACCAGAGTGAACAATCCTGATCAAGGTCACCCTGCTGCAGCTGCTGGGCTGAGGGTAGGTACACCTGCAAGAGCACCACAGGCAAGATCTGATAAGGATGAGGGCATACAGAGACTAACATTTGCTGTTTCCTACTCCTTGGAAGCTGGACAGGATTACAGCTGTGCCTAGAGTCTCCCCTATGGAGAAAACTGAAAGTGACCGGGATTATCTCATTACCTCTGCTGCTACTACTCATAGTAACTTTACTGCAGAAGCAAGAGAAACAGCAGCATTAGCATCATCTGGAGGCAAAGGAGAAAAGATAAACATAATATGAGGGAAGGAGGTATGATAGGACCAGAAGCTCCAAAAGGATGTGTTTAGAGTGGTGGGGGATGAGCAGCACAGACGGGAAGTGGTGCTGGTCTGCTATTCTTTTGGGACAGAAAGAGTTCAAACCCAAATTGGTTCCCTTGGGCCAGCAGGGCCTGGGAGCTCTGTGGAGGCAGCAGAATCAGCCTGTGGGGAAAAGCTGTCTTGCTTGTTTTGTAGCCGACACTTCAGGCTGACAGGAGGAGGCTCAGGCTCAGTCTGTTACAAGGGGATCCATATCAGCTTTTCAGCCGAGGAAGAGTCATTAGGAAGAACAGAGGTGTCCCTATCCCAGGAAAGAAGGAAGGGTAAGAGTGAAATAGGGGCCGGAGAGAGAAAGGGAGGGATAGCTTAGGGGGGAGGGATAGCTCAGTGGTTTGAGCATTGGCCTGCTAAACCCAGCGTTGTGAGTTCAATCCTTGAGGGGGCCACTTAGGGATCTGGGGCAAAATCAGTACTTGGTCCTGCTAGTGAAGGCAGGGGGCTGGACTCAATGACCTTTCAAGGTCCCTTCCAGTTCTAGGAGATAGGATATCTATCTATCTATATAGAAGCAGCAATGAGTGGAGACGGGGAGAGCAAGAGAAATGGAGAAGACAGAAATGCACATAAGACAAGAAAGGAGATCAGACAAAAACAGGAAAGGAGAGGGAGAAAAATTAGGAAAGGAGTTGATTGGATAATTATAGGGGCAAGTTGTATTTCAGGTTTTTGGCTGTGATACTAAATTCATAATCATAAGAAATAAGACTTCTTTCTCCCGTGCTTGTCTTTTCCCCAGGTACTGTTTAAAAGTTTTTGGGAGAGTCTCTTTCCTCCCTGGCCGTCACCAATTACATTTAAAAAAAAAAAAAAAAAAAAGTGAAATGGATTCTACATTCTTTCTGATATGTTTGTGACGTCCCTATAATTAGTACATGTTGGTAATCCACTCCGTTTTGTGAAACAAAGAAGTGCAAGTAGTCGGGAATCCATTCTGACTGGAGTCTTATAGTAACAGACCAACGTGTCCCCATGCAACCCAGTCCTCATGACCAACGTACCTATAACAGCAAACCAGCATTTGCAGTGCCGCCCTACAGTAACAGGCCAGCGTCCAGGTGGCGTGGTAGTGAGATGGAAAAGATTTCAGCTTCAAGCTTCCATAAGTTTCTTGTAAAACACCTTTTTTAAAAGTGATGCTTTGTGTATGAGGAATGAGGAAAAACGGTTTTTTGATGCATGTTGGGAACGGTCTGTTCTGCAGTTACTTCTGTGATGCAACCCCAAAATGCACCACACCAGTAGGGGGTGACTACCCTTTCCTTACTTATGTCCCTCCATTGTCTGAAATGGGTTGTTCTGAAACATGAATCTGTTTCCATAAATGAACACTTCTTAAATATAACCTCACTTTTGAGGGGAGGAGGTGAATGAAATATCTGGAGAACACATAAAGGTCCTCTCCCTCAGTATAATTAAAAATATCCCCCCCCAGGGAGGACTGAAAGAACAGGGTGGGAGATTGTTGAACCCCTTTTCTGCCCTATCAAAAACAAACTGCCGTGTTTTGCCAGCAAACTTCAGTTGAAACTTCCTTGATTTAAAAAAAATGTATTTGCTAAGTTACTTCACTAGTTGATGCGGCCCAAAGGTATGTTCAGAACCCTTGCTTTTTCCCTTACGTTATTCCTGCTAAGCCTTGTTTCTCTGCGTGTGTAGTTTGCATAGTGGTCGACAGCAGCTGCAACTTCTATTCACATGTTCATTGTTCTTGCAGGTGTGCTAAGGAATTGGAACCATGACGGACTCCAAGTATTTCACAACCAATAAAAAAGGTTAGCTTTAAACTCTTACAAAATATTGCAGGTTCCTGGAGATGCTGGGTGGCTTTTTGGAACTCCACTTGGAGGAATTTGTGCTCTCCTGTTAGCTTTGTCCCCATTTCTCCTCTCAATCATCCAGGGAGAAGTTCTTCAAAAGTAGGCCATGAGTAGTCACTGAGCCCCTCCTTCCCCCTTTTCCTCTAGTAGCATCAAAAGGCAGGACTGAAGTACTGAATAGTTTTGCAATGCGCAAACTCAGTGACTCAAATTACCTTTCCTGACTCCCTGATTTTCCGGAGCATCAGGGAGCAAAACTTGGAGATTTGAAATGTACAGTTGTTTGGAGGTTTAGGGCTGGAGTGAAGGGTTCAGGACCATGGACAGTTGTCCAGTCAGACAACTAGACGTGTGCTTGGGTTGGGTGGTGGGGAAGAATAGGCTTGAAGGGTCTGGGTGATTATACGTGCACATTGTTAGCCATTTGGAAGGCTTGTTATGAGCTCACAACAGACTTTTTAAAAAAGTTGTGGGTCCTCTTCTGCTGCCTTCTCAAAATCCATGGAGAAATCTACCAGAAGAGCCAGATAGTCAATTCATCCCTCCCCCAACCAAACTCCTCACCCCTGTGCTCCTCATGACTTTACTGTAACCATGAGTGTCACTTAGCCCTAGTGATCATCCAGAACACCTTGTTGAAAGAGGTAGTGTTTCTGAAATAGCATGGCTCCTGGGTATAAAGTAGTCATGATGCACACTTCAGGGAGGCGTTCCCTTACTCCACCACTGTGGAGTCATTTGTCTTAGCCCAGGTCTACATTAGCGGGGGGGTCGACCTAAGATATGCAACTTCAGCTACGTGAATAGATAAATCGACCCCCGATAGATCCGGCGGGTAGTGAAGACCTACCCTTACTCTTAAACTCTGGCCTAAAGGACTAGCAGTAAATACAGACCATTAACTCCAAGCCCTCCAAACTCTGCCTTTTCTAGGGACGTTAGTGCTGCTGAACTGATCCTGCGTTTTGTTGTGGCTGAGTCTGGGTTGGGGGAAAATGTTGATTTTTGTCTCTAGCACCTTCCACTGTGTCAGAATGTCTAAATGTTTCTGTTGAATGGTCCGCATTGCCATTTGTGTTGTCATTATGCTTCAGAGTGAGCACCTTATTGAAACAAAATGAATTTACGTCTTTTTAAGAGCTTGTCTGCACAGGGACGCTCAGGAAATTGAATTCAGATTAACGAAAGGTGTGAATTTAAAGTGGTTTAGTTAAATGGCAGTAAATCCCTGTGTGGATGTTCTTACTCAGAATTAAAGTGGCCTTAATTTGGTGTTAGCTTAATTCACAGTAAATTCATCTAAACTGAATTTTAAGGCCACTTTAATTTTGAATAAGTGTGTCCACACAGGGATTTAATATGATTTAACTAATCCACTTTTGAAGTTAATTTGGAGCAACTTTCCTGAGTGTCCCCATGTAGATGAGCCCTTAGAGAGAAATGACAGCCCTAGCTGCAGATTCAGCCAGGTAGCAGGAAATTGGATGGAATGGTTATAAGATTGCCATAACCTTTTTAAAAAAAACAGACATGTACATCCCACAGAAACCAATGCAGACACAAGGAAAATGCTGGTGCTGCATACTGACTCAGTCGGACTCTCAGATGTGCTCTCAATAAGAGTTATGAACTGGATGTCTTTCTCAGATGGCTGGGAATGGAAGCAGCCACAACATTGTTCTTCAGAACAGTAACTTCTGCTCCTTTCCAATGGTCTGCTTGAGTCATTGGCACTAGGGCAGGGAACATACCTTGCTCTGTTAAACACCGTGTGAATTTACAGCATTATAGAAGTCATTTATAACAACTCAGCACCTTTAATGCATCTTTCTACAAGCCAATTCTGCTGCTGCTGCCGTTTCCTATGGAAACGGTGGCTTGCTAACATAATGGCCCATCGTCGGAGGAAGTGAGAGGGCATATAGTTTATGACTATCATCTTTGCAGTTCATTCCTTTTTGACTTCCTGGTCTTGCCTGATCAAAGCTCTTGGCACCGAGTCAAACAGCACTTGCTAGGCTTCATGAACTGAGCTAATGTTTAAGGAGAAAAGTAGGATTTATGTACCTCTCGGCATGCGAGGCTGCTTTGCCTTTTTCCCCAGACGTGCCTGCCTGCTAGACTGTCCTAAAAATGCCATTTGGAATAAAACATCTTTAAGGATATTGATTACAGTCTTCTTTTAAATGAGTTGGTATGAAATGCCAAGCAGGTTTCACTGGCCCATATCGCATTCCTGGCTTTTAAACAAGATCAGCAATAGTGCCTGATGCTAACGAATCAGTTTCCTCAAAGTGTTCTTTATAGTTTTCAAATCCCTTGCCATATTTTGTTTGCGGTTTAGGTAATTGCCTTCATTTCCTCCACCTGCAGTCTGGCATGGTGGAATCAACAGCACAACTTTCCGTCCCAAAGGGCCTGTTGTCACATACAGACTCCTGGCTCAACTGTTCCTTTTCCTGTTTGAGCAGCGATCAAGAGAAACCAGAAAATCTGCAGGGACGGAAAATGCAGCTTTGTTCTCATAGCTGTTTGCTATCATGCTTTCAGATTGGAAATCCATGTCCTTGTTCCTACTCCAAAGGCCACCCTCCCCCCAAAAAAACTTTTTTGTCTCTGCCAGATATTTTTAGACCCACACAAACATCTGGGAAACAGGCACCTCTCATACCATTCAGCCCTTCTATATTGCAATCATGGGCTCTCAAGGAGAATCCTACAGTAGTTTGTCTGCATTGGTCTATGTGGAGCCAAGGTTTGGGCTAGAGTGTAGCACTGCCAGGGGTGCTTTGATCCTCCACAAAAGCTCACCCCTGATGTTACCCTTGACTCCTGCTATGCTATGTGTCCTTGTTAGGTGACTTGTGGTTTCTGATGATAGTGATGCCTTCTCTGTACTCCTGGAAAAATCAGCTGCCAGTGAAGGAAAGGATTTGCTTCCTTTCCAAACCAGGCGTGTCCTACAGCTGCTGTCTGAGCAGAGTTAAGGCCTCAACTGATTTTGCATAAGGGTATAGCTGGAAGAATTAATCTCAGGAAGGATCTCTTCAGTTATTTTATAGGTGGTTTCTGAATCCAGGCATGACTCTTCCTTGAGTGTCTTTTGCTTGTTGTATCTTTTTGCCTCACCTGTTTTTTGTTCTTTTTGTTTGACTAAAATCGTCCTTCCCTATTTTTGATGCTGCTGGTCTTGCCGTGCTTGTATTGCACAGTGATCTGTGTCATCCCACTGTTCCCTCACTTGTGCTTGCAGGAAGCAAACAGTGACAAGAATGAAGCTAGGAAAGTCGGGGCAGAATTCTTAGCTAAACTGAGCCACAATTTCTTACACGTTCTAGTCCAGTGTCTCCCCTCTCTGCACCCTTGATCTTTTTGATCCCTGTTATATGATAGTTTCTTTGTGCTCTTTCTCAGCGGCTAATTTAGCAATGTGGTTTAGTGCCCTGGAAAGTGGTGAGATTCTGACATACATTGTGGCTTTTATTAGCATTTTTCTTTGCGGCCGTGTCCTCCACACCATTGCTAGAGCGCAGAAGATCACCTTGTTTGTCTTGGCTGAACAACAACCCCCAGACATTCTTAAGCTTGCTGTTACCAAGCTTAGGAGCTCATCAGCACTGCTGTTTAACTGGTGAATGGGGCTGAGCAATGTTGGGTCGCTTCCTCCCCAAGCTCTGCTCCAGAGGCTAATCACTCTGACTCTCTGCTGGTCTCTTCTGTCCCAGGCTATCAAATTTGGGCCTCCCATTTGGTGGTTTTCTATTTTCCCCAGTGCAGCTCATGCTGCAGTTCTTCTGGGGCCTCCTATAACCTCATGAATCATCCACTAGCCCAAAGATGATGGAAGCAGCATTTCAGCGTTGATGGGAGCACAAGTCACTTTCCAGGTAACTCTAAAGCTAGATCTCCTGGTTTCATGAAATTCAGACTGTTCTGTGTCCTTGCAGGAGAGATCTTTGAACTGAAGGCTGAACTCAACAATGAGAAGAAAGAGAAGAGGAAAGAAGCGGTGAAGAAGGTTATTGCTGCCATGACTGTGGGGAAGGATGTCAGGTAAAGGCTTTTTCCCTCTCCCATGTGGTCTCTGACTTCATCATCTCCTGTGTGGGAGCCTTTCTGTCCTGAGACACTGTGACAGCATTTGAATTCACACAGTCATTTGGGAGGTTTGATGGATTCTGAACATCTGGAAACCTTGTTACTAATTCTGACCCAGTTACAAGTGAAATGCATTTAGCTCTTATATAGCACTCTTCACCAGTAGGTCTCAAAGCACTTTATGAGAGAGGGCAGGATCATGCCCATGTTGCAGATGGGGAAACCGAGGCACAGAGTGGGGAAGTGACTTGCCCAAGGTTACTCAGCAGGCCAGTGGCAGAGCTAGGAATAATACCCTGGTCTTCTGAGTCCCAGTCCAATACTCTATCCTGCTGGTCTCCTCTTAATTTCTATGGATATTTGTCCATCATACTGTCCTAAACTGGGAATGAATGGGCAGTCTCTTCTTTAGGGAACTCCAGGGCTGGAAGAGTAGAGGCATTATAGGCCAGGATCCAAGTGCTTTATTTGATTGCTGGAAGGTGGTGGTGGTGGACGGGAAGAAGCTTGCTAGCACTTTGCTTGGTTCAAACCAGTTCTAGCTCTTCACTTACATGGGCAATAAATTACTGCACAGAATTAAAAAGTATTCTCCAGTGCCGGTTTAGCCAAAGGCTTGTTAAACAAAACCAGTTCGTAGTTATAGCTATGTTAGGTGTCCTATTTGGGCTGACATTTTTTTAATCCACTTGTTAGCCTAGATGGGGGTTTTGCCTTTAGTTTAAAAAGGCAACTCAGAGGTATTGTTTTCAGATGATTGTATGCCAGTCGTTATCAAACAAAGTTATGATTTGAGCTAACAGTCCTCAAACTGGGCCTTTGACACAGCATCAAACTCCTACAGAGGAATGCTTATACAAAAGGCAAATAGCTATAAATATTCTTGTGTTGTCTTTGCAGCAACTTGCTTCAGTCAAGGCTTCCAGATTCTCCTGTATCCTGCAGTAAAGTCGTCATAATCCTGGGTTCATGGTCTGTTGCCAGGGACATGAATGTAAGGTTGCAAATTAGCATTATGACTTCACTGCAGGACAGAGGAGATGATGAACTGAAGAGACAGCACCTTTCAAGTATCCCAAGGCCCATGACCCATTAGCTTTGAGATCTGCATAACTCACCTGAGAGATGCAGTAATCCAATATAACCTTCCTCTGAAATGCTGCTTACAGATTGCTACTTGGTATTTATATGAGCTGTGGTTAAATCTCTTAATTGTTTTAGATTATACTGGGCTGAAGTTTGGTTTACAGTTTCAGTCTAAATCAGTTCTCCTGTCCCCTCCTAAACATTGTGAAGTGTTGCTCCATTCCCTGTTGTTTCAGGTGAACCCCAGAACTAGACGTGATGTTAACATTGTTCAGTCCACTTCATAATCAGATACATCTTCTATAAGAGCATTTTATTTTACCTGCTCTAGGCACTGGTTTATATGAAAACACAGGAGGAGATTAAACTATTATAAAATCGTCTCCAAACTATGTTTGGGGCGGAAAGTGCCCTCTGATTTGAACAGAACTCCAGACTTTCCCTAGCCTCCGTTGATTCCACTGTCATGCAGTCAATCGGGTCATTTACCCTTCGTGTGACAGTTCATCTGACTTCTTTACTTTCTCCTCCCTCCTCTCTCCTTTTTTCCAGCTCACTCTTTCCAGACGTGGTGAACTGCATGCAGACTGACAACCTGGAGCTGAAGAAGCTGGTGTACCTGTACCTAATGAACTATGCCAAGAGTCAACCGGATATGGCCATTATGGCTGTCAACAGCTTTGTGAAGGTAATTTGGCCCAGGGTTCATCAGAAAACAACCTCATACAGTTCGTGTCAATGTGCTTTGTTTGGCACGTGCTTCTTCTAGGCTGCAGGTAATCTACATACTTGTCCTCCCCAGTCTTTGGGCTTGTGAGGGATTCCAGTGGGGGTGCAGGAAATTGAGAATTGCTTTGCTGTCTCAGACCCAAGGTCCCTTCAGTCCAGTAGCCCATATCCGACAGTGGCAAGTGCTACAGAGGAAGCTGCACAAGCCTGGCAGTAGGTGGTTCTGAGAGGAGCACCCAGAGTAAGTTTTATTGACCCCCATCAGTTACAGGGTGGCTTGTGTCCTGAGGCAGGAGGGTTTATGTTCCTTCCAGAGTTCTTGTTCCTGTTTTAGCCTTTATTATAACTCTGGACTTTCTGGTTATCCATAGAAATGTCTAGTCCTCTTTTGAATCCCGCTAACGTCTTTGCCTCAGTACCTTGCAGCAATGAGTTCCCCAGGTTAAATGTACATTATTTAGAACAGTATTTCCTTGTATCAGTTTTAAATTACCTACCTTTCAATTTCATTGATTGTTCCCTTGTTTTCTTGTGTCGTCAGAGTAAATAAGAGTCTGATCCACCTTTTTTTGTACTGTTCATTATTTCACATATTTTTACCATGTCATTTATATCTACATCTTCTAACACACTTGACTAAAAGAACTTATTTCCTAGGTACACTGTGGCTTAATGCTCTAAATAGACTTGAATTGACCTGCCAACATCCAAAGAGTACCAGGAAATAAGTCAGAGCATGTTTCTAAGCTTTTGGTGTGGCAGGAGGGTGTGAGCTTGCTGCTGTGGCATGGGGGGGACCAAGCTCAGAAGGGACTCCTGCTTTCCAAGGTCAGCTGTGAAGGTGCAGCTCCCTACTTGAGCAGACTCATGGGGCAGAATGTAGTTATCCATTATATCTTCTTAGTGAGTGATGTAGCACTTTCTGACCTCCTTCTTTTCCTGCTTTAAAATTTCCCCTCTAATGTGTTATTGGGGGTGGAGGGGGTGAGTTTTGATGGGCAGTAGCGTAGTTTGGAACAGTTCAGGCTAAGTCACCATCTGAGTTACAGTTCCTGACTTCCAGGAGTTGAACACATCTGTCAGAGAATCACTTCCATGTATACACCTGAAAATCAGTCCCTTTCAGGTGTTTTTCCATCATAAGAGATTAAATAGTGCAAGGTAAGCACTATTGGGGGCTTTCATGCTTCGGTCTTTTGTCTACCGAATTTTGAAGCACTTTGTTAACAATATAGATGAATCCTGCTGGTAATTGGCAGAAACAGAGGCTGAATTTCTAAAATCGGGTTAAAATTACATTGGTCTTGAGGTGCGAGATCTACTGTGTCCAGTTCTGCACCCCACCCTCCCACACACAAAAGCACTGCTAGGCTGAGAGATCTAGGATAGCTAAGGTCTGATGCATTGCCAACTACCATGGCCGTGAACCCCGGTTTCATGGTGACACTATGTAGGACATTTATTTCTACTTCTGGAGGTCTATGAGAAATTGGCTTGGAAGAAAATCCCATTATGTTAATTGCCATCTTCCATCCACTTGAATTCTCACCCGATTTTAGCAGTCACTACCTCAAACCACCAGGGTTAGAATTCCCGGCTTTCACATGGCAAAAGCATTCCTCTCTAGCTTACTGTCCTTGAGATTGGGTGATCAAGTCATGTCAGCTGAAGCTTTGGGTGAGGAAAAACAAATGGCATTGAGAACATGACTTCATTATCTGCAAGCTGCCTGGGCTAGAAACCACTGAGAACCAGTAAGGAAAGTTTTCAGAACCAGTAAGCTTTCCCAGTCTTTTGTCCTGGACCAGAAAATTGCCTTTCTCTAGTGGGAGGACCCATTGTCTAGGCAGGGTAAAATCAGAATATCCTGATCCCAGCTTTCAGCAGCTCTGGTGAAAACCATCAGTGGCTTGTTTTACAAACTCACTTTTTGCTGTTGCTTCCCTCTGCAGGACTGTGAAGATCCCAATCCGTTGATCCGTGCTCTGGCAGTCCGTACTATGGGATGCATCCGTGTGGATAAGATCACTGAGTATTTGTGCGAGCCGCTCCGGAAGTGTCTGAAGGATGAAGACCCTTATGTGCGGAAGACGGCAGCCGTCTGCGTGGCGAAGCTGCATGACATCAATGCCCAAATGGTGGAGGATCAGGGATTCCTGGATTCTCTACGTGACCTGATTGCAGACTCCAATCCAATGGTAACGTACCTCAAATGCACTTCATGCTTGTAACAGGGCAGGTAATCAGGAATCCTGAGAGTTCCTAAATGCACTCAGTGTCCCACTTCCTTATGGATGTGTCTGCTGGGGAACATTCAGCCCCCATAAAGAGCGGGGAGTGGCTTGTTCCTCCAACACACGTTCTCTGTGTCTTTGTAGATTTCTCCACCACGTGACTCTTCCACTGGAAACCTTTATAGAAGTAAAATTTCAGTTTACGCCAGACCTTTTCTTGGTGTGTACATCTGCCTCCATTTCCAAACCAATTTAGCATTATAGAGCCACGCTGGAGTAAAAGGAATGTCAGCTTGTTTGTTTGAATTTTTGAAGGGTAGAGGGCAATGAAAATACAATTTTGCTGTGAATCAGCACTTGGGCATGACGGGAGTCAAGAGGCAGGATTGGAAGCATATTGCAATATTTTTCTTTAATAGATTTACTGATTTGAAAAGAAATATTGATCAGCTTTCTGGCTTGCCCAGTCACCCTTTGCACTGCGGTGGTTATGAAATGGCGTCTGGTGCCTCAGTGGGGCTGGCATTGAAATCAGCCAGTGAGTCAGCTATCTCTTGATTCTTTCTCCCTGGCTGAGACTCGAGAATTACTCCCCAGCCCAGTTCTCCTGTCTCAGATAATGAACACAGATAAATTGGATAACTGTGAAATTCAATCTCATCCTGTAATTGCCCAGCCCTACTAGGCAGATGGTGAAATGCTGCCTCTGTCCTCTCCAAAGGCATCTCCTGTTTCTTTCGGCGACTGCGGGTTGTGCTGGCAATAACAGAAGTGTGGAGCTCGGCTTGTAGGCTTGTTTTTGTCTTCCCTTCATTTCCGATACTAGCTTGTTTAATTCAGGGTTGATCCCTGAGAATGATATGTTGGAGGTTACCATCTGAGCTCTGCCAAGCGCTAGACGTTCCCGTGCGCGCTCTCTCTTGGTAAACCACGAAGATCTCTTCATTGGCACCAGAGGTCATTTAACTGTTACACAATTATCCCCAGCCATCCAATCAGTCAAGTGGGGGGACCCCCGGGAGGAATCGCAGCTTGGGCTCTGAGCTGGGAATGCTGTGCTGCTCAGCTCCTGCAAAGAGAGGAGCACGGTCGTGTCCATGCCTCTTCCAGCCAGGTCAGGAGCTGTACTCATTCACTCCTAAATGAGTCACGTCCGGCTCTCCTCAGCCATGAGAACGGCACTGCCTGATGCAGGGCCGCAGGCGGTCCTGGAGCACTCCCAGCACCATCACTGAGTTATTCCTCATTTTTAGTCATTTTAATATCTAAAGATGGGGGGCAGGAAAGGAGGAGATTTCCCATCCAGACAGTGGCTCTTCAAACCTGGCATTGAGCACCTTTGTGGGGACGTCTGTACTAAATGAAAACAAACTCGGGCTTTCTAAGGAAATTCAGATCCAGTGCTCTGCTCTTGCACAGGTGCAAGTGAGATGCCATGAGGTTGCTCCCTTTTCCCAGGACAAATAAAATTCGTGCACTTGTGGGTGTTGCTGTCGTGGAAGTCTTGCTTCTCTTTGTACTTGTATGCAGTACAGAGACAGAGAGCAGACTGACATCAATTAAGAGACTTGCCCATGGAATTGTAACACTGTTGGCAATCTCCTGCCATTCTCCCCAGGCTTGCTTTGCTCTTGATTTGACAGTGGTGGAAGGAGTCTCAATCCAATTAGATTTGCCCCCAGAGTTTCCTCTAGTCTTTATGAAAGTGCTTAGCTCAGGTGATTTGAGCCCCTTTCTGAGGGCCCTGCGCTCCTTTATTGCTCTCCTGGGTCGGAGTTCTTCAGCACCATTCTGTTGCCCTTTGATGGGTGCAAAAGGCTCAGGGTTCATATCTTGCATATTCTTCAATAAGAGTTAAAAATGTACCATAAAGGCCTGGTCCACACTAACCCCCCACTTCGGACTAAGGTACGCAAATTCAGCTACGTTATTAACGTAGCTGAATTCGAAGTACCTTAGTCCGAACTTACCGCGGGTCCAGACGCGGCAGGCAGGCTCCCCCGTCAATGCCGCGTACTCCTCTCGCCGAGCTGGAGTACCAGCGTTGATGGCGAGCGCTTCCGGGATCGATTTATCGCGTCTAGACAAGACACGATAAATCGATCCCAGAAGATCGATTGCCTGCCGCCAAACCAGGAAGTAAGTGTAGACGTACCCATAGTTTATACGATCCCACATCCCTAATTGCTCAGTCTGATGCAATGGCAAGAAGAGACCTTGGGATTCTGGAGCTTCCGTGATTTCAGATACAACCACCATGTGAGTGGTTTGGGGGCCTCTAGCTTTGCTGTGCAGGTGCCGATATCTACCAGTCAGGAGAGAGATCTTGTTTGTGTGGCAGTGAATTCTCGTCTCTAGGCCTGTCCAAACCACTTACCGCAGTTGCTTTATGCAGAGTGAAGAATTCTCTATAATCTTAGGAGGAGCTACAAGCTTCAGCACTTGCTTTTCATTGTAAAGAAGTATTGTCTTTAACGGTTAAAACATGGGCAGTACATTAAGAAAGACCAGAGCAGGTAATAAATGAAAAAGCTGAATGAGGGGCATTTAGAGGTAGTGGAGTCATGTACAGAAGCCAACAGTGGTTAAGCCCGTAAACCCTCTTCAATTTTTATTTAGAAGTGCAAAGGGACAGGCTAGCTGGATATTTAGGGAGAGGGAGTTCCTGCACTCGAGGGGCTACCACAGCGTAGTCAGGGTATGATCTCTGTCTAGGAGTTTAGCTCTAGGCAGCTGGTGTCATAGTGTAGATGTCCATCAGGAAAAGGTTCAAGGAGAAGGTCTTGAATATGGCATGAAGAGAAGAGCCTCTTATGAAATTCATTGCTGGAAGGTTAGACCAATGAGTCTGGCTTCCTTCTCCCCCGCCCCCTGGGTAGGTGGCAAGATAGCTTTTGCAAGGTAAATAAAGGACTGAAGACATAGCTAAGTGGAAATGGTTTTCTCACCCAGTGAATGACAACTAAAGTTACTAGTAAGCTCTATGTCAAGTCAGAACTGGAACTTGCTAAATATTCCTTTTCCCTCCATTGTTCCTGCCTTTTGCAATTAAAGGAGAACATCAGCTTAAAAATTACACCTCCTTCTCCTTTGGGTTTGCCTACTATAGCTACCGGTAACACCTAAGATTGCTGTAACTGGAAAAAAGTGAGAGGAAAAACAATTCTGTTTTGTTTCCTATTGTTTGCTTTGTGCATTTGACAGCACATGGCATAGTGTCAGTTTCACTACTCCCCCTTTCTAGTTAGTTTTTTCCCTTGTTTGTGTGGGTCTTTCAGTTATATTGTCATCGCGAAAAAGGCCGAAACAGTGCTACTCCTTGTGGATGAGCATGACTTGTTATGCTAGCCATGTAGCCTTATAACTTCATGCAAAATAGGCAGGGTTGGGTGCTTACATTTCCTCTGTATCACAGATTTGCTTTATTGTTTTAATTTGTATTTTATCTGGAACCCACAGCTCTTTGTTCTAACACCATATATAAAGAGAACGTACATACTAAGACATTTCAGAATAGGCTTTGGAAATAGTTGTCACGGAATCTCTCTAACTCTGCTTGTGTCTTTGTCAGGGCTTGTCTTCGCTCTGCGGCTAAATCGGCACTGCTACAATTGATGCAGCAACGTCGATTTAGCGGGTCAGGTGAAGATGCGATACATCGATAGGAGAGACCTGAACCGTCAACTTAATTAATCCACCTCAACGAGAGGTGGATTATGTCAACAGGAGACACTCTCCCGTCGATGTAGCTCGGTGTAGACACCGCTTTAAGCCGATGTAAGTTATGTTGATTTAAATTACATAACTTACGTAACAACTAGCATAATTTAGATTAACGTACAGCATTTTTGCTCAGCGAGTATTGGTGCTTTGCTGGCAACTTCCATCAGATCATACATGGCCCAAGAGTAACAGGAAGGGGAATTTTTGCTATGGGTACTACACTTATGAAAAATTGAGTGCTATTGGTATGCTTGGCATGATACATCATATGCCACTGAGATTTCCAGTGCGGTCTAAGGGAGTTAGCTACCCGCTGAATTTCAGTGGGAAGTTCAGTGCTTAATTCCATTAGGTTCCTTTGAAAATCCCAGAACTCATTTCTGAAGGTCTCCTCTAAAAGCTTCATAAACAATGAACTGCCTGGAAGAGAACCTTCCTCCACTATGCCTGTATCTGAAGGAAGAATGGCTGGCGACTTGGCCCTGGAGATGCAGGCTTTCTTGGCATTTCAGATGTGACGGTTAGTCCACTTAAGCCGCCACTTCCAGCTTACGTTATCGTTTTCCTTTAAAGCAGTGTCTTGAAACTAAGGGGCCGCTCTGCTGCCAGTGGCAATATATGGCACTCTCCAAGCGGCTTCAAGAATGGGAAGGCGTTTCTAACTGCAGTGTTTTGAAGTTCTAGGCTTCCCAATTCCCCTGAGGGCTGTGATTTTTCTGGTGGAAAATCTGACCGCAGGAGCTCTCCCTGTTCTGAGGAGGCGTCCAGGCCTGTCAGATCATGAGAGCAATGTGCAAGAGACCGCTCCTTGCTACTGCCTTTCACAGACTCCCCAGCTGTTCCTCGGATAGGTCAATGTGCCAGTAAATGTATCTAGATTAGTGGCTGTAAAAAGTCAATGCTCTTGTTTTAATACAGTTAAGTGAATTATCAGGAGTGCTGAGGTATAGATTAATCCATCCATCTCATCCAAGACAGCTCCAAAGGGGGAAATTATGCAGTAAATCTGTACATCAGCAGGGGTGCTGAGAGGGAATCTGTTCCTATACCTGGACCCAGGATCAGTATTTATGAATAAAGACGGGGTGGGCGACAGCTGGAGAAATCCCGCAGTGTACGCAATCCTTTTCTTCAGTGTTGTTTCTAGGGACTACAGGCATCCAGCAAGTTGGATAATCTCTTAATGCAATTCTCGCAGGAAGCAAGAAGAGACGTTTATGTATGTGAAGGTAGGATGGCATGAGCCTGTCCCTGCTCTCTGCTACTTTGGAACACAGGTCTGATCGACTTCATTCAAGCCTGTCATTTCACATTGCTCGTGTACGTCTGGCAGCTCTATCAGTCTTTTAAGCACAAATCGAATCATGCAGAATATTGCCAACCTGTTGTTCAGGCCTTCCTGAGAGCCGTGGAAAAATCAAGGGCAGGTGGTAAAATGCCAGACCCTTGCTGGGCTTTAGCTAGAAAATAAAAGGTTCTTATTGATTTCGCAGCTTTTTAGAGACAGTGGAGCTAAAGGGTCTGGCTTTCACCATGGCAAGAGATATGGGGACGTGCCAGCTCTGGTATTAGATGATCTCTTTCAAGATATGTTTTGGTTTTTGTTCTGTCCCGAGTTTCACATGCTTATTGATGTTTACTTGGAGACACCGTGTCCCTGCCGTGCGAATGGCTCTATCCTTTACAAGGCATAAGGAGAACTCCTACCTTCTTGTAGTTGATGTTGACAAGGCTGTGAAGATGTTAGATTCTGCTGGTTAGTTCCACTTACAGGATCTGATATTTCACCAGGAGTTAACAAGCCTGTTCCATCCACCACCTTGACGTGAAGAAACCATTTCGGTAAACAAACCTTCTGCTATTGCGAGTGACTTGAAACGGTGGTTACTCAGAACTACTTCTAAAACATTTGAACCCGAGTGCTGCACAAAATTAAATGAAAACAGGAAAAACACTAGAGGACAGCAGCAAATGGAGCATTTGAATAAATGGCTTGAACCAGCCCAAAGACTGCTAATGAAAACAGCTTCCCTGCCATCCCTCAGTATCCAAAATAAGCCAACTGATTGCAAGGAGGGTGCATTGGGATGGCAAAGCCCTGGGGGGTGAGTGAAGCCCTGCAGCCCCCGTGCTTACCAGAGACTCTCCAAGGTAGCATCACAGAAATGACTGAGTTGCCTGACGCATCCAATACTGTTGGCTAGACTCAGCTCAGGCTTCGCCAGCAGAGAGAATGTGGGCGTGAGGAGTGACAGCAGTGGAGGGGAGAGATTTATTCATAAGAATGCATTGATTTGACTTAGAACAGCATGTGTAACATACAGGGTTGGCAGGGAGGTGTTGGGATTGTGTTTGTCTATTGTTTTCATGTGGTTGCATGTACTTAGGCGTGCTTCGTACATGCTTGTCTTCTAAGAGTGGGCAGGGTGATCTTTAGGGGGCACTCTTGAGAACTTAACCTTGGTTACACCCTTTTATTAATACTGCAGTAACACTGATTCACCAGCCTCCTATGACTGGGCATTGGAGCGTTGGAAATTCATGCCTCTTCATGGCAATCTTTTTACTCCAAAACTCAGGAGTTGTGTCCAATCTGCATAATAGATTCTAAAGCCGGAAAGGACCATTGTGATCATCTCGTCTGACTTCCTGTATAACACAGCATAGGACTTCCCTGAAATAATTCCTGTTTGAACTCAAACAGATCTTTTAGATAAATATCCAATCTCGATTTAAAAATTGCTAGTGTCGGAGAATCCATCACAGCCCTGGGTAAATTGAACCAACGGTTAATTACCCTCACGATTAAAAAATTTCATCTTCTTTCCAACCTGAATTTGTCTAGCTTCAAATTCCAGCCATTAGATGTCATACTTTTGTCTCCTTGATTGATGAGCCATTTTTAATTTTTTGTTCCCCATGTAGGTACTCACAGACCATCTAATACAGATTAGAAGAGTCATCTGTTTCCTATTCAAAAAGTCCAGCGCATCCCTGCGTCCTGCAGTGTGAAATTGAGTGGGTGTGTTGCAGCGAAGCTGCTAGCCAGGAGTTGTGTTTGTTACATTATTTCTGGTTTTGGGTACAAACCAATATTTACTAACAAGCTCTTTCTCTTTGATCTGGTGCTGTAACCGGTTGAAAAGGAACGCTGGCTGGAAGTTCTCATTTAAACGAGTATATATTTGTAATTAAACAAAACAAGCTAAAAACGGCATCTCTCCCTGCAGCGTGTTATCTCTCGTGCACAATGGTGTAGCCAGCTGGCTGCAAACCTTTATCTTAACTCATTCATGTTTTCATTAGGACAAAAGAGTTTTTCCTCTTCTTTTGATGAGACACAAGAATATAGAGCAGCTGCCATTTTCTGTGGATGGAATGTTTAGTTTCCAGTAGGAAATCCTCATTTCTAATGTCGTTGGTTTTTTTCAGGAGTGTGTGTGTGTGTGTGTGTTTAAAAAAAAGTCCTCCTCCTGAATGACTCAAACAGCCATTGAGATGGCTTTTTATTGCGGATCTGTAATCAGCTGCCTCCTCGCCACATGGGCAAATGTTAATCATTCCAACTAGATGCTGCATAGAGTAATAACTCCATCTTGGGCCTGCTGATTGCCTGGTAATTGAGGAAGGCTTGGGATGTGTGTTTCTACCCGTTAAGATCCCCCTCATTACGATGATGTTTGGCTGTAAATTACAGGGTGACCCTGTTGGAAGTAGATAGTTTCTCTTAGAATAACATCTCATCATGGAAGAGTCATGGGGCATTCAGAGGTTGTAGTGTTCGGGGGTATGACAGAGGGGAGTGTGGGTATGTACGTAACTGCATATCGTTTTACGCACACACACGTAGCTACCCCTCGGGTGCCGTAGTCCGGGCATCTAAACATTTTAAGGTTTTGTTTGTTCATTACAAGGCACTAGTCCAACATGCTTTTGAACAGGTTTAAAACTGCGTCCTGTCGGTTTATTCGTGAGCTTTTCTGTGGTGTTCATCACTAGCTTCTCCGCTCCTCAGCCAGGAAGTGCTTACGCTCCTTCCACCGGTAGGCACAGAGAGACACTGAGGTTTGCCCATTGCTGCACAGGGCTCTGAACCGACCCCAGGTCTCCTCCCAGCCCTGACCTTCAACACAAGACAGGCCTTGCTCCCTGTTTGCCATGGATTTCCTTTTGTGATGCTTAGCACAACCAGGATTAGAATAAATATAACACTCTGGGGGCTGCCTGTTTACATTATGCTTACACCCAACCCTGTTCAGCCTTCTGGATCCTGTTCCTACATTGGTGGCTTCGAGCCAGCTCAGTTCAGGAAAGGCGTCTCATCTGTTCCAGTCACCTCATTTTACTGAAGCAGGATTTTTGTTTAGAATACCACGTGGAATTGTGCTATTTCCTGATATGGCAAATCACTGGAGTTGATAGCTATTCTTCACAAGACCTGCCGACATAGTTAACAAAGACACAGCAGTAGGTAACTGATCCGGCCTGGCCCTGATTATGAGGTTCTTTGAACACTCGTAATAGCTACTGGTTTAGATTTCAAGCAATGTATATTTTTAAAAGTTTATCTGTTCATGTTAATAACAGCCCAGGATGATGTGCTTCTAGTGAACTCTTTCTTGGTATGCACGGGATGTTGGTACTGAATTTTCTTCTTAGGTTTTGAATTGCATGTAAAGAGAGGGGCTGATTACCAGTCTTTTCAGTACACCTCTACCCCGGTATAACGCTGTCCTCGGGAGCCAAAAAATCTTACCGTGTTATAGGTGAAACCGTGTTATATCAAACTTGCTTTGATCCTCCCGGAGCGCTGCTTTACCGCGTTATATCCAAATTCGTGTTGTATCGGGTCGCGTTATATCAGGGTAGAGGTGTATTTCCATCTGCACAATAGCTTGGGTTTTGGCTTTTGTCTCTGGCTTGGCAATTAATAACTAAACCACAAGATGGCAGCACTGTACTAAAGGGAACATGAACTCCATCTGCTCTGTTGCTAATTCACTTGGGGTTCATAACCCTGAGCTGGTCGACTCTTTTCAGCAATATAAACATTAAGGGAAACAGGATGTCCAGACCCATCCTTTCATTACTTGGGTCCAACACTATTGTTCTCGCCTTGATTCTATGGCTCCCTTTGATAACTCTTAATCTGCGGAATCACTGTTCTCTGCAGAGATCTTCCCTACATTCGATTTGTGCTGAGTTCGTGTCTCCTCCCGTTACTTCATGCCCTCGGGTTTTTAGTACTGAACACTAGTTCAGTGTTGCAACCTCTCTTCTCTTTAGTAAGCCTTCATGAGCGTCTCCAATTAAAATGCAGTTCTGCTCCGTAGAGTGACTAAAAATAGCATAGCAGAGTTCCATGTTTGCCTCGTTTTCATACCCTATTGCGTCAATTTACGAGGGAACAGATGTTTTTCTGTGAGTCCTACAAACTCAACCTGGGTTCTGAGGTTCAAGCTGAATTCTTCCCTAATGCACCATCACCAGGCCAAGTTACCTGTGAAACCCAGCCACCTTCAATCTAGGGCCTTGGTGGCATCTCTGCGAGCCCATTATCTTCAGAATGTGTCTTTATTTCCACCCGCGTCACCCCATTGTCTTCAGGGGATTTTCCGTGTTGATACACACGAAGGAAGAGAATTCAGCTCGTGTTCTGAGTTGTATGGGTTCTCTGCATGGTTAAGAGGAATAAGAGGTAGTAACAACTTCCTGGGTCCCTGAAGTCAGAAGATCTGGGAGTAGAAGAGGGAGCAGTCTGTGCTAACGCCTAGATTCTTTTTGCTAGTCTCTGTACATCAGTGAATAACGAATGATTTTTGTTAGTAGAAAACCGAATTGGCCAGTGCTAATGCAGTACAAAGGCTGAATGGCTCTGACTCGTGGCAAGATTGTGAAAGCCAAATACATGTGTGGTGAGGAAGGGAGGTCTGCATATGGGGTTGATGTACCACAATTTGGCTGATGGGAGGAAGCTGTCGGGTGGGTGGTACCAAATGGAGACCGTTTCCCTCCTCCCAGACCACTCATTTGGTTGCTAATCTCATCTCCATTTCACTGCCTGTGAATGCAGGTTCTTTAGAGATCAGGTAATCGAGGAGCTGTACTAGTCATTCGGAAACTCCTGTGTTCTGAGGAGTATAAATAGTGGCGGTAAAGCTAAATCTCCATTGCCCATCTTTGTTGGGGAGGCTGATTTGTCCCATTTTTGCAGGAAAAGAATCTTTCATAGCTGACGCAGGAAGCTGCTCTCTGCATCTGGGTCCGTTTGCAGTGGTGGACTCTTATTTCTCCAGCCAAGTGAAGTGGGTTCGTGATTCTGAGTGGGACTGTCCTTCCGAAGAACAGCAACAAATGAGCATCAGGTGGAAAGGAGTATGAGAACTGTTTCCGCTAACGGTGCTATCTGGGCGATTTATCGTGTTAACACCATCCACAAAGTACCCAGTGAATCAGTATGGGGTGAGCCGAGATTACCCAAACTAATCCGTAAACGCACCAAACCCCAGGTCACGTGATTAGACTCTTCATTGTGTCTGTGTCTTCCCTGCAGCATTAACAGCATGCGCTCTGGGGACGCTGTTATATCCAGCTCTGACGACCAGAGCTGGTTTGGGCTGAGAAGCCCATCATATGGATTGATTGAAAAGCCGCGGGCAGCCCAGGGTTTCCACCTCCCCTCAGTTAGGTACAAACCTACTTAAGCTGGATAAGTCTCCTTGCTTTCCCCATTCTCTCTTGCTGCCTCCGTTACCTCCTTGGTTAGTCTCTCTGCTGAGGTCCGACCTAGAGCAGGTGCGTTTGGTCTTGTTGAATGATCTCCTGGAGGGAGTGCGAGAGGGTCCTTAACCCAGCCCTCTCCACTCTATCCTGAGACATGAAAACTGATCATATTCATTTGGAAAGAGTTAGACTAGTTAGAACCGGCTCATATGCTCTTATCTCCCCCCCCCCCATATTTATTCTTGGGGGTGGGGGGTTTATTCCTTTCACTAGTCATTTTCATGTACTAAAGCTGAGCGCTGGAATGCGCATTAAGAAAATATGTACGGCCACTGACCCCACGCAAAGGCCAGAAGGGAACAGTTTTGCCTACATTCTGAACCTTCGCTCATACAGCAGAGGAGAGCGCTTCACTCAAACGCTTTGCGTACAAGCATCTGGCTTTCGTGGGAGAACTTGAATTAGTTGCATGTTCCTGAAGGAGTGTACAAGGAGTGAGAGGAACTGAAAAAGGGCTGTGACGGGGTTGTCCCTGTTAGAGCACTCGGATGCTCTCTGAGTAGCAGAGCCGAGTCCCAGGGACTTAAGGGAAGGTGATTGTGTTCTGTAGCTGGATGTATCTTCTGCAGCACTTTGGAGGGCAACATTTGTGGTGGATCTGTTTCAATTTTAAAAACAGGGATGTTGATTGAATTCAATATGAAAATACCACCATGCAGTGCTTTTCTTCCTTGTGGAGAAAGCACTGGACTCGGGGACTCTGCCACTGCCCTGCTGGGTGACCGTGGGCAAGTCATGTCCCCTCCCTTCCTCAGTTTCCCCAACTTTAAATGGGGGTGATAGCTGCTTTTGTAAAGCACTGTGAGATCCATCGATGCTATGTAAGAGCGAGATGGTATATTTTTTTCCAAAGGAGGAAGCCAATTGCCATTACCCTTGTGACTTTTTGCTGCCAGTCTGCCCAGCGCCTGGTTTTCTGTGCCATGGAAGACCTACCAAAGAAACGAACTCCGTTCCCCAGATGGAGTTGGGGATTTCCTCCTCCTTACCCATTTGCTGAGCGGTCTGAGGCTTATATGAGTCCACTGCACTGCACTGAAACGTAAAGACGCTGTCAGGTTGCAGCTGGCTCTCTGGTGCTGAGTTAAATGCCTCCGTGGCTGCTGTGCCTCTGACGTTGTTGGCTCTTTGCTGTGCCTCCCGGCCATCTGAGGCTGAAGTTTCTTCCTCCTCCGCCCAGCTTGTCTTTTGCAAGATGAATGCCTCCCTTTGGTGTCCCCAAGCAACTACATCCTGGGCCAGATATGGCCACACTGCTCCTGCAGAGGGCACTGGTTAATATGCCTCTGCTGCTGGCTGGCTTAGTGTGTGAAGGGGAGAATGAAGAATGAAGAACTTTCGTTAGACCCAGAAGTCCATTGCACGTACCAGAGAGGAGTCTTGTTGCTGGATTCCTACCCCATCCTCATTCAGCAGAGATGGCCCAATCTTCCAGTGCCCACCTGTGTTCAGTCACAAATTACATTTCATACCTCACTGAACTAATGCGAAAACGCACAAATACTTTTCTGCGGTGTTTGAGTTTTGGCGTGTCACTAACTGATGCAGAAAGTGGAGGAATCTTATTCAAACTTTTGGGGGCCAACTCTGCACCAAGAAGCTAAAGAGAAATGTTCTGTGCTGCCTACTTTGTTCCCTTTTGCAGTGACAACTGCCCCCCGAGATATTCATGTTTGATCACGCCTTTGCACTGCAGTTCGCCTCTGCATGCTGTGCCGCCTCTATCCCGTTTGGGCCAAAGGAGAGTTGTCCAATCGTGTTCTAAGCAGCTGAGAACTAAGGGATTGCCAGATCGAGATGGAACCGAAAAAACTGTTGGTATGGGAAAACTAAGGGAAACTCCCTGGGGCATGGAGAATATAGAGGCCTTTGCTGATATAGTAGAATTCACTCATTTGCTGTTTTCTATCTACCAAGCTCTCCCGACTCAGTTCATAAGTGAGCAAGACAAATAGGCCTGGGGTTGAATATCTCTTAGGTTTTCCTGTTGTGCTTTCCCCTCAGATGGGACTGGTCATGCCCAAACCTAAAGAAACAATTCCTTACCAGGAAAATGGCCCGCAGCTGTGAGCACGTAGCTGTGGGTTTTATATCCCATTGCTATCTTACATTTTTCCTATAGCACCCATTGCCACATAGCGTCAAAGCGCCGTACACAAATCATATACCTTTATCAAGCAGTGTAACCATTACTGCATCGTGTATCGTTCGGAGAACCAAAGCACAGATGAGTGATTGGGGGAGTATGGTTACTAACTGAGCAGGAGTGTTTAGGTTATGATGTATTTAATTCAGAAGACCCAAGAAGCTGAGAAACCAGCCACTTAGTTGTGTTGCATTTTACTTAAAAATGCAAATCGGACACCGCACTAGTTTTAAACAGGGGTGTGTGCGGTGGGTGGGGAGCATGGATCGTAGCAGATGCTGCATATTTATAAAGGTTAGCTGCCAAAATTCACAGGACGGTCTCCTTCCTATTACTGAGCAATAATTTAACACCTGCTACAAGATTCTTCTAATTTCCTAGGTGTTGGACTGTTTAGCTGAATGGATCATTCCAAGATCTTGAATATCAATCAATGCTCTGATTTTGAGGCAGCTTTATCTAGCGATGGGTGTCTGGCTTTTATTTTTTGGAACAGAATGGCATTTTTTCAGCTGTTGTTTGCTGGCTATGCCTGAAGTGTGCACTTGTCAGAAAACGTGACCTTTCCTTCAGCTTCTGGGCTCCTTCCCCCAGCAGTATTGTCTACATGGCTGCCCAGACCTAGCTTGGTTGGGTTGTGAGGGTTTGGACAGTGTCTCATGCCTCTGTTTTAAATGGTAACATGCCTGTGCAAGGACAGTGATAATCTTTTTGCCAGTGGATGGCGCCAGAGAGAGCAACTGCAAGGGAGATTTCAAAGTGCCTCTTTGGGAAAGTGGTCAGACAAACCCTGGTAGGAGATGATGAATACTTGAGTGAGTAGGATTGGAAATTCTTTTTGGGGTGGCAGGGTGGGGGTGGAGGGATGAAACAGCACTAAACAGGGAGTCTTACGGCAGTGCAGGCTATCCCAGCCGTCCAGCAGAGCTCTGTGTTCCCTGCACGATGTGCTCACAGCCACGCCAGAGAAGCAAACAGTTCACAGTGTTGAGGTCGGCGTGTGCGTCCCTAGCTAGTTTCTCTGCTGCCTGCAAAGAGCAGTTCATCAAGCAGAGTTTAAAGCTAGAGTGAATCTTGCTTCTCACCACGCTGCCAAAGCCCCCTCATTCCCCAAAGCGAGATGAGAAGGAGCATGATCATTTAGTCTGGCAGAAAGCAGCAGGCTAGCGCTGCCTGGAGGGAAGGGGAAAGACTTTAAAAAATAAATGTGCTCCAGCATGCCTGCTGAAATCTAGGCCCTCTTCCTTCTCTCCCCTAAAACCCATCCCACTGCACAAAATAAGTGCCTGCTGAAATCTAGCATCATTTTTCCTTCTCTGCCACACCCCACCCAAAAAACCAGTCCCACTGCCATAAAGAGCAAGTTAGAGAATGTTTAATGGTTTAAACAAACGTGGAAAGCCATTTTCAGGACTGGATTAAATACTGATCACTTATATAGCACTTAACCTCCAAGCACGCCAGACGTTCATGCGCCATACCTCTGACGGGGAAAAGGAAGTGGAGGGCTATGTGTCATGGGGAGTTACTAGTTTTCAATCCTGTGCTCAGACCAGGGCAGTGCCTGTTCCAATCACCGGGCAGGGACAGTCCTTGGCATTTAGCTAGAGATCACCTGCGCCCATCACATAAATAAACTGGATGAAGGGCCCGGTGGCCCTAATCTGAGCTTTCTGGTTCGGCCACTTGCGCCATTTAACTTGAGTGTATCTTAAACTGTTGTGCGGGAGGCAAATTGCAATGTGGAGGTGAGTTGTTGTAGGAAAGGGGTCTGACTGAGTATGAGCAGAAGATCCCAAAGCACCTGTCAGTGTTGGTGCTAAAGCCACTCTAGTGTAAATCGTGTGGATCTTATCCTCCAAGGAGCTGGACGCTTGCTCTGATACTGAAAGGTTGCTTCGCCCGTCTCCCAACCGAGAAGTCAAATTGCATCTGTGGCTGTAGGAATGATCTTTCAGATACGGATCCGTGCAAATGCCCATAGCCTCCCAGGTTGGGTGTCTTTGTAATGAAACAAACGCACTGTATATGCCCCATACGCAGCTTTAAAACGCCAACAGCTCCCTCCATCCTGAGAAGTACCATGTGGGGAGAGGCTGCTGTACATCCAAGATCGGGCTGGTGGTGGTGCGGGGGTGGGGGCGGGCTTTGAGGACAGCCTCCTTGGTGAGCATTGGTTGCTTCTCTCTGCATATAAACCCGCCAGCCACATCTCTCTGGAGCTCCTTAATCTGTTCACCTGCTTTTCTCTGTTTTCTTCCTCGTTTTAATGGGCTAGTAAGTGGAAGATTCCTGTTTTAAGCAGCAGAACATTACACTTCATTAGCTGCATTACACACTTGGTTTAATTTCCAATTAGCCTTAGATAATAACAAAGTAATCTGATTGCTCATTCTGGTGAGTATCCTGTCTCCCCTCCTGGTTTACCTCCACTCCCGCCCCTTTCCATGGAGGTTGGTAGAGAAAGACCCACTCTCTTCCCGCCCAGCCACCTCCCGCTCCCTTGTTAATATATTTCCCTCTGCCATTTGCATTGAGCTGTGTGGCTGAGCTGCCAGAGGGGAACATTCACAAACGCAGCACAGCTGCTTAACGCAGGTTTCTCCGGGGCCTGGTGGAGCCTGTTAGATTAGCTCCAGAGAGTGGTTCTCACTAGTGCTGTAATGCACCATGTATGTTTATGGTGTTAAATACACTGTAATAGCCTCCAGCATGGGATTTTTGAAGGCGCCTCAGTGATTTAAGTGTCCAGATCCCACTGAAACTTCATTTGAGTGCCCAACTCCCTGGGGGAATCCGAGCCTAAATGCAAAATGATCACCGTTCGGCCAGACTCTTATAAACTGCATTTGCTACAACTGCCTTGGAATGGTGTTTAAATGTGACGTTTGCCAAAAGCCAGGTGAGAGGTGAAATCAGCCAGTTTGTGATAGTCAGTGATTCAGACCAGGGGTTTTGTCTGGGATTAGTAAAGGAGAGACTGAAGCCCCCAAGATGCTCTGGGGGTGGGTATCAAATCTGACCCAGGCCCAGCATTAGTCCTCGTTGTGCCGTGTGATTTATGATGGACAGGTAGGTCCTGAAACAGGTCTGATGCAAACAGGAGCAGGATGCCACGTGATGCTGTTGGGGGGTGCATGGTTTGGGATGTATTAGCTAGTGTGATGATTGAGCAGGGAATCCGGGGAGGCTGTTGGTTAGACCAGAGAGGCATTGGCAGCTGGCAGTCAGCATGGAGGATCCTCTCTTGGTTCGCAATGGAAGAATCGCTCAGCTAAGGACATCAATCTCTAGGGTTTGTTTTAAAGCACTCAGCATTATGGCATCTAGAGCTGAAATACAAACTAGCGAACATACGCGCGTGCGCATGCCGTGGTTCTGGAACACTGGTTCTGTAGCAACTGGTGACTGATGCTTTGTAAAACTTTTGCAGGATTGTATTTGCAATATTCGTGTCCTTTTCAGAGCAGTGTACAGGGAAACCTAAAGAAACCATCCAGTGGAGCAGCAGACTTTTATAGAGGTGGTTCTGTAACCGACGGTCAAACAATTTAGTACTAGAAACCTGGGGGACGCTTTAGCAGATGAACATTAGATGTGGGTTTCCCTGCATACGATGTGCATTGTTGTATTCCGTTTTTATATCTCTAATGAAAATGATATCTAGCACTTTTCATCAGTAGTTCTCAAAGTGTAACCCACACACCTCCTGGGTGTGGTGTTCTGTCCCATCTAGTGACACTGAGACCAAGAGAGAGAGATTGAATCTGCCCTACAGCCAGTTGGCTTTTAGCTCATGCAGTAAAGGTTCATGCGTTTAGCTCCAGAGGTCTCAGGTTTGATCCCGCCCGCCAATGACCGGGGTCTGTCGGTGTTACAAAAGCACTTGATGGGAAAGGTCAGCATCATCTCCAGTTTAGAGTTTTATATAGTGTGATATTGGGTAGTTCTATGTGTTGAACTCCGGCTTACAGCTCCATAGCACCCAATGTGCATTTTCAGCGATAGAAGCTTTTTTGTTGATATATTGGGTAGCTGTTCTGTATTAAGAATCTTCATATGACGCCAGGTTAGGATATACAGCTCCCGAACTCCCAGATTACATGTGAGAGGGAAGGTCTTGTGATTTGAGCATGGAACTAGGGGCTTGCTACTGCCCGGCAAGCCAGGCTGTGAATCGCCAGGCAGTAACGTCCCAAGTGAACACTGCTACAGCGGACTAGAAGTCCGGGCATGTGCTTTGGCTACTACCGTGTGTAATGTACTGCAGTATTTGCAGTAACTAGATCCTGTACAGCACCTGGTAGACAAATGATTGTAGTGGGAAGGACTTGTAATCAGGGACGGTTCTTGTCTGTTAGACAACCAATTGGGAGAATCACCTGCTTCAAAATCTGCATGTTGCCTCCTTTCAAACTGCGTTCCTCGGCAGATCCTTGCCGTGTGATAGAGAGTTTTCATTTCTTAGTAAGTGCTTTTCACATAGGAAGAAAGTTCTGTAGACATTCTAGTGCCATCCAAACAACTCAGACTGAGGCTTACAGGGACTGGCTAGGGGGCAAAATAGGCTTCGTGTACCACTTCCAATGCCCATAGGGAAACTGGTTCCCCTGTCACGCGGCAGACTCTGATCAACAAAGAACAGAGTTAACCGGCTCTCCTCGTTGGAAGTGAGAGAGGCTGGCCTCAACCCAAGTTACGGTCAGGAAGATCCTGTCAATCTGAATAGATGTTTGAAGCCTGTAGCTAGCTGGGGTGTTTTGCCCACCTGACCCACACCACTGCTCCACTGTGTACTGACCTCTTTCTTGGCTGCATACCCGGAATTAGTATTGCAAAAGGCAGTGCTTGTAGGAAAGGCCATGTTCCTTTGGACAGCACGGATAGGCCACGCCTTTAGCCTCTCTCTACCTGACCATCTTTTACATATCCTCCGTGGACATGATGCTCTCTGCACCATCTGCTCTGCTGTGGGCCCCTAGTGGTCTCATGCTTTATCAGCAGTGGTCTCCTAACAGCAATGCACTTTTTCTCCCTCTCCTTCCTCCCTCAGCTACCCAGAGCATTTTAGGAGGGACTCTAACTTTGGGTAGCCCATGAAGAGCAAATTGCAAGATTGCCTTGAAACTTTGGGTCTCCCATGAGTTGCCACTGCACTGTCAGATTAACATGGGTCTCTGAAGGGTTTGGTGACAGCTACTTATCATAGGCCATGCCATTGAGGCAAAGTCTCAAACATGGCCCAGCTGCATAACATGTGATAAGCCAAGTTAATCCCTCGAGTCCTGGGAGACACACGAACCGTGAATGCCTCTCCTCTTCTCTTCCTCTCCTAGGTGGTGGCTAACGCGGTGGCTGCCTTGTCGGAGATCAGCGAGTCGCATCCCAACAGTAACTTGCTGGATCTAAACCCTCAGAACATTAACAAGCTGCTGACGGCCCTGAATGAATGCACCGAATGGGGCCAGATCTTCATTCTGGACTGTCTGTCTAACTACAACCCCAAGGATGACCGCGAGGCTCAGAGGTATACGCGCTGGCTCACACCTTCATGTGTGGCTAGTGGCCTTTCTGAAGTAAAAGTTCTGATGGATTCACTGCAGTGTCCCATCACCTGTCTGAGGGTGGGAGCTTGATGTAATGGGCTGCGATACAGGCCTCGAATAGCCTTCAAATAAAGCAGCTTGAAAAGCCGTGAGAGTTTGATATTCCAGGTATTGCACACACAAGAATCCATTGGGAACTGCTACTAAGTTGCACAGATCCCACCTCTCTGCTCACCACGGTTCCTTTAAAGGGCTAAACTCTTCATAGCAAACCACCGGTCCAGCAATGGATCTGTCAAAACCGATGGTGGTATGACAATTAGCACATGCACTTTGCACAACCCAGAAGCTGGTAGGACTACGCCTCTTAAAGGAGACGTAGAAAAAAAATTGGGCTCTGTGCCCTTTTTTTTGCTCTTTGTATGTAAAGAGGGGCCTGAAAGACTTTTTTGTTTTCTTTGTATAAAACAGCTTGTTTTCTCACACTATGTCAGGTTCTGTCTAGGCTGGAAAATTTGATGGTGCCAAGAAAACTAGTCTAAATTGTGGCATCATGGGACTGACGATAAAGTTGAGGGATGAAATGGGGAAGGGATTTCTGTCACTGTTTACAACTCACTGTTTTTGGGAATACCTCTTTAACTTCAGTGACTGACATTGACAAGAAGAGCTTGTATTAGATTCATTACCCCCACCCACGCCCTTCAGTTAAGATGTTAAGAAGTCCTAGCAAACGTGTTAGACCTTCCCTGGTCCTCCACCAAAGCCAGGAAAGACCAATCTCTATATCCTGAATAGTAGGGAAAAAACAAGCAGAAAAAAGCACTGTTTAAAAAAAATAACGCCTTCTACTTTCTGTATCCTTCCTAAAGAAGCTAAAAGGGCACAAGCCTAATGTATTTATGCAAGCCTGCTTTAATTTGCTGGGTTTTTTCAGTGCCTGCATTTTTGAGACAGAACAGATAATCCCCTTAAAAAAAATATCTGTAGGATGAATTTTCCCCTCATCCTTGATGTTTTAAGATTTCCTTGTTTTGTTTCAGAAAACAGGCTCTTAATCAGGTCTAGGAACCTACAGAGATCTCCAAGCACCAGGCCTGTGTTGTCTTAGCTTCACCCGAATGGGGCTACCTGCTGAACAGCTCTGAACATGCCCCGCTCACTCTTCATATTTAAATTCTCTAAAAGTCAGGGTGTGGAACTGGATGGAATATAAATGCAGTTGCTGCCTTATATGGCGGTTGGCATTGCTGACGTCTGACTGCAAGGGGTTACTTGCCAACCAGGGGTTCCTGGGTCCATGTGTTTCTGAGGCGCCCCTGTTCAGCTGAGGGCTTATAGGAGAAATTCAGAAATAATCTGAAAATCCACATAGTCTTTTCTGTCTCTAGCATCTGTGAGCGGGTGACTCCCCGGCTGTCTCATGCCAACTCGGCCGTGGTGCTTTCTGCCGTGAAAGTCTTGATGAAGTTCCTGGAGCTCTTACCCAAGGAGTCTGACTATTACAACATGCTGCTGAAGAAACTGGCCCCTCCGCTTGTCACGCTGCTGTCCGGAGAGCCTGAAGTTCAGTATGTTGCCCTGAGAAACATCAACTTAATTGTGCAGAAAAGGTACAGTCCAGAGTACTGCTCTCACTGGGTGTGGTGAAAGGGGATCTGGCTGAGTTAATCCATTCAGAAGTTTGTGTGTCCAAGAGTGCTAATTGTGATGACCCAACCTCTGGGTCTGAGGAGTTGGTTGACTAGTCCTGTTTCCTGTATCCTTGAACACACAGTTGTCGGCTGGAGTCATCGACTGTTTTTATAGCTGATTGGTTCTACCAGCATCACTGTTGTGTTTCTTTAACCAGCCAAGATTTCTTGGGGAAGGCGATTTGGGACATGCATTCCTTTTCTCCCTTCTCCCTGCCATGGAGATACAAAAGAGCCTTCCCTCCACTGTCAATCAAAGAATCTAAACTGGGAGAAGGGGATCAACCTTTGTTTTCTCAGCAGGTTCAAATACTGTGATCTCTTGATGATATTGAGAACATGGGATGGGTGTGACACAGGAGTTGGTACACTTGGGACAAGTGGCTGTATGTTGATATAGGTGTCTAGCCACTGAAGGAGAGAATCTGGTTGTGTAGGTGGCATTCTGTGTTGGGAGGGTGTTATGCATGGGTGGAGGGCAGGTGGGGAAGTAGGCGGAGTTAAAGCGGCTTGAACCCAGCAGCATAAAAAATCAGAAGGCTTGGATGCGTTTTTAATTTGAAATGCAGTTCTAATATATTTTTGTTCAAATCACGGATAGGCGCTGATACCACTGTATTCTTAGCAAAAGCTAAGGTGGTCCTAAAAATCAGGTCATCGTTGTTGAAATGGAAAGTCATTGAGTTACAATTGTGTGCAATTCTGTTGTGTGTATGTGTGTGTTCCCCAGGCCTGAAATCTTGAAGCAAGAAATCAAGGTATTCTTTGTGAAGTACAACGACCCCATCTATGTCAAACTGGAGAAGCTGGACATCATGATCCGCCTGGCATCCCAGGCAAACATTGCCCAGGTCAGTTACTCCAACTGCGATCATCTCCCCGATAGATGGTATATACCAGCTCCAGAATGCATGCCGTTAGGGAGGATTTATGCACAAATGAATACCTCTAAAAGTGTTCTCTGAACTGCTGTACAATAAACAGCAGCAAATCAGTGTTATCTCTGGCACAGTGTACGGTTTGCAGTTACTTAACGGAGGGGTTGGAAATTCCTTAGTGCTTTACATGTTAATAGCATTGTACAAACCTCACAACACACTTGTTAGGTAGGGGGTACATTTTACAGACCGGAGTTGCAGAAACAAACAGAGCTGAAGTAATTTGCATATGAGTTGTTGGCAGGGTCGAGATTAGAACTTGTGACTTCCTGACTACTCTATGTTCATATTCCCATTCTATGCTGCTTCTGTCCTGTCATCCCAGTATCTGAAATTCCACCATGGTCTATCCCTTCTCTCCTAGGGTGTATTTCAAGCACTAGCCCCTCTTGGTTAACACAGAGCGATTCCAGTTGCTGCTGATGTGCCATCCTGTTCCATTTATAACTAAATATTCTTGTTTAATGTGGCATCTTAAAATCGCTGTTTGTGTTGCACTTTATGGGAAGTGATGGAGCAAGGCAGCCCCATGTCTGATTTGCGGGGCGCATGGAAAATCTGTGGAAAAACCCAAGTGCCAGGAATATATATGTGTAGCGCTCCTCTTGGATTTTGGTCTGCAGATTCCTCACTAAATTTTGAAGTGCCTTCTGCTAGATAATGCAGCTGATTTTCAAGAGAGGCAGAATAGTTTGGAGAAGCTGAGAACCTCAAGTCCCCTTCCCAGTTCTAAAGCCATGTTTATAAAACAGGCAAAGCTCAATCACAGAGCTCAATAATGGTCTAAAGTGGAAGCTACTGAGAATAAACCCGTTGCTCCCTCTCTGATCCACTCTGTGTTTCCACTTGGGACAAGATATTTAATCTGTTCCTCAGTTTCCCCATTTGTGACGTGGGGATACTTGCCTCTGAGGTGTTCTGAGACGTAGCTGGTGTTGGTACAGCACTTTGCAGAAATACAGCTCTACGTAAGCTACTGCTTATGAAGCTATTGATGGCACTGTTTGTCGTGTTGTGTGGCCATATATAAAATATCATACGCTGAAATACTAAAACTGCATTCATAAAAGTGCAAAGATTAGCTGCTCTGCCCACACGTTGCCTCTGCTGTGTTTATTTGCTTGTTGCTCACCCACTTCAGGGCCCTTTTACGCTGTCAGAGCAGTGAGCCCAGGTTCTTCAAACAAGTCTCCCATTTCGTGCTGTTTGTTTCTCACTTGCAACCCAAATTGCATTTGTGACATCACAATAAAATCCACAGCAGGTCCCTGATGTCACACATGGAAAATTATGTGAGACTTAAGCAGGAGCGGATGAGCTTTGGAAACAAAAAGCTTTCTGTGTCCTTAGGGCTAATAAAAGAAATAACCAGAAGGTTTGATTTTGGCAGAACTGTTTCTAAACCAAATGATCCTTCAGAGTCTTATAAGATCCTGGCAATTCCTGGAGAGAACTCTTGCAGGGTTTCCATATATTACATAGCAGTCAAGGCAAGGGGTAAAGTTGACTTTATTTTACATACAACTTTTTGTGTGTCAAGAAACAATCTTGTCTGCATAACGAGCTGTGCTACAGTCTCCATACAGGATTGTTGGTGTCCCCCAGAGCTCTCAGAGCCAATAGATAAAGGGATGGGCAGCACTGGAGAAGAAAAGTACTCTGCGTACCGGGGAATAATCCAGGACCCTACTACTTACCTCCCATTCCTTCCTCTACCTCCTTATAGACCCCACAGAAGCAGTGACTCCAAAGTCCAAAACGGCTGGTTGTGTTGCCAAGGGTTTGGTATGGGCAATTTGAGAATAACCCGTAACTTTCTTTCCTCTTGTGCCCATTTGGGCCCTGCTGGACGATTGTCTCCTCCAAGCTGGTTCTTCGCTAAATGTTGGTGGATGTAGCGGCTACTTTTGGTGTTTAAGGACGGCGTTAATGTTGTACATGTGCTTAGAACTATGGGTGGGCACAATTTACATTAACCCAACTAAATACTTTGAGCCCAGAATATTTAAAGCTCTCTGCGCTCTAGGGATCGGTAGCTTCATTTAATTTTCAAGTACCTAAGCAGCATGGCTAGGTAGAGATGGAGGAGGGGACAATGGAAATGTTACTCAAATGACTCGTGTTTTGTGTGATGCTTTTCCCAACAGGTCCTGGCGGAACTCAAGGAGTACGCTACCGAGGTGGATGTCGACTTTGTCCGCAAGGCTGTGCGAGCTATTGGACGATGTGCTATCAAGGTCGAGGCAAGTACCCAACATTGGTTTATAGGTTTTACTCATCGCCACAATGTCTGAGCACTTCAGAAATCTGAATGGATTTCTCCCCTTCGGTCTTGTGTGATAGGAAAGGTTTCTTATCCCTATTTTAGAGATTGAGTCACTTGCTCCAGGTCATACGTTTTGTATGTCTGGAATGGAACTCTGATCTCCTGAGTCCCAGCTCAGTGCCTTAACCACAAGATTGTCCTCTTTCTCTTGGATCCCAGCCTACTGGAAGGATACTGGGCAGATCGGTCGTCTGATGTAAATTGTCATCGTTCTATTGGCTTCAGTGGAGTGATGACAATTTACACCAGCTAAGAATGCCCTAGTCGCCATGAGCTGGATCTTTACAGGATTAGTTGCATAAGGAATGCAGAGGACTCGGTGCAATCAAGGAGTGGCTTGTGTCCTGGTTCCATTTGAATAGGACCTACAAAAAGTATTGGGGATTGTTTTTATTTTTTTCAGCATTTGGAGTTGAAGTCAATTGCAAAATGAAACCCACACACTCAAAATGACTGTCGGGTTGTCTAGTTTTAAAGATCTGTAAAATGTGGAGCTTTATTCAGATGTCTGTTAGTCTGACTCATGTGAATGGCTTTCCATGAACATTTGCAGTTATCCAGAACAACAGTGTAAAAGATCCCTTGTCAGTTCAACAGCCACCTACAAATGACAGTATTAAGGTGGTGTATTGATTTAACTTTTAAAGCAAATCTAGTTGTTCTGAAAGGTGCTAGACAGCTATCACTGTGAAGAGTGAAGGCTTATAGTGTAAGGTTCGGTTTGTAGTTAGTGACTTAGATAAGGCAGTGGAAAAAGCTGTGTGGACAGTCTTGTTTCCCAAACAAGCCTGATTTAAATGGAAACAAGAGTATCCACACAGGTTTGAACCACTTTGACTAACCGGTGCAAGTTTGTATGTAGACACAGCCTCAGACTGCTTCATCCATCTGCAGGATATATGACCTTCGATTAGCCCTCTTATCCCCACCACCTTGCTGTTCCCTGGTTCTTCTGGCTCAGATCAGTGCTGATAGAAAAATATTTGTCCCTGCGATGGAGTTTTCTCCTCCATCTCTCAAAGCTGCCCAGAGGCAGTGATCAGCACTGGTCTGTCTGCATTTCCTGACTGCGATGTCGCTGGATGCCAGAGTGCGTCATCTGTGGCCAAGTAGAGGGGAACAGGCTATTTGAAGAGTAGCAACAGTGAGAGAAGAAGAGGATCTGAGATTGAAAGAGCGGAGGCTATGAAGCAGTTTGGACAAATTAGAGGTGGTATGTTTTGGGGATAGGCTTCTCAGCCAAATCCTTGACTAGTCCACTCCAGGCCCTTTAGAATCCCTTCAGGTTAGAAGTTGGGCCACGTGTCCCTCCTCGATACAGAATGGACATCGGCACATTCCCAGTGGCAGCCCGTTACCATGTAACCATCCCCTTGTATATCCTAATCGGCTGAGTTAAACCTTGCTTTTAGCAACCTTCCTTTGATGACGTTGCTTTTACAGAATAGTTCTGCTTACGTCTGACAAGAACCAAATTTAAAAGGTGGCAAGTATATTGCAGCCTACTACACTGCAAAATGACGCTTTCATCTCTGGGGTAATCAGTACCTGTTCTCAGTGCCTCAGAGTTTACTCCAGGCTGTTTTCACCGCGTACGGGGACTAATGGAAGGTTCGCTGCACTCTCTCAGCTATCCAAGTGCTCAAGTTTCTGATGCCTTAGAAATCTGCCTTTGACAGAGGGCACAGCCAGTGGGAGCTCATGATGAATGAGCGTTCACAGGGAACCACATCTCCGCCTTCAAGAATCCTGCCTTTCATCTAATTGCGTCTCTTCTAGAAGAGTTGGCTTGGGAATAAATTTGTATCTACTGTGACTGGAGACTTAGAGCAATTGCGGTATCTGGCGAGGGTTTGGAGGCTTGCGTCTCAGCTGCAGGGCGAAAGGGAAGCACGCCGGCCGCAGCTGTGATCGGAGGAGTACAAATGAAGCCTCAACATGGCTCCAAAGGCGTAAACCTGAGAGAGGACTAAGAAGAGACTGCATGAAAGTAGCAGAGCTGCAGTTAGTAACAAGCACTAGGGACCGGGGGGGAGGCAGGGAGAAGGGAGTCATGTTATTAGTGGACTTTGGTCCAATCTAAGAAACCAGCAGCATTTTAACAAACCTTGCAGTCATAGTACCTCTATAGTTCAGTTTGTAGGACTCTGCAGAATTGTACTGGGTTTCATTTGGTTTCTATATAGCACAGTTGTTGTTTTTTTTAACTCACTTGTATCCCCCCCCAGATGAATACCCTGTCTGCTTTAGTGCTGGCTCCTATAACTGGCCAGTTTAATAAAGGATGTATGTTTTTTTTCTTTTGTAAAGTGTCCACCTGCAGGAACCTCTGAAATGCCCATCTTAAAAATAGCTAACCATCCACAGGAGGGGGTGCATCTTGCCATGGGGATTTGAGGACTGCTTCCCTGAACAAATCCCCTTCTGGCCGCTCCCTTTCAAGGGAGGCTCACGCTAAAAATCAATTGCACATATTTAAACAATGAATGTTGTCCCCTGTGTAATAGATCGCACTTCAGTGTTCAACGGGAAAGAATTACAAACATTGACTTGCTTTTCCTGTTAACTCTTTGCATTTCTCAGCGCTTGGACAATGAAGAACTTCCCAAGTCTGACCCATGTCTCTTTAAGATCATATAGTAAAAAATAGAAGAAGTCTTTGTTCCCACAGAGTGAAGCTTTGGAACTGCCCCACATCCACCAGCAGGCAATACAGGGGTGGGGGGAAATAGCCCAATCCTGCATAGCTACTTGGCTGGCAGAGATGGTATTTGGCCTGGGGCCTTGCTGAGATCCCCAAGCACAGCCTTGTGCAGAAGAGACAGCCCACAGGTCTGCCTGCATGAGATTTGTAAATTGGTTGCACTGAGACTCTTCTGGTTGACAGGCCTCAAATGATGTTTTGTCAAGTGAGAGAAGAGATCGGAGCAGCCTGTAATCAAGGCAGACACCTTTAAATTACAAGAATTCAGATTGCTTTGTCCCTGCCATCTTAATAGCGTGGTACATATCGAGCAATAATAAGGAGACCTAATGTGGTGAATAGAGGAGATTTGTATTCAGCATGTATCTGTCACTGGGAATTTCTAGGTCTTCTGCTTTCAGTACAAGCATGCCGAGATGGACTGAGGCAAATGGCATGGGTGAGACTCATTCTCTGCTTTGCCCAAGTCAGGGCTTTAGGTCAGGCTGAGGTTTGTTTTAGAGATTTATGCCCATTGTCAAACTGAGCTTCCAGTTTTCCTGATTGAATCCCCTTTTGTTCCTCTTCCACCCTCCCCCAATGCTCTGACATTGTGTCGTTCACTCAAATCGCAAATCCACTGGAGTAAGTACTGTTTGTACCCTATACTGAATGCTTTATGAGTATATTTATGGGGGCTGCTTGTGTACTGCCTTGAGCAATCTGTTCCTCACATTAATCACCTGCTGTGTAATGAGGCATCACATGCACTCCACTAGCGCCCAGTTGGCTATCTTCATTTCAGGCCCTCTGGTGTCTGAGCCACTTAGCTCTTTTGTGGCATCCTGCTTTGTGGTATCCCTTTGTCTCCTCTCTCCTAATGAATACAGCTCTAGTTTCCAGGGTCTCCGTATGGCACGGAGAGCATTCTAGGGATCAGTTGTTCCACTTTTATGGAGTCCGAGTCTGGGGTTTGAAGCTAGTTATTGAGTAAGATGCCCTGGCAATAGCTAATCTTCATGAGGGTCCAGCAAACTCGTTCCAGTCCTGGGTCTGTCACTGCCCTTGCGGTGCTTGCTTTGTGCTACTAACCCAGCCCTAGCGATGGCTTTTTACTTCCTCTCTCCCCTCCCCGCCAACACATGCACAGCCCCTGTCCAAGTACCCCACTCACGTCTGAACAGTGATAAGCAACTCCTGCAGTGCATACGTAGTAGGCTGTTCTATATATTAACCAGCAAGGGGATAGCATAAGTATCTCTGCAGATAGTATCTATTCATATAACTTCTGCCTGTATGCAGACCCAACCACCTGCTGGTACAGAATCATTTCAGCCATGACTTTGTCCTTTGGCAAGAGTAGGGGGTCAAAGAATTGATATTTCTATTGAGTAAAGCGCTGAATTCCCTGTAATACACAGGCATGGATCACCATATGGAACATGCTCCGGAAGTCCATACACGTGTTCTGAACTGGTTACCATCCTTTATCTTGTGAGAGTAGCTAAAGTACAGCCCCATTGTCTTGCCCCTGCTCCTGGTGCATTGCACTCCAGTTACATGCAGTGTGCTGGGCGGAAGTGTACCACAGCCTGTCCAGTTTCTTTGGCTTGTCTGGAACTGCAGCTGTCGTCTGACTGTACCGCGTCTCTCCTCTCCTCAGCAATCCGCAGAGCGATGCGTGAGCACGCTGCTGGACCTCATCCAAACCAAGGTCAACTACGTTGTCCAAGAGGCCATTGTTGTCATCAGGGACATCTTCCGCAAGTATCCCAACAAGTACGTGCAAGTACCGCAGGTGTCATGTCGTAACGGAAAACAACGTAGGTTTTGCTTGGCACAGCCTAGCTAGCAGCTCATATTGTTAGTATAACTGATTTTCGTGCATGTGGCGGCCATCCCTCTGAACAGCAGCACCCATTCGGACTCTGGTACAAAGGGACTCTAATGGTGGATTGCAAACAGATTGCTGTCTGATTTTACTATTGGTGTATGGGCAGGATGACTGGCACGGGTAGGAGGCTCATAAACACATTTCACTTTAAGAGATTCCAGGCAGAGGTACTGAATGAAATGCGTATGGGCTTTCCTACCGCTTAGCGTTATCACAGGGTGAGCCAGTACCCCCTTCTAGCTCTTTTGTGCGAGGGGCTCTTGTCCATTCAGCTAGGGCATAATGCATCAGTATCTTTCAGCTGAGTCTCCAGGATCAGTTGGTCCTAATGATTAACCTCCTCAGTGCCAGGGTAGGTGCCCTCGGCACCATCAGGATAATCAGCAGAGCGTGGGAAAGCGCTTACAGAATATTAAACCTAGGATCACATGCCAATGGCCATGTCCCAGCTAACCCGTTAGAGGCTGGGGGTGCATCATACACAGATTAGAATTTCCAGCCAGTGAAAATGCAGGATCTGATACAGACTCAAGGGAAGTGATTCAGCTGATTTGAACTGTGGAATCAAAGATCCTTTTTTTTTTTTTTTTTTTTTAAGAGAGAAATGAAGGCAACTCTGTGCCTGGAGTTTCTCTCTTGCACAGCCTTGCTACAAGGAGGGGAAAAAATTACAAAGCTCTTGCGCCCTTGAAATCTACCTCCTTTGACACACTCTCCTTTGGAAGGGGAGTGTGTAGGAATATTTCCTTGAGGTAATTAATCTCCTTGTTATGCGTCTCTTGTGGATCATAAAAATGTAAGTCCTTTTGGCTTGGGTCAGGGTGCTTTGCCGTTAACAGCCCGATGCGCGTTGGCTACAGTTATGTAATGCTTTGATTTGACCTTGATAATGACTCTGCTCTGGTAAATCAGGTACGAGAGCATCATTGCCACATTATGCGAGAACCTCGACTCCCTGGATGAGCCAGATGCTAGAGCTGCCATGATCTGGATAGTGGGCGAATACGCAGAGAGAATTGACAACGCGGATGAGCTGCTGGAGAGCTTTTTGGAGGGCTTCCATGATGAAAGCACCCAGGTAAAACTCTGCTCATCGCCCCATCTCTCAGGTTCTTGTGCGGTCTATACAAGTGGCAGACTGTTGGGTTGGTGGAGCTGGTTGGAAAAATGTCCCCCCCCCTTTCCTCCCCCCCCGGAAAACTGATATTTTTGGCTAAAATTCAAAAATCAAAACACTTCTTGATTTGGGAATGCTGATGCTGTGCCTCATGGGACGCGTAGTTTGGGTGTCCCATGCTCCCATTCTCATCCGTCGGCTAGTTTCTCTTGTCTGACTGCATCTACCATCATGCACCCATGTCCCCTCCTCTTTAGGAGGGTGTTTGATGCACAGTGGGAGATACAGTCTGGCCACTGAGTGCAGCCCATAAAGGAGAATGGGGACGTTAGGCAACCGAACTACAACTCCCATGAGGCACTACAGCAGCATCTCCAAATCAGCCTATTTCATTTTTTTAATGTTGGTTTTGTGACAAAAATCAAACCTTTATGTGGAAAGCAGACACTTTTTGGAGGGACACTTTGTTAGCCAAAAACCCAATTTTCCGTCATACAATTTTGGTGGAAAAATTTCAACCAGCCGTATATGTTACGTTTAAACAGCCTGGGGTACCCTAAGTCTGAGGCTGGAATAATGACCTTCTTGGCTCTCTGGAGGATGATTTAAAAGGTTTGTTTTGCTTCTTCCTAGAATATTGATCAGTGCATCAGATAGGTGGATTTTGCTCTGGGCAGAGGAGAAACCTGATGTACATTAGCCCGATACGTCTTAAAATAACTGCCCCATTCGCCATGCGTGACAAAGTTCCTCCTCTGCCTTGGTGGGTCCTGTGCTTATTGGCGGGTTTGCTCACCTCAGAGATTCATGGCAGCCCTCAGTTTGGCCACTTCTGCCAGTGGCTCAAACCTGTCATTCACTCAGTTAACCTCTTATAGCCAATAGGGAGTTAGGGGGAACCCGGGCCTGCCCTCTACTCTGTGTTCCAGCCCAGGGCCCTGTGGATTGAAAGCTTATGCCCAAATAAATCTGTTAGTCTTTAAGGTGCCACCAGACTCCTTGTTGTTTTTGTAGCTGTCTACAGTGTCTCCTGTAACAGCTGCCTGAGAGCTACAACTCCCTGGGCTACTTCTCCATGGCCTCCTCCTAACACCTTCTTTAGCCTCACCCCAGGACCCTTCCTCCTCATGTCTGATAACGCTTGTACTCCTCAACCCTCCAGCCGTACACCTTCTCACTCTCCGCTCCTTGCGCCTCTTGCTCCCAGCTCCTTGCATATACCTCACTAACAGAAGTGAGGTCCTTTTAAACCAGGCGCCCTGATTAGCCAGCCTGTCCTAATTGGTTCCAGCAACTTCCTGATTGTTCTGGAGCAGCCCATTATCTTACTCAGGGAAAAGGGACCTGCTTAATCTGGGGCTAATGTATCTACCTTCTATCACTCTCTATAGCCATCTGGCCTGCCCCTGTCACACATGGTACTAAGAGATTGTGCTGGTGTAAACTCTAGGGTAGTCTGCACTGGGATCACTGCTGCCCTGACAGCATGTTTCACGTGGCTGCTGAAATGAATACATGGTTTGTGACATGGACTTACAAAGGACAAGCTGCTAAAACCAATTTGAGCTGCTAACCCATTGGGTAAGACACTAACATGCTTCATGGGAAGGCAACACCCACATTTGCATGTCATTTGTTTGACTATTAGCAGCTGCTTGTTGCCGGCCATGGCATTAAAACACTATAACGAGCATCACAATCTTGGTATGCAACACGGGACTCCAGTAGCTATGCACTACCCCCCATGCTGAACCCAACGTTGAGGCAGCCAGTGATGCTCATTTAATCTCTTTGCTGTGTCCCTACTTTATCTTAGGTGCAGCTCACCCTGCTGACTGCTATAGTGAAGTTGTTCTTAAAGAAGCCCTCAGAAACGCAGGAGCTGGTTCAGCAGGTCCTGAGCCTGGCCACGCAGGTAAGCCAAGCCATTCAGTGAGACGAGGTGCTGGTAAGCCGTGCTGTCTGTGCACCGTGGTTGCAGGCAGTTTGGTGTTGTACCAGTTTGGCAATGCCAGGGCAGTCTTGTGCACCAAGAGGCAAGACTCAAGGATGTCGTCATGCACATCTGATTTCTCCCTGTTCAGGGAAGAGGGCTTTGATCTACAGTAACCCAGTTTGCAAAGCACTCTGCATCAGTTCTCTTATGCTCATTCAGCTGCTACCTAATTCTTTCTCAGCCCTCACTTCTGCCTTGGTGTTTTCTCTTCATTAGCAAGTAAGGCACAGGATGGGCGGGTTCTGTAAGAATCCAAAGAATTTCCTCCTCTGGGGAAATGGTTTGTGGCTAAAATCATACGCTGGGTGGAAGAGCAGGGAGAGATGGGACTGGTGGCAAACCCTTCCTCACTAATGGATGCTACAGCAGAAAGTAAGCCAAGTTCTGAACCCACAAGAATGAGAATTTCTTTTGGTCCAGGCTGCTCAGAAATGTGCTAATTGTGGTGACGGTTTGAATGATGGGCTAATATCCCAGATCCCAAAACCTACTCGGCTGAGTCACAAAACACTTAAAAGGCACCCTAGGGTCATAATAGGCTACTTATTTTTCACAAACGTTGATTCAGTCTGGTTTATTGTATTTTCATATGAATAACAAGGCATTGCTAGCAATAGGCCCTTTAGTGTGGTGGTGTTCTGAGCTCTGATTCCTAGGTAGAGATCCCTGTTTTTCACTTTAGCGTGAAAGAATGGGCACGTTTCTCTTCTCGGGTTAGAAGATATCGTTGGTCTTTGCGTGTCTGTCACGGGCAGGGTAGGAAAAGAAAGTGGAGAGGAAAATCTGAGTGTCCCCTCCCCCCCCCCCCCCCATTCCGGTTCAAATCCCACGGTTCTGTTTGCTATGGGAAAGCTGTTTCGGAAGAAGCATTCTGACTTGAGTCTGAATGTATTTAAAGGCAGTCTGGAGCAAGTGATCTTCCCCTCAAACTCCCTCCTTCATCTACCCTCATAAAGGCCCTGTTTGACCTTAAGCAGGTGACTACATGTATAGGATGAATCAATATCTCTTGTTGAGATCAGGGCCGGCTCCAGGGTTTTGGCAGCCCCAAGCAGCCAAAAAAAAAAAGCTGCGATTGCGATCTGCGGTGGCAATTCGGCAGGAGGTCCTTTGCTCCCAGCGGGAGTGAGGGACCGTCCGCCGAATTGCTGCCGAATACCTGGACGTGCCGCCCCTCTCCGGAGCGGCCGCCCAAAGCACCTGCTTACAAGGCTGGTGCCTGGAGCCGGCCCTGGTTGAGATCAAAAGGGTTTAAAAAAAGTCCACCATCTGGCTGAGCAGCTCACCAGGCGAGGTGCCAAAGTTCGAGAGGCATTAGCAATTGACCTCTGAAAACCTGAGATCACTTCTAGATCACTGCAAGTTTAATGAGTTTAGCCAGCTCAATCTCATTACAAATGGGCACTTGTCCACTGCCTGCTTGAGAAAGTTCTGAGTTGGCGGGGGAGGGGGATTTTTTGCCAGTCAGAGGTCTGGGATCACACAACTGGAAAAGGGGGAGGCTGGTTGGGTGGGTGAATAAGGACACGTAGAGAGTTAGACATATTGCCAAAGCTCTATGGTGAAAACTCACAGGCACTTATCGACGTTATGCTGCTAAACTCCAGCCTGGGTGATCAGCGGACACCATTTGTTTGCTTTGTTTTTTTTAAGCAGCGCTTTTAGTTTAAAAAAAAAAAATAGAAAAAGGAATGTCAATTTCATGCTAGGAAAGAATTATCTCCAATAAAACACAGACGTTGACAGCTGGAGTCCTGGAAAACGGAAGAAAGCCCTAACAATCGATTCAGTTTGTGTCTTCTCGTATATATTTTATGAACTAAATGGAGGAATAAATGAGACCTTTCTGGCATAAAAACGCTCTCGATATAAAGGTAGATGATTAAAGGCAAATCAGTCCCATCCTGTAGCGTTGTGTCTTGTTCCACCAATGTCCTTGGGTAAGACGTATTTCCAGGAATCCCTGATCATTGTCTTTCATGATGCACAGTATCATGCATATTCTATTAGTATGTGGCTGAAGGAGTCAATTTGATCCCCTTCCCCTGTCCTTCTGTCTTGACTGTGTCCTTCAGGACGTTTTGAAGATCACATTTGAAATGAAATTGTGATACTTTACAGGAGGTCAGTTCTAAAGCATGACGTCAACTTCTGTGCTGAGTAACCTCGAGGACTTGATCCCTTTTAAATTCCATTAGATGTAAGTTCTAAGGTTTTCCTCTCTGACCACATAGGTTAGCTGTGTTTGGGAATGAGCGCAAGGGGTCAGACCCGGCAATTTTTATTACGAAGGATGATGGGATTGCCACAGAATAGCAGTCTGTCGATAGCATCTATAGCCGTGTCATGGCTGCTTTTCCAGTGGGTAGTTTCAATGAAAGAAAGCAGGGTTACTGCAGAAGCAGGATATAGTTACAGTGGTCAAGCCTGTTCAACCCCTTGAGTAACGCAGTGCTTTGTCTCAGGATTCGGACAACCCGGACCTGCGGGATCGTGGCTATATCTACTGGCGCCTTCTCTCCACGGATCCCGTGACTGCCAAAGAAGTGGTCTTATCGGAAAAACCTCTGATTTCTGAGGAGACTGACCTGATCGAGCCAACTCTGCTGGACGAGCTGATCTGCCACATCGGGTCACTGGCTTCCGTGTACCACAAACCACCCAACGCTTTTGTTGAGGGCAGCCATGGAATCCATCGCAAGCACTTGCCAATTCACCATGGAAGGTAAGCCGGGAGCAGCCGCGGAGGGTGTCAGAGGGCTGCTGTTTTCTTTCCTCCAAACAAGCCCACTAAAAAGATACAAGGGCCTGCTACAAAAGTTAGATTTTTTTTCCAGTTGCAGAGATGTCCACAAAGCATTCGTGGAGCCATCTCAGCGCCTGTCCCGTGATAGTTGTAGCCTCTGAACTTCTAGACCAAAGGAGATGGGAAGCATCCTAGAGATGAATCTGTTAGCTATTGGGCAGGGGGAAAGAGACGCTCACACAGTTCTTTGAGAGCACACGGGGAGGAGGGTCTGATACAGGAGCTGGACAAATTGGAGCTTTCAACAAGTGGTGCAGCTCTGGCAGGAGGAGAAACACACCAGCCAAACCCAGTAGTTGTGCACACAGCCAGTGGGAGGTGTACATTTCTGTGATGGTATGAAAGGTTTTTGGGGGAAAGCGGGACTTAGAGGCCTTTGTCATGTGGAAAGTGTCTCCCTTCTTGCACCGCCAATTACGCTATTGGCCTCTCCTGCTGTGGGGAATGCAAAGCAGGGAAGAAAAAGCCAAGATCTCTCTCTGAATCTTGGAATCTTTGAAAGCACGGAGCATGGAGAAAACCATTGGTCACAACCACTGCAGCTTGGCCTGGGCCAAATGAGGTCCGATCGATGTCTGAACTATGGTGGAAAGCCTGAAATACCCTGTGACAATCAAAATGGTTTGGGTTGTTCCCTGGGTATCACACCATTTCTCTACAGTTAAAGAACAAACCCAAAAAAGCCCACCCTGGGATAGCAGCCTGAGAAATTGTCTGATGCTCTGGAATCCAGCAGTGAGTGTTACCAATCCACAGGGATTCTTGCTGTATTGCTGCTCATTTTGTTACCATGGCTGCTCTCTCAGGTGAGCACTCCGGCTTGCGAACTGTATTAATTACAGTTGCAGATCTGCTTGCAACAGGCGGTACGGGATCTAAGCTCACTTTTCACGGCAGTGTGTACCAGAAAACCTGGGAAGTGACTTCTGGAGCGCTGTACTTTTTTGCCATCTTACTGATAAGTCTATATAGGTGTTTTCTAACACCATCCTTCCATGCATACAGAAACCCTTTTAGCTGTTAAGAGTAGCAGTAACTTGACTGACTTGGGGATGTTGAATTGCCTTTTTCCTGGTTATGAAACATCACCTGGCAGGACTGCCCCAGGGCCTGCGGTAACAAGCCCATTTCGGAGACCTGTGTTTTGATGTATAGTACAGTACTAGTGTGCAAGGAGGTAGGGGAAGTTATGGTTGCACTGCTCAGGTACTATTCCCACCCACAGGCTCTCCAGAATAGTGGAGGTGTTGATCCTATAAGCAGCTCAAATCCACAGTGTGACCAGCTCTCTTGTGCAGTGCTCTTCATATCATTGCAGAAGCTGACTTGTCTAACCGAGTCAACTTGTCAGCGAGAGCTCTATCTTTATCCGCTCCCAGTGCACATTGCTTATCTGACTTGACACTGGCAGCTGTTACTCACCCAGCCCACCCACTCTGCTCTTTCAAGGTTGCTATGCTTTATATCTCTGCATTGCTCTGGTATTGTTTGCTACTGAATGACCTGTTGTCTGGGCCGAAAACAGCTCTGGCTTCAGCAGCAGCAGCAGTAGGAAAAAAGAGCGGGAAATGAAAATTTTAAGAAATCCCTTAAATTCTGATGCCGGGCTCCGGCATCCTTCATAAATTAAAAGCGAGTGCTGGCGTTCCATGGCAAGCCATGTTTCCTCTGCTTGAGGTCAGCCTAACAGAGAGTCCATTACTCTAACCAGGGCCGGCTCCAGCATTTCTGCCGCCCCAAACAAAGAAACAAAAAAAGCCGCGATCGGCGGCGGCAATTGGAGGAGAAAAAAAAAAAAAAAAAAGGCCATGATCGGCGACGGCAGTTCAGCGGCAGGTCCTTTGCTCTTAGAGGGAGTGAGGGACCTGCTGCCCCCGAATTGCCGCAGGTGCCGCCCCTCTCCCGTGGCCGCCCCAAGCACCTGCTTGTTAAGCTGGTGCCTGGAGCCGGCCCTGACTCTAACGATCCTCCTTACTCCCAGACGAAGGACAGATTGATCAAGCTCATGCAACGGCCTCCTGTGCAGCATTGCTGCTGTGAGCCCAATTACCGCCTTCAATCATGGCTTCATGATAAGCAGCCTGTCGGGGGCACTGCTGTGGGGAGAGTGAATTCATGCGCACAGGGTGTCCTCTTACTGAATGCTAGAAAACTGACTCGCGTTTTCCTAATGCTGACGACACTGGGAAGTCTGTTCATTTGCATACGGCAAGCTAAGGTTGCCTAGTGGAAGATAGTGGCTTAGCTTTTCACCCAGTAGCTTGGGTGGGATCTTGGTTTCTTTTATGCTATGAATAACGCCTTTTCGAAGCAGGACCCCTTAGCAAGGCTGTTTGCCACCAGCTTAAGTTAATGATTTTTTTTTCCCCTCTCAAACTGCATAGTGACATTGAGGAGGAGTGGAATGAGCTGTGCAGAGGTCTGTATTGTGTCATGTTATGAGGGTTACCGTGCCCCCATTGTCTTGATTGGTGGGCAGAAATAGCTGGTTAAGTCCTATGAGACCTGTGGGCATAGTCCTATGAGAAATTAGTAATAGTTGGTGTCAGCAGCGTGAAGGGTATTGCATGTATTAGGGAGTGTATTGTCACATAAACAAAGCACTGTGCTGGCATTTATCTGTGTCCCAGCACCCAGCCACAGCTGGTCAGCTGTTTCTGGTCATGCTCCCGCATATGTACCAAAGGGGTTACCTGTAGGACCTCGTGGAGGAAATACTGAGGGCCAGAGGAGCAGCTCGGAAGAGGGAGTTGTGCACAACTCAGGTGGAGCATCACCCGCTCTCTAGCTTCCAGGGATTTGTCCACACTGTTGCACCATCTCCTCTCTACGCCACTGCAGGTGGGAGACGTGGGTGGGAGGTTTCTGTCTGCAAAGGTAGACAGTCACCTGTGCTCCAACAAGCGCTTGCTGCTGTTCTGCTGTGGGAGTGGCAAAAGCAGAGAAGGCTAGAGAAGGGACTGGTTAGATTAGGGCACAGGACCCTGGAGTTATGCTGTTGTCCTGGGAAAGCCCAAATTATTAATTCAGGTGGCAGTTTTGGAAAATGTAACCCTCTTGCTGTAGTCCCAGGGCAATAAAAACCAGCATTATAGCATGTATCCATGTCCTTAATAAACATGTCATTCTTTACTCCTTTGAGTCTCGTAGGAAAATCCCAAGTTATGGACAAAAAGCTTTTAAGGAGAAAGTCCAGTGTGGGGAGATGTTCTGAGCATATTTTATTGTGTTTTAACATCAGCTGAATTGATCTGCATTATCTTTCTTGTAAATTTCTCATTGGGTCCTTGGGCAACTAGAGTGACAGACCTCTAAGGAAACTTACTTGGTAGTCCCCACTAGAATAATAAGCTTCCTCCGTAGCGAAACCTGTGCATTTTTCCCCAAGGTTGTACATTCCTTCATAGGCCCAGTAGACAGGATCATATTAATCTCCCATAGAATCCCTCTCAGTAGGGCAAATCTTTATTATGTTTTAGTTTGTGTTTTATTCATGGCTCCTATTTTGAAGGAGTTTGTGGCCACTTCTCCCAATAACAGCTGTGCTGAATCTGAGGTTCCTGTCTGATTTTTACCTCTGAAATTTCCCTCTTCTTGAGTTGTGGGACTTGCTCTGAGATCTGAGGACCTTCCACTGGTCAGACATGTACTGAAGCTCCAGTTTTGTCACCTCCGATTGGGGTTGTAACAGAATTGGTTTGTCAGTTGTCCATTTGGAACACTGTTACTTTGAACTGTTTGGCTACTGTTCATGGGTCACCTGTTTCTGACTTGTTTTCTCTCTGGTGCTCCAAAGCCAGTAACAAAGGTGATTAACCATTCTCCTTTATTCATTGTGCTTCTCTCCCCTTGCAGCACTGATGCGGGAGACAGCCCGGTGGGAACCACTACCACTACAAACTTGGAGCAGCCTCAGGTTATTCCATCGCAGGGTGACCTTCTGGGTGACCTTCTGAACCTTGACCTGGGCCCCCCAGTGAATGTACCCCAAGTATCCTCCATGCAGATGGGTGCTGTGGATCTCCTGGGAGGCGGGCTGGACAGCTTGGTAAGCACTGTCTCTACTCACTTTCAGCTGGTAGGAAATAACGAACCACTGGAGGAACCATTCATGGTCTGTGCCGGTGGCAAGATCTTGGTTATTCACTCTCCTTGGTGCTTGCCGCCCTGAGCCCAAAGGCAAATCAGAAAGGCCCAGAACACTTGGCCATTTTTACTTCCAGGCCGGTTTGCTGCCAGATTCTTCCCTTAGTAAAAGGGATGCTGTCACCTGTACCGCTGTACGTTGGTAGGTGTGTTTCATGCGTGCTCTGACTGGGAAGGGGGACTAAGGAGTTGCTTTTATTTTGCAAGGACCTTTTACAAGGACCAGTGCTTTTTAAAATACCCTGGCTCCTCTTCAAAAGGGTCTTTGTGTTGCCCTCCAGTTTCAGTGAATCCTGTTAAAAGGTCCATCTTTATGGCCTGCTGTATGCAGCTATACCAGCCTTACATCATCCTGTTTGTGTATTCCCCAGAGCATGTCTTGGTTTAGTATCGGTGACATGTTAATTGCGGGTAGGCCAGGAGAAGCACTCCACTGCTCTGCCTAGTTCTCCCTTTCTCCAGAGCTGCTCGCAAGGTGATATTCAAATACTAAAAGGGTCAAACTCCAGAGCAAAAGTAAATACACGATGTCTCCACTCCAGGGAGGGAAGCTGGGCAGAAGCTGTAATGAGAATGATTATGGAGAGAGAGCAGGGTGGGGTGGTCCTCAACCTGTGACAGCCATGCAGTAACAAACAGCAACACGCTTAGCCTTTAGCACTGTGTCATCCGCCTTCTAACATGAGACGGGTTAGAAGTGGGAGGTTTGACATGCACTTGAATGGACCCTGATGCAACCAAATGCTCCATTCGCTCTAGTAATCTTAGTAAAACGGTCATTAAACACACACATCCAGTCCTAGCATTTCACTGGCTAATGAACTGGAAACCCAGTGACCTTTAATAGCTGGCAGAGGTCAGATGTGTCAGCCTGAGCTCTTTGTCTCCACGCGGGCGGAGCAGAGGTTTGTGTGTCTGCACTTCACACCAGTGGAGAAGGCAGGCTGGAATTCTGAGGAAGCCTAGTGCCACACTTTGCAAGAATGACCAGAAACTAAAAATCTCAACTTCTTGAATTGCATCCAAACCTTCCACGAAACAGTGCCACCCGCGGCAGCTCCAAAGAGCGACACAAATCCCTCTGTATTGCAGTATGACCTCGTGGGCAGAGTACTGGACTGGGACGCAGGAGACCTGGGTTCTATTCCTGCCACTGGCCTGCTGGGTGACTTTGGGCAAGTCACTTCCCCTCTGTCTTTGCCTTAGTTTCCCTATCTGTAAAATGGGAATAATGCTGTACTGATGGAAAGCACTGTATAAGAGCTAGAGTTCTAGTGCTGTGCGTGCAGTGCACCCAGCTTCTTTGTTATTGTTTGGGCTCAGATACCATAGAGATGGGTGCAGTATAACGACCTAATTAGAATAGATTTTGGGAAAAGATTCCTATAAGTGTTGGTGTTGGAGATGTTAACATAGGGACCCATTTGGAATCACAAATGTTGGAGCAGGAAGTCTCTAGAGTCTTGTCACTTGTTTCATGTTTTGCTTCTGTTAAAGTAAATCCTTGGGGCTATGCAGTGTCCTCTAACAAAATGCCGTGTATCGGCAGAGTGGTCACCCTGTTTCAGACTTCAAGGGAAACAAAATGGTCGCCTGCATGAGTTACAGACACGGTGCTAGAGCGACCTTTCGGATGGAGCTTCCCCCAAACGCTTACTAGTGATGTGCCGCTGCAGCTAATGTCCCTGTTGTGTTTTCTCCCTCTCTGGGATATGTACAAGTGACTCTCCTCCTTGTATATCCCAGGCTTCCCTCACTGCTCGTCTTTCCGTAAACTAACCTGTTTCTGTCTGCGTGTTGCTTTGGATGTGAGAGACAGAGCACGTGCTGTGTGTGTGTAGGTACCGGTACGTGTGTATGGGACGTCCGAGTTTAACGACCCAAACTGGGGTTGAATTGAGTCTCCGGGAGGGAGAGACTTCCATCCCCCGCCTCATAACCAGGGATCATCACATGGCAACGGGGCCGTGGGCAAAGGGGAGGTCCTTTTGGCTGCTCATGCTGTTTAATAATGAGTTTGGGATCCAAAATGAATCTCCTACCTCATCTTCCTCAGTTATTACTTTTCTTCCCTCTGCCATCCATACGTCCCCCTGGAATTTTGTTTCTCTTCCTCACCCTGACGTTGCAATCTGTCTCTCTCCCTGCTTTGAGTCTCCCTCTTCATTGTTTTAGGGCTCTTCCAGGGACCTTCGTTGTATTCTCCCAGTTGCCAAGGACATTTGAATATGGCTCTGTGGGGTCAGTCTGTGCTGTGGGAAGGGATACTAAAGAGTGACGTGAACGACGTTTCTTTCCTCAACTCATGCTGCAGTCGTGCCACTCAGTCCTTGCTGCCTAGAGAGAGAGCCACTGTGTGGGTCCTGAGCTGACACGCACGTGCACCTCTCCTTTTGTGAGACTCCACTCCCTAACCTACCGTTAGTCTCCTCTGTCCACCTCCCCTCCTGTTTTCATCTGCTTCCTCGTCCCCTCTGCTTTTCCTTCCTCTCTCTAGAAATTGCCCGGACCCTCCCCACCAGTAGACTCCTTGCTTCAGAGGAAGGTATGGGAGTGGTGGTTATTTGAATGCAACAAACATCCAGCCCATACCACATGTCTTTAGCAAGGCCCTGCAGCCTGAGGTGCAGAGTGGGTAGACAGTGGCCTGACAGAGGTTAAATGCCCCAAGCAGCTCCGTGTCTGTAAGTTAACTGCTCTGTACATATTACAAACCCCTCTTGATCATTGTGGAGAGAAATGGCCCAGCAAACGTCCAATCTCGTATATGGTGAAACCCATCTCCGTGGCTGTGATTAATGAGAATGCACTGGTAATTGAATGACTAGAACGGGACATCTTTTATTTCAGACTGCTGGCAGAATCCCTCAGCTAAATAAGTCTTTTCTTCAGTCAAGGTGCCGGGCATTAATCTGAGTAGGTAAAAATGCTGCTCTCAAGCATTGCCCATTACAGAAATAGCGCCTTCACCAAATGCAGGCTTTCTACAGAGAGGTGTTTTACTTCAGAGGGATATGTTCAGTGTGCAGAAAAACAAGACACGAAAGACCCAGCAAGATTGATGCAGAGAAGAAACAGCCCGATGAGCAAGTTTCACTGCAAATTATCATTTATGTTTTAATTTTTTTTAACAGATTGATTTCTTTTCCAGGCACTTGAATGGTGACAAGATTGTGCAAAACTTGATACACAGCAAATTAATCCTGTGCACTTCATTGAATTCCTCCCTCAGCTTTGCCAGGCCTGGTCTCTTATGGCATGTGAGACTTCCAGCCATTTGATAGGTTAATTTCTTTAGCAAATAACTCGTATTTTATCTAAATAGCGAGTTACTGTGTAACAGAGCAACATGGAGATATAGCTATAGTGTTGCCCATATGCAGAGGGAGTGTGCTCAGGGCATGTTATAAATGAAAAACATAAATTAAATACCGGGTCTGTAACAGAGGAGCAGCCAAAGTTTATCCCATGAACCCGATGTGAGCTGTTTACAATTCAGGGTAGCCATCTTCTGGTGATTAGAGCCAGCGCTGGGAGGCAGGAAACTTAGGTTTTACTGGCTGCACTCTGTGCAAATCACATGCAGTCTTCCAGTTCCTGGCTGTTTGCTAACGAGGCCCTTGGTAAGACAGAGCTTGGATACTGTGACTGTAATGATAGTCGTTAATCCTTACGAATCATTCCTGTGTTACGGTTTTGCTTTGAAAACCTGCCTAATGTCAGATGTTCTTGTTGAACAAACAAGCAACAAGACATGATAGGCAATGTGATCCTCTTCATTGAACAGGAGCTGTTACGTGACGAGTCACTTTTCACCACCAGGGCAGTAAACCTGTTGAAATGGACGACTTGTCTATTAGGTAAAGAATTTTCTAATGGCCCATCTACCACAAAGTTATTGGCAGAAGACTGGCAGCCAGTCATACTGATTGATGCCCAGAATTCTAGAGCTGCGTAATAAACACTGAATGTACAGACTTCCTGCAGTCTCTTCCTGAAGCGCCATGTCTTGGCAGACTTGGGCGAGAGTCCGTTTCAGGTGCATCCGCTCAGCTTTATGATGTGATTGGACTCAATGCCGCTCAGTCTCACTTGGCGGCAGAGGTGATCTCTAAATGAATGACTCAGCCTCCTGGAGCCCCAAGGTTTTCTGCGAGGTGATGTTAACGCTGTTGGGTTTTGTGTGACCCATGCCTGTGGTGCCACCGGTTTGCCTGCCACCCTTGGAAGCGGCATCGTGTTCTGCTCTACGCTTGTTGCCCACGCTCCTCTGCACTGGCAGATCACAAATGCTGGTTACCAGCAGCCACTGAATTGAGCCTCTGATGTTACCAGTCCTTCGGCATCAACAGTCCTCTGCCCATCCATGCCCCATCTGTGCTTTGCAGCTGGGAAATTCGGGGCGCCTGGCATTATGTGCATACCCGGCTGGCTAGTTTCAGATGACTGTGTTCCTTCAAAAAAAACAGCTTTGTTCTTCTTTTTTAAATGATAGAGGCCTGCCCATTAGTCCCCAGAGCCCCTCGTCAGTAATTTAGTTTTAAAGAGTTAAACCGTGTTATTATTTTACACACATCTGCTCTAATTACTTGCCTTAATGGTTCTAGCTTTGTCTGTATTTTGGCTCTGTTAGAGCAGGAACCTCATCTAACGGTTAAAACCCTGGACTAGGAGTCGGTCCTTGGGTGCTCGGATCTGTTCCGGGCTCTGCAACTGACTTGCTTGGTGACCTTGAGCAAGTAATTTAAACTTACCTGTGCCTCAGTTCTACAAAATGGGAGTGATAATTCCCAATTTCCCAGGGCTGTTTTAAGGCTTAGTTCATAGAATCGTAGGACTGAAAGGGACCTCGAGAGATCATCTAGTCCAGTCCCCTGCACTCATGGCAGGACTACATATTATCTAGACCATCCCGGACAGGTATTTGTATAACCTGCTCTTAAAAACCTCCAATGATGAAGATTCCACAACCTCCCGGGGCAATTTATTTCAGTGCTTAACCAACCTGACGGTTAGGAAGTTTTTCCTAATGTCCAACCTAAACCTCCCATTGCTTCTTGTCCTATCCTCAGAAGTTAAAGAAATGGCCCAAATTTGGTGATGAAACTGGGCACACCGCAAAAGACACATACTTGATGGGGTTTTAGGATTGTTAAAAGCATGTTCTTGGATCAGGGCTGGGGTGGAAAGGAGCTCTGGTGGCTGGCTGCATTCCTGTCTGATTGTTTAATGCTGCTGGGGTTATGTTAAATTGAGCGTTGTGGTACCCTGAGCTTTTTATGGGCACCTCCTTTTACTATTTAAATCAAACTAAATAGCTAATAAATAGTTTTGAGATCCTCTGATGGAGGCGCCCCTAAAGGACCAAGTAGTATGACAATAAGTGCCACTGAAATCAATGGTCCTTCCTTTGCATTGTTCGTGTGACCGCTCCATTAACGGTGTACTGTCCGATTGTGCGCTGACATAACTGTCTTTCTACAGGCCCCCAGATCTTGTTGTTGAGAAAAGCGCACATGGAAGAGAGTCCATTAGCTTGCCTATTGAAAATGCCCATGTGTGAACCAAAGAAAAGAGGTTGCAAACTGAAATGTGTCTGACAGCTTCAAGGAGGTCTATGGATGTGGCACATACCCAAATCCCTTTGCAGATAGGACCGTGCCTTAAATAAAATGAGCCCAAATCAATCCTCATACTGGCAACAGTTTGCGTCTCAGCTGTTTAGCCAACTAAATCCAATTGATGCTATTCAGAAAACGCTTTGTTTTCCTTGCTGTTAGGTAGATTCACATTGCGCACGTTCTTAGTAACATAGTGTTTTCATCTAACTCCCTGAACCATGACAACGTAGTTAGATGAATAAAATCATATGTCTCCTGTTAGCCCGCAAATTAAGTAAGGCTCCATGTATTACATTGCTGCATCGACAGATCTAGCAATCCTATGGCCAAGAACGATTCTGGTTTTGGACCCCGGTTGTTGCAGCTTCTGTCAGTAACTCCATCCCTTCTCACTCTGCACCTGGACTAGATTCTCGGCATACCTCACGTAACATTGCAGACGTGGCTGTGGAAGCCTGTAATCCACGTATATTGCACAGACGTCTTCGAGTTCTGCCCTTACAGAGCACCGTTAACACGCAAATAGGGGCTGGCGTAACTGCTTGCAGTGGAATAAAATTGCAGGACAAGTTGCTCTTTAACTGCAGAGCATCTGCAGCGTCATCCGAGCCAGTTAACATAAAGCAGAGATGTTGCAGTTGTTTGAGGTTCAGGGCTACTGTTGCTGCTGTCTGGAGATCTGGCACCTTCCTCTAGTTTGTAGTGGCTTCTAGGATGTTACAGTGGTGGGACCATATGTGTAGCTAGGCAGATATAATTGAAGGCAGTCCTTGCTATGTCCAGTAACTCTGTGGCTGCCTGTTTGCCACTCTCCTTCTCCGAAATGGCTGCTCTGGGGGAAGTACTTCAGTCATGGAAAAGGAGCTCCTGTTTCTGGCAGTGTGACCTTCAGGACAATGCCAGGCGTCCAAGTTATTTGCAGTTGCTTGTGATCAAGCCTCAGGTCCCCAGAGATGGTCACCCATGATGCGAAGGGCAGTGGTTGTTTACCCATCCTACCGAAATAGTAAGAATTTGTCAGGCTGGGCAGGGCAGGGTGTGGTGGTAATCCAGTTCTTTTCTAATCTAAGCGGATCTGTCTTTATCTACTCCTATGTCGCATGGGGTGCATTGTGCTTCCTGCTAAGGATGGCTGGCCAGTTAGACACCTGATGTTAAAATGAATGGAAATGGTTAACAGATGCTGCCAGCTCTCCAGGGAATTTGTTCAGCATTGCTTTACGCTTGACTAATATCTGCTTCTTTCCTTCTGCATTCTGCCTGTCACTGCAGATGGGAGAGGACACTCAATGGGTAATTGGTTCCTGTTCTCGCTGTCTGCCTCCTTTCTCTTCGTTACTCATACACATCACTGTTATCACCTCCATCTTTTGAGTTCATATTAAAATTCCCTCCCTCTTCTCTCCCCTCCTTCGTCCCCCCCCCCCCCCCCGCCGCAGAGGGAGAAGGCAGACGTTTATAGATACCTAGGAAAGATGGGGGCAGGGGAAGCAGTATCAAGTCAACAGGTGCTCCAGCTGAGACTGATCTCCGTGTGCATAGGTTGTCCTGGGCTCAATTGGGAACCTGTTGCATTTCTTCTGCATCAATCACAATTTAAACCAGGTGTGTCACAGTTTCCCCCTCCAACACACTGTATAGACAGCGGTGCCTCTGTCGAAGAGGTCTCGGGCTATGTCTAACAACGAGGTAGGGGTGTGATCCCGCTGCTGGTGTACACATCGCAGCGTAACCGCGGTAGCAGCAGCCAGAGGCACCTCTCAGCCATGCCATGCATGCCGGTGTCAGGTGCAAGTATGTGTATGTGAGCCGGGGAGTTACAGCTCTAGGTCATAGTGGGGCATCGCCTTTGTCTGTCCCAGGGCCTCCGGGCCTCTGGGCTGGCACAGCAGTTGGCATATTATGCATCAGCTGAGTTTTGTCCTGTGCATATGAACCGACGGAGGCCTTCGCATTGCTGTGCAGAGAACCTTTAAGGTGGGTTGAGAGAGACTGAGAGGTGTCAGAGGGACGTAGGTCAAAGGTGCTTCTGTTTGGAAAGACATGGCCAGGAGGCAGCAGTTCAAGGGGATGAAAGCAAATAAAACGTTTAAGGAGGGGTAAGGGAAATTTGCTAGGCCAGAAACCCTGCCTCACATTTCCTTGGCCCTCAGCAATGAGAAATAGGTGCTCCTGCTCCCCTCTCTCTCAGGCCTCTGTAGTCCATGCAGAACATATCCCTTCACCACCACTGGCAGGAGGACTGCCTTTAATCTGTCTCCTTCCCTTCAACCTGTCTGGCATGGGTGATCCCTACAAGGAATTATGTTCCCACCACGTAGTTCTCGGGGTCAGGGATTGCACCTTGATGTATCGGGAAGGCTTCTGTGCCTGCTCTGGTGGAGAACCATAAATCTGTAATTCCTTTCAAAGAGGAGACTGCAGTTGGGAGCTCCTGATATTTACAAGCCGTGCTTTGTCCAATCTCAGAGATTTCCCACTGCACTCGCAGATCGGCAGCGCACAGCGCGGTTGCCAGCGTTTCAAAGAATTGATTGTTGTCTTTCAAGCTTGAATTTCGAGCCTGTGGCTTTCCAAGATGAGCTGAGTAAGAAACTGATAAAAAGCTGATAAACATCTGTCTCAATTATGCAGAATTATTCCCAATCATTTCCATAGTACTTTATATAAGATCTTTGCTGCATGATGGGAGTGTTTTTTTTTCTTTTCTCTTTCATCAGACAAGGGTCCCAGAAACTCCACTCCCCTGCAATAACATTTAGAAATGAGTCTGTTATGACCAGTCTTGCAGCTTTTCCTTCCATTTGTTCTCGGTTTGTTTTTTTCCCCTGGACTTCGCTGCTTTTTTGAGTGCAGAGCTGGCTGACACCTACAAGCAAGAATATAAAGTGAGAGAAGGTGTAATAGTTACATGCAATTATGTGGCAAGCCAGTCCTAATGCAGACGTGTTCAGGTCTTTTCTTCTACGATATGGCTCAGACTGAGAGAGCTGTTTGAATAGCAGTCCCCTGCTGTGTCAGACGGACCTATTCAAATGGTTAGGAACTCGGCAGCCAGAAGATTAATAAACCCCATTTTGCAAGCTCAGTATTAATCGGCGTTTTGGGCCTTTCACCGCTCCTCTTATTTCACATTAGAATCATTCACCTCGTCTGTTGTCTCTGACGTAAACCGGGAGAAATGATCACTTGAGCCTTGCACGCTTGTAGGCTGAAAAAGAATGGAGCTCCATGCTGCTTCCTGTGAATGCCAGCAGCTCTCTCTCCTTACACGAAGCATCGAGGTCTGTGTATGAAGAATCAGTTGCTGCGGTCTGGTCCTGGGGCCTGGAGGATTGTGCTACTGGGTTGCAGACCTGGGTTTTGGAGTGATTTTGGTGCAAGCTTCATTAGACAGGGCGCGTTTAGATTTTCTGGCCAGGAGGGAGGCTAGTGCAATTTTGCAATGTTCTTTAATGCCCCTTTAGCGGTAGGCAGCATTGTGTCTTTAGAGCTAGGCGGCTACCGTAGGAGATGGAAGGATATACCCGAGAGAGGTAGGGGGGCTGGAACAGTTTGTATAGTGGGGGTGCTGAGAGCCATTGAACCAAACTAAACCGTGTATATGATGGAATCCACTTCAAGCCAGAGAGTGGGGCAGCACCCCTAGTTGCAGCACCTATAGAAAGAGGGGAAACCCAGCACAACGAAGGGGTTGGTAAAAGCCAGAGGATTTCAGGTGGCCGTGCTGTCATCCAATAGGGTCCTGCCTTTGACTTGAAAAAGGCCTCCAAGCTTGTTCCCAAGCCAACATATTTGTATCCACTGCAGGAAAAAAGCAATTGGTTAATATGCCATCTGTTGGCCAATTTAAAATACAAACACACACTTGCCATGAGAGCTGCCAGAAAGTGCGGCGGTAACAGCCAAGAACAAGTGCCATATGGTGGGGACGGGATGTACATGAGCCCTGCAGATTCTGAGCTTGCACCGCTCCAGGGCCTGCTCTGGGCCGTGTTGTCGCGCTTCGTTCTTCTCCTCCATGAGCACTGGACCAAGCACACATGGATCTTCGATGATCCCATTTGACTAATAGCCCCACATACCTCTGGGCCAAACTTAGCTGCAGAGCCTTCCATATGACATTCTGTGTTGTCCCAGCAATCCAACCCTTCCCCATGTGATTGTCACTGCATTTTTCCATGTGCGCTCTTGTTCTTTTCGGTGGTGGTCTGTCTTTGTGGTCAGAGCGTGTGTCTTGTGTCCTGTGTGTGACTGGAAAACTGTGTGGTGAGATACGTAGCGCTGACCTGTTAGCAAAAGCTTGTGAGCTAAGATAAGCCTGCAGAATGAGGATCTATGGTAGATATTCAGTATGGATCAACATTGCCTCATTAGTTATAAATATTGATGGAATTGAGAAATGCGCAGTGCAGGAGCACTGCGATACCAATAGTATTACTTGTACCTGTGTTCAGGTAGATATCCCCATGGATCACAGGTTTTGGTCACCTCTGCTGACCCCAGCACTGAATTTTCTCTTGAAAATCCAGAAATTGTATCATGGGCTTTACCTCTTTCAGACAAACAATCTTAACATTTTTCAAGGGAAGTTCATGGTAAGCTTAAAGAGCAAAGGAAGGCTTAAAGGTAAACTGCAAAGGCATGGTGATTCAGCAGGGAAGGACAGCAGAAATGAAAGAATTTAAAATAAGGTGGTTCTAAGAGGAGCACGTTGAACAATTTTAGCTGCCCCAAATGGCAGCTTGGTAGCTTCAAGAAGATCATTATTAAAATACTGGATTACTTTTTTCTCAAAAGTCAGGTCTCTTATCGCTGTAGAGCAGGCCCCAACAGACCACTAGGAGCTCTTCCGTTTTCCATATCGGGTAACTGAACTCCCTAGGGAAAGCATGTACTTCTGAGCTTGCATGAGCAGGGGTCATACTGGAAGTCCATATCCCTCTCTCTGGATATTAAAATTAGTCACACATTAAAAGGATACAGCTGAGATGTGTTTAAATAATTGTGAAGTCTTTGCTTTTTCTGCACTCTAGAAACTACTCCCTAGAACCCCAAAGCTTGTCAGTTTTATCTTCCATCATGGTTACCCCTACTGGATTTTGGTAGCTGACATGGAAAAGCACTGGTGCATGAAACACATGAAGAATTGCACAGACTTTGCAAAATAGATGATAGGTCAGAGATTAGATTGGCTTTTTAATTGATCATCCTTCAAAGTACTCTTTTTTAAGATGTGGACTCAGTCCCAGTGGGAAGATGGATTGAAACATGTTTATCTGAAACATTACAAGGTGTTAGTTTATTCACTAGCTTCTTCTCTAAGCAGTTTTATTAGCTTAAGAAACCCCCACTGTATGTGCTTTCACAACACACAGTGTTCATCTGTCCTGTGCATGGTGAGTGCATGAGATGTGTTTGCAGCGGTTCAGTTGAGTGAACTGCAAACTCTATCCTTGGTATCCAATACCTAGCTTAAATGAACTCTGCCTTTCTCTTCTTTCTCTCCTTTCTCTCTTTCAGCTTGGCAGTGACCTTGGCGGGGGCATTGGAGGAAGTCCGGCAGTAAGTGCCATCAATTTTTTTCCAGTAAAAAAAGCTCCCCCTAATATAATAATTCTGATATCTTTCCCCCACACACTGCTGCTTTATTAAGCCACCGTGTTTGTGAAAACAGACGGTTATCACCATAGTGAGTGGTAGTGGGTCCTTCAAATGTGTTCGGGTCCCCAGGTGAGTTCTTCAGGACTGGAGCTGCCATCTCTGGAGAGAGTGTCCCCCTCTCCTGACTAATGAGCAAAAGGAGGCAGAGCTATTGTCTTCATTAGAATGGCCCTGGTCTCCTGCTGTTTATAACGAAGTCCTTCAGGGAAATAACCGAACTTCTCTAGGAGAGGCTTTCCGTTCCTGGCGAGCAAATGGGACTAGATCTCCAGTCTGCAGAGGAGTGAACCATTTTTGATCATGGTACTAAGACTAGAGAGAGCTCCTGCTCTGCTGGGATGGCATGACCCTCTGCACCCAGCTGGATCATGGCTCCACCACAATTTCTGGATATGCAAAGTCCTTTGGTATGAATTCAGTGCAATCATGGCAATTAGCATGGAGAAAGGAAAAGGATTTAGATTATCTTGTCCTTTTGCCAGGCATATGCAGTCTTGTTCCCTAAAGTGTATCCTCTTGAGCCTAGAGGTCTTTTTTTCTCTACATAGGGGGGAGGGGGGACCACTAGTGGTGGTTTCAAGGATATCATGTGGTTAAGGTGACAGCACAGATTGCAGGGATTAGTCTCCAAGAGCATTGGAATACAAATGCATTATTTAGCACTCTTGATAATTCAGCAGGGAAGCTGTAAAGTGCTTTAAAATATTCAGGATATTGCCCAAATTCATGCCTTGCTTAATAAGCAGCATTCTACATGTGCATTGTTCATCGCTCCCCTTTCTTCCTAATTCTTGCAGGTGGGACAGACCTTCATTCCATCCTCTGTGCCTGCGACTTTTGCCCCTTCACCCACCCCCGCTGTGGTTAGCAGTGGACTCAACGACCTGTTCGAACTCTCTACTGGTATCGGCATGGTGCCTGGGGGATACGTGGCTCCGAAATCTGTACGTAAGAGAAACGCTGGTACAGTACGTTGTTCACCAATGATACAGCTTAGGCAGCATGGAGATAACGAGGCTGTTCAGTTGTCCCCTTCATGTTCTTTGGAGATATGGGATGGACTACCTGAGCTATGTTCCATTAGATATATCTTATGTTTCCCCCAGAGTGACAGCGATTGTTGAAGGACAAATCTAACCGGCTCTAGACTTTCTGTTTTCAGCATTTCCCTACTATTGCCAGTAAGGTAATGTTACTGTAAGGAAGGATTTGTGGGAGCTGCAAAAATTTGAACTTTGCCACTTTCCCCATTGGACAGCTACTAACTAGATGCCCTGTAGCAGGATTCCAAGATTTCACCCCACTGTCCAACCATCCATGCTGATCAATAAACAGAAAATCCATTTGTATGAGGGGAGTCCTATTTACGAGGGATTAAAATAAATCGGTGGTTGGAGTGAGCACCGTGTTAGTGGGCGCCCTGGATTTGCACCTGATTGTAGAAGAGAGAGATGGTGAAAGCTCTGACTGAACCGTTATCTTTATTATTAATCCAATTATTGATGATCCTTCAGTATCAGCAGAACTTGGTCCGTTAACAAGGCTTTGGCCGAACTAGAATAGCCAATGTGAAGCTAGGTCTCTGGGGGGAAGCATGTCATTTCAGAGCAGCTGTTGGAATGTGGTATTTAGTTTTTCCATGCCCTGGGTGTCACTGAGGGATGGAGTTCTTCCTTGTGGCACCAATGTGTTCACCTTCTTCCTGTTTGGAGCTGCCATTTAGTAAAACTTTTGTTAATCTCAGTGAATAACCAACCAATAATTATTGTTTACAATAATATAAAACCCATGTGCATAAACTGCTCTGCCCCTTATGCCAAGCTTCCAGCATTTGGCTGCTTGCTGGTACTATGCCAAATAAAAGATTGTGTACAGAGGTCCCACCAAGTATCACGATAAAAACCACTATCCGCTGCTCAACCAATCACATTGACATTGAGCATTGTCCACAAAGCACGTCTGCCTAGATGTGCTCTCAGACCAAATCCTGAGCATAATGAACCGGTCTGACTTTGTGTGAAACATGATAATCACACAGCGAGCTGGCCTTCCTTCAAAAGCTCGTTGTATTCACAACAGCATTGCCTGCTCTTCGGTCATGTCACCAGGATGAACAAAAACACCCCAGGATGCCCTCAAAGGCTCCATCAGGGGCTGACGCTACCTGGCATTGCCTGCTAGGCCATTCCAGATATTCGTAGATTTACAGATTGAGCCAGATCTGGGAATTTCACTACATGAGGCCTGCTGTGACACCATTAACCGTGGTCATTCTGGCTGGTGCAACAGTCCTCATTAGTCTGTGTTTGCTGATGCTCACGATTCCCCCACAAAAGTTCTTCAGGAACAGATAAGAGCACCAGCCCCGTGATTGTACTTGGTTCAGTATTCAGGATTATCCCAGCACATTCCCTGGAGGAATCTGCCTTTTCAAGAGACCAGTCAGTCCTGGACACCAGCCCCCTTCCATTTCTGTGCACATTGGTGTTATCGAATGTTTCAAAGCTCCAACGGGAGCTCTGTAAACGAATAGGGTTTTATCAATGGAATAGGAGCAGCAGGTTTGGTGTTGCTCATTGGTGAGCCTGATTGTTTTAGATTCCTTTGCTCCACGTGCAGCGTACTCTGTCAGCATTTATGGACACTAACAGTTGCCGAATGAATGGATTGCACGACTCAGGACCTTTCTTTCAAATGTTTAAAAACTCCGTAGGGTTCACTGGGTTTCTCCAAGTTGGGCTGGGCTGGTTCTGAGCAGGATTTCTTGTTGTATTTCAGGTTTGGCTGCCGGCAGTGAAGGCTAAAGGCCTGGAGATCTCTGGGACATTCACTCACAGGCAGGGACACATCTACATGGAGATGAACTTCACCAATAAGGCTTTGCAGCACATGACTGATTTTGCGATTCAGTTTAATAAGAACAGGTAAGAAACCCACATGACCTTGGTAGGGAAGTGGCAAGGTCCTAGAGAGGGCTCCTGGCTCAGTGAGAGTCAAAGCATAGCCGACATCATGGTGAGATTTCTCTTCATCACCTCTTCTACATGCAGTCAGGGCAAGCACTGTGTATATGTTGTACCTAGAGGCCGAGATTGCTTTGTTAGGTTAAATGCTGGAGGTGGCGAACTTTTTTGAGAAGGCTCATAGCTGCTGTGCGTGGGACTTTCAAGAGTGCTCTGTGTTGGCCCAGCAGTTCTCCCCATGAGGTCAACAGTAAAACTTTCGCTGGTTTCAGTAGAAGCAGAGTTAAGTCAGCACTGGGTGGCTTTGAAAACTGCACCCTGTGTGTCTAGTAACTGTAGCATGCGCATCTGACACATTCTGAAAACGAGTTCATCTCCGGGCAAAGCCACAGAACAGCCCATAGTAACCCAACTGAGAATCTAACTGGCTTAGGTGAGCGTATAGAGAGGGGAAAATGTTACCTCTTAGGGCTGGTCTACACTGGGGGGGATCGATCTAAGATACGCAACTTCAGCTACAAGAATAGCGTAGCTGAAGTCGACGTATCTTAGATCAACTTACCTCCCGTCCTCACGGCGTGGGATCGACGGCTGCAGCTCCCCCGTCGACTCTGCTTTCGCGCTGGTGGAGTTCCAGAGTCGCCGGGGAGCGCATTCGGGGATTGATTTATCGTGTCTAGACGAGACGCGATAAATCGATCCCCGATAGATCGATCCGGCGGGTAGTGAAGACGTACCCTTAGTTAGTAGAACGCAGTCTGGCTGTGGCCACCTGAAGTCATTTATGCTACTGGTACCTGCTCTGGGGTAGATCTGTAAGGAACAGTTTTAAAGACCCAAACAGGCCCCAATGTACATGTATATTTCAGTCCTGAGAGCGAATACTTAATATGATGTGCTGACGAGTTCTGGCTACGGGTTGTATGAAATACAACGGAAAATATCATAGATTGATGCATCTGTGTTGTTTTTAATACAATCTGCTCTCTACAGTCTGCTCTGCCCTGGTAAGCAAGCGAGCATATGGTCCCCTCTTTCTTCTAGCGCCGAAGCTGCAGCTGCCCCTTTTTACATTTCAGTGATGTTTTGAAACAACCCCTGGATTTGTACGGCGGAAGCGTGATTTTTATGGCTGGTAAAGCCCTAGCCAAGTACAGCTAAGGCTGCTGAATCAGCAGATGTAACCGTCCCCAGCGAGTCGACGAATGACTGCGTTTCCAAATTGAGTTGGGAGGGAGCACAGCATCCACACAAGACTTAAACTGTCTGGCAACGCAGGCCTTTTGAAATAGTTATTTAAGTGAACAAATCACCAGTGAAATAGCTGATGGCGAGCACAGTGGGTAGCAAAATCACTTTGCTGGCAAAAGCTGCCACTTGCAGTCCAGTAGAATGTCTAGAGCGTACAGATCGCTGTTCATAAACCTGCCCTCACAAAGAGAATCCCCGCTCTCGTCTCGTTCCCATTTGTACCTGCCTCCCTCAAAGAGAGGGTACGTGGAGTGGACGCTGAGTCACTGTCAAGAGCGTAAAGGGCCCATTCTGATTAAAGTGCTCTCATTCTAGCATGCAGATTCCTCATTTCTTAAGAGTGGCCTTGTAGAGGAAGGGAAAATTCTCTGCCAAGAGACACTGGAATCCTCTCTCCCTTTCGGCAGCCATGGCCTTGTCTACGCTGGTGGTGGCATGTAGGATATATGTAGCTACATACTGCAGTGAAAAGCAGGCTGCATCCCCACTGCAATGTGTGACTACCTTTCAGGCTCCGGCTGTGGGCAGCGGCCAGGGCCATGCCCTCCTTCCCGACCACTGCCTCCCCCCACCGGAGACTTTCCCTGCTGCCAGAGTCTCCCACTATATAAAGCTCTGTTTAAACGCACTTTGGTATTACACTCCCCTGGAGGATGTTCAGACCTAGGCAGTGTGTAATTCGCAAGAGACAGTAGACCAGCATGTACTGCTTTTGCAGCAGATGGACTTGTATTCCTTAAATGAGATGTGGATTCTCTGGCCAATCCAAACAATTCCACTTCCTTATTGGTCCAGTGCAGCTGGGAATTGGTTTTGGTGGTCTCACCCTCTCCTTCCCGTCAGAATCCCATGAGGTCTCCCTTCCAAAGTCACAGGGGGTCAGCTGAGATAGGACGTGCCACACTTGGCATGCGCCCTCTCGGCCCAGGCCAGCCCTCCTAAAGTGCCCCTGCTCCCCGAGTCACTGACCTTCAGATTTTGCGTGATGTGGGTATGTCCGTCTGGACTCTGGAGCGTTGTGTAATTTGAAGCTTGGGACGAAGATGGCCAGCAGAGAGGTAGCCAGACTAGTAGGATGGACCGTATGGGAGGAGATTTAAGAACAATTCTTCAGGACAGCATGGCCGCAGAGGGGGCAGCCAGGTTAATAGGTTCCATGCAAAAAGCGTCTGGTCAGGAAGACTGTGGTGGGTGCCAGTGAGGGGAATGATCTTTCTCCCTTCTCTGCTCTTGCTGCGGTTTTCCTTTCTTCCCGGTTTCTCCTTGTTCCCAGCTATCTTGATTGCCCTTTCCGTTTCAGTATACATAGTGTTACACGTTCCCCTGTCGTTGAGCCGTAGCAGTGATGCAACTTCTGTGAGCAGGAAGATTTCCTCCCCCCCTCCAGTACTACAGCATTTATTTTTGAATTTACAATGCATCCGTCAGAGATTTGGGTGCTCGTCATCCCTTCAACAAGCATGTGTCAGCCAATGCAAAGAGAACTCCGAGCATTTCTAGTGCACACACCACCATGGTCTCTTCCCCACCTGGCAGGGCAATGCAGCCCACCTTCCCCTGAGAATATCCTGCCTCCAGCTCCCTGGAGTTCAAATTCAAGGAGCATTTGCCTAGATGCCCGAGCTGATCTGAGCTGCTGAGACAAGTACATAAGGAGAGACTTGGTCACTAAGATAACCGGTCTCAATCCAAGCTAACATCTTGAATTGCACTTGCACACAAGCCATTGCAGAGCATGGCGGTGAAACGTGTACCACTAAGTAGGACACGCGGGGTTTAACTGGGGAAGCACACCGCCAAAGCAGATGGGAGTTACACTCACTCATCCCATTCCGGCTCAGACACAGTTAGAGTATAAAGTAAAGCAGAGAGTCAGCACCCATCCAAACCCAGCCATCTGGCAGTGCTGGGGACTGCCTTGCTCTGTAGCAGTACTGGTGCAACCTGATTCCTCTTTGGTTAGATGTTTCATGGCTGTCCTCTCCCTGCCCTGTACTAGTTCTTGCATCTCTGTCCTTTGCTCCTAGCTTTGACGCAAGGCCCACAGCTGCCTGTCTGCCTACTTTTCTGGTGAAAGCGAAGAGTGTTTGTCCCAGGGCATGAGCCTTCCTTCCAGCCCTTCTGAATTCACATGCTAATAAGCTGCTCCTTACAGGGCAGGCCGCTGCTTACTAGCATGTGAATTCAGCAATTAGACTGGCCCCATGGGGGAGAGAATGGAAATGTCACCAGCAGATAATCTCTCTTGGCCAGGGTGGGCCCTTTCTCAGGGAGACCAATGAGACTCAAGTTCATGTGCATTGTCCTATTTCAAGCGTCCACCTAGATGCCAATTGTCACCTATTTCCCTCTCCCCTAAATCACAGTGGGGCACATCTCAGGAAGGGCCGTAAGTGAGGCCAGCCCGTGCTAAAATGGAGAGCAGAGAGAACCTTTGGGACAGCAGCCCCTGATCTCCTTCCCTTTTAAATAAGTGACTACGTCGCATGTAGGGCTCTCAGAAATGCAGTGCTGTGTGAACACCCTCTGGCTTTCTCTCGCCCAGCTTCGGCGTCATCCCCAGCACTCCGCTGGCCATTCATACTCCGCTGATGCCAAACCAAAGTATTGATGTCTCCCTTCCCCTCAACACCTTGGGACCGGTCATGAAAATGGAGCCTCTCAACAACCTCCAGGTAAGCAGCGTCTGATGCTACGTTGGGGGCTCACAGCTCAATTGTCTTCCTCCCGCTTCTACTAGAGGTCGCCTCTGTTTGGGGGCTCCTCCGCAGAGGAATGCAGAAGTTCACTGAAATGCTGAGCAATGGTTTGGGGACTTCTGGCCAGCAATCTGTTGGAAATGGTGGGGCGGGCGGTTTGTAGCACTTAGAGGTGATCTATGTCCTCTCTCATCCTGCAAGTTCGCAAACCTAAACTGACATGCAGGGCTCACTTGATGCCACTGCATTGCAGCCACCTCTTGGGTGGGACATGGCCAAGAGTGTGCAGCAAGGCTGCACGGTGTAGGACAGGGGGCGAAGATGATTCCTTGGTTAACTGGAACTGTAGCGGGGAGGCAGAACGTAGTTACCAGAGCTGGGCTTTGCCCTGGGTGTTGGGCCAGTCACTTCTCCAAAGGCTGTGTGCTCTTCTGATTACATGGAGTTAAAACAAACTCCTCTTTGATATTTTAATACCCCTCCTTCCCAACATCTTTATAGCAGGAAAACGTAACCCTTTTAACCTCCGATCCAAGCCACACTGCGTCAGAACATCTGCCTTCTGCAAAGTGGCAGCTTGTGACTCATGACGTACACAGGCGCTCTGGAACAAAACCGGGGAAGTTGGCCAGTGAAACATGGAAGTTCTGCAGAGCCCAGATGCCATGTGGTGTTAATGTACAGAACTGAAAAGCCACGTGCACTAGGCAGTCGTGCAGAGCTATGCAGATTATCCAATAAACGAGGGAGGCTGGGTTTGCCATCTTTCCTCCTCCGAAAGGGAAATACCCATCTTGTTTCATCTCCCCCAAGGAGTGACTTGCTTGTGTTGTACCTGTTCGTTTTGGCAGTAAATAAGCCAGCCCTCTTGGAGCTGCGTGAATACAGCGGATTCAGGTGTGTTCCAGACAACGTACATATGGAGCTAGTTGAGAGGGCAGGGTGGGGATTTGCTAGGCTTGCCAAGAGCCAGGCTCGAAAGGAGAGGAAGAGCCGCAAACATCTGGAGTGGATCCCCATGCTGGGCGTTAATTCAACTCAGATGATGGCTTGAGATGTAAGAATAAAGGAACCCGCGGGAAAGATAGTTGCTGCTGAAGTGATTAAATATTTATCTAGCCCTGCTAGTTTTAAGTGGTGCTTCCCCGAGATCATTGGCACTTTCTCTGCCCCGAAGAGCTACGGTCCGGGAAACCGAGGGTAAGGGGTAGTTAATGTTACATTAATGAAGCTGTTTTGTAAATTTCATTTCTCAGGCCCGCCCTTCTAACTGTAATGCAGGGGTTGGTAAAGCAGTTCTCCCTCCAGGGGGCCTCACCGCTTCCCTTAGTGCAGCTGGGGTCAGATATTTCAGTGGCGATTCTGGGGTCTTGGCCCTGCTAGGTTTATCTATGTTGCATTCACCTCATCGGTCAGGCAGATGCAGCTCTCAAAGTCTGCAGTAGTTCCCTGTTTCCTGGAAGCTGCTGGTTAGTGGTTCCCCTGTCTATAGCCTGTTATATCTATGCATCTCCTGGGTAGAGACTTCTCGTATCCAGTAGATGCAAATAATCAGTTTCATATCGCTCAGTGACTTGATCTGGGGCTGGGGGAGGTTGGTTTGGTCTCCGGTTGCATTAGGGGCCCAGACGGAGTGGAGCACTTCCCATGTAGAGAGAGTTCTTACTCCCTCCAGGGTTTAAACAAATGCAATGATTAAATTGTAACTTTCATCTGCCTGAACAACAGTTTCCTTCTCTTGACTGTTCCGCTCCCTGGCTTATGACTTATTAATGAGTCTTCGGGCAAACAGCTAGAAATAGCTCCACTGCTTAGTTCCTGAGGCTCCGAATTGGCATCACATCAAGAGTGGTGCAATAGCTGCGTCTGCATGAGTGGAGCAGAGATGAGCAGGTCCCCTACCCCATAGACCCTCGGCAAAGTCATGAGGTTAGGGGAGTACGTGGATGAGCTGCACGTGATATCTCCCATGCGGGGGCCTTTTCTGCTTAGCGAGAAGGAGGCAGGGCAGGGGGGTTGATAATGCCCTTGGAATCCATTCCACAGAGGGAGGAGTTGCAGCATTTTGCACCACGGTGTAGGAGACCCATACAGGATCACAGATTTCCCAGGGCCAGGAATAGTTAGGCATGTCAAGGTGGTGATTACATCAGTTTGGTTCAGCTGTTATGAACACTAGCTCATGGGGACAGAATGGGCGAGTCCCAGACCTTCTAGATCTGGCTTTGGACACGAAGGGGTGTCCCATCAACCAAAAACACACACGGAAGCCACTGCTTCCTTTGATCAGAAAGGAGATGAACTATTGGGTTCCCATGAAACCTCCAAAGACATCCGAATGCAGTTTGTTTCTAGCAGAAAATGCTACAAGAATAAAGCAGAGCGAAAACATATGTGGAAACCTCCAGCTGCCTTATTTGGAAATAAGCAGAGCATTCGTTAGTGCCAGATCTGCTCGCTCGTTGACTAGCTACCTCATTGCCACACAAGTTGGCTGCCCTTTTACAATCAGGGAAGCTGCCATCTGGAGTAATAGTATCTCTCTCAGCTGAGAGTTGAGTCACGCTGGTAACGGAAGCCAAGTGAAAAAGTACGGTTGTTACTCTCCAGACAGCAGTGGATTTGATGGAGATCTGTCATTGTGCGGTCAGCACCCAGCTCCGGAATGGCATTCTTTGTGTTTTCCCACAGAAATAATGACTTTTAAAACATCCTACAGAAATCACTGTGCCTTACTGAGAGAGCAATTTATAGCAAAATATAGGGACTCCTGTATTTCCCTACACCTATTTTCATTGAAGACAGAAAACTCTCAGTAAGTTGAGTGCGATATTGCATGGGATTTTCTGTGCATGGAATTGTTAGGAACCAGTGTACAGGAGTTGTTTGAACTTTAAGGCCCTTAATTTCATTTTTTTTATTTTTTTTTGTTGCAGTAACAGAAAAATAAGCCCTCAGGCAACCAAACTCATCTCTAACTTCCCATGGCATGTGAACTAAAAACTTCAAAGGCTAGTAGTTCATTCTGCAGGCAGCAATTTCAGAAGTAATGAGTTTGTCCTGTTCCTGTTGTAATTTTATGAGAATCTTATTCTCCACTACATGGTGTTTAATTTTTACCTCTTTCCTAATCAACGAAAGTGATCAAAGCACTTGACACGTTAACAAAAACCAACACATTAGAGAAGGGAGAACTGAATGTTAAGAGATCTACTTCCGCAAGATGCAATCAGGGTCCACACCCAGCATTAACAGCCTTCTAGACTGTGTTTACCAGTAGTCCTGCTGTGTATGATAAAGGATAACACACTCCTTCCCTCCTCACCCCAATCTAATATTGAAAATGGTTGTAGTCTGCTGATGGGAACGGTCAGCCAAGTTCATCAGCTATTGTAGCAAAGTTTGATTGACCCTTAAAGGATGAAGCCAGATGTAAATACAGAAGCATCTTGGCCCTGTAGAGTTAAACAGACTCCAGACCCCACTAAATTGTATTTATAAATAAAATATTTATATTTATATTTAAAATATTTATAAATTGTATTTATAAATAAAATAAATGTAACCATTAACCCCATATAACCTTAAAATAAACACACACAAATATAACATTGCAGCAAACTCCCTTCAATAAAATCCTACCTAACCAACTATCCCAAACAATCAAAATCCCCCGCAGCCCCTCCGCGCACCTCAAAAACTCCCCACGCAACTTAAAATACAAGTTCTTCCTTCAGTAAAGCCTTGCTTTTTACTCTCAGGCACTAAATATCAATCTTTCGCCAATATCACAGTCCCCCTTACGGGCACAGAGCTGCTATTGGAATGAGCCTTTTTAAGAGTGTCTGTTGCTAAATGAGATCTTCATGACTTAGTTCTCATTTTGTTAATTTCCATCAGTGCTGGTTGCTTAGGAACATTTTCAAATTACTTACTCACCCTTTCATTGGCCGCCTGACATTTGACTTGATCTCACCACTGCACAGCGCTGGCTAAATCCAGTGGTAGTTGCTAGGCTCTTCTACCAGTGCCCAAAGGTGCCAGGGCTGAGCTGGCCTTCAGAGGCCCCGGGTTGACTGCAGGCCAACGAAATGCAGACTTGTTCGGCTTCTATTTTTCTTTCCTCACCTTGGAGCAAGGTGTGGAACCCGAGTGGCAGTTGCATCTCCCCTGGAGATCGCTGGGGCAGTTGCTTTCTCAAGCCTCTGCCTCAGTGCACATGGGATAAAGTATGGTTCTGCAATGAGAGCATGCGGTGGTTTAAAAAAACAAATACATAAAATCCATTAATCCTATCCAGACTAGAGCCAGGTTTGGAATAAAAAAAGCCATGCTGGAATGCCTGCTGGGATCTGTCCTGTACCAAAGCGAAGCCCCAGTCCTAATACATCCCCATTCAAGGGTAGTTCAGAAATCCCCTCAATGTTGTAACTTCTGCATTATGCCGAGCAGCTCTGGGAGGAATTGCAAGTGTTGAAGTGTCCTGCCCCGATGTGCGGGATACTTTGTGAGGGTTTTTTTATGTTCAAGACAACTGCAGCTGCTGAACCATGAAATGAGTAAAGGCTTCTAAAATTCAGCGCCTTCTGTCACTTGAAAATGATGAGCTGTGTGTGGGCTGTCTCTCACTAACCATCTTACCCAGAATTCGGGGCCAGTCCAGAGCCCATCTGCACTACAAAATCCACCGTCTTGTGGCCATCCTGGGTTGTCTTTTTCCTTGTGTGGGCAGAATAAAATATCATAACCGTGTTGTGGAGCCAAGCCTTAACCCTGGTCGAAATCTAGACTGTGTGTTTCTGACCACACGGGTAAGAATAAGCCATGTTATAACACTGTTTAGTCCACTGAGGGTGTTTAACAGCAAAGAATATATTCACCATTGGCTGTGTAGTAGTGCTTGTGAATGTTTAAAATAGTTTCCTATCAGAGTTACACCCAAATCTCATTTTACTGAGCTTTGCATCCATATTTGGCCTGGATTTAACGTTCAGAAGACGCATTTGATCTCTGCTGGAGGGGTAACCAGAAGTACAGTTTTAGCTAATACATTGCTGTCCCTTCTGGATTTCCATGCTGAATACAACTGTTTGCCAGTTGTTCCACACAGTTCTGCACAGCACTGTAAAACTTGCTTCCTTTTAAAACTTGCAATCATGGTTGTGGCTGGCACAGTTTGCTCCTGTATAGACAAGGCTTTAAGGCTGCGTCTGTAATAGCAATTTCCCAAAAAGTTTCCTAAGGAGCAAATGCTATTATAAAACAGCCTTGACATTCAATGCAGTCTTGTCTGATCTTGCTCTGAGAAGGTCTAGACCAGTGGTTCTCAGCCCACGGCCTGCATGCGGCCCAATTAGCACACAGCTGTGGCCCAGCTAAAGGCTACAGGCTCCCGGTTGCCACTCAACCCCGTGTGGTGGGGCTTGGGGTCTGGGTTCTGGCTGTCCCTCATGGCGGGGCTCGGGGTCCAGGCAGCCAGCATCTGCCCAGCCCAACACTGCAAGGTCCTGGTGAGGTCTGAGGTGAGGGTCCTGGCTGCTCCCCCACGCCAGGTCTGGGCAGCTGGGTGCTGCCCGGCCCCCCACAGCAGGGTCCGGGGTTGGGGTCGCTTCCCCAGGCCCAGCTCTCCACTCCTGGCCCCACTCTGTGGAGGGGTGTCTAGGCAGAGGGCACCGAGAATAGGGGTTTGGGGGGGGATTAGGTGTGGGACAGTGGTTCTCAACCTGGGCCCAGCTAACACTTTGTGTAATAGGTTGAGAACCACTGGTCTAGACAATGCAGAGGTAGTAGTGATGGTGTCTAGTCTAGCCTGGCAATCCCATAATGCTGCAGTAGGGAAGAGAATTTCAGAAAATTGCCAGGTCTGACTTGCTACTACATAGACCTAGAATCATAGCAGGTTAGAGTTGGAAGAGACCTCAGGAGGTCATCTAGTCCAACCCAGCTCAGCTGTCTGCTAAAGGCTACGGGCTCCCAGCTGCCACTCTGGAGTTCTGCAGCTCTCTGTCCCGACAGTAACTGCCTGCACTGATGATTTAATAAAAAACAAGCTAGAACGAATCACAAAGAGCCTTAATGTACCTACTTGTGCCTGGAGCATTGGGGTTCTCTGGGGATTTTACCATTCTACATCGACAATGTGTTCCATTCCTTGGCATTACCTTCTATCAATCACCAGGACTTGTTCAGCGCAGCTGGTGAGCTAGCAGCTGAGCGCACGACTTCAGTATTTCAAAATGCCCTTAAAATTCTTCTCAATCGGCTGGCACACATTTGTAGTGATTGTGTTGCCAATTGCTGCATTTCTCCATGGCTAGCGATACTGGAAACAGAACTTCGACTCCCTGCAAAGCACTGTGAAATGAAGAACAAGTTTCCTCCAAACTGCGTTTGAAGAGTGTAGTGAAACCTTCTGCCGTTCAAGGGTCAAGTGAAGATGCAATTCTCTCCTTTGAAGGCGGCTAACCTAGGTAAGCCACTGGAAATCAGGAGACCTGGGTTTAGTTCCCAGCACTTCCTCTCCAACCATGGACTAGTCACTTTGGGGATGCTTCCCTTTCTCCTGGGGACGTTGAAGATAATTTCATTAACATGTGAGGGGATCCGGTGCTGTGATGAAGGGGACCATATAAGTACATGAAGAGAGGAGGTGATGTGGGAAGGCACTGAGTGCTTACATAAGCAAGGAAACCACTTTAGCCTCAGCAAACAAATTGTTTTGGAAGGAGAGACGGAAAAAACAAATATCATCTCTTCCAAGCGACAAATTGACTGAGTGTTGAGCATGCATTAGGTTAGTTCCATGGCGGGGGGTGGCAGGTTTAGGGAGTTGTTAACCCTTCTCAGAGGGTGTGGGGAGACACTAAGACTCCCTCCTAGAAAGACATATGTGAAGGTAGAGGGCCTGACAAGGACATGGGTGGAGGTTCCAGGCAGGGCTCTGTGAGCTTGTCAAATCTCACAAGCCAAGCAGGGCTGAACCTGGTTGGAGCTTGGCTGAGAAATCCAGGGAAACCCAGACACTACAGAAAGGGGTGATGACGATCCAGTGGGGGCTCTTCTCTGTGCTGGTCCTGACCCAGTTCCCCAGTACGTTGGGAGGCATTGTGCTGTTGGAGGGGAGTGTTTTCTGGATCAACCTTAGTCTTGTATCAAAAATATTGACTGCTTGTGACACTTTTTGCAAGAGTTACGTGTTAGCTCCTGTCTTGGCCAAATTGCAGATGACGCCCGTGGTTTCGTCTGGGTACTGTATTCTGCTCTTCGTGCCCTAAACCATTGTCTGATGTGTGCTGTCACGTTCCACCCCAGAGCTGGCTATATTTTGGTGGTAGATTAAACTGTCCCTGTGTATCTGAAAAGGAAGGACCTTGGGGAAGAAAACTGGCAGGGCCCATCAGTAACGATGTGCTGCTTTCACTGTGAGCCTGCTCGGGGACAGTCTTCCAGTTCTTTAGCAGCACCGTGAATAATGCTAATTATGTGGATCCTTTCTTGAAGCCCTTTGTTTAGGTGGGTACCGTTCCCCACTGTTTGATATAAGGGAAACTGAGGCACAGAGGTGGGGATTTGCTCATGGTCACAATGGGGAGTCAATGGTAGCTGGGAATAGAACCGTAATTCTCCGAATACCTACCACAGATCAATGTATTGTTTTCACCACAATCCCATATAATCTCCAGCAATGGTGAGTCAAGCAAGTAAAAAGTGCTCCCTCTTGCACTGTATCACTCTGTTTTACCTTCAGACCCAGGTGATAACCTGATCCTGCTGGGTCAGCTTTATTTCATGCCTTGAAGAGAGAGGTGCTTAATCCGTTTCCTTGCCTTGGCCTGTCTAGCTCCTTAAGGCAAGAGAGCCATATCCCACTGAGGAGAGGAAGAAATCACCTGTGAAAGGTAGTTAACACCCAGAGCACAGACTGGAGTCTGCAGCAGGGTCCCTCAGTTTGCCAGACCTGTCCTCATTGGCATGAGATGCAGCACATTTAATTCCATAAAATGTGCTTTGGAAGTTACAATAGAGCCAGACACACATGAGAGCCTAACTTTCCTTCCACTAATTTACTGTTCCTGACCATTGACGCAAACAGCATTTCAGGAGCTGACAGCTGCAGCTAAGGGCATGTCATCCAGCCTGGGCGCTCCGGGCACTCCAGTCTGCTGCCTGAGCTCAGGATTGGTGCTTCTCGGGAGAGCACGCGGCAATCAGCGGCTGTCAAATCCTGTAGGATCCTGCGAACCGTACCCATCAAACAACATGAGGGGAAGCAGAGAGCATTCATGTGAGGTTTCTGGCTGCAGACATGGTCATGGAAATAAACCGTGGCCTTGTGCTGGCAGAGATGATGTAGATCCTGGAAAAGAGAGTTCTCACCGTGATAACATCATGGCTGTAAGGCGCTCTGATGCAAACTCTGGGTATATCTACCCTGCAAGGGGGAGCGTGCTTTTCAGCGTGGGTAGTCAGACACGTGCTAACACGTATCTGTCTACTCAGGATGGGAACCACAATTCCAGCTGCAGGGAAGATGTATCCTACGGCTGAGGTGCACGGTCATAGAATCATAGAATCATAGAATATCAGAGTTGGAAGGGACCTCAAGAGGTCATCTAGTCCAACCCCCTGCTCAAAGCAGGACCAATTCCCAGCTAAATCATCCCAGCCAGGGCTTTGTCAAGCCGGGCCTTAAAAACCTCCAAGGAAGGAGACTCCACCACCTCTCTAGGTAACGCATTCCAGTGTTTCACCACCCTCCTAGTGAAATAGTTTTTCCTGATATCCAACCTGGACCTCCCCCACTGCAACTTGAGACCATTGCTCCTTGTTCTGTCATTTGCCACCACTGAGAACAGCCGAGCTCCATCCTCTTTGGAACCCCCCTTCAGGTAGTTGAAGGCTGCTATCAAATCCCCCCTCATTCTTCTCTTCTGGAGACTAAACAATCCCAGTTCTCTCAGCCTCTCCTCATAAGTCATGTGCTCCAGACCCCTAATCATTTTTGTTGCCCTCCGCTGGACTCTTTCCAATTTTTCCACATCCTTCTTGTAGTGTGGGGACCAAAACTGGACACAGTATTCCAGATGAGGCCTCACCAATGTCGAATAAAGGGGAACGATCACGTTCCTCGATCTGCTGGCAATGCCCCTACTTATACAGCCCAAAATGCCGTTAGCCTTCTTGGCAACAAGAGCACACTGTTGACTCATATCCAGCTTCTCGTCCACTGTGACCCCTAGGTCCTTTTCAGCAGAACTGCTACCTAGCCATTCGGTCCCTAGTCTGTAGCAGTGCATGGGATTCTTCCGTCCTAAGTGCAGGACTCTGCACTTGTCCTTGTTGAACCTCATCAGGTTTTTTTCTGCCCAATCCTCTAATTTGTCTAGGTCCCTCTGTATCCGATCCCTACCCTCTAGTGTATCTACCACGCCTCCTAGTTTAGTGTCATCTGCAAACTTGCTGAGAGTGCAGTCCACACCATCCTCCAGATCATTAATAAAGATATTAAACAAAACCGGCCCCAGGACCGACCCTTGGGGCACTCCACTTGAAACCGGCTGCCAACTAGACATGGAGCCATTGATCACTACCCGTTGAGCCCGATGATCTAGCCAGCTTTCTATCCACCTTACAGTCCATTCATCCAGCCCATACTTCTTTAACTTGGTGGCAAGAATACTGTGGGAGACAGTATCAAAAGCTTTGCTAAAGTCAAGAAATAACACATCCACTGCTTTCCCCTCATCCACAGAGCCAGTTATCTCATCATAGAAGGCAATTAGGTTAGTCAGGCACGACTTCCCCTTCGTGAATCCATGCTGACTGTTCCTGATCACTTTCCTCTCCTCTAAATGTTTCATAATTGATTCCTTGAGGACCTGCTCCATGATTTTTCCAGGGACTGAGGTGAGGCTGACTGGCCTGTAGTTCCCCGGATCCTCCTTCTTCCCTTTTTTAAAGATGGGCACTACATTAGCCTTTTTCCAGTCATCTGGGACCTCCCCCGATCGCCATGAGTTTTCAAAAATAACGGCTAATGGCTCTGCAATCTCACCCGCCAACTCCTTTAGCACCCTCGGATGCAGCGCATCCGGCCCCATGGACTTGTGCACGTCCAGTTTTTCTAAATAGTCCCGAACCACCACTTTCTCCACAGAGGGTTGGCCACCTTCTCCCCATGCTGTACTGCCCAGTGCAGCAATCTGGGAGCTGACCTTGTGCGTGAAGACAGAGGCAAAAAAATCATTGAGTACATTAGCTTTTTCCACATCCTCGGTCACTAGGTTGCCTCCCTCATTCAGTAAGGGGCCCACACTTTCCTTGATTTTCTTCTTGTTGCTAACATACCTGAAGAAACCCTTCTTGTTACTCTTAACATCTCTTGCTAACTGCAACTCCAAGTGTGATTTGGCCTTCCTGATTTCACTCCTGCACGCCTGAGCAATATTTTTATACTCCTCCCTGGTCATTTGTCCAATCTTCCACTCCTTATAAGCCTCTTTTTTGCGTTTAAGATCAGCAAGGATTACACTGTTTAGCCAAGCTGGTCGCCTGCCATATTTACTATTCTTTCTACACATCGGGATGGTTTGTTCCTGCAACCTCAATAAGGATTCTTTAAAATACAGCCAGCTCTCCTGGACCCCTTTGCCCTTCATGTTATTCTCCCAGGGGATCCTGTCCATCTGTTCCCTGAGGGAGTCAAAGTCTGCTTTTCTGAAGTCCAGGGTCCGTATTCTGCTGCTCTCCTTTCTTCCTTGTGTCAGGATCCTGAACTCGACCATCTCATGGTCACTGCCTCCCAGGTTCCCATCCACTTTTGCTTCCCCTACTAGTTCTTCCCTGTTTGTGAGCAGCAGGTCAAGAAAAGCTTTGCCCCTAGTTGGTTCCTCCAGCACTTGCACCAGGAAATTGTCCCCTACACTTTCCAAAAGTGTCCTGGTACTCCCAGGGTGTGTGTTCTTTGCTGAGCACATGGCATTCCAGGGCATGGCGAGTGCGTCCACACCCGTCTTTAGAGCTTCGTTTTAGTACTAATGTGGTTTGGGTTTGATTTCTTTTTTTAAGCAGTGCACGCTCACAATGGCTCAGAAATGAGTGTTACTCACCCTAGAACAGCAGCTGCCAGCCGTCAGCGTTCTGATGTCTTCCTGCAGCGAAAGAGTTCAGACGCAGCAAAGCAAGCAAATGTGAATCCCGACAGTTTGGTTCTACAGAGGATGTTCTCTCCGCGACGGCTTGAGGTGCCAAAGGGGCAAAATTGAACAAGCTCTGAGCGGTTGGGTGCCTGGTGCAGGTTTTGCCCGGGTGAGACCTTTTCAGTGTTAGAGCATCACAGGAAAGCCTGTCTGAACAAATAAAACCTGTCCCCTTTGTTTTTGCAAAAGACTTTATCCTCTCTTGTTTAGCAGAATTCAAAGAGAAGAGGTTTTTTCCCCTTCAAACTAGGTGGCAGATGGAAAGCCAGCTTCAACCAGGGTGTACCAGGTGGTCTCCCTCTCAGAAGAGGTTGAGGCTGAAAGTGCTTGTACATTCTTAATTAATTACACACTGCACGCAGGCAAACTTCTCTGAAGGGTGAGCCCTATTTGGATCAGCAAGCTCCTGTGGAAAGTTGGTCTGGATGAGAGGGGTTATTGAAGATGAATGGAAATTCCTTCATAGTGTGTCAAGCAAAGTGCTGTTATACAAGGCTACAGGGAGGCAGCTGAACGGAGCAGGTTGTGAAGAATTTCTTGAGGTCGTTTGGGGAACTTCCTTTCAGCAGCGACTAGCCCACGGTCATCCTTGCTTATAAAAGCACCATACCTGTCAGGGGAAAACTTAGATAACAGAGGAGTTAAGAGAACCTTTCGGAACAGAAGAGAGAATTATCCTGGCCAAGAATTGCCTCCAAGTTTTCTTGGAAGAGCTTGTAATAGTGTGTGTGATGGTATGTGTCAGGCAGCAATAGGGGCACAATGACAGGTCACTGAGCTGTGGTCTCTGGCCCGCAGAGCCTTGTTTTTAATAACCTCCCTCCTTTGTAGATAGCCCTGCTGTAGGTAGCAAGCTGTGGCTAGCCCCTCTATTGTGGTTTGTGCAACTGACACAGGAGTGCATCAGATGCATCTAGAGTGGGGACCAGAGATCAGAAATCCCCCAGGCACTCTTGAGACCTGCTCCCGGTCAAAAGGTTTGCAGTGTTGTTGTGTTGTGGTGCACAGGCGAATGGGGAAGCTGTCCCGTTTGTGAGTAAATGTCCTGCTTGGGAAAGGTGCTGGGGTAACGTCTCCAGCAATGTAAAGTTCTCGCTCCATGGAATGGAGACAGCACAAACCCTTCCCCACTCCCAGTGTGTTCCTCTTAGGGCTAGCCTCTCTCTCAGGGATCAGAGAAGAGAGCAGTCCAGTCCGTTCCTGGGCCTCTCTCCGGTTTCTGTGCGGTGGACGCTTGCCTGTGCTGAGACTGTCAGCCTCGTCTCTTGCAAACTGTCATCAAAAGGCTCCAAACCAGCAGGCTGAAGCTCAGACAAAGTGACCTAGCACTCATGAGACTCCACATCACTGCTCCAGTCTCTTGAGCCACCCACAGTCTCAGTGGGAGGGTGAGAGAGAGAGAGAGATTTTTATTGGCTGTCGCGGGTCCAGGCTCTAACAGATTTTCCCTTGAAGGCCTGCCATACAGAAGGAAGTGCCTGATAATATGTAGGATAAACCTTGTAAAATAAACCAGGACTTATTGTGGCACCACTGGGAGCGTGAGCCCTAGCAGGATTACCCCTCGCTCACGTCAGCGCTGCTCCTGGTTTGCAAAGGCTGCTTGTGAAGGCTGATTGCAGAGGTTTTCATTAGAGATGCTGAATGTTGCTTTCCAGCGATGTCATCAGTGAACCCTGTGATGTAATTTGCTAGGCAGGACGCTGGGCTGCTTGCTGTGGTGTCAGGAGGAAATAGTGCTCCAATGCACTGTGCTGCATCAGAATCGGCTGGTTCGCTGTTCTTCGGCAGAGTTGAGAGGGAGGTCAACAGATACCTTTTTATAGCACTCTCGTAACTGCAGAAGCAAGATCAGCATATTAATTTGGTGTGTGCCTCTAGATCTGTGCCTGGAGGGAGAGGAAGCTTTTTCCCCGGCCCCCGTTATAAGCTGCTGCCGTTGTATAGCAACAACAATTAGCTACAAAAACTAACGAACCTCTGTTGCTGTAGAATAAACACGGCCGTTCATGATAGAAATCAGAGCTAGGAAAGATCTCTTCGGTGGCGGAGTCCACCTCCCTGCCATGCAGCATTGCTCACTACAGTACGTCTTCCTAGTGCACAGTCAAGTCCAATTTAAAATGCCCCGAGCATTGGAGCGGCCCCTTTCCTCAGGAGATTAACATGCCGCTTAATAGATTTCACTGTCATTTTCCCAGACATTTAGCTGAAATTTTTCCCGCTTCAGTTCAATCCCATTACTCCTTAGTTATACCCCATGTTACCCTCTGAATAGTTACATCTCCCTCCTGTCTGGCTACACTTTTCCTGTATCTATAGACACCTCTCTCCCTGCTCCCCCCCCCCCCCCCCCGCATCATTTAGCCAAACCTCACACATTTAGCTTGGATAAGTCGTTCTTTCCAGTCTCCCAGTTAATTTGCACCTCTCTGAAAGCCACCTAGTTTGTTTAGATCTCTCTAAAGTGATGGCAAGAACTGAATGTAATATTCCCTCTGCCTCTCAGCCTTCAAACCTGCCAGCATGTGATGTCGGCAATCGGTGTATGACAACAGACCATAATGTGGAGCTATTTGTATTTATGGGTCATTTACAAGGTGTAATGGTTTTAACTAATCCCTGCTTTTAAAAGATCTTTTCTCACTGTGTGAATTAAATATACACCCTTTTTAAACAACAAGATCAACAACAAAAAAGACGTGGAAAAAACAAGTTCTGTCACATGCAAATCTCATGTTTTTCTCTGCTCTCCGGGGACCCTCCCAACTGCTCCAAAATAATTTTCAGTTGTTCAGAATGCTGACCTCATTTCCTTAACGCTCTAGTTTGCATGTCTTCCAAACCAGCTGATTGGTGTGTTCAGATTTCCCATCACCCCCTCCTCTCCTTTATCAACAGCTATTTCTCCTGGGATTAGTTTTATTTCTAAATAGGCCCTACAGAACACATGGACATTTTATTCTGCAGACAAAACACAGAGGTCTTTAATTTTGCATCTGTGGATTAATCTGGTTCACCACTGGCTACCAATCCTCTGACTGGTCACCTACCTGAAATCCAAACACAGTGGGTGAACCATTAATCTGATTTCCTCAGGATCTTCAGGAAGTGAGGTGCTCAATTCCTATTGACATTCAAGGGTCTTTACATATCCCAGCCACAGCCCATAACAAGATGTTATGCATTTTCTGGTCAATACTGTCTATCCAATGCCTGGGTTAGGATTCACCTATTCCAAGGAATTGGGGCTATCTGCCAAACTCTGTTCCAGCGACATTGCGTGGTGTGGGCAGAGAGCAGGAGAGGGAGGAAAAAAAAGGCCAGAGCCAGACTCCTGACCTCAGTTATGACCATACGTTTTCCCGGACCTCTGGTTTGCCCCTACTATTGCCATACTCCTCATCAAGAAGAAAATTCAAGTGCAGTCACTCTCCTGGTGAGCAAAGAGCAGTCAGTCCTACGCAGAATGGCTTCTTGTAGTGCTAAGAGGCAATTGTGTGCATCTCTTCCGCTGTGGGAGTTTAAGGGGGCTGTTGGCGATTAAACGTTTCACCCATTGATTGCCCTCCCCCAGTTGCTATAACGCAGACCCTGTTCCTTCCAGTTCAGTGCAGAGCTGTCGGCTCAGCCAGCCACCGCCATGGTGACATTCACACAGCTTTCCCCAGGGTAAAGCCACTAAGCACCAAGGAATTCAGGTGTTGCTGCAAACGGGTGTTAAATGTCCCCTTACCCTGGAGTAATCTGCACTGTTGGTCTTCTGTGTGTGTGTGTGTGTGTGTGTGTGTGTGTGTGTGTGTGAAGCACAGGAGGTGTCAAGGGTTAAAAGGCGAGGCAGCTGGAAGTGCAGTAGATGTGGGTAGTGAGGCGAGAGTGGGGGATCTGGGTTGTGTTCCCGATCCCGGCACTGACGTGCTGTGTGACCTCCGGCAAGTCACTTAGCCATTGGGCTTCAGTGTCCCCATTTGCAAAATGCAGCCTTGTGAGGCACGCTGAGGTAATCTGACGAACGCGGCAATATACGTGCTAAGCAGCGTTAGCAAGGTGTTGCCGAGACACGTCCAAGTGCAGTGTAAAAGGGAGTGTCCAGAGTTAGTGGCCGACCGAATATGAAGCGGCAAATGGAGCCTGTGCCCAAACCCCACCTCCATGCTGCAACAAAGAAATTACATTCGATGCAGGAGAAAGGGAGAGGGGACGTTGGAGACAGGAGACCAGCTTCAGGCTGTGGAGTATTCAGAGCGTGGCTAGACTGAGAAAAGAGAAACCAAGGAATCTGTGTGGAGGGGAGTGGCGGGGAGGGGAGGACAGGGAGATGGAAAGGGGAGTGTGAGCCTAGCTAGGGGGAGGCCGGCTGAGATTGTAGAACACACAGGTTGGGTGGGGAAAGGGCCAGGTTGCAAATAGGAGGGAGGGGACATACATGGAAGGGTAAAAAGCCCATCTGTGGACTGGGGCGTGAAATGACAGAGTGCCTGCATGCAGCCAGAATAGATTAGCATTGTGGGGGGAGTGATGGGAAATGAGGGCGGAATAAGAAATGAGCGTGAGGCCGCTGGCGGTGAGCCCACAGCGGCTGGCACAGTGAAGTGCCCACGGGAGGGGAGTGAGACCTGATGAAGGAGCAGGCTGGGTCCGCTCCTTGTCTGTAACTGCTGAGAGATGTTCTTTCAGGCTCAGCAGTATCTCTCCACATACCCCAGTGTGCACAGCTGGCCTTCGCCTCCAGGCAGGGCCGTTAAAGATCACCACCCCTAGAAAGGCACGAACCCCCCGAGGACGATGGCTTGGAGACTCCTGTCCCTGTCCATCCCCAGCAGGCTACAGAAAATGCCCTAATTCTCCTGTTTCTTTTCCTGCCAGGTGGCTGTGAAAAACAGCATCGACGTCTTCTACTTCAGCTGCCTTATTCCTCTCAATGTGCTTTTTGTGGAGGACGGCAAAATGGGTGAGTACTGTTTGGTCAGCGTCCCTCTGCTCTTTGGGCAGGCAGAGTACAACGTCCTGACAAAGCACAGCTTGATGCAAGTCCCTCCGTAGCAGGGTTGTGAGTTCAGTCCTTGAGGGGGCCTTTTAGGGATCGAGGGCAAAAAACTGTCTGGAGCTTGGTCCTGCTTTGAGCAGGGGGTTGGACTAGATGACCTCCTGAGGTCCCTTCCAACCCTGATATTCTTAAAAAAAAACCTTCTTCACATTCTCTCCTGTTCAATAGCCTGCTTTTACATCAAAGGCGGAGAAGGTGCTTGGAAAACAGAATCATGACTGGCTTCTACGTTTGGCCTTTTTGCTGATGGGAAAGGGAAATCCTGCATGATGTGGTTCTTGTATTCTGAGCTTTGGGGTCTCTTCCTAACAAACCCCACCTGCTCCTGACTCGTGAAAGTCTGCTGCAGCAAAGATATGGGGAACAGATCCACATGGTCTTCAAGACTTTGCTGTTTTCAGTCAAACTAGACTGGACAAACTGCTAGCCAATGTGTCGTAGGGAAAACTCTTGAACTAGACCCCGGGGGATGGACTAGATGCGACCAAACAGGTCTCTTCTATCTCTGCAGCATGTCCTTCTGCAGTGACTCTTGGGACCAGCAATGTGGGTAGTTCAGAGAACCAGGAGGGCGGGACACTGACCGTTGTCTTTCCTGTATGTAGAACGCCAGGTCTTCCTTGCCACGTGGAAGGATATTCCAAATGAAAACGAGCTCCAGTTCCAGATTAAAGAGTGTCACTTGAATGCTGGTGAGTAACTTGGTTCTGGACCGCAGCGAGCCCTCATGTAATGCACAGGAGTGACAGAGACTCAGTAGAGCTTTTCTGGTCATTAGCATTGTGTATCAACAACGCTGACAAATTAGGATTGCAGGTACAGGCTGAGCAGTTCCAAATTCTAGCCCCAAGGATAAACTTTCAGCTGAATTCCATAAAAGGAGGTTCCCCAGTGAATGTCTCTGAAAACAGTTCCCTCCCTAGGATTTCACCCGTTCCCTTTTTCCTTCCGTTACAGTTCTTGCATTCTCCCTTTCCTGTTTATTTGCCTTCCTTGTCATGGTGTCTCTGAGCAGTGAGATTTGATTTCAAATCCTTCCTGCTAGTTACTGTGGTTTGTACCTAACCCACATCACAGAAATGTCATATTGGTTCCAAGTTGTTGTCTTTCTCTGTCAGGCTGGGATCCCTGAGGCTTGTTACCTGTAGGGGCAGCTATGGCTGAGTGGGTTGAGAACAAGACTAGGAGTGAGGGAATGTGGGAGGTAGAGGTGCCACTAACTTGCTGTGCCACCTTGGATGAGTCACTTGTCCCTCCTGTGTCTGTTTCCCCATCTGCAAGAAGTGGCTGAGTGGTTAGAGCACTGGACTGGGACTCAGAAGACCTGAGTTCTGTTCCCCACTGCATGACTTTGGACAGATTACTTCAGTTTCCCCATCTGTACAAAGGAATAATGATACTGAGCTCCTTTGTAAAGTGCTTCGAGCAATCCTGATGAAAAGCCCTACAGGAGAGCTTTTTGCCACCGAACGATGAGGGAGTACATGGCTGGTAGAGCTGCATTGTTCCCGTTTGAGAGACCTGGATGGGAACCAAGTGCTTGTAACTAAAGCTAGTATGTTTTACAGAGGTGTGTCCCTCCTGATCACAAACTCCTGGTACTTTCTCTCCCGCCTGCCATCACGCAGGGATAACACTCCTCTCACTTCAGTCACGGGCAGACACCACCGCCTGCCCTTGTAGCCCTGATTTTTTTTTCTATTTTGGACCACAAAAGATGTGACGCAAATAGCAGCCGTTGGACCTTATGACTTGATTCTGTTCCTGGGATTCTGGCGAGGGCAGCCTCTCAGCCACTCCCTTTGTTCCAGCCTCTCAAACGGCACACGGACATTTCCACCTAATTGGAAATTCTGCCCTGTAATCCATCACACCCTTCTCCTTCCACCATCATCCATTAGCCACCCTGTCTGTCGTGCTCTGCGGCACAGAAGGAAGATTTCGTTCTTGTGATGGACAATTTGTCAGGTTTTTAAAATCCTGCCCCCCTCCCCTTGGGCCTAGATTCTAAACGTTAAGTCTCAGCTGGTGGCTTTATTTCTGACGAGACTTCCAGAAACTAGTTTTTACCCTCTATAAACCCTAGCTGCAGTGGATCTGTCTGCCTGGGAGGAATAGGTAGTTTAATTCCTGGTTACTTGACGTACATCAACGGGCCGTCTGGTCCATTTTGCGGTCAACACACTGGCCAATGCTAAGGACGCTGTAATGCCTCTAATTGTAGGATTATTCTACTGGCAAGGTTTCTGCTTGACCCTTAGTTGCAATTAGCCTATGCACTGCAGTGCCTTCTCCACTTTACCCACCTGTTCCCCTTTGCTGAGAGTCATTAAAGGTTGCAGAGTAATTGGCAGCATTCCCTGTTCGGCTGCTTTACCAGCCATGTGCCAGACCTTGTGCCTGGGCTTGCTTAGAATTGTAATGAAGCCCAGCTCTCAGCGGAGGGGCACGCAGGAGCACTCCAGTCCCGTTCGATTTCTGCGCGGTTGCACTCCATGTGAGTAATAACATTGCTCTATTGCAGAGTTATCTGCAGCCATCACCAGGGCTCAGAGAGAGGAAGCTCCTGTCAGTCTTTTAGCGAGAGCTTTGGAAGCGGTGCCTATTTGAGTGTGCTACAGAGTGTGCAGTATCTGCCAGCCTCCTATGCGTATTTAAGCAGGAAAATGGGTCATGTCTGATAAACAGCCTTCAAATGCTTTTATCAGCTGACACCTCAGTTCTCATCTTCGGAGCTGATGCCTCGTCCCTGCTGCAATTACAGGAGCCATTTTCTACACTGACCACCTGGATCGTAGAGCCAAGCAGGCTGAGAGCTAGTGGGTGCGGAAGGCTGAGAGCTTGGCATGGAATAACAGGTGTTAGGCTGTGGCTACCCTGGTGCAGACTTGATGCACGTGCAGCACGATTTGTACCCTTGCAATTTCAAACTGGTGCAAACCACACGGCGCTGGTGTAAATCTTGTCTACACTAAGGGTTTGCACTGGTGGTCCTGGCTAAAAACCTAGTGTAGACCAGGCCTTACTGTAGGCTACCTCTGGCCATCATCCAATCTTCCCTCTGAGGTTAGTGAATTGCAATGCTGAAGTCTGTGTGTACGTGCCCTGGGAGTGTGGATTAAACAATCTACCTCCGTTATCGTGGCCTTTTTCTCGAAGAGACCCCAGCAGCAGATTAAAGCTTTCATTGTAAATTTCAGCTCTCCCATGTTCGTTATGAGGCATCTGAACAGTGCAGCTGTGTAACTTTCATACCCTTGGCACAGACTGGGACAGACATGCTCTAGGGACCTGGGCCTAGCTTTCAGCTGTGCCAGGGCAGCAGTTGCCGTGAACAAAGCTTGTAAATTTCAGTGCCTGTTGACTATGAGTCAAAATGTGCTGAGATGCTGCTCTTCAGCACAGATCACTGCTTCCGACAGCTGCTCGTTTTCGATAGGTGTCCATGTAAATCGATATGAATCCCACGAGACCCACTTAAATAGCTAATTCCTGAATCCACACTGGTGTGATCTCTTCCAGGTTTAGGAACTCTGTTAACGACCACATTCATTCTCCAGTCTAGCTGATTTCCGGTTCAACAACATGAATTGAGCTGTGAGCTAAAAATACCTCCATTTCCCAGCTGATCTGCCATAATCACAGCGGAACCGGTTATTTAAATAGAGTAGCAGAGCTATAAGCAGGCATTTGACAGATGGAGCGAACACACCGACAATTGTGCATAGGCCCCTGAGGAGCTGAGGCGGGGGCTGATCAAAACAGTCTTCCCTCCATCAGTGCGCGCTGCCTGGCGTTCTTTCTCCTCGCCGTGAAGACCCTTCACTTCCATCTTTGTGAATGTTTAAATCTTACAAACGCCAGTACAGCACCTAGAGAGGGAGACAGATGATACCAGAAGCCCTGCCATCCAGCTGAGTGAGGAATGCTGATTTCTGTAAGGGGATATTTAAATTACAAATACATCTCTTTACAGCAGAGATCGGTTTTTTACTGAGTCAGGGATGCCGCTTGCTAATTTCTTGTCTGCCTCTGTGCTCTACAGTGCTGTACATCTAGGATTGTGTGTCTGTCACTGGGCAGCAGTCAGATTTCAAAGCACCTTTAGCCTAATAACTGGTTATTTATCCTTTCCTTTAAATAAAAGGCAGATCGAAACACAAACATAAAGACATTTCAAATGTTACTGAATCTGTGGGCAAAATGTACTGGAAGGAGCAATCCTATGCTTGTCTCCCCCGGATGGACTAGATGTGACTTTGTCCCTTGAATCTCCAATTTTTAAAGGTGGTTAGGTGAGGCTGCACTCAGCGCTTCAACAACTCACGGGTCTAGGAGCCTATGCCTCATTTTCAAAAAGCGATTTAGGCTCCTAAATCAGTTAGGCGTTGCAATGCTGAGTGCAGCAACATCTACATACTTTTTAAAATCTGGGCCTATGCCCGCAATCCCACAAGTGACTACAATGCCCTCATGAGTCCCATTGCAATCAGTGGGTCTTGCTGCAGTGGCGTGCAGATTTGGGCCAGAGTGTGAATACATAGACTCATCTACTATTTAAGGTATACCTATGGGTGCATTTTATATTTTAAATACATTCACGTTCTGCTCATGTATCTGAGGCCATAAGGAAACAGTTATGATATTTTAGCGGAGAAACCGTGTGATCATGTAATTAAAGATTGTTGTCATGGATACACACAAAGGGTCAGAGTTAAGATTAAAGGTACAACCTCCATTTTCTCATATCCTGGCTTTTATGCTAATTTAAGACTTTGGTACCTTGATTATTCTGCTCATGTGCAAAGGCAGAGAAAATCCAGTTAAAAAGCGAGAAGAGCTTAAAAAGCTGAGACCTCCAGAGCAGTGAGGGGCAAAGTTTAGAAACTCCACTGGCATAGAAAGATTTCAATACAGAGTCCTGTTCTGCACTGAAATTCTTACTCATGAGATGTCGGAGCTGCCATCTGGATATGCTATTAAACAGGTTCATAGCTCCCAACATCAGTCAGCGTTCCTGCCGTGCGTGTGCGATACCAAATTCATAAATGTATTTAGCTTGGGTAATTTTTTGCAAAATGCACATTCTCCTCCCCTACCTAATGCATGTTAAAATACAATTTTCCTTTTTCACACTAGAATTTCTTAAAACATGTTAGTTAAAAGATGTTAATAGATTTTTAAGGCCAAAAGGGGCTATATATTATCATCTAGTCTGACTGCCAGCATATTTTAGCTAATACATTTTAAAAGCGCACCTTGTACCCTAGTCCAGACAAGCCCTTCAAATAAAACAAGAGCCGTATTGTCTGTCGGTGTGTCACAGAATCATAAAAATGTAGGGGTGGAAGAGGTTATTTAGTCCATCCCCCAGTGCTGAGGCAGGACCAAGGAAACCTAGACCATCCCTGGCAGGTGTGTGTCCAACCTGTTCTTAAAACCCTTCCACGATGGGAATTCCGTGTGTGTGTGTGTGTGTACATGCACACATACAATTAAAGAATAATGCCAGTCTGGCTGTATGTAATCTCGCTGTCATTCTGTTGAGCAGTTCTGATAACCTTATTTGCCCTGCTGCTTTATCAGTGTCACCAGAACCCTGGGATGGAATGACAGTCCCATTATTTTCAGTCCAGTGTGTTTTTATTAATATCTTAGTACATTTCTATTATTTTCCCATACAATCCATGCCTTTTGTTTGCTGCTCTTCGCCCGACCCTTGACATACAAATGAAACCGTTCACTGGTTTGCACTTTAATACTTGGGCCTAATCTAAAGAATGCTTTTGATCTCTTAGTCACCGTAGTTCTGTGCTTTGTATGTAATGTACTGGGAAGAAAATAAGATTGTTCCTTTTGTCTAAAAGTGGCTTTCCAAGTCCTCTCCAGCCCCATTGCTGCCGAGAAATGGTTTGAATACAGTGAAGCTAATCCTGCCACCAGAGTTGGTGTGATAAATCTGTTCAAAGAACAAGGTGGGACAGATTTTCAAAAGATTTCAGCACCCCAGGGCTTCCATTGGCACACCGAAATGAAACAACCCGATTTCCATTGGGGAGGAGCTGGGCATTCAGCATGTTGAAAATATGGCCCTAGTTCTCCGTATGCGGGGTGAAATACAGCTGCCCTTCTAACGGAGGGGAACCTTCCTCATGGGCAGGATCTTTACAGCACAAATAGGTCCATGTTCCGTAACTGGTCTTAGTTCCTTTTGCCAGTTGTGGGCGACGCTTGTACACATTGGCTGAGGACTTGGGGGGATTGGACGGTGCGTGGGACATGGAGCCAGATTTTCCAAGGTGGTTAGGCACCTAAAAATGTAGATGAGCACTTAGTAGAATCTACAGAAACAGGTTAGGTGTCTGACTCCCATAGGCATTTTGTACACCGTGCTAGGCTCCCATCTGATCTTTAGGTACCTAAATACCCTTGACAGTCTGTCTCAGGGCACTTTTCGCCTCAAGCTCTGATTTCAGTGGCAGCCCAAATTGGTATGGGCAGTAGTTACCGTCTGCCTGCTCAGTGGTCTCTCTGATGGATTGGTGGGTCTCAGTCCACTTCCCGGAGGACAGACGTCCACATTATAAATGAACTCCCCACCACCACCACCTGTCCAACTGGGGCTTTTGCTGGCACTCGGAGCAGAGGCGCCAGTTATTGAATGGGTATGGAAACCCCCTCCCCCCCCCCAACCTTAAAGGTGGGCTCCTCCATGTCAGAATTAAACCCCGTGAGCAGTGGGAAGTTTGCACTGCTGCCTTGTTCCATGGCCAAATAGGATTTAGCCGCCAAGGCTGCTCACCAGTCCGACACCTCCAGCAGCACGGAATTCGGACACATCTGTAAAGAGGGCCATTTGCAATCTCTTGGCCAATCCAGAATGTCTCGACTGACATGATGCAGAATCTTCTGTCTCCGTAAAGATGCACAAGTAGAGACCCTGATTAGCTAAGAGATTCCAGGATTGTTGTTAATATCTTAACCCATCCTGGCTTTCTAAATTAGAAAGAGACTTTCATGCTGGAGCAAACTCAGAAACGAGCGTGCATGCCCTTTTCTGGCATTTCCCTGCATTCCCACTATGAGGTTGCTTGTGCTTTAAGCATTGTCTCCTTCACAGCCCAGCTTCTCCTTGATCATGCAGCGGAAGTCAAAGCCCTGCGTTTCTGACATCAGTTGGAAACGACTGTGATTCTTCCCGATGGGATCAGGCAAGGTTTGCAGATGCACCTTCTGCTTGAACCCATCTCTTCACTGGCTACACAGACTCTGTCAGATGTCGCTAGAAGCACAGGGAGGCATTTGAGGGGCGCGCGACTGCAGACGAAATAATTTAGGTTTTGTTTGCTGATTTCCACTGTTCACTGCTGACTGGTACTGAGGGCTCTGAACTCAAAAAAAGGCCCATCTCAATAAGTAGGTGGCAAAGCTTCATATATGTGATCCTGTATCCGGGACCTAGTTAGATGTGATTAGCAATCTGGTTCAGTGTGTGTGAATTCCCTGTGTTACAAAATGCACAGTTCACATATTTTTGAGCATGACATATTCATCTTATTTTCCCTTTATAAAATTAGGCCCTGATTCTGCAAAGACTTATGCATGTGCTTAACTTTACACAAGCAAGTGGTCTATAGAGGCCATTGCAACTGCTTGCAATGTAAAGGAAGTCTTTGCAGGATGGAGGCCTTAATTAGCAATTGGCATCTCATCCCTTCCTCCTTCCCGCCCCCCCCAATCCGACAACGGTAATTTGTCATTAAAAAGTATGGGCAGAAGTATGCACGGCATGCGAAAGGTGGATGGCTGTGTCTGTTACGTAGCTGAGAGCTTTCCCCAGAAGGAAAACTCCTTCTGTCACACCTTTTTAATCTAAAAATTCAATTAAAAATAACCCTGTCTGTATGGAAGACAAACGTGTTTGTAAAAAAACAACCCCTCACAAAATCCTATTTGAAGTTGCATATTGAGAACAGATGCAGGTTATCCTGCGCTGCTAAAGGAACCATACGTTCTTCAGATTGGTTTGCACTGTCATCGGGTCCTGTAGGTGCAGAGAAGGGAGTCTGCGCGCTGTCAGCCTAGCCTTTTTACAAGCTTCTGCTTGTTCCGTGTGGTCATTAACCGAGGCTTTGCCGTTCCTCTCACTGATAAACACACAGCACAATTCAATGCAAGGCCGATCTCCCAGCTCCCAGCAAATGTCTGTTTATAACGGCAGCGCTGTCGCATGGCATTAACTGGCCTGCTTGAGCAAGGCACTGCCTGGCACTGTTGCCTAGCGACACTGCCCGATCTTGGAGAAACTGACATTGGTTTAGACTTGCTCACAGAGAAGTGGCTGGAGCTGCTACCTGGGGATGGAAGGGAATTGGAAATGACACTTGCTCTCCAGTGTGTGTATCCTGAAGTCTGTATTAATAGAGATGGAGGCAGAAAGATTCAAGTGACAATCCAAGCCCCAGTACGCTTGGCTTGTGTTGTCACTGCTTTGGATTGTTATAAGTGGTTGAGTCATCTGATGGCTTCTGTGTCCAGGGATCTTATGATGCGCTTCCAAGACAGCAAAAGGAGGAGATTGGGAGTTCTAACCCCAGCTCTGTTTTCCTGTGTGATCTTGGACAGGTATCACCTTGGACCGCTCAGCTCCAGTTTCCCCGTCTGGAAATGACACGCTTGGCCGAATTAGCAATTCTCTAGCATCTTCAAGGCTTGCTGCTAGTAAGAGGCCAATAAATGCTTCTCAGCAGGTCCACGCTTTAGACTTAAGGGCTCCAATTGTGATTAGATTCAGTGCCCCATTGGGGGTCAGAGCCTGGAGTTTGCACCGACGGAATCCAGGCTGTCAGGATGCCAATCCCGTGCAAGGATGTGCCTCGCCCTCTGTGATGTATTGGTAGCAACCATCGTTAATGTAACAGGAGCGAAGGTATCGGAAGCTATAGAGCCGGTACTCTGCCGCTGTGTGCACTTCCAGGGAGCAGCAGCTGCTAAATGTAAGGGTTTAAACATGACCCATTCCATGCCACATGGGAAGCAAATCTACCCCTAAGTTGCAACTACTATGTGGTTGATGTTCCTTTCAGACAGGACCAACTGCCCAATGTGGCATCCCCACCATTAGTAGACCTTTGCCTTTTGAGGTCCTCTGCAGATTTTTCTGTGTGGCAATCTGCTTGGGTTGCACAAGAAACAAGTGTGTTGGTCATCTCCTGATCCCTGGCAGGGGCATGTCTGTGCCCAGCACAATTGTCAGCTGATATGGCTTGTAACAGAGCCCCTCCGTGCCTGTTCCAGCTCTGTTTGCGCTTAGGAGCGGACTGTTCTGTTCTGCATCTTTTCCTGACCCAGGTGGGCCCTTCATGTGTGGGAGGAGGAGAAATGGGGAGTGAGGGGTTTTAACTCAGGAATTCATTAATTACTTGCCTCTCCTAGTTTCTATAGTAACCAAGGAAGAGAGGAAAACCCAAATCTGACTGTCTGGGTAGTTAGCCGCATGAACCCTGCCCATTCTCTGCAAATCGCTGTCCCAAGGCCTTCAGGAGCAGGGGTTAGTCCAGCTGCTGGTCGTCACTGAGTAAAGCCTGAACTCAAAGCTCCCATGCTGTGGAGAGAGAGAGCTGCTCGGCTCTTCAGGGGTAATCGATTCTGCAGCAACTCAGCTGCGGCCCCCCCCTGCTGGCTAAGTGGAGGAAGAAAGGCAGCTGCTCCAGGGCAAGATCGCAGCATGCGAAGGCAGACCCCTTCACCTGCTCTCTTCTGGTTGGAGGGAGGATGAGATGCCCCTCCTTTGACCCCCCCTGCTCCAGCGCTGACTTAATTGCTTCCATTCTTTAAACAAAACCTTTGTGTGGCACGCTGGAGTTTAGTATTCATGAACATGGGCGACCGAAGGCGCTGGCTGGTCAGGTACCCACTCCCTTTGTGGATGGTGTAGTGTCCTGCCACCACCCCATCCCTTTTCATGTAGTGAGTTTTCTGGGCCAGTGCCCTCTGCCTGCTTGCCTTGAGGTTTATTTGCCACTGTTTCCAAAGGGCACGCTGGGTTTTCCCAGCGGCTTGCAGCCAAGTTTGCATTTTCCTCTCCATCTTCCTGGTTGCTGTGGAAAGTACAAGCTACTGACCAGGGTCCGACACAGCCCAGCCCATTCGTTTCCCACACGCGCACTCGTCCTCACCTGTAGGATGATCTGGCACAAGGGAGCGGTTGAATTTGTGAGGTTGGAAACAGACGGTATTGAACTTTCCTTCTGCTCTCTCTAGTGGGCGAGTTGAAAATGCCATGTTCTAATCAGCCAAGTGCCTTCAGCTCACCTGTGTGGTAAACACTTGTAACAGTTTTGGAGCAAAGGAGGGAGCTGGGTTTTCAAAACGGGCATCAGAAGGCTCCCTCAGCATGCATTGCTTGAGGAGCTTCTAACCCCCTTTTGCTCAGGAAGGCGATTCTGGGAACACAGGCCACATCCTTGTTCCTCCCTTTCCTGAATTTCCTGAGCCTGTGAATAATTGCGCCCTCAGCTAATACGCAGAAGGGTGACCATGTGGTCTAGTGATTGGAGCAAAAGGACTGGCAGCCTGGCGCAGCTTGAGTTCCAGTCCCACTTTGTGCCAACATCTTCAGGCCAACTGGAAGTTGGCTAGAATACAAGAACCACCTGGTGAACTAGTAGATAGAACATCAGCTGAACTTACTGCCGTAAGTAACCTCCTGGAAAGCCAGGGAATTACCCCGGTAGCCCACAGCCAGGAGTGGTTGGGACCTCAAGGGACGTTTGTGGTTATCTCAAGATTCCCATGACTATCAAAAGCTGGGAGTGGAAGAGAGGGGTGGATCACTCCAGAATTGCCCTGTTCTGGACATTGTCCCTGAAGCTCCAGTATTGGCCACTGTTGGAGAGAGGACGCTGGGCAGGAATGGACCATGGTCTTGACCCAGTATGGCCATTCTTCCGTTCTCGTGTACTGAACTTGCTTTCCTAGGTCAGCAGGTTGTGTGGCTTTAGGAATGAGACTTACAGGGGCCCTGCTCATATCTTGGCCTCTTTGGCCCAGAGTTTCTTCCTTCTAGCCTCAAAAAGACCACAGCCAGCCCATCCCTTAAATTGGGTTTTGGCTTCCACAGGCCATCAGTGTGGGCCATTGATTTGGATGCTGTGTATTCTGGATCCCTGCTGCTGCTGCTTCGCTGTAAGGTACCTGAGAAATAGGTGTCATGGTTACAGCCGTATATTTATGTGCAGGTAAAATCATACGTCTCTCCCGAGTGCTACAGTCACAAATTGTATAAAAACCTCATCACGGCCCCACTGCCGGGAGGCAGATGGGAAAGGCGTTTTCTCTCACCCGCTAAGTCACTGAAAAGGGTTTGAATTCAGGGTGCAGAGAATTGTGTTAATGACTGAGAAGCCAAAGTTGAGATTTAGGCAGTGATCTCATTTGTTCTTACCAAGCAGCATCCTCTGGCTCAGAAGCGCAGGGCACAATGTCCAAAATCAGCCTGTCCAAGTTCTGGGCTTTTTTTTAGGAATCTGCAGCTCACGGAAGGGACCCGGGCCTTGCTGTACTCTCGCCTTGCCTAGAGTAGTGTGATCCCTGAGGGAGACCCAAATCTGAAGGGAGGTCTCCAGGGAGATGGAACACTTATGACCAAATCTGCTCTTGCCTCATTCTCCAATGTGCGCCTTCCCCCGTAGACTCACTGTCTCATGCAGTTGCCAGTTCTTCCTCGTCTGTGCACTCCTGTTCTGTTTGTACACTGCCTAGCACAATGGGCCCATGGTCCGTGACTAGGGGTTCTAGGATAACACAGATGACATTTGGGGGTGTAGTGCTGTATGTTTGGTGTGCACACTTGATTTAATAGGTGTTTTTCTGTTTTGAAGACACTGTTTCCAGTAAGCTGCAGAACAACAATGTTTACACCATTGCCAAGAGGAATGTGGAAGGCCAGGACATGCTCTACCAGTCTCTGAAGCTCACCAACGGCATCTGGATCTTGGCTGAGCTACGTATCCAGCCTGGGAACCCGAATTACACAGTAAGACCCTTGGGCTCTTGGCATGGGGCGGAGAGGGGAGGCCACACATCCTTTCCTAAGCTATGTCAAATCTGAGCCTGCTTCTTCCCAGCATGCTCATTTGAGGCAGGGCCTGTTAATTTCAGCGCCAAAGGAAATCTCTGCTGAGCTGGGAGGAGTTGGGAACCCACTGATGACAGCTACGTTAGTGACCCGCTGAGCTAGGTTAAGGCTGACTCAGCAGCAGGCGTTCATTGGCCGAGATTGTTACCACTCGAATTAGCCAAGAGAAATAACACAAAAGCATTGCCAGAATTCTCCCCAACCCCCGCCTTTCCACTCCCCCTTTAGTAAACAAGACTAGATTTGTGCCATGCTGAGCTGTTGACGCACAGACCAGCTGTCCAGACTTGGGAGATTTCCTTGGCCTGGCCTCTGTGGCAGCCACTCAAAGGCAAGCGCGCTGCTTGTCCCACGTGTAGCCACTTCCTTTAACTGGCCTGCCTCCCTACTGCTTATTGTTGTAGATTCTCCTCGCTGCTGATGGAGTCTCTCTCCTGGTTTGAGAATCTCAAGGCACACCCCGGGGGGCCCTTTGTGTGGAAGGAAAACAATTAAAACCCTTGAAAATATACTGCCGAAAAGGAAGCTTGGCTTTGCGTTAAGCTCCCTAGTTACAGTAGTGCGAGCAGGGCTCTGGTCTGCGGTTGGGAATTGGCAGCTTGGTGGTTAGCATTGCCCGTAAGGGAAAGCACCTCTCAAGGTTATTGACCTACGCCAGCCGAATACCACTGGCGTTATCTTGGTTTAATGTGGTGTGAATTCTGATTCTGTGGGATAGGACTGTCAGGAGTGTACAGGTCCCCCACTGAACATTGGTGCAGGTCTATTAATCATACCGCTAAGGAGTAAGCATTCGTAAGGGTGGGGTCCCATTTATCTTCTGTTGCTCATTTTCCCCAATTCTGTCACAAAATTGGCTAGCTTTCCCTACGTGAGTGGGAGCGTGCTTTCGCGGAACTCAGCGCTTTGGTGGACAGCAACTGGGACTAAATATTTGAAGTTGTATGTAAATTAAAAAAAAAAAAAAAAAAAAAACTGGTATCCTGGAAAACACAATGGTAACCTGTGCTAACCCGGTCTTGCTCTTTGTCACCCCCTTGAGGTTTGAGTCTGCTGCTGCAGCAGAGTTCAGGGACATGGTCTTTTAGCCCAACTAGTAGAAGCTGATGCTTTGAGATCCACAGGGTCCTGGCTTCGGTCTTCAGTCGACCCAGCTCAAGGTGCACGATCGTTAGGGCAGAAGAACGTGAACGGTGGGGACAGGAAAGTGTTACTTGTCCTTGCCTACCTATGTTAGGCCAGTCTGACTCTCTGTTAGACATCTGTGTGCAGCACCATTGGTGTGCATAGCACCTCGCAGAGCGGGTGATGCATCGTGGCAGCCTCGCTGTGTATTAGACTGGGTGGAGTCTCCTGAGGGATTAACAAACTAGCTAGTAGAGATGGGCTGTGTGTTATCTGCTGCCTTCTTGCACTAACCTCGGCTTCACTTCTCTCCTAGCTGTCCCTGAAGTGCCGGGCTCCTGAAGTGTCCCAGTACATCTACCAGGTCTACGACGGCATTTTGAAAAACTAACAGCATGGGTCCATGTCTCACTCCACAGAGGGAGGAAGGGAGACTCCGGATCCTCCCGTTATCGGTGCAGGCAAAGAACTCTAACTGGAAGCAGCTGTATTCATGTGTAGGATTTCAGACAAACGCACCGAGAAACCAAGGTAGCGATTAGTATCCACGTGCTAATAATAATATAGGGAACAACTGTTTGATATTTTTAGCGTCCATGGAAACTTTGTAACCACTGCTTCAACCACTCCCGTGTCCCCCCCGGCGCCACTGTTCTGTCGTTCTTTCTTGTGGGCTTTTCCATCTCGTGCCAATGTTTTAGCGTTTTCTAAACCGCGTTAGGCGTAGTTGATATTTTGTAATATATGGCTCGTTTAAAACCCGAAAAAGACAAGTCTCTTGTTCATTAAAACAAGGCAAAGGCATCATAGAAACACAAACTGCACTTTATTATTTTATATTTTTTATACGTTTGGGGTTTTTTTTGTATTGTAACCAGATGAAAAAAGGGAAAAAAAAAAAAAAACCACAGATCTGGAGTAGCGAAAACATCCACGGGAACGCAGGTGAGCTAGGACTAGCGTAGCCTTGAGGAGCCAGTGACGTGTGGAGAGAGCCAGTTCAGACCCAAGATGCATCTACTTGGGTTGGATGGGGCTTTGGGTCGTACTTGTGTGTCGTACCCGATGCTCATCCCAGAAATCTCTGCCCCAGCTATCTTGCCTGGTTGCGGTCCTGGGGTTTGGAAGTGGGTCTTCATTGCATGGGGAAGTAGGAGCTGGCAGGGTCTGGTTTGATAATGGGGCAGCAGATGGCAAAATGAGGAAGGAAACAGCAGGTCTGACTCCCAGAATGCAAGGCTCTTGGCAGAGCATGGGGTGCAGTCATTGCCTTTTTTCCCCTTTCCCGATCATTCCCTGTGTCTTCCTGCGACAGCCTGTCTGCCTTCCTCACGCTGGGCCAGCTTCAGCTTGCTGAGTTGGGTTACGCCTAGCTCCGCCTGCTGTCCAGGCTGAAGGACCTGTGCGGGAAATCTGAATCCCGGCAGAGGATGGTCACAGCCATTTTGCCTACGGTTCTCTTGGGAGCATCCTCGAGCGCTTGCCTGCTGAGGTGTGAGTGCGAAAGCTGGGGGACACGGCAGCATCTGGCTATGCGCTTTGGGTTAAATTCGCTGGAGGAGTCCAAGCCCCTCCTCGCCCCCCTTACACCTGGGGTCACTGGCACTGATGGGCAAGTTGCCCTGGGCTTTGGAAAGCCTTTTCTCCCGGAGCCCTGGAAAGCTTGCCGTCAAAAGTTGCTGAGGAGGAAGCACCCATTATACAGGGGTGCAAAGGAGAGTCGCCAAGAAGCTGATTGGGAGTCGCAGCTCACCTCCCCCCCCCCCCCCCCCCTTGTGACACCCAAAATATTTAGTGATGGGGGAGAGTCTTGAGTGCAATCTCCTGCCCTGTAAACCCTCAGCTCCGGACGACCCTACTGCTGCAGGGGCCAGTGGGGGCTGTAGGTGAGGTGATCTCACAGGCTCGTTCCCTCCATCCCGAGTCATCAGAGCTGGGCTTTCTGTGCCAAAGGCAATAGACTGCGGGTCATTAGGGTTCCTAGTGTCTGAAACTCACTGGCTCCCTTACTCCTCTCTGCTGCAGCTCCTGCTCACGCAGCAGGCTCCCAGGGTGGAGGGCGGCTGTTTGGGCTTCCTGCCAGCCAGGGAGTTTCCCTGTCACAGGCAAGGCGCTGGAATAGACCCCATGAAAGGTGAAACAAAAGCGGGGATAGTAGCTGGCTTGACTCTATCCATCAGTCCATCTACATAGCTGAATATCAACCCAGCCCCGGAACAGCTTCTGCAGTCCCCACTGCTCTCAGCTGATGCTTGGCACGGCACTTCCCCCAGGAGTGAAGCGACTCCCTTAACATGACCACATACAACCCTCAGAGCCTGTGCTCTTGAACCCCGAGACCGGGCGGGGATCACCTGTGAGGTGCATGTGAATCTGGGGCTACAGAACGGGACTGTAACGGTGGCCCTGGAGAATAAGGGGGAAGGGAAGGGGCCAGCGAGGGTAGGCCAGGTCACAGGCGGGATGAAATGTGGTTCCATGGCAGGGAGACTCAGCTTGAAGCCAGTTCTCAGCCAGGGAAGCGAGTGAAGATTGGGAGCAACTGCATCCTTCGCTTGTATGAGCTGAGCTGCGTCCTCGGTGCAGAGATCGCTTGGCAGCATGAATCCTGGCTGGGCAGAAGGCGGGACGGAGTTGTAGAAACCAGGCACTTGATCATGCACCAGCTTGGCTGTTTGATTAGTTGTCTGAAGCCCTGAGGATAGCTGGGCTGCGAGCACTGCGGAAATAATTATTACAGTAATTGATAAAGTGCTGGGTGCGCCGAGGCACGTGCCTCTCTCGAGCCGCCCCTCGGCGCCAAGCTGTGAAGCAGCACCTGGCCTCTCGTAAGTTTCCACCGTGGAGTTCAGCTGTGTGCATGGGAGGGGGCGGGCAGAGGGGGCGTGAGGGGGCAGCAGGGGAAAGCCCTGTTCTCTCTCTGCCAAGGGACGGCAGATTCTGCACAGCGCCCCATATTCCCCTGGCTGTGGTGCTGGCTAATGGAGATTGCCGCTCGGGGAACCTGCACCGGATTAGGTCACTGACCTGGGAGAAGCGGTGGAGGATCCCTGGGAATAACGGCACGAGTCTTGCTCAGTTAAACCCTCTGTAAAGCCTGAACACGGGAAAGCATTAAACAAAACCCTGAGCAAAGCCCTCGCCTGCACGGAACTCCTTCCCCCCGCGGTGTCTGTGCGTCTCTTCTGGGCCTGTGCTGTGTGTGTGTCTGCATGCCGTGAAGCGTGGGCTGTGGGAAGGGGAGCCGGAGGGCAGGCAAAGAGAATTGCTCAGCGTCGATGCCATTCCATTGTACTGCATATCTACTCTGATGTGTTCACTTGTTGGTAAAGCTTTTACCTTCTGTCCTTGTCAATAAACTTGTCATTTACATGAACGCCCAGCTGTGGTGTGCCTCTGTTTGGGAAGGGGGGCTGGAGGATGTAGCAGGAACAGCTGATAACTCTCCTGAGAAGCACTGGCATCCTTGCCAGGTGACCTATGGACCAGAGACCTCCGTTTCTGTCCATCTCGGACCTTGAACGTGCTCAGACTGCCCCAAGCTGGTCAGACGCAGAGAAGGTGCCGTGTGACTGGAGATTTATTTGTGATCATTTCTCCCGTCGTCCAAAATAAAACCCTGCTCTGTTCCCTGGCTGCAAATGTTCCGTAACACCCGTACCAGTGAACGTACCTTTCCCCTCCTGTGCTTGGCATTATTTATTGTGTGCATTACAATAGTACCCAGAGACTGTCGCCAAGATATTCCAAGTCCTCGAACACACGGTGAGAGAGTCTTTACCCTAAAGAGCTTTCAGTCTAAATATACTGGGCAGATGACGGGCAGGAGGGAAACTGAGGCACAGAGTAGGACGGTGACGTCTAAGATCAGTGGGAGAGCTGAGAACAGAACTCCGGTTTCCTGACTCCCACTCCGGTGTCCTGGAGCTACTAGACCGTGATGTTCCACTCAACTTTATCATTTGCTAGTTATATTACAGCGCACTATTGATTTTGCTGAGCAGGTTTGAGGCTCCCACCCACCTTCAGCTCCAGGTGCTCTGCCCTTAAATCACTGACTCAGAGCCTGGGCAGGGTGGAGAGCTTAAAATAAAGAACATCGGGCGCGTAGCTGGATCAAGCAGGTGGAGCTGGGTGGGCTTTCCCCTCGTCCGTTGGGAGTCTCAGCAGATCAAAGTCTCAGCTCAGAAGGAGGCGCTGACCATGAATGGATCCGATCCTGTAGTTGGGAAGTTTCCGTGCTGAGCCCACAGCATCCCAGCGTTGCCAGCTCTAGTGACAGTTAGTGTTGTTCTTAAAAGCCCCAGTTTCTGGAGTCATGTGAGAATCTCAGCTTTCATTTAAAGTAAGAGCAAGTTCCTCGCCCACATGGGAAAAAAACCTCTTGAACGGGATGTGCCTTAACTAGGAAACTAAAGGGAAAAGTCCCCCAACTATTTTTACAAGTTAGGGGTTTTAAGCCATGGCTTTTTGCAGGCCTGACTCAGAATCTTTGAAGCCTTGGGTTTGGCAGGGAGCGGCCCCTGTATCATACCCTGATGCTAAGTCAGCCCCGGCCTGGGAAAGGAGGACAGAGCTCAAAGGCAAAGCAGCCAGCGTGTTGCGGGTGGAAGGCGGCTGTAAAAGGAAGACTTGGGCCCAATACCAGACCAGTGCCGTGGGAAGTGGGGAGACCTAGGAACCCGAGATTAGCCACAATAGCCTGAGCCCTGTAACATGAAACCCTGCTGAGAGTAAGGGTACGTCTACGCTGCAAGAGAAGGCCTGCGGCAGCGAGCCTCAGAGCCAGGCAGATGATTCAGGTTCGTGCTACGGGGCTAAATATAGCCATGTAGATGTGTGGAGCCCGGGCTCTGAAATCTGGGACGGGGGAGGGTTTCAGAGCCCGGGTTCCTGCCCACACCCCGGCATCGCCGCGGTTATTTTTATCCCTATAGTGTGAGCCTGCGTCAACTGACCCAGACTCTGAGATTTACTATCACGGGGTTTGTTTTGCAGTGTAGACTTACCCTTTCTCGCTCCAGAGCCTTGCCTAATGAAACCCCTTTCATTCACTCCCTTCTGTAGCAGCTGCTCCATTGAAATCTGCCTCCAGTCTTGCTTTCCACCAAGTCAAAGCGTATTCAAGCGCTTTGTCACCTTCCACCAGTGAGCTGGGGTTACCGATGCTTTCTGAGTGGGAGGGCCTCGCTCCGTAGCCAAAGAGAGAACCGAGCCCCAAAGAGATTAAGTGATTTGCCCAGGTTCACACAAGGGAGTCTAGCAGAGCTGGGAAGCGAACCAACCTCTCCTGAATCCTGCTGTCTCCCTCCCGTGTTCCTCATTAGACACAGCTGACGCATGGGCTCGTGAGTTCCCCTGTCACCAGCTCTTCCTCGCTCCGTGGCACCAAGCAGTTTATCAAAATAAACCGTGCAGACATTTGGCTAAGTTTCTCGCAGTAACTACATGTCCAAATGAAGCTTAATGGCCCAATTTCTCCATGTCGCACGGCTGATGAGATACATGAAGGCGGGGAATGAAACTTCCCCCATCGGGAAAGCGTCCCTCAAGGGAGTCTCTTCCTGACGCTCCGGGCTGCTCAATCAGTGGTTTATTACTAGGTGCACCTCACGGTGCGATTGGGCACGGATTGGTCAGGCCTGGGGTCGGCTTTATTTGTGTGTAACTTAGGCCAAATCATTCTTAGCTGAGCCAACCCTTCTGGGGTCCCGGGGAAGGCAGGGGAGGTAGCCTCCTTCCACTCTAGCTAATCCTTGCTGGTTTCCTCCCTTTACCATGCACTGGGGAGAGGGGAAGAAGTGGCATAGTGGGCAGGAGTCATTAGTCCACATATGCGCTATGGGGGATAGCTCAGTGGTTTGAGCATTGGCCTGCTAAATCCAGGGTTGCGAGTTCAATCCTCAAGGAGGCCATTTAGGGATCTGGGGCAAAAATCTGTCTGGGGATTGGTCCTGCTTTGAGCAGGGGGTTGGACTAGATGACCTCCTGAGGTCCTTTCCAACCCTGAGAATCTATGATTCTATTTATTCAGAGACCCAATGGCTAATTTTGGGTGGTTTCACCTTGATCCCTATCTTTGAACTTCTCTTCCTGTTGCTAAGCTGCTGCCGAACGGCAGCCGCTCCGAGAGGCCAAGGGATAGCAGAGGCAGTTAAGGGTCATAAATGATGTGGGAGAAACCAGCTTTCAAGTGGCATTTTCCAGCTCTCTTTCATAAGCACAGGGGCCCAGATCCTCAAAGGTATTTAGGCCTCTAACTCCCATTGAGGATCTGGGCCCGGGCATGTTGTCTAGTGGTCAGTCGTTCCTAGCTCGGCCACTGACTTGCCATCCGGCCTAACCTCACTTAGCATCTGTCCCTCAGCGTGCTCCATCTCTAAATACTAATGCTTTGCCTTTCTCTCATAAGAACATAAGACTGGCCCTATTGGGTCAGACCAAGGGTCCATCTAGCCCAGTGTCCTGTCTTCCGACAGCGGCCAGTGCCAGGTGCCCCTGAGGGAATGAACAGAGCAGGTCATCATCAAGTGATCCATCCCCTGTCGCCCATTCCCAGCTTCATGCCTTCCCAAACTAGCATCTCTGGGGAAGGACTGGGAAAAAATCAGTTATTGTTATAAAAAAAATAATAATAATTGGAAAACTTGGTAAAGATAACAAATTTTCCATGAAAATTTTCATTTTCAACAAAAAGGCATTTTTGTGTCAAAAGCGTTTGAAATGAAAACATTTGACCCATTCTCGTTATTAGATGTTTCTTGCAATTATAAAATGTGGCCAGGATACAATCGACACATGACTTCAGTAGTCCCAGCCTCTGTGATCGTGGTACCAGTCCCATTTTACAGAGACGGAAATGGAGTTAGAGAGATTAAGTGAGTTTGCTGAGGTCATAGGTTCAGTGGCACAGGGCTTCTGGCTCCACCCTCTACTCTAACCATCCGGCCGGGCTCTCTAACGGATCTCAGATCAGGTTTGGCGGGAGCAAGAGTGAGTTGGGAGAATTGGGAGGTCTTGGGCTGAAAGAACTCAACATTATGGGACCAGCCCTAGTCTTATTGCTCCAAGCAGCAGGGAGATCATGGGAGCAGTCCCTAGAGCTAACAGTCCCTGCAACCTTGCTGTGTCAGCAGGTGCGATCTCCCTGCCTTTCTGGGTCTCGCCTGCTCTTTGTTGGCCAGGGTGATGAGCTGGGAGCCCCCTGCGCTCTCGTGACAGACATGTTCTTGGAGCCCTGCCCCTGGGAGAGAGTCATCAGGCAAGGAGAGTGGCTGCTTTTATTTCACATGCGTGACAAGGCAAGAGGGCGGGGAGGTGAGCTGAACTGCGTTACCTGGAAGCCAGTCAAGATGGGCTGCTTTGCCGCAGAGCTCACAAACCCAAGTCCTTCCCCTTCCATGTCCATATTCCAGCACCCAAAAGCTTGGCCAATAGGGGACAGGAGCCAGTCTAGCAGTTAATCCATATAGGCCCCGCTCTCAAGCAGAGCTGCCCTGTGCATTTCTTCCACCCTTAATCCAGCCATGCGGATGTTAACAGCGAGGCATATTTAGCACATCTCAGTGGGGCAGCCCAGCTGCCAAGGGGCTGTGAAAGGAATCAGCACAACGTGATCAAAGATTTCCCTCATCTATTGGTCCAGCAGCGCCCCTCCGCTCCAAATCCCTCCGGGGGAAAGAGCTGCTGGTTCGCCTGCCACTTCCACGTTTTCCCTCTCGACGACACGGGGAAGGGGCAGCAGGTTCTGATCTGGGAGCGTGGATCTGGGACAGTGCAGAGGCTGGCCAGCTGCTGCAAGACTTGCAGCAAATGTTCATTTCCTCGCCGTTGACTGATCAAACCACTATCCCCTTCAAGATCAAATCCTGTCAAACCAACCTAATAGCTTTCTTTGACACTGTAACAAGCCTAGTGGAGGAGGAGGAAGCGGTAGACGTGCTATATCTTGACTTTTGATATGTTCTCATATGATCTTCTCATACACAAACTAGGGAGATACAACCTAGATGGAGCTACTATAACGTGCGTGTATAACTGATTGGAAAACTGTTCCCAGAGAGTAGTTATCAGTGGTTCACAGTCAAGTTGAAAGGACATAACAAGTGGGGTCCCACAGGGATCGGTTCTGGGTCCGGTGCTGTCCAATATCTTCATCAGTGATTTAGATAATGGCATAGAAAGTGCACTTATAAAGTTTGCGGATGATACCAAACTGGGAGGGTTTGCAAGTGCTTTGGAGGATAGGATTAAAATTCAAAATGATCTGGACAAACTGGAGAAATGTTCTGCAGTAAATAGGATGAAATTCAATAAGGACAAATGCAAAGTACTCCACTTAGGCAGGAACAATCAGTTGCACGCATACAAAATGGGGAATGGCTGCCTAGGAAGGAGTACGGCAGAAAGGGATCTGGGGGTCATAGTGGACCACAAGCTAAATAAGAGTCAACAGTGTAACACTTGCAAAAAAAGCAAACATCATTCTGGGATGTATTAGCAGGAGTATTGTAAGCAAGACACAAGAAGTAATTCTGCTCAGCACTGATAAGGCCTCAGCTGGATTATTGTGTCCAGTTCTGAGCGACACATTTCAGGAAAGATGTAGACAAATTGGAGCCAGTCCAGAAGAGAGCAACAAAAATGATTAAAGGTCTAGAAAACATGAGGAAAGATTGGGAAAACTGGGTTTGTTTAGCCTGGGGAAGAGAAGACTGAGAGGTGACATAAGACTTCAGGTACGTAAAAGGTTGTTATAAAGAGGAGGGTGATAAATTGTTCTCCACTGAGAACGGGACAAGAAGCAATGGGCTTAAATTGCAGCAAAGGAGATTTAAGTTAGACATTAGGGTAGTTAAGCCAGTTACCAAGGGAGGCTATGGATTCTCCGTCACTGGCGGTTTTTAAGAGCAGGTTAGACAAACACCTGTCAGGGATGGTCTAGATAATGCTTCATCCTGCCTCAGTGCAGGGGGCTGGTCTAGATGACCTCTCAAGGTCAATTCCAGTCCTACGTTTCTATGATTTTATAATTCCCCCCTTACGCACTGGCTGCCAGCTGCACCCAGATGTACAGGCTGAAGGGAAAATGAAAGAGAAGCAGAAATCCAAGCCAGCCCATCTGTTGGATCCTTCCCCACCGCCTGGCACGGAAGGCTGGCTTTTGCTGCGAGTGGGGGGGAAGCAGGTGTGTGTGCCTGCCCCGCACAGCTGGGAGCTGAGGGACAGTGCTTCTATTTTGAGCTCTGTTGTGAGATGGTGCCTCTGGGTTTTTCAGCCACAGACGCAGGAAGTGGGAGGGGCCAGAGACGCTGATTCCTAGGCAAAGGGAGCATTTTAGCTGAACAAAAACGAACAGCCCAGTTCTTAGAGGGGTTGAGTGGTGGTCGCTCCTACTGAAGTCAATTGGGGCTGTGGCTGCTAGACACCGAGAGAGATGAAGCCCCATAAAGTTTTAGCAGGTGGGCAAGTCACTTAATCTCTATGCCTCAGCTCCTTCTCTGTCCCCTACCTCCCAGGGATGCTGGGTGTGTGATGCGCACTAGAGGTCACATACATGCCTCACTGGAGAAAAGGGAAGACTTTTATACACAGCACGTGTTTAGCCGGTGGAACTCACTGCTCCAAGATGTCCTGGAAGCAAAGAACGTGGCAGGATTTTTAAAAAAGGCTTGGACATTTCTCTGGAGAACACGAAGGCCCACGGCGACCAGATAAACGAAAAGGTGTATGAGAAGTAAATCCTCACACTTCAACCTCTAACGGCCTGGGGTTAGGGAGAGACTGGTCAGGTGATCCCATAACTGTCCAACGGGTTTCTGGCATTGTTCCCTGAAGCCACTGGCACTGACTAGTGTCTGAGAGGGGAGGGTGGACTAGATGAGCCGGTCTGGTAGTGCCTGTGGGCTATTCCCTCTCTGATGCCATGCACCATGCAAGCTCCCTCTCCCTCGGACCCCAGCTCGATCCAAACAGTGAGTTAGCCGGCTCTCTGCTGTCCCAGCCTTGTGACTTGATTCTGTGACTTCCTTCCTCTAGCTGCCTGGCCTGACCTCCCCAGTGGGTCAGAGCAGATTGTAAGCTCCTGGGGGCAGGGACTGTATCTTTACTTGCAGTGCCAAGGGCCACATGCACGCTGTACAAAGGCTAATGGTTTTTTGGGGTGCTCTCAAATGATGGAAAATACACTGAACACTTGCGAAAAGACACCGGCAGGCCTGGAGGAAGCTCAGGATTCTGGGGGCTGAGTTTTCAGGCGCCACTGGGACTGAACCGCCCTTAGAAGAGAGTTTAGAGCAGCCTCCAGGATAGGTGTAGCACTGATTGTTGCAAACCTCTCTGCTTCCTTCTCACGGGCTGGGTTTCCAGACAGGCTTGGAGAAGGGAGCTGGCAATGGGACGGCAGCACCCGGGGAGTCCTGCTTAGAATTCCGGCGGCCACAGCCAGCACGTGGTAGGAAGGCAGAGGCTGACTACGCCGGATGATCGCGGGAGAAAGACAAACTGTTTCCTTGTGCAGAAGCCCTCGGGGAAGCATGATGGAAAATCAGAAGCCTGGTGTCTGGCGCTTGCGTCTCTGCTTTCGCTCACGCGTTCACTTTGTTGTGGCGTGGCTGTGTGTGCCAGGACTCACTGTGGTGAAGCACTGCGGGGAGGGGATCAGGGCAACGAATGCTGATGAGACAAAGCTGCAGGTGCTAATCAAGGCGCTCGCAGGGGGAGAGTCTGAGCCATAAGGCAAGTATGATGTGCCACCCCGCGCTCTGGGTAAGGCCTGGAGCATGCTTTTCTATCACGGCTAGCTGGGCTGCTCGGACTTGGTTTGCAGAGGGCGGACCCAAAGGCAGCTCTGATTCTCCATAGGGTTATCACAAGCTTGCCCTTGGAGGAGGAAGAGACCTGCATGGGACAGGCAGCTTCACAGTAATTCCCACCTCGCTGCTGCTTCCCTCCTGGCCCTGTTCCCGAGGCCGGTTCTTCCCGCCTCCGTCTTCCTCTGCCCCAAAGTCACGGGGCTCGGGGCAGGGCCAGTGCGCTGACTGGCTAGCAAGTTCAGGGGTAAACCGGCCCCATGCTGGGCAAGGGTCACCTTGCCATGGGGCAGGGGCAGATTGCCCCATTGCTGAGGAAACAGCTGGTTTCCAGAGGTGCTGAGCACCCAGAACTCTCGCTCCTCTGGGTCTGGAAGGAAGAGGAGCCTTGGCACGAGGAAGGGGGCAAGGTGAGGCCATGCAGGTCCATTGCAGCTGGGTGGCCTATGACCAGGCGTCCCCCTTTCCAGCTGGCAGCCCTGACAGAACGTGCTCCGAGAGGCGGGCACATGCCAGCTCTGTGGAGCAAGGCCCAGCTCTTAGTTCGGTTTGTACAGCACCAAGCACAGCAGGGTCCTGGCCCACAGCTGGGGCTCCGAGGTGCCGTGATAATATGAAGGCCCAGTGCCTCTGTCCTCAGGGGGCCATGAAGAGCTGTCACCCACATGGCACAGCTGGTGAAGGGCTCTGCTGGCCATGGTGGGTGGGGTTGACACACTCATGGCAGGTGCAGGCAGCATGGGCCTGTGGGTGGGGCATGAGGCTGGGGGTCAGGAGACCTGGGAGTCTACGCAGCTCTGCTGGTGACCTGGGACAAGACACCTCCCTTCGCTGTACCTCTGTTCCCCTTCCCACCCTTTGTTCAGAGGGTGAGTTCTTCAGGGCAGGGCCCATCTCTTACTACGTGTGTGTACATCACCAAGCACACTGAGCCCCCGATCTACTTCGGAGCCTCCTGGAGCTACAGCAACACACTGAAATGAAAGCGCAAGGTCCACGAGAGGGCCCTTAATGCACCTGCCTTCCTGCTGCGCTTCTGCGGCGCTAATTAACGGAGGCACGAAATGAGCTTAGAGGAGCCTGTCTGGCACCTGACGGTGGGCGTGAGATGCCCTTGCAGCTGTTAAAGTCAGCACTTTCCCTTCCTTTCAATCCCTTGAGCTCAGGCAGCAACTTCTAGCTCTTGCCCCATCTCTGCTTCTTGTTCCCTCCTTTTGGAAGAGAAGGTGGAATCTAACTTTTCTAGCCACGCTTTTAAAACCTCCCTCGAAATTTTGCCCTGTGCCCACGCTGGACCCAGGAATCGGGGCAGAGTACCAGCCCTCTGCTGAAATGCGCGGGTCTGATGCAGAGAGAGATTATATGACTTGTCCAAGGCCAAGGTCATCCCTTTGCTTTCTGGAGAAGACCTGGTGCCAGGAGTTCCTGAGGGCCTTGCAGCTGGTTTTATGTTTGTAAGTGTCTTGTTTTAGTGGGGTGGGGAAGAGAATTCCCAGGCAACTGGAAAGAAGGGGAATCCAAGTCTTTTTTTCCCCTGTGTTAAAATTTCTTTTATAAAGAAACATGCTGCAAGTGGACAACCTCTCTGTGGGTATTATTAAAGCCTCCAAAAATAGACTTGGATCCCCAGTGCAGACAGGAATGGAGACTGAATTTTCCTGGAAAGCAGCAGACAGGTTTATACAAGCTAGCATGCAAAGATGGTCACTGACTGGCCCCGTCCCATTCATACCGCAGGGGACTGACATAGGGGACGGTGTTTGATGTATTGAAAAGCTGTGGAGGCTGTGCTTAGGCAATATACAAGACTAACAGACTAAACGAGATACGGGAGAACAACGACTATATGCTACTAGAGCCAGGCCGGCCTCTACAGATGTCAGCAAGCATTGGATCAGACCTCTATAGAGCTGTCAGCTGAGGAGCAGGCCCTGATTAATTAAGCTTCATAACAGCTTTGGGAATTAGCCAAATGTTAGCTCAGATGCTCTGACAGTCTAGATATGATGTGGGACAAAGGTGCCTTTTCTATCACCTTTCACAGCCCCGATCCCAGGACCACTGCTGCCTGGTCCTAGCCGGAACATAAAGCAACATGAATCTGCTCTGTGTTCCTCAAGGGCTGTGGGGCAGCTGGGCGCAGGGAGGTCCCAACCTCCCCTCCTTTCCCTGGCTACGCCCCTATGCAGAAGACAGGCTGGGATAGCAGTTACCAGAGGTTTGTATGTACAAAGGTAGGGGGTTGTGAAAACAACAAGGGCTGTGTGTATTCCACCTGGTGCATTGGCTCCGTCCTCCTTTGAAAATGTGGCTTTCAAGGCCTGATTTCGAGCCCTCCCTCCCCACGACTCCATATGTGCACCCACAACTTTGCCCCGGCGCCCCTCACTGGACACGCCTTTGGGGCATTAACTCCCTCGCCCGCTTGTCAGTGCCAAACGCATTTGTGCACAGATGCAAACTCCTGCAGCATGGCATGCGCCAAAGCCCGGGCAGTGCACAGTACGCACCAACAGAGCCCGGCGTGAGCCCCTCCCCGAAAATCAGGCCCAAACCATCTCATGCCACTAAGAAATAAATGAAGCTAGAAACAGCAGGGTCCCAGTTCTTTCCCCAGAACCATGCCCGATTCAGCATCAGGGAGAAACCGTGATCCATGGCCCGGCCGGGACTGTATGGGTGGGGAACCGAGGCACAACTCCTCCAAAGGTATTGAAATCAATGGACCTGAGGGTCTGGCCCTGGGAGATTAAGTGATTTGCCCGAGGTCCCACGGGGGGGGGGGGGGGGGCAGTGGCAGAGACTAGGAATGGCACTCAGCCCTCTCCAGAGCTAGCCTGACCCCCAGGCCCGAGAGGGGCCGGGCTCCAGCAGCTCCACCCCTTGGAGGCTGTTGCTAGTGCTCAGGGCGCCAAAGGCCGGGTGGGCCATGCAGCTGGGCCTGGTGAGTCCACCCCCGGCTGCTTTGGGGGGCTCCTCGTGGCCGTCCGTCCCCACAGCTGAGCGGGGTCCCCTCCCCGGCTGCAGCCTCCCAGCGCTGCTGACGCGTTTGCCCGGCCTGGAGCAGCTGCAGCGGCTGCTAAAACTACCCCCCCCCCCCCGACTGCGGGAACATGGCAGGCGCTGTGACCCAGTGGAACAGCTGCCAGCCGAGGCGGGTGCCCTGCACGCAGGGAGCTGGAGAAAGGGGCAGCGGCAGCCCCAGCTACCTGGCCGGAGCAGAGTCCCCGGGAGCTGGGGCTGCTGGATGGAAAAGCGACCCCCCCTCCCCCGCCGCCCCACTTCCCGGGGATCCGGGCAGACAGCGGATCTGGGCTGGGGGCAGCGCGCCCTTGGGATTCGCACCGCGGCGAGGTAAGGACCCCGGGGACGGAGCGCGCTCCGGCCCCATAGACAGTCCTCGGGGCAAGGCAGAAACCCAGCTCGGGGGGCTGCGGGCGGGAGGGGTGGGGGGCTCAGGGGCTGCTGCGCCCAGCCCGATGCAATAAAGTTCCAGATGGCGGGGATGGGGAGGGGGGGGCTGTTTTTCCAGGCAAGGCACAAATCAGGAACCAAAGTTGAAATTGTGCAATTGGGGGGCGGGGGGAGAAGCAGCCAGGCCGGCTGGGTCCAGGATCCCACCGGGACAGGAGCAGAGGAGGAATTCAATATGCCCTCCCCAGGCACAGCTGTGCTCTGGGAGGGCTACAGGCGCCTGGCGAGGGTGGAGGGCAAACCAGTGCCAGTGCATCGCTCCCCCGCAGTGCTGGAGATGGGCTGCTGCATCCAGCAGTGGGGCAGACAGCCGGGGGGAGAGGGGTCGGCCTGGCCGCAAAGGGCTGGGTGCAGGGAACAGCTTGCTGGAGCCTTTCGAAGCGTTTCAGGGGTTCCAGGGCTGCTGGCAGGAAAGGGGGAGACGGGATGGATTGGGAAGGTCCTGGGAATAGCCGGTAGTTTCCCTGGTGAGATTCCCACACCGGGGAGAATGGAAGGGATGCTGCCTCTGTGCGGAGGAAGAAGTTTAACCTCAGTCTGACTCCCTGGGCCCCTTCCGGCTCCCAGATACTGGACTGCTAAGCCCCCCACCCCCAGCAGTGCACCCTCTCCCTCCTGCTGAGCTCCCCACCCCCAGCAGTGCACCCTCTCCTCCTGCTGAGCCCCCTACCCCCAGCAGTGCACCCTCTCCCTCCTGCTAAGCCCCCCACCCCCAGGAGTGCACCCTCTCCCTCCTGCTGAGCCCCCCACCCCCAGCAGTGCACCCTCTCCCTCCTGCTGAGCCCCCCACCCCCAGCAGTGCACCCTCTCCCTCCTGCTGAGCCCCCCACCCCCAGCAGTGCACCCTCTCCCTCCTGCTGAGCCCCCAACCCCAGGAGTGCACCCTCTCCCTCCTGCTGCTGTTTACTTGGTCTGTAATTCAAGAGAGAGCTTGTCAGCCTGGAACTGGGGAGATGCTGAAATCTGAACCGGGAGCTTCTCCCAGACCCTGTGTCCCTGACACACAGGGGAATCCACCCTCCAGGCTTCAGGGCTGGTCAGTTTCACAGGGGACCCCCTCCCTCCCCCAGGCCCAGGGCTGGTCCGTCCAAGCTCTCCGTGAGCTCCATATTACACGGAGCTAGTTGCTAACGTTCCATCTGGGTGTCGCTGACTTTCCCTACAGCATATTGTGGTGTGCGCGGGTGGGCGTAGCAGCTTATTTTTCTTCCAACACCGCCATACAAACTCTCATGCATATTCACACGCCGACATCCTGACACATGCTCCCCGGCTACGCGCTGAAGGGCACACGCGGGCTGCCTGTGCTCACCTGCGCTCACATGGGCACTGGGTCCACGCTGAAGTGCACACGCTCTCAGCACAGGCCCAGGCGCTCGCTTGCATGTGCCTGATGTGCAGGTGCTCGCTGCAAAGGCTGACCCGCCGAGGTCACCGCGCGCATCCCTCTGCGGATGCGCCCGTGGGCCGATGTGCACATGTTCACTGCATACATGCACTATTTATGTGCAAGCTCTAACTGCCAAACTCCCCCGTGCACGTGGTACTCTCCCTCGGAGTGTGAACCTGTAGCTAAAACCTTTGGCTGCAAGGGGCAGTAAGAGGGTGTCTAACCACGGTGGGAATTTGGCCGATATAAAAGTCTCGGCTGGATTGAGCTAGTTACTACTTTTAGCTCAGGGCACGGCAGTCTTTGAGGTCTCACCTTAGAGTGCACTGTTAGGGGCACCGGTCCTGTGAAGAGGAGGGGTTTTGCCTAGTGGTTAAAGCACAGGGCAGTCAGGAGACCTACATTCTATTCTCAGCTCTGTCATTGGCCTGCTGGGTGACCTTGGGCAAGTCACTTCCCTGTCCATGCCTCAGTTTCCTCCTCTGTTGGGCGGGGCTAACAGTCAAAGGAGGCTGGTGAGCCTTGATTGGTTACGAAGCACCAGAGGAATGGAAGGCCCCATGGAAATGTAGGGGGCTAGGAGAGTTCAGATTATTTCATTACAATTCCAGTTTCGCTCTGCCTGTAGAAATCCTCTTGTTTCACAGCAATAACCTGGCAGTTTCCTTTGCTGTGAGAGCAGGAGATTGGCCTAGTACCGAGAGTGAGAGCTGTGTAGATTGCTCCTTGTGGCCGCTGTGAAGGGAGGAGGAGAGGTATGCTTTGGGCCTTTCAGATTCCCAGAGCCCAGGAACTGCTGGCCTTGTCCTCAAGCAAAACAAGCGGCTGCTTTGGACTCGGCATTGGCAACTCAGGGCCCAGTCTCGCTCTGGAGACAGGGACCAACTGGGGAAGGAATCACCACCCTGCCAAGCTCCCTTGCCATCTCTGAAAGCAGGACCCCACGGGAAGGCAATTCCTGGCATGGTCCTCCATCCCCCACTTCTTCTTCCAACAGCCTGTGGACCCATCCCAAACTCTGGCCAGGGGGGCTACATATCTGGGAAGGAGGAGCAAAGGAGGCTGGGCCTGGCATTGCCACACATCCTCTGCCACTCTCCCCAAACACATCAAAGGCCCCTCTCAGAAGCGAGTGGGACTTTGTCTGAGGAGAAACCACACAATGGAACGTGGTTACCAATGCTGGCCAGAACCATGGCCCTCCAGCCCAGCTCCCTCGACGAGGATCTCCCTGCCTCTCGTATGGTGGCTCGTGAGCTGCTCATGAACTGGGGATTATGTTGCCTTTTTGTGGGAGAGACCCACCAAGAGGATAAAAGCTTAAATACTGCTGCTAGCTAAGGGAGATTCTCCTGCAGCGTTCACAGCCACAGGTTTTGAGTGGGGAAGAGATCTAGCAGAGCAGGTGTGCTACCAACGCTGAGGCCTGGTCTACCTTTAAAACTGAGGCTGATGTACCTTCATCGCTCAGGGGAGTGAAAAGTCTCACCTAGTGTAGACACAGCCAGGGCAGCAGAAGAACCTTTCCATTGACCTAGGGAAGTGGTGTTCCTACAGTGATGGAAAACCCCTTCTCTCTCCGTAGGCTGCGTCTACGCTTTGTATACCAGCATAGCTCCAGTTGCTTGGACTCTACAGCCCCAACCAGCCCCCCATTCCAAGCCCCCCGGATTGTCCTGTTAACATAAAGCCCCCTATTTTCTCTGCTTCCCCTCCATTAGTCCTGCATCTCAACCACACTTTTGCAGTGAAGGAAGAGAGCGAGCCTGTTGATAGGGGTTGCCCTTGGGCCAAGCGAGCCTCAACCTTCCCAGGGGTTCAGCGCCCTGTCTTCCATCCAGCCCGAGTCAGGGCTAGCCTCTGTGGTTCTGGCTATTGCTAAACCGCTGGGTCATCTGTTTGACTAGGCAGTGCACTGGGCTGCAATAGTTTGGCTCCCCAAACTGGAAAAAAAGCAAGGCTGTTACAAGGAAGGCGAGGATCAATCATCCGAGCTTTGACGAAAGCATCGTACCTGGTTAAGGACACTCCTGCATTTCCCCATAATCCCTGCAGAGCTGTAGCCTAAATAGAAGTAGGGCCTTTGGTCCTGCACATACCACCCTTCTGGGTTATCAGGGGCACATCTTGATTTTCATGAGGTTTAAATCTTCCTAAAATGCGTTGACCTCCTCCGCCCCCCTCACTCCCCTCCGCCCTGGGCTGACCTAGCTCCATTCATGTTGCACGTGACCCGGTGGTGATGTGGTGGGTGGAGGGCGTGTGATGCTGCTGATGCGGGGATGGCTTGTTGTGATCTGACAGTGTGACATGCACGGAAACATGGCAGCCTATGATGGTGTGAAGCTGCCTGGCCAAGGACTTGGTTCCAGGAGACAATATTTTCTCCAGGTGGCGACCAGCACCCTGGTTCTGGTGGCTGAATTCCAACCTGGGACTCCAGGAATATGAACCAGGCATGACTTGGGGAAAAGCACCTGCCGGAAGCCTGATGAGAGATCAAAGAAAGTCGTGCTGGGAGGAATGTGTCAAGAAAATGCAGGAGCAGGAGAAATACTTTATAGTGCGTTCCATTTGAGCATTACCAAGTGCTTTACAAACATGAATTAAGGCTCACAGCCCCTGTGAGGTTGGTCAGTATTATTATTCTCATCTTACAGGTGGGGGAAACTGAAGCACGGAAAAGGGAAGGGGCTAGTTCAAGATCAAGGCAGTGGCTGAGCCAGGAATAGAGCCCGGGAGTCCTGACTCCCAATCCTCTGCCTTAGTCGTTTTGGGGAAAAGAGAAGAAGTTAGCCTAGAAATGTTGCTGCTATTTCCTTTAAGACAAAACAAGACAAACCCAAGAGGGGAGAGAAAAGAACAGTCAAGATTGAAAATGCAGCTTCTGTGTCTAGCGTTGACTTTCATGTGCAACCTCACTGCTGGAAAACCATGGGCATGGCACAGCTACTCCGAGACCTGGCAATCTCGTACCCGATCGGGGTGTTTCAGGCATTGGATTTAGCTGCCTCCCGGGTCACAGGCTTACAGCAGTGTTGTAAAAGATCCAGTCTTGGCTTAGACAGAGGGTAAAACGGAGAGAGGAAAGAGAAGACGTAAGGTGGGGAGGGAAAAGGACACACACTTGGAAAGGGGGTGTGACAGTTTCACATCCCAAGCAGTGGTAGGGATTTAGCCGGAGCTGCTGCAGGTCGTAATGTCATTGGGCTCGCTGTATCTGGCCTGGTTTGGTCAGGATATCTCTCAGGATCAAGGTGACGAAGACACAGCAGTATCATAGTGTGTCTCGGGGTGCCAGGGGACTGTGTGGGTGGCAGCCGTGACATTGGCGAAGTTCGCTCCTTCCCCCTCTCTTGTCTTTCAGGCAGCCAGCATTCACGTCTGTTCATCTGTTTATTTTCTCTTCTAAGGCTTTTTTATGAGCTGGACAGAACATCCCCCTCATTGCTTTGTTCACCAGTTAGGCCGAATTTCCGACACACCAATTTTGGTTCATTGATTTCCAGTCCCCCGCTTTGCTTGCTTACCAGGTGTGATTTTTAACACTCTTTGAAGAGGCCTTTGGGTTTGGATTAATTCAATCTGTCTCCCTTTTGCACTTTTTTCCATCAACATCTATTGTTGTAGGCTATTGTGACACTTTATCAGCTTTGTTCCACTTTTCACAGTGGAGCTCACAATCAGGGCAAAGTCGTAGACCCATGCGGGTCCCCACATCTGTACCTCGGGGGGGGACCCTGACATGGTGGTAGCGGTGGGATTTTATGCTATTGCATACATATTGCTAGCCTTTCCCTAGATTCATGATACAGTTATTACCACATAATCGGAGACGGTGCTGTTAGCCACAGCTGGTCAACACTGCACTGTCACAGGGACTGGGTCAGGGCTTGCCAGCAGGCAAAACTGGGCTCACCCCGAGGTCCCTGTTTATTTCTTTTCTGAATCCTCTGCTTCCCCTAGACATAAAGAAACCCCTTTTCTTTCTTAACTGTCTGTGCCTGATGGGAAACCTTGGGCTACAACCAGACCTCTGCAGACAATGGCTCCATCGAAGTCAATGGAAGTTTGATCATTGACTTCAGAGCAGACAGGGCGCAGCCACATGAGTATATCTCCATATGCGTCTGTCCGACTGTGTGTGCATTGTTGTTTGTCTGTCTGTGTGAATGTGGCCAGGTGCGTTTGTCTGTGGGCAGTGTTGATGCATGTGTTTGGGCTGGCACGTGTGGATGAACGTCTATATGTGCGCCTGTGTTGTGAATGTGTAGCCACGTCTCCATGAGTCCCAGAGTGTATCTGTGTTCACGCGCACATCCCGGAGAGCGTATCTACATTTGTCTCCAGACACGCGCGTGCGTGTCTCACCGTATGTCCACATCTGTAGTACTCGGCGGATCTGCCTGCTCAGAAATTAGCCTCCGTCAAGTTAATCACATAAATGATCAAACCCTGAAATGAAACATTAAGCCGTTCACACAGCAGAGTGATGGCCCCAGCTAAATACGATTCCACTTGTCCGAGCGACCACAAGATGGATTTCCCAGCTCTGGGAGGTGTCAGTTTAGAAATGCCCTAAGCTGTGGCTGGTGAATTCCACTTCTTCATGATCCCCAACAGCCCGTACTAGTTTATCCTAGCCATTCATCTAGAGCTGAGATAATAATTGATTTGGTTTGAGTGCCAAACTGAAAAATTTGGGGTGGGGTGGGGGGCAAGGGGAGAGAATCATTTCAGTTCAAACCAAAATACAAAATTTTGGTGTGTTTTTTTTATTATTATTATTATTATTATTATTTTCTTGCTGAAACAAACCTAAAAAAATAATTTCAGGTTGAACAAAACACTTTGTTGGACACAAACCAATTTTTTTGTTTTCCGTCTGGGTTGTTGTCAGGTGTTTTCACCTTTATTTAGTTTGCTAAATTTCCAAATGAACTGTCAAAATGCTCTAAAATTCTCTCATTTCTGGCCTACACTTGATTCTCAGGGCGGGGGGCTGCTACCAGGTCACTTTGGCCCTGATGGAGAAACAGATACAGATCCCTTGGGATATGCAGCTATCAAACACTTTCACATTTGGGCTGCCCCATTTTGGTCTGCCCCCAGCACGGGGCCCAGGTTCAGCGCTTGTCTACATGGGAACTCTCAGGAAAGTTAATCAGAATGAATGTTTAAAGTGGTGTCAAGTATCAGAGGGGTAGCCGTGTTAGTCTGGATCTATTTGTTGCTGTTTAAAGTGGATTAGTTAAAAATTGCAGAAAGTAAATGTGAATTCAGCTAAACTGAATTCAGAATAAGAGCATGCAAACAGGGGTTTAATGTGGTTTAACTAGTCTACTTTAACTTCACACCATTAGTTAATTCAGATTAATATTGCTGAGAAATAACTAGCCTCATGTGGACATGCCCTTACGCAGTTTAGTAGGAAGGCCTTGAATTAACTTGCAAGACATTGATCCAACGACTCGGACATTGGTTCGGGGCTCTGGGTTCTGTTCCTAGCTCTGCTGTTGGGTAGTGTTGGGCTAATCATGTCCCCTCTCTTTCCTTTATTTTGACTGTTTAGATTGTAAGCTATTGGGGGCAGTGACCATCTCTCACTATTCTTGGACAGGGTTACTGGCTTAGCAGGTAAGCAGTAGATTCGTCTGTTCTGATTTTAGTAAGGCTTTTGACGCAGTCCCACATGACGTTCTCGTAAGCAAACTAGGGAAATGGGGTCTAGATGAACTTACTATAAGATGGGTGCAAAACTCGTTAAAAGACTGTTCTCCAAGTCCGTTGAAGGCAGGACAAGAAGTAATGGGCTTATTCTGCAGCAAGGGAGATTTAGGTTCGATTGTCGGAAAAGCTTTCTAACTATTAGGGTGGTGAAGCTCTGGAATCCCTGTCACTGGAGGTTTTTAAGAACAGGTTGGACAAACCCCTGTCAGGACTGGTCTAGGTTTCCTTGGTCCTGCCTCAGAAGAGTGGGCGGGACTTCATGACTTCTTGCGGTCCCTTCCAGCCCTCCATTTCACTGATCCTATGTATCTATGCACAGCACCTAGTGCAGTTGGGCCCTGATCTAGGTTGGAGAGTCTAGATGCTAGAGTAATACAAATCCCGTTCTTTCCCTTTGGCTGGAATTGATTTGTGGCAGCCTCTTCTGACTCATTGCCTGTAGCTGGGGAAGGGGTAGGTGGAGGGGGAAAGCTGAGGTGAGGTTCCCTCTGGACAAGGGAGGAAGGCCCGGTGAGAGGCGTGATCCTGAGACCTGCTGCTCCTCTTTGTTCCTGTTTTCTGCCTAGTTTTTTTGTCTGGTCATCTGAGGCTAGGCCTGCCTTTCTTCCTTTATCAGAAGCTGTGCATGAGCTGTGGTGTCAGGCAAGTCAAGATGCTGCTAGCTTAGCATTGGGAAGGCGCTGTCAGGACATGTGGGCTTAGCGCTGTCTTGCCCGCCCTGGCCATGACTTCCAGTGCAGCCTTTATGAAGTCAGGCTAATCAAGTGTCATGCTTCATGGCAGAAGCTGGTTGCCTGCAGAGGTCAGGAAGGAATGGGGCCCCCACCGTGTGTAGCACTGCGCAATTGGCCATGGGAATAGTGGAGGACCTAGTGGGATAATGTGCCTGCAGCCAGAAGCTGAATATTGAACTGGGTAGACCTATGATATCATCCAATATGGGAACAAGGGGGCAGGAGTCTGGATTAGATGGGCCTCTGGACTGATCCAGCAGAGGAGGGGGGCAGGATGGCAGGCCTCATGGATCTACGGAGCGATCTGGTATGGGAGGGAAGTAGGATACTGGTCTCTGGATCAGTCCAGTATTGTTTGGGTCTGTTACAGTCAGTGTGTCTTCTAGGTGCACTACTAGGGTAGTTGTTACAAGAGTTGCTCTGTTGCCCTTTGATGAAAGTGTTCCATTCTCAGCCTCACCACCCTCAACCTGTTGTGCAATGCGTTATGTGCCTGGCTGCTTCCTCCACCCCAGAGGTGGCTGCATTTCCATGCTGCTGAATGTAGTGAGTTTGTCCAGTTTGGGTGCGTTGCAAGGTGCTTTAACTGGTCATTACAGTCTCCCTTTTAATTGTTTAAAAAAAGGGGGGTTGTGACTTAATTTCCGGTCTCATTTCCCTTCAGTGTAGCCGGTTACCAGACTCTCCGGCTCATTCTGCTCCCTTTGAGCCACTAGGGCTGCAGAAACATCGCTACGTCCTCTACTGGGGGTACAGCCCAGCCAAGCCTGGAGCCCTCTCCTCAACCTCCCTCCCTGCAGCCCCCTGCACCGGGGCAAGGAGAGTGATGGAAACGGGATCCCTAGGGGACCAGCGCCAGCTGGTGTCATTTAAAACTGCCCCCAATGGGACTGTTAAGAATCTGCTACCGAGGTGGCAGTGAGGGGGGAGGTTGGAGAGAGCCAGGGCTTTGTCAGCACAGGTGACGGAAAGGGGCAGAGGTAGGAGGAAGGATGGCCCAGTGGTTGGAGCACTCGGAGCATTTGGGAGACCTGGGTTCAATTCCCTGTTCTGGACAAGTCACTGAGTCTGTGGCTCAGTTTCCCACCTGTAAAATGGGCATAACAGCCCGGTGGGGCTGGGATGATGAACACATGAAAAGGCTGTGAGGTGCTCAGATACTGTGGGGCCAGGTAAGAGCTCTAGCTAGCTAGGCAGGGCTGTGTTTGTTTGGCGAGAGGCTGCCTGGGATACTTTGGGAGGGTGTGTCTTGTTTGACTGGGTCGCTCTTGGTCTTGCAGTGACAGGCTGGGCGGAGGAGGAAATGCTTCCTGAATGGGGCTGAAACCGCAGCCGCTGGAATATGCAGCCCGGGGGCCTTCCTGGCAGTGCAAACGCAGTGGCCTGCGCCAAGGAGCCGATCGCCACGTCGCGTGGGGGGGCCACGGCCGGGAGGCATGGTGACAACTTTCAAGGTCGCCGTGCTTGGGGCTCAAGGGGTTGGGAAGAGCGCCATCGTCCGCCAGTTCCTCTACAACGAGTTCAGCGAGGCGTGCGCGCCCACCAAGTCACGGCGTGTCTACCTGCCGGCCGTGGTCATGAACGGCCACGTGCACGACCTACAGATCATGGACTTCCCACCCATCACATCTTTCCCAGTTAACACACTGCAGGTACGTGTGCCAGGCGCTGACCCGGTAATGCCAGCCAAAGGCAGATGGGCCTGTCAGTAACAATGGGAGTCGGTTCTGAGTCTCCCCCCGAGGTCACATGTGCTCTGACTTATCAACAGAAGAGACCCAATGCCATGAGTCTCCTGCCATTTGACTTGGCATATGATGGGTTTCCGTTAAGGACACTAATCCACAGCCCTGCAAAGATGCAGCCCAGGGATATTTTTGCAGTAGTTTTCCTCTTAGGATCAGGTTGTGTCTTGCATGTCCGGGGCAAGATTTGCTGGTAAACAAATGTGTAAGAAGGGGGCTGCTCGGGGAAGGTTTGTTCTAGTGTTCTGAGCCTAGGAGTGGGAATCAGGACACCTGGGTTCTAATCCCTGAATCGCATCTAATCCCTGAATGGCCTCGGTGAGTCGCTTCCACTCTTGGTGCCTCCATTTCATGAATTGCTTTGAGACCCTTGAGTGGAAGGCGCTAAACCAGGGAAGGTGTCGTTAACATATTGCAATCTGGCTGATTCTCATGACAGTTACAATATATGGCCGGGCACGATCTGCAGTGTCATGGGAACTGATGCCTTTCAGCACTGGAGAGATTAGGTCTCAGTGAGAATTGCAATGAACTTTAGGAATCACATAAACATGCAGAAAACGCATTGTGACCCCCATTATCCAAACCCCAAATAACCCACCTGGGGCTCCGTGCGTAGCCCCCTCTCCTGGCACAACATGTGCCCCTCTCCCACAGGCCTGAACCCCCATTTTTGATGCCCCCGGAACATTTTGGATACTGTACATCGTTCCAGAGGAGAAAGTAGGAAGCTAGAGCACTGGACTGGCATTCAAGAGGCCTGGCTTCTATTCCCGGTTTCGCCACTGGCCTACTGGGTGACCTTGGGAAAGTCACTGCCCTGCTCTATGCCTCAGTTTCCCCATTTGTAAATTGAGATAGTGATACTGACCTCCTTTGGCAAAGCACTTTGAGATCTACATAAGCGCTAGGTATTATTATTATTATTATTTATTAAAAGGATGGTGTCTTCTTAACTCAGCCTAGGCATTTGAATGACCGTAGAAATTGTGGCCTGTTCAGTGAATCACCGCAGCATGTGCTTTCCGTTAGACACCTGCTTAAATCTCACTGGATATGTCTACCCCGCCGCTTGGAGGGGTAATTTCCAGCACAGGCAGAGGAACACGCACTGGCTTGGATCGAGCTAGTGCACTAAAACTAGCAGTGTAGCCACGGCGGCATGGGCTAGTACGATCCTGTCTATGAACCTAGGTACGTACTCCTGTGGCTAGCTCCTCCTGCCGCCCCGGGGCGGTGCTGTTGGTTTTACTTTCCTAGCTCGATCAGAGGTCTTGGACATCCACGAGAGCTGGAAATTCCAGCTCCAGCGTACGTGAAGCCACTGACTTCAATGGGCTGAAATGCTTTGCTGACACAGGGCCTAGGAGAGAGACGCTCCTGCCCTAGTTCAGATCCCTCCTCGAGTGGGATAGAAGCAGCCCAATAACGTGACGTTTGGCCAGACTTGGATCTCTGAAGTCAGGCTCCTGAACAAGTAGGTTTGATTATCCCAGGCGCCTAACTCCCTGTGTGAATCTGGACCTGCGTCTCTGTCCCTTCCTACCTTCCCCGATGTGTCGTATGTATTTGATCTGCCGGGTATGGTGCGTTTCTCTCGCCGTTCTTCACGTAAAACAAACCTGGCGTCTTTGGGGGATGCTTGGCTGCTGTAACAGAAACAGGCAGTTCCTAGGTGGGATATTCTGCCCTCCAACATCAGCCGGCGAAATCAAAGGCTGTAACGGCGGGCATCCCAACCAACCGTCTGAGGGAGTGATTGAATTCGTAGTGTACCAGGGCATCATGCTGAAACTGTACAGTACAATTTCATTGATCTCCCAGCAGATGCAGAACGTAAAGTCGCCACTAATGTCTCACTTGTTTGCTGAGACATTAACTTCATGCCTTCTGTCTGGGGAGGTCAGTACGTTTTCTTGGGCGATCAATCAGGGAGTGAGGGTGATTTCAGAATCTGTAGGGGACTGGTGATGGTTATGGAGGTAGTCAGGGTAGTGGCTCCATAGTTAAGGTAGCAGGACAGAATCCATGCTCTGATTCTCATCTCCAATGTAGATACTATGGGGATGGGTGCTTTATAATTAGCTAAATGCATATTGATTACCCAAGGGTATAATTGTCCCAAAAATGCTCTTTGAGGCTGAAATTTCATGTGCTTAATTTCAACCCAAAGCTGAAGCCTCACAATGTCCCTTCTTGCAGATTGGTAAAGCGTAGTCTCAGAGAAGTGTAATAAGAACATAAAAACAGAACAGCCATACTGGGTCAGACCAATGGTCCATCTCGCCCAATATCCTCTCTCTGACAGAGGCGAGTGCCAGATGCTTCACAGGGAATGAACAGAACAGGGCAATTTTGAAAGATCCATCCCATTGTCCAGTCCTGTGTTGACTCTTCCCAACCTATCGTGTTCATCTGTGTCTGATCATTCTGTTCTTTACTATAGTTTCCACCAATTTGCCTGGTACTACTGAAGTTAGGTTTACTGGTCTCTAATTGCCAGGATCACCTCAGGGGCCTTTTTAAAAAATCGGCATTATGTTAGCTATCCTCCAGTCATCTTGTACAGAGGCTGATTTACATAGTAGATTACATACCACAGTTAGTAGTTATGCAATTTCATCTCTGAGTTCCCTCACAACTCTTGGGAGAATATCATCTGGTCCTGGTGACTTATTACTGTTTAATTTATCGATTTGTTTCCAAACATCCTCTACTGACACCCCAGTTTGAGACAATTGCTCAGATTTGTCACCTAAAAAGAATGGCTCAGGTGTGGGGATCTCCCCCACATCCTGTGGAGTGAAGACAGATGCAAAGAATTCATTTAGCCTCTCCACAATGACCTTGTCTGTCTTGAGTGCTCGTTTAGCACCTTGATCACCCGGTGGTTCTGCTGACTGTTTGGCAGGCTTCCTATTTCTGATGTATTTAAAAAGTTTTGCTGTTAGTTTTTGTGATCTTAGCTAGTTGCTCTTCAAATTCTTTCTTGGCCTGCCTTATCATACTTCGAAATTTGACTTGCCAGAGTTTGTGTGCCTTTCTATTCTCCTCAGTAGGATTTGACTTCTAGTTTTTAAACAATGCCTTTTTGCCTCTAACTACCTCTCTTAGTCTGTTGTTTGGCCATGGTGGCATTTTTTGTCCTCTTACTGTTTCTTATTTGGGGTATACATTTAGTTTGAGACTCTATTATGGTGTTTTTAAATAGTCTCCATGCAGTTTGCAGGCATTTCACCCTTATGACTGTTCCTGTTGATTTCTGTTGGGATAGCTTCCTCATTTTAGTGTAGTTCCCCTTCTTGAAGTTAAATGCTATTGTGGTGGGTTTTTTGGCATTCCTCCCCCTCTCCCCCCTCCAAAGGATGTTAAATTGAATTACATTATGGTTGCTATTACCGAACAGTACAAGCTATATTCACCTCTAGGACCAGATCCTATGCTCCACTTAGGACTAAATCAAGAATTGCCTTACTCCTTCTAGGTTACAGGACAAGCTTCTCCAAGAAGCATCCATTTATGGTGTCTAGAAATTTTATCTCTGCGACCTATCCTGAGGAATATTTGTCCAAGGGAGTGGATAGCAAGGGCCCTGTGTAGGAGGAGAAGCCATTCTTGACTTAGTTTTGAATAACACTACAGAGTTGACGGAGATCTCTGGCTGTGGGGAGGAAGCATTTCAACATGAGTGACCAGAATCTCATTCAGATTGTGAAAGCCACAAAATGGGACCAAAATAGAGATAATTAAAGGCTGCTCAATTTCAGATGAGCTGCTGTTGGAGGACGTGGGCCATGCTGTGCAGAATCTAATGGAGGGGTGGGTATGAAAGGAACATATGCCTAAGGATTACACACAAGGCTCTCTGCTATTAAGATACAAGACAGTAATTTTTCATGGGGAAAGAGCCTGGGTAGAATCCAAACAGTCCCCTCCCCAAACTTGAACTGAATCTGTTCTGAGTTGTGAAAAAACATCATGTGACCCTTTTCTTCATTTCCCACTGGCTCTGGCACCAGTTAGTCCCAGGATAGGAAGTGTGGGCTCTTTATTTATTCCGAACATTTATCTAGAGCTCATCCCCATAATATCTGCACATGACGTAGATTAGAGCAAAAGCAATTTCCAAATTTAAGGCCTGATACAGTTTTGGATCAGAATAATTGTTTCAAGCAGAAACATCATGTCTACATTGCAATCACGGGGCATAAGAATGGCCATACTGGATCAGACTAAAGGTCCATCTAGCTCAGTATCCTGTCTGCTGACAGTGGCCAGTGCCAGGTGCTCCAGAGGGAGTGGACCAACAGGCAATGATCAAGTGATCTCTCTCCCGCCATCTATCTCCACCCTCTGACAAACAGAGGCTAGGGACACCATTCCTTACCCATCCTGGCTAATAGCCATTAATGGACTTAACTGGATAAATTCATGGAGGTTCTCTTTTAAACACTGTTATAGTCCTAGCCTTCACAACCTCCTCAGGCAAGGAGTTCCACAAGTTGACTGTGCGCTGTGTGAAGAACTACTTCCTTTTATTTGTTTTAAACCTGCTGCCCATGATTCCAGGTCATATAGACATACCCGAGTTAGCTTTAATCTAGCTAGCTTGAGCACTAGAAAGGTACAATAGCATGGACTTCAGCAGGGCTAGTCACCTGAGTAAGTATCCAGGGTCCCGGCTTGGGCTTTTACAGCCTATGCTTCTGCAGCTTCCTTGCTATTGTTAGCCCTGGTCTACACTGGGGGGGATCGACCTAAGATACGCAACTTCAGCTATGAGAATAGCGTAGCTGAAGTCAACGTATTTAGGTCTACTTACTGCGGCGTCTTCACGGCGCTGAGTTGACTGCTGCCGCTCCCCCTCGACTCTGCTTGCGCCTCTCACGGCGGTGGAGTACCGGAGTCGATGGGAGAGTGCTCAGGGATCGATTTATCGTGTCTAGACTAGATGCGATAAATCGACCCCTGATAGATCGATCGTTACCCGCCGGGTAGAGCTAGCTCGGGTATGTCTACCCATGCTGCAGCCACACCTCTGATTTCAGTGTGGACAGGGGCCCAAATTTTTAAGGTATTTATTGCAATGCCTAACTGATTTAGGAGCTGGTCTCATTTCCACCCAAGTGCCTAATTCTCTTTTGAAAATTAGACTTTGGCTCCTAAATCAGTTAGGTGTTGCAACGCTGAGCGCAGCAACTCCTAAATAGCTTTAAAAATCTAGGCTGGTATGTCTACCCGTAGTGATGCTGGTACAGCCCCTAGAGTGGAGGCATTATTGCTTTATAGCAGGATAGCTTATATCCCTTCCTACATGGGAATAAGCTGTATCTGCATGAACACCGTTATACCAATAGAATTATGTTCACACTAGGAAGTTGTGCCACTTTGACTTTACCAGCATATTTAAAGAGGTATAAATGTGTGTGTAGATGAGGCTTAAGGAGCTAATACACAATGAACAGCCCTACCCCTAACCGGGGGGGGAAGAAAACAGAGAGCGTTTTCGGTATTTCTCAATGATTGGTCTGTGGAGCGATGCCAGTCCCTGACACAGAAGCAAGCTGGTCCCTGGTATCAAAAAGGTTGAGAAACATTGGCCTAACGGGTAGAAGAGGGAAGTGGTCCTAAAAGGTGCCTTTCACTGCACTGCGCGTGAAACAGCTGGTTGAAAAAATGCCAGTTATTTTTTTTAAGGGGCATTTAGGAAAAAAATGGGGGGAAGGTTGTTTTGTTTTTTGTTTCTCCCCAAATTTCCCACAAAACAGTTTTGGTTTTCAAAATCTGGTTTTGGCTTTAAAAAAAAAAAAAAAAAATCAGTTCTCAGCAAAAGGTTTCTATTTGCAAAAACCTAGTGGCCTCTGCCCCCCCAATTTTGTAGAGACTAACAAAAATGTTAACCAAAAATTGTTTGGTTTTTAGTTTCAGGGGGCGGTGGGGGGGCGTGGTTGGAAAAAGCTGGAAAATGTTGACCAACATGAAAAACTTCTGCTGTAATTGGGTTGTAAAACCATTTTGCTGAAAAATTTGGAGCAGCTCCGAGGAGAAATCAGGAGTGGATGTTTTACTAAAAGAGGTGCTCTAGTTCAAGCAGGAATTAATTCAATGCAGTTCTCCGGCCTATGTTATACTGTAGGTCAGAGTAGACGATTACTGTGGTCCCTGCTGGCCTTAGACTTTGTGAACTTCAAGCGAGTGCCAAGAGCCAAGCACAATGCCAGTGCCCCAGTTCAATCTCCTTTGAGCCCTAAATCAACCCTCAGTGCCCTGCACCCAGACAGATATAAATGGAGTTCAGCTGGGGTGTTCTGAGGGAGTTGCATTCCTCCTCCCTCAGCTGGACAGGTTCAGAGCGGAGCATTGCTGTGATGCAAGGAGGTCAATAGACTAAAGGGATAAAAATGGAAGGATTCCCCCAGACCTGCACAAGAAAGGAGGAGGATCAAAATTCAACACTGCACAAGGGAACAAAAAGGTCAGCGCAAGAGACAGACAGAAAAAGCGAAGGGTAATTTATTGACGTGACAGATGATGCCTAACATATTCCATGTCTTGGCGTGCACCACAGAGGGCGGACGATGCAAACAAATGGAGATTTCCAGGGAAGGAAGAATGGGCCCTGGAATGATCTCAAAGGAGTGAAGGGAGGTGGGAAACACTACGGCCGGCACTGCAGAGGAGGGATAAATGTAGAGAAGGGTAGGAGTGCATCACCTCAATGGGAAAGAGGAGGCCTGGCTGTTGAAGGGAGAATGGATGGCTCAGGAGATTGGTCATGGGTTACAAAGGCTTTTCCTTCTAGATCACCCTATTGGTCCAGTTTGGTACTGACCAGAAGTCATTGCTTGGAGACTATCAGTAGAACATGGAGTGGGTTAGAACCGTTCCAGAGGAACAGATGCCCCCATCAGAACTGGAACCTTTCCTGGCAGGCTCAGAAGAGAGGCAGAGGACTAAGGGAGGTGGGGTCCCTCCAGGCAAGGTTGAGGGGCATGAATAGCTTGGCGTGGGTTCTGGGGATAAAGAATACCTGCTTTCCAGCAGGCTGTGTCCATCGCCCCAAGGCTTCTGAAATGGGTTGCTCCAACCCTCCTGGGACTGTGGGAAAGTTTAGACCTGGAGCCAGACTTCACGGCTTGGGCTCATCGCTGGTCAGAGGCAGAAGTTGAAATGCCAAAATGTGGAGCGAGGGGATCTGCCCTGTATTCCTCTGATTGAAAGGACCAAGTCCTGGAGAGGCCATGGGAGAGGCTGTCCTTAAGGGATTCCTAGCCCAGCGAGGCAGACTCCTTGTCTCCATGGTGGCTGCTTGTTCATATCACAACCCACCACCACATTCCCATTGTGCCACTAAGGTCTCTGTGGTTGCCACTAGTGCAAACGGTTATTTGTGTAGTGCGGAGCCAATGGCTTGGTAAGTGAATTTGAACCTTATCTGGAGGCCAGGCCTTTCTAAGAGAAGTACCCTTAGATCACAGCACCATAGGTAGCCACATAAGGGCCTGCTTTTCCGTCAGTCCCATGTCATGCTCTCCTATCTGCTGGTCAGACCAGCATCCCTGCCTATAGTCCTATGTGGCTTTCCTGGCTCCTTGCCTGGAACGCTGCACTTCAGCTTCACCTCCTAGCTTCCCAGTCTGCGCTGGGGTTATTGAGACATCACAGATCTTTATATAGAGGTGAAGGAGGGGGTCACCCCAGCTGTAGGAAGGACACAGGCAGGAGATTGCCCAGGATTCATTTGGAGCATAAAGAGGGCAAAGGAGGACGGTGGATGGGCTCCACACACAGTACCTCACATGAGGGCCAGCACTGCAAATAGAATTCGCCCCAAGCCCCCGTACACCAGGCATGGATCCTGTCACCCTGCCCTAGTTGCTTTAAATAGTTTCATTTGCCTCTCTGAAGCAGAACTTGGGGGCACCCGGGCCAAGGCTGCTACATCACCAAGCGGAAAGCGATGCTCAGCAATCTATAAATATGCCGTGTTTATAATCACACAAAATATAGGGCTTCTGGCAATGCATAATTCAGCAGGGCTGAGGCTGCGTGGGGAGCAAGCGAGCAGGAGATAAGCACCTCTCCCTGGGCATCCTTAGACAGAAAGAATAGCCCCTTATCCACTAATGCCCTAGGCAGGGGATGGCAACAGCTTCTCCCAGAACGGCCTTATTGTTGCACAAACAAGGCACAATTGTGAGAAGAATGTACCTCTCTCTCTCTGTGCTGGAGGAACATGGATTCGGCAGCTGAGAGCACACAGCTCTGTGCTGCCTTCTGGCCATCAATCCCCGCCCCTTTAGAATGCTCGCTGATGGATCCCCGCCTCTTTGGAATGCTCAGCAGCCTATCAGGATGGTTCCATCCATCCACTAGGCTTTATAGCCATGGGTGACACTCCACTCGGGGGTAGCGAGGAAGGGATGGCGTGCATGCTCCTCTTTCACAGGCGTTTCATGAAGGGTCAGACAGGCAGCTAGACCTGACGGTCGCACACTTTTTGGGAGGTGCTTTTGAACAGAAAGAGCAGCGTGGAGCTAATTCATAGCAAACTTTCTCACACTTATGCCACAAAGGAAAACAACAGGAAAGCAGCAGCCTGATCCACCGGGGCGTCCAGGCCCAGTTTCACACGTGCGTCACAAGGGGAGCACAATCTGGCCGCTAATGCTCCAACAATTGGTGGGAACCTACTTTCTGGGATAGCCACTTGGGGAGGAAGAACTGGCCAGCCTGGCACCTGCACTGACAGATCCTTGCTCTGAGTTCACTCAGCTCCCTTTCAATACAGGGACCCTTTCAACGGTCAAGATACTAAAAATATGTAACGGCCTAGTGCTCCTGTCACTTACACCAGAGTAAATCCATTGTCTTCAGTGCCATTACTTGTAGAAATTGTCCTACTGGCTCAGACCCAAGTCCATCCACTCCAGTGTCCTATCTCCAATAATGGCCAGTACGAGATGCCTCAGAGGAACCCTATAGCAGGCAGGTTTACTCTACGGCAGTGGAGAATCAAGCTCAAAGATTCAAGTTTATCCTTTAGTAGGACCTAACTGACAGGAGTGAAGTTACACCATTTATATATTTGACTCCCCTGTCAGAGAAACCAGTTTAACCTTTAGAAACTGGCATCAACTTCGCATAATCCACATCAGCCCAACTGCTCCTGTGTCCTGGGTGTTTTCTCAAGTTCTTTGCCTCTGGCAGTTGGGGCGTTTAGTCTCCCTGCCAGCAATAGCTACTTGCCTCCGGTGTAAGGCAATCAAACGTGGTCACTTTCCTTCCGTCAGCATTGCCACATCTTCCTCCTCCCTGATGTAGGATTATTTGGAATTCTTGTAATTCTCTGGTGCCTTTCACCTCCAACCTTCATGAATAAAGCTTCACAACTCATCTTTGAAGCAGCAGAATATTGTCAAATGCATTTTATAGAAAGGGAAACTGAGGCATGGAGACGTTATGTGATTTGCCCAACTAGTTACTTAAGGATGCATTGCCACTGGAAAAGTAGAATTCAGGGACTGCTAGAATCCCTGCTGTAACCACTAGCCTCTACTGCAGTTCTCCCCCACCCCCGCATCACTGTAATATTTGCCGTGCAATTTACCATTGCTCATTTATCTATTAGAAATCAGCCCTTAATCCAAGTGCCTAATCAATAAGCTACTGCAAACAGCAACTGATCATTAATGAACTAATCATCAGTCCTTGTTTTTTTTGTATTGCCAATAATTTTATTACCACACTTAACTGCAGGCATCATTAGGCGAAGCAACTTTAAGCAAAATCTAGATAAGATAATAATAACACCCTAGTGAAATCATGATGGACAATGCTGAAAATGACTCGAGTGATGGCATTCAAGCAAATTGCATCCCAGCCTCAATGTAATAAGCTGTAATATACTGATCTCCCAGACATATTGGAACTCTTCCATAAAGATATTAACCTACAGCTAATAAGCTGCCACTATAATAGTCTTTATCGCTTTGGTAACAGTCACTGAAAAGTCACCCTGTCATTTTCATGCACTGACCAGGGGCTGTGGGGGTGGCACCATGAATGAATAGGTTTCTTTCATCGCTAATTCCAGTGATTCATTCAAATCTTTGAGGTCTGTAAAGCACGCCAAAAAAGTGTCCTTTGCCATTTCTTCCATTCCTAGCTCCTTTTGTTTGCTTTATTCCCAAATATCATAACCATAAAAGGGGATGATTGTACGAAAATGTCTCACTACAGGAAGAATTACTATAGTTTCTTCTAACTGTATCTTTATACTCTACAGTCAAGATTTTGCAGTTTCTCCTGCATAGCGTGCTGTCCCAAGCTATCTATCATAACAGGGTCCATATTGTATGGAATCCTAAATCTCTACCCATTTCCATAGTGTCCGGGACGCCTTCCGCTTCCTCAGTCCATTAGAGCAGCTGCCATGTAAACATGGGGGATTCCTGTTTTGTTAGGAATTGTGGGTTGCATCCCTGTGCAGTGAGAGAGGTGCCCAATGGTGCCAGTTTGTATGGCTCACAAGAGGAGCCCAGGCTGCCAGTGATCAGAGCTCTACAGCTTTGTGGTTCTGCCGTGGATTGGATTCTTGTCTACTACACAAGTTCAGCAGGCAAAGACGGAATGTCTCCTATGTTTGTTTCCTGGGACTTGCATCTTTCCGATCCTTTGACAGCAATTGTATTTCTAGAGTCACCTTTGAGCTGCGCTTGTGTCCAGGAGAACAGCATTCTGGAAGCCCCGATGCAACCTTTACACGGGGTTGGATTGGGCACTGGGAATTAGTATTTCTCTCGGTTTTTTTCTTGAACAAATGCAGAGTTAGCGGCTGCTGAATGGTGGCATTTAAGGAGGTAAAAGCCAGGCATATTTTCACTCATGCATCATGCACAAAACACTGACTGTTCTGTATGGGAAGCTCTTGAAAAGCCCCAGCTGTTCAACAAATGTCTTTTTTTATTAACATTTTATAGCCCTAAGCTGTATATGTAGCATGGCTCACCCACACTGAACTAGTCTCCTACAGCCCTAGGCAATGCAGGGAGGAACACAAAGCCATGGAATGAGGGCCTGACTTTGTGTCGGCTGGAGTTGTGCCAGGGCATCTCAATCCTAACTTGCAGCATCCCCTTCTGTTATCATCCTGGACCACCCCCAGCTCTGCCAATACATCCAGTGCTGATCTATGGCATGCCCTGCTACTCCAGTCTTGGGGCCACCCCACAACAACCACCAACACTTTTGATCTATAGCTCCTTCTGCTATTCCAGTCCTGACCTCCGCAGCCTACACAAACTCAGCTCGGCCAATGACTCTCAGTTCTAACATGAAATACCACTGGATAGTCCAATTCTGGGCTCGTCTGGCCTCAGGCCTTCTGGTTAGCAAAACCTAGTGTCCTAATCTTTGGCTTTCCTGCGTAAAGAGCTGTCCTGGCCCAGTCTTTCTGTGATGTGGATGAATGGCCGCTCTAGACCAGGAAATGTATTTGATCGCTCTCTAGTTCAAACAAAATGTGTACAGTCTAGATTGCCAGAGGTGAATGCAAAAATGTTCAGTGAGTTCATTAAGCAGAGGCAAGCACTATAAATCTAGAAACAAGCTAATTCAGAACCATGGACAGATCATGCGCTAATAGTGCCATCAAGTATCTAGCAATCAAGGTGAAATTAGTGCTGTTGGAAAGTACCTAATTAACAGACCTGGAGACTGGGGTCCTTCACGTGCAGGCTTTCCCTACATTGCCCTGCCAATGTGGATATAAAGGGGAACAAACTTTTAGGAACTAGGCTTTTCCCTTCCAACATCAATCGCAAATCATATAGCCCAAACAGCCCACGAACATAAGTAACTTTGATCATTTTTCCCCTGAGTCAACTTTGAACCCATCCTGTAGAGATGAAAGAGGACTTAACCCTGCGCTGGTCCCTGATCCTGAACTTTACCCAGGGTGAGGTAGCTGGAGATACTGGTGAGAGGAGTTTTGTTGATGTAGTTTAGTCTGACCTTGTGTATAAAAACAGGCCATAGGACTTCCCGGAATTAATTCCTGTTTGGACTAGAGCATGCTTTTGTTTGCCACGGAGCAAGCCAGAGAAGACCGAGAGGTTAAAGAAGGAGAGGAGAGCAGGGGTGGGGGGGGGTTGAGGAAGGTTAGTAACCAGTTTGGGATGAGCTTGAGGGGGCAGGTGGAGGAGAAACACAGTCACAGAGCAGTTAGGTGATTACCCCTTGTCACACAGTGAGTCAGCAACAGAACCAGGAATAAATCCCAGATCACTTGAGTCCCAGTCCTGGACATTAACACTAGAGCATGTGCCTGCTATAATTATCTGCTACTAATTCCACCAGGGTGCAGTGAGGCTGCTGCTGGGAAAACCCCCATTACGCCTGTAATATCACCCATCCCAAAGCAACAGTAACTGCAGATCTGGACTTGTACAGCAGGCCCTAGGGATGCTCGAAATAGAGGAGTACAATGGTGCTGGGGTTTTGAGGCACCAGCCATGTTTGCAGAAGCAGGCGTGGTATTGCGTTAGGAGCAGTGCCCAAGTCCAGCAAAATCTCGGCATAAAATCCAGTAGCAGAAGGCCTGGCATGGTCACAGTAGTGCCCTTGCACATGAGCTGGCAGACAGGCTGGAGAGATACCCCAAGGGGGGCTTCTGCACCTGAGCTTTGACCAATTCCTGTGTGCCTGTTGCAGGAGTGGGCGGACGCGTGCTGCAGGGGGCTTCGGAGTGTCCACGCCTACATCCTAGTCTATGACATCTGTTGCTTTGACAGCTTTGAGTACATCAAAACTATTCGACAACAGATCCTAGAAACGAGGTAAGTGCCTGCTTGCCTTACTCCTGGCCCAGCTGAGCTGGGGAAAGGGCCGTGCTCACAAAGCTAAAGTCGCCTCTCAATTGTGCATCCTCTCCAGGAATATATTGGGGGCAGGGAGGAGGATGGAGGGTGCTGAGTTCCCTTCAGTGCTGATAGCCCTAGGGACTGAAATCTTCTAACAGGTGCAGGCTAGATCCACCTGCACTAAATTCACTCAAGCATAATAGAAAAGCAAAGAGCAACAAACAGCTCAGATGGGAGCTCTCCTAGCTGCCAGCAGCTGCCAATGAGATATTAAGAGCCACAGCGGGGCCAAGTCTAGTCATTGGCAAAGCAGCTTTGGGTTTCTTACCAGTATTTGTAAGCTGCGCTTGCTGTGACAAGGTAGGTGAGTGACTGGGCAGTTTGCTACAGCAGGATCTGCCATACCCCTCCATGCAGAACAAAGTTTCCTGCTGACAGCCCAGCAGCAGCCACCAGTCTGTCCCCACTGCGTTACATAAGGGAGGCTCCGGATTGCCATCCTCTGCCACTGGGACAGGCTCAGCCAGGAACTGAGGATGGGGAGGGATCCCCAGGAGACAGAAATAAAGATAAAATAGTGAGCTAGTGGGAAGCAGAAGAGCAATTGTAGGAAATTGGAAGGGGGTAATGGGTTGGAGATTAAGGAAGGCCAATGAAAGAAATTGACGTGTTTCTTCTTTTCTGTTACCAATTCCCCCCACTACTCCACTCTGTCTGTGTCTGTCTCTGCCCTGCCTCTCTGCAGGGTCATTGGCACCACCGAGACCCCCATCATCATTGTGGGCAACAAGCGGGATCTGCAGAGGGGCCGGGTGATTCCCCGCTGGAACGTCTCCAACCTGGTGAAGAAGACCTGGAAGTGCGGCTACATCGAGTGCTCGGCCAAGTACAACTGGCACATCCTGTTGCTCTTCAGCGAGCTGCTCAAGAGCGTGGGCTGCGCCCGCTGCAAGCACGTCCACACCGCCATCCGCTTCCAGGGGGCACTGCGCAGGAACCGATGCACCATCATGTGAAGCCTGTGCTCCCATGACTGCCCCCAGAGACCCTTTTGTAAAACGGAGGGGCGGGCACAGGAGGACGCGAGCAGCTCTCTTGACAAAGGAAGCCGTGTCAGGGAGGGTGCCCAGCTCTCCTGGATGAAGCCTGAGAGTGAGCCACCCTCTGCCCTGCCTGTCCCCAGCACATAGACGGCACGGCCGATTCAAGGAGGCGGCGTCATGCTCCAAAGTGCAAAAGGCTGTTAGGCGCCTTCCTCTCCTCCCACCTCTGCATTGGATCATGGACTGGATGATGTGGTGTCCAGCGAAGAAGGGAGAGGGGCAGCTTGGAGAGAGCAGGGATGGGTGAAGTATCGCTGGTTACCGTGCAGTTGGGGGGGGAGGGGGTCTTCTGCCGTCTCAGAGCAAGACGGTTATTACCTGCCGCTTGGTTATTACCTGAGGATGACCTAGTCTGGACAAGTGGCAGATTTGTATGGGTATCCATCTGTAATGCCAACGGCCTACCACGAGGTGTGGCATGGCATCCCCTGCTGCCTTGGTAACCAGAGATGTTTTCACTGCAAACAGGGATACAAAGACCCAGTCAGCCTTAAGTCAACAGGTCCTTCACCCTTGTGCCAGGAGAGTAGCATGGCATCAGGGAAGCTGAACCCTCCCTTCTTTTGCCCATTGGATCAGGGACAGAGCAGCCTGACAGCGAGAGGCATGGCTGAAATGGATTTTTTTATTTTTTTATTTCAGGACAGAATTTTCAGATGGTTCAACACCCCCCTCCCCCCTCCCAACTGGTCCTTCCTCCCCTGTTTCCTTCCTGTGTTGTGTTTCTACAAGCTCCGAACCTTTTTTTAAATATCTCAACAGCGTGAGCGCATGTCTGAGGCTTGCCTTTCTTGGCATGTGCGTGTTGGCGTGTTCATTCTCACGCGTGTGCTGTGCACGAATAGCCCCTCCCCCCCTTCTGCTGACAAGACACCCGGGTTTGGCAGTTAGCTGCATCATTTTTGTTCTTCCTTTTACATGGATTTTTTCCCCCCAGCACTAGGTTGAAAGCAAAATGATCCTGAAATTCTAGTGTTAGTTCCACCATCCCTGCCCGACTCCTATCTGACTGTACCAGATTTGCTGGACAGGCACTGGAGTTCTACCTCTTGTTGCTGGAGCTGACCACTGTCAGTTTTGTACAGATTTAAAAATGATCATCATAATGAAACCAAACTAGACAATGGCCTCCTTGAAGGATAACTAAAATACTGTATTGACCTGTACCTAGTGTTTGAGAAAGATCCTACAGCTAATATAAACACGATGGTTTCAGTGCTCAAGGATCTTTTGCGCTCCTCTGTGTAAAGAGGCATAAGCATAAATAAGTATCAGGACTGATGGTTTATAAATTGAGCCGACCCAAACACACCTACATCTTACTGTCATGGCAGGAGAGATCAATGAAAACTGAACTTCAGTTAGAAACGCCTGTTTTCCACAGTTGTTTTACCATAATTGACCTGCTAAATTCACCCCAACTTAAGGCTACTTTGCAAAGATTGGCTGACATTTCAGATGTCAACATCTCCGTTTATATGCAAGTATGTACAGTTTCCGAATAGGCAAGGCTATCTCCTTACACTGTTTAAAAGGGCTGATCGGTAGCTGCAGTGGATCTCAGCTTCGTTCTCACACACACATTTCCCCCCCCCCCCCCGCCCCCGGGATAGCCGGGGGCCGTTGTAATAGAACAAATGAAACCTGAGAGGGAGAGTTCTGTGTTCAGGCTTTACTAGAAGGAGGTGCTGTGATACTTTATACACTGTTACACTTTTTGGATTCTTCTATTACTTTTGTCCTAGACAATCTTTTCCCTAAACATAACCCTGGCCAGAAGCCCTCGTGCCATCCAATGGCAGACTCCTGAATTACACTATAGCAAGGCAGTCAAGTTGTTTAAAGGTGACATTCAAAAAAAAAAATGAGAAATTGGATTTGTGCCTCCCCTCACACACATTTTTTTTCTTTTGGCTAATTTATGATTGATAAGAGGTCTGCCTTTTTAAAAAAAAAATGATTTTCTGCTTGTTTTATATTTTAGAAATATAGGTCTTGTCTACCCTATTTTTCCTTGTCTACCCTGTTTTTCCCCTCTTTAACTTGCTCAAACACATGAGAAACTCTTGGGAGAAAAGATTTCTTGGTTAAAGTTTAAGGGAGGAGGAAGCGCCCAATCCATACCTGAGACCAACAAGTTCTCCAGTAAAATCAGACCTGCAGCTTCTAAAGGTTAAAAAATGTTTAAGCCTTCCTTATCTATAATAAAACAAAAAGCCCAGTGTTTTCCCATTGGTAGGTCCCATTTCACAGTAATGCTATTACTATCTTGGTAACACTTTTTATTAAGAAGTCATTTCTAAAAAAAATGAACTCTAAAGTTTCATTTTTATGACCAAATCCCTGGAATCTTGCTGTCATAATCACCAAAGTCACTTGCTGGAATACAAACTATATTGAGAGCACTTTTGCAATGTGATAGGCTGTGATTTAGCTGTCTAATTACCATTACCACTAAAACGAGGAGCATTGCTAAGTCATTATCCACTGTGCTGAAATTGTATGCCGTGTACAGTTAGGTTTGCAAAATGGAATGCCATATAACATGTAGAGAGAGAACTGAAACAAATCTTTGGCTACCTAGGTACTTACACCATAGCCACTTGGTACTTCACAGTAACAATGGGTAATAAATCCTCCTGCTCCAAAAACACAGGCCTCCATCACTTGAGCTAAAGGCAAATCTCTAGTATCAATATAGGCTCTATGACACACAGCTGAGTCCAGCCAGTAAAGAGTAGTAGTACATATTCACAGCAATCAATACATTACTCTATGAATAGTCAGTTGTAAATTTTAGGCTTATGATTCTACTGAGACTTTGGAGGACTTGGTCATGGTTTGTGACATCAGCAGACCCTTTTGCTGGAATTGTAATTCTAGAATTAACTGTTGCTTGTTATTTATCCTGTACGCTGCATGTACTACAATGTAATAACATGCTTTGCTACAGGTGGTTCTAATATCATCTCTTTGGTACTTCGTACTTATTAACACATTATGTCCATATTCTTGTTCGCTAGCCAGCTTTATCCCTTAAACTTTTTTAATAAGAAAACTCATTTGCAAATGCTAATAATAAAGCATTTATAAATGTGCTATAATGTAAAACTATCACATCTTAAGTCAATACATAGATTACTATAACCCTGTATCCTGCAGTTTATAACAGAAATTGGTCTAATAAAAGATATTACCCCACCCACCTTATTTTTCTAATATCCTGGGACCAACACAGCTACAAGACTGCAAACAGTTTATAACACACTTAGTTATAGGTTTTATAGCACTGATTAAGTATTTTGAAAAATGTTATAAATGTAATTATATTCTACAGTGACTCAGAGAAAATTATATTAGTAATAATAATACTTCTCATTTATATAGCATTTTTCAGCTTCAGAGTGAACTGCAGCTCCAAACACTGAATCCTCACAATAGTCCGGTGGGGTGTAGTTAATTTACAGGTGGGGAAATAAGGTAGAAAGCTCAAGTGATTTGCCTAAAGCAACAGAAAGAGCTCGTAGCAGAGCTGGGACATGAATTGAGGAATTCCAGGCTTCCAAGCCCACGCTCAGACCCCAAGGTAGTATTGGTTGGTGTCAGTATTGGGCTGTGAAGCCACAAAACAAGAGGGAGAAGATGACAAGCGCAATAGCATTTTTAATAAATATTGTAATAACTAATCACATAATTATTTATGAATTAACCTATTTCTAAAAATACCCTTAATACAAAGTGTTACCGTTCTCTTTCTTTAAACAAGGTTCTAAGAAGGAACATTTCCCCATATACATTTTTACACACACAATTGTGCTTCCTTGGCAGGAAAATTGTTCCCAAATCTTCCTGGTGAGTGTCTTCCCTGGGAGGGCTCAGGAGAGAGCCACATTTCTCTCTGCACTGTGCACCTGTTATTCATTGGTCTACATTGGAGGAAATGTACGTGAAAGCCTCTAATTAGGAGTCTCTCTCTCTCTATTCCCTCCCATCCCTGCCCCCAGATGTTCTTCATCTGACCTGTTTAGTTTGGGGGTTTCTTGGACTTGGTTTTCCACTTCCCCTTGGATTTCTTGTTGGAGATTCCCAATGTGTCTGTAAAGCCTGTAACACGCTACACTCCCCGTTATCTGAAATCAGATTAAAATCAGGTGCATTTCCCCTTCTTCTGTACCTACGTCTCTGTCATTTTCCTGCGATGTCTGATTACTTTCTTATATCTACACTCCTCACCAGCACCAAGTGACCAGCATGCGCAGCTCTGCGTCTAGAAACATAGGAATTGCCAGACTGGATCAGGACCAAAGTCCAGCTAGTCTAGTATCCTGTCTCTGGCAGTGGCCAGCACCAGTTGTTTCAGAAGATGCAGATGTGGGAAAATCTGCCTCTCCACCCACCTTGCATTAGATCTGATCCTGGGCTCTATAGTTGAGGTTGGCTTAAGCCCTGATACATGAGGTTTAATATCCCTCCCCACATTTTTTGTGTCATTAATTATGTTAACTCTGCTAGTTTAATACCCATATAAAGATCCAATCAAATTCTCGTGAACTTTCCAAAACCCAACTTCCTACAGTTTTTTTTTTTTGTTTTTTAAAAGAATCCCATTCCAGCTCCTCAATCACAGCACTTTCTTACTAAGGAAAATTAAGTATATTGATTTTTTTTTTCCTTTTGACCAGAAATCAATCTAATGGTGAATCCACCAGGTTACATTTAAAAATAAAGCACAGATCTTTTAGATGGGTACATTGAAACTGCAGTGGTTTGAAATCCAACCACAAGGCATTGCAATTTACAGCTAACACATGGCTTTTAACTCAGGTTTAACTCAACCGCAGCCTTTAAACTTGAACTGTTAACCTGAGTTAGCAGTGATGACATGGCAGTTTGGCTCTATTTTAACTTGAACTAGCTAACCCAAGTTAAGAACAGTTCTTTTTTTTTACACTGTAGACATACCCTGTGTGGAGGAGGAACTGATTTTAAAGAATAGTTTTACATTGAATGAAGACTGTACCTTTTTTACTCAGCAGAAATTATTTCTGTCTGCTTTCAGTCATACCCAAGAGGAAGGATAGCGGACTTTTGGCTGGTAAAGCACAGCTGGTTTGACACGTTGACATTTATCTCGCTCTCTCTCTCAAAAAGGTCAGTTTTACAAAGCTGAAAACAATTATGAGCCAGATCAGCTGGGAGGAAGAATTCAATCAGAAAAATATGAATGATAATTGGGATTTAAGAACACTTTACGAGCTGCCCCAAAAGCCATAAACCTACAATCAAGTAAGAAGGCGGGATAGGCTGTGAGGGCCATGTTGAGCTGTGCAGCACTAAAAATCACACCTTGTGTGTAAAGGCAGAAGCACTGCCTGAGCTTGATTCTCCATTGCTACAGGCAGCTTGGATGGTCATTTGCAGCTGGATAAGGGGACGTTGGTGTTTTACAGCAATTGTGCACAGCTGCAAATGGGATGAGATGGGGAGAAATCAGACCCACTGGTTTTTGTCTTGACCCGATTTCCAGCTGGATGTGAAGGGACCTCACACCACAGGGCGTGACCTTGCGAGAATTTGAAAACTAGCTATGTAACAACCCCAGCCTCGCGTCAATGATCACATGCCAGGAATAGTGAGCGCACAGCTCAGCTCTGGAGAACTTGAGAGAAGATGGTTCCTGAAGAGAATTTTAAAATGAGGCTAGGGAAACCTAAGGGGACAAAATTCCCCCAGCCAGGCTGCAGCCTGGACCTATCTCCTTAACCCAACCAGGCAAGACCTCCCACTAGCTAGGCCTGGAGCCTGTGAATGACGGCCTGGTTAATAGTAGCAGTTGTTAGATGCATTACAAGTTGGGTATAACTGGCGCTAATTGAGGCAGAGGTTCCCTGGGCCATTGCCAGCCCAGCCTTTCACCTATATGACACGCACTCTCACCACCTGAGCCGACTGAAGACCGTTGTATTGAAGACCCCATTGTGAAGCCCTTACAAGCTTGGAACACTAGATGTAGGGTGACGGAACATCAGTGATGTCTCTGTAAACCCATGTTGCTACTTAGGGATGAGTCCTCTAGAATGTAAAAGAGAATGAGCACCTTTCTGTAGGTTTTTAATGAACCGTCCCATAGAATTTAATAGAGAATTCTATCCTCCAGTGTTCAGAAAAAAAGGAGTTCATTTGGTTTTAGATTTTTTTTTTTTAGAGTAATTTCTGAAGGATCCTCTTAATTTTCTGGGTGGTGTAAGGCCCAGTTGGCCAATTTAGGAGAGGCCTCTATGGCTCTGCTCCAAAGGCAATGGAAAGACTTCCATCCACTTTATTGGGTTTTGGCTCAAGCCGTAGGTGCTGGAGCTCAGAACACAGTGATGCCCAATCCCTTTCCTACTCACTCTAATCACCTCACTTAATTGAACTGCCCAACTGTCATTCCTAACTGCCATGGAACCTTCAGGAGCCCCACATTCCACCTGACAACTTCTCCCCCACCTCCCCATCGTCACTACCACCAACTGCCATGGAATCTTTGGGGGCCCCACATTCCACCTGACAACTTCTCCCCCACCTCCCCATCGTCACTACCACCAACTGCCATGGAATCTTCGGGGGCCCCACATTCCACCTGACAACTTCTCCCCCACTACCGTTGCCGGATGTCTGGTTTTTGACCGGAACATCTGGTCTAAAAGGGAACCTGGCAGTGTTCAGTCAGAAAAGTCCAGTTGGCCGCAGCAGGCAGCAGTGCCCGCCCTTTGGCCGGGGGGTGCACTAGGGCCAGGGTACCACTCCTTGGCAGGGACAGAAGGAACAATCATGTATCCCCTGGGGCGGGAGGTGCCCTGGGGGCAGGGATGCCCCATGGCACACGGATGGCAACACCAAGCACCCAGCGTCTTGTTCCAGCTAACTTGGGTGGCACTGCCCCGGGATGAGGGGAGGAGAGAGGTCCTGGGCTGCAGTGGGGGGGCAGAATGGGGCAGGGCCACAGGGGAGAGGGGCAGAACAGCGTGGGGCCATGGGTGGAAGGGGCAGAACGGGAGGCGGGACCGCAGGCAGAAGGTGTGGGGAGGGGGCCCCCCACTTGCTCTGGCCCACGGCCCCACAAAACCTTAATCCATCTCTGCTTCCATTCATGTCATTGCCCAGCGCAGTGCTGCATGCACCATGGCTATGCCTGCGAGCAGGACAAATACCCAGCATGAGGTTGGGGGTCCGCCATTCTGTCCCCGTTAATACTCATGGCCTCTGCCTCCGGGGGGTGGGAAGAGGCTGGAGCCACATGGAGGAGCTGCTCTCTGCTCAGCTGCTGACGCCTGACAGAGAGCAGTGGCTGGCTTCCAGACCGGGCTCCAAGAGGCAGGTGCCGCCACCCGGGGGGGATCCTGTCTGCCCCCCCTTCTATCCCGATTGCCATGGCCCCTCGCTACAGGGACTGACCCCTCCCTGGCCCCTGGTTCTGGGGACCGACCCCCACCGTGCCCCGATTGCCCTGGCCCTAGCCCCTCACTATGGGGACTGACCCCTCCCCGGTCTCTGGCTCTGGGGACCGACCCCCACCGTGCCCCAATTACCCCAGTCCTAGCTCCTTGCTATGGGGACAAGCCCTCCCTGCCCTGGCCCCTTACTCTGGGCACTGACCCCCCGCTGTGCCCTGATTGGCAGGTGGGCAGGCTCCGCATCAGCTCCGCCCAGCCTGGCTCTGCAGGCAGCAGGTGAGTCCCGGGAGAAAGGGGAGTGAGCGGGGTAGGGGGAGTGGAGAGCGAAGAGGAGTGAGCAGGGGGCGGGGCCTTGGGGGAAGGGGCGGGGCAGAGGTGTATGGTTTTCAGCAATTAGAAAGTTGGCAACCCTATGTCCCCCCGCATCACTACCGCCAACTGCCATGGAAACTTCAGGGCCATCAGGTTCCACCTGATAGTTCAGTTGCCTCCCACTCAACGGCCACGGGACCATCAGGGCAAGCACATTCCTGCAGGCAGCTCACCATCTCTTTCTACAAGTGAATTTCCATGCTCGATTAACCAGCACCTGAGCAGATGAGAGAACCTGCCAAAGAGTTGTCATCCCCCATTTGTCTATTCCTCCTTTCAGGTGTTGCACTTACCCGGCCCTCCCTATTCACAGCTGGCCTTCCTGCTCTCTAGAGGGCTAGCTCTGTTCATAAGGGTCTCTTTAGCTGCACACAGCCGCCACTGAATGCATGGAGGCTTATGAACACAGAGCAGGTCTGAGCTCCTTTAAAGCTCTCTTCAGCTGGGAACAAGTGGGACCTGATAATGGAGCTGTGTATTTCCTGATAACTGCCACATTAACCCACCTCCCCGGATCCATGTCCCCTCCAGCGAGCCTGTCAGACACAGAGTCCTGAAGAAAGACCCCCTGTATCATGGGAAGCTTGTCTTCAAGCTTTAAATCCAGAAAAATGAGTTTCCAACAGGTATAAGACACAGAGCTCCAACCCTTTTTCCAGACATCTGCTTCTGCCTCGGTTCCTAATCTCTCACTGCCTCATTCTCCTGCCACTTGAAACAATCACTAAATTGCCTCCTGATAATGAACCCTGCAGAGAGAGCTGTTTTACCCTTCCTGAAAGAGGAGGAGGGGTGTGATTGGTGATGAGTCATGGAGGAGAATTACTGTTAAAAGTTTCAAACCCATGTTTCTAAAGACATTACAGAAGCTACAGCAACACTAGGGAAAAACCCTTTCAGAGAGGGCTGCGTGAAAAATTTCCACAAACTGTTTTTCAACAGAAAATTGGCTTTTCAACTAAATGAAATTGTTTGCAAAGAGTATTGGCTTTCCACAGAAAATTGTGATTTGCCTAAATGCCCCAAAATTGGAATATTTAATCTAAAAAACAAAATATTGTGAAATGCTGCCATGCCATGGTGCCTTGTGGGAGTTGTAATTCAGGTGTCTCAAACTCCTATTCTCTAGAGGCCAGGCTCCCCAGTCAGACTCGTGTCCCATGATGCATCTCCAACATGTGACTTCCAGGATGTGCCAACTGCCCTCTCCAAGAAGGGAGACAGTGGTGTTTCATGGGAGATGCATTTCACAATCAAAATGTCTTGGGTCTCAGCAGAAATATTTTACCAAAGTCTCAACATTTTCTGTTAAAAGAACCCTGACTTTTCCACCCAGCTCTACTTTCAGACCGTTTATCAAGGAGCTTGTAGTTCTGAACTAAGGAAATTAATCTGTATCCAATACATTTAAATTAAATACAAGTCTGTGACGGCACTTCTCCATTTTTGTTGGTTCTGTATATTTACGACACTCATCCAACATGGTTGGATGGTATTCAAGGTTTGTCAAGGTATTCAACTGACTTATCTCGTGAGGCCTGGTCATAAACTAACAGAAACCACTCCAAGTGAATGTTTAGCTGATCAGCTAAATAATTTCATTTCATTCTTAAAAGATCCTTCTTGCCAAGTAGTCTTGTTCCATGAAAACAACAAGGAGCCCAGTGGCACCTTAAAGACTAACAGATTTATTTGGGCATAAGTGAAAATTACTCAGTTCCTATCCCAGGGACAAATACAGCCCTGGCATTAAACTGATACAATTCTCAGTGCCTTCCCATTGTACCTGCTCACATCAGGACATAATCTGGTTCTTGTCTCCATTATTACACTTTAAAGGGGGGGCTTGGTTTTAGCTGTAGGTTGCTAAGGGGTGACATATGCTTGATGAGATATGCAATGACAACACTGATCCTTCAAATTCATCCTATTTCCTGACTGCTGGGGAAAGAACATTTTCAGGGGCCTGGTAGGATTTTTCATGTTCAGAGAGATCCCCTCCGTGATGCCTCTTTCTCTCTTCCATATTCTTTGTTTTCACTGGGCTGCCACCATATTCCTTCTCCTTGTTCTTAGACCCACCATCTAGCGGGGAACCGATGAGTTGGGCAATCAAGCAACATAACCCAGCACTGTAATTCTCAGAATCAGTGATCCCATATCACATCTCATACCCACAGTGGGGTTGTTAATGTGTTTCTAATGACAACAACAGAACATAATGAAAATGGAACACATGGCAACTGTGTGGATAATGGAAAGTGTAAAATATCCCAACGCCGACCCATTGCAATTAGGGTGGAAGACGGTGCCCCCGACACATCGCTCAAGTCAGTTTCAGCCCTGCAGCCTTAAGACTCTTGTAGAGGGTGTATTGAAATTCTCACTGAATCTCTAGTCCATTGAGATGGAAGCACTGCTCCACCTAGTATTACCTGCGCAAAGGGTTATTAATGTTCCTTTCACCCTCACTGAATACAGTTCAGATCTAGATCTTGCTGAGACCACCTGAAAAAACAACATGGGTGAGCTGTCCAATCAAATCACTCAGCACATGGTTGAACAGCATTCCTGACCTCATTTGCCATCCCCCCATGTTCACAATCTTAAATATGGAGCTGGCCACATCTGGACCTTACTTGTCCTACTGCCTGGACCTGACCTATTTCCTGCTTTAATGAACAGAAATTAAAAAATCCAGAACATTTTTTTTGCAAAAAAATTCCAAATTTTTGGAAATCAGCATTCTAAAAATGCGAAAAATTCCCATCCGCTCTCATTAACAGAGACCAGGCAAACTCTTGCATTCTTGTCTTTATGAACTCATGGTTCTTATGTAATCCTCTCTTGGAAGGCCTAGCCACAGGTCCAAAGTTAGGGATTTCTAATGACCCAAAGGAAAAATAGGTTGTTTGAAAACAATTTATCCCACGTAAAGTGCAACAAAGGGTTCACCTAGTAAGCTATATCATCCCTGGGTTATAGGCATCATTGCTATCAATGGATCAATCTTTGCATAACCCCATTGAAACAGAAGTTACTGAACCAGAAGAAGAGTTTTAGGAATGTCTCAATTGCACAAACACTGAGAGTCATACAGTGATCAAAGGTTTAGGAATACAATGGCTAACTGGAACAAGCAGCATGATTAATAATCACCTCAAATACTATTTTCAAGAGTTATAACAACAAAGACAATTCACACATAAACTACACAGAACATTCATGGGTATCAAGACATTATGGGTGGTCTCTATAGGTCTCTTTCCTGATATCACAGGGCATCTCTAGCGCCGGCATGTTGGTTAAAAACAAGCCCACCATCTGAATCTATTATTATATTTCTTTCAGCTGTGGAAGTAGCTCCGACACAGCTTTTGTCATTTCAAGTAACTTCCTATTTCCAATGCATTGATGGCTACTGGTTTAACAATAATAATGACAAGCTTAAAATACGTGCAGGCAACTATGGCCCAGATCCTGAGCTGAAGTAAATCAAATTTCCATCAGCTGAGTATTTGGCCCCGGTAACTTCATGAAAAAAGGGGGAAATGGTCTGATTAGGGACTTTGACACAATTCACGTGCTATACCACTTCCAGTGTTTTAGAAAACTCCCTTTGAATTCAACAAGACTTTTGTGAACAGAATGAGGGTGGCATGTTGCCCATTGCCCATAAAGGGCAGAGCAATCTTGGGGGAACCTTTCCAAAAGCAGGGCTCTATATTGCCTTACAAGTGCACTTGGGATTCCCACTGGGATCAATACAAGATTCACTCATGGATCTAGGACGATAATAATAATATTTTACCTTCCTCTTGTGCCTTTCACCTGAGGATCTCAAAGTGCTTTACAAATATTCATTAAGATTCTTGGTGCCTTCAGAGGTAAGCATTATTAGCCCCATTTTACAGATGGGGAAACTGAGGCAAAGAGAGATTTCTTTTTAATTATTTGAACCCAATAGACCTGCTCTAACAATGAGACCATGCTCTTTCTCCTCTCTGCATGAGCTAAATTGGCCTCTGTATTTGCAATTTATGGGCCAAATTCTCCTCCCAATTGCACAAGTACACCATCCCTGAAAATCCACCAAATTAACTGAGAGGGGAATTTGGAAGTACACCTGTCAAAGAAAACTATTACAATGGATTTGGGGTGGGTCTCAGGGGCAAGGAGAAAATGATCATACATATCACTGGCCTCTCCCCCTGCTGATAGTACTTTCACAGTAAAAATATTTACATTTCCATCTGCTGGTAAAAAAAAATAAAAAAAAATTTGGCTTTCATTGAATCACACTATTAGAGCTTTTCTTAGGTTAGCAGTTTCCGCCCTTTGTTCTAAGTTCTGTTCTTAGTTCCAGACTTGGGACCAAGTTTTCAAAAGATGCCTCATGCCAAATTGCAGGCTCAATTTTCCACTTTGAAGTGTTAGTGCATGTTCAAAACCCAGGAGAGAGCACCAAATTGTACCTGCAGGTTTTGAGGGTCGTGTCGAGGCCTCTCTGAAAATCTGCCTTCTCGTCCTTCAAAATAAATGTCAGATTTCTTTGGCTCAAATCAACAGGTCCCTTTTTTGAGCCACTCAGCTGAGAACTTGGGAGAACTTCAACTTCATCAGTTCACTGGCTTCGCATCTGTTGGGCCGGAGTCTCCTCTCTAACCCCGTTTCTCCAATGGGGTTGGAGGAGAATGTGGCTCCCCGTAGAGCTACAAACACTGACAACTGGGACGCAAAATTGGCGCCAGCAGGCAAGACATCAGACCCAGGATTCCTCATCTTCTTCTGTGAGCCACACTTTGGTATCTGCTAGGACTGTCTTCTTCCCAGCTTGTGGGGAGTTACTATGTTCTGAAAGCCAAGCCTCTTCCTCGGACCCAGCATTTCCTGTGCTGTTCTGCCTTGTGCTATCCAGGCTTTCCTGAGTTGGCCGGGTCTGATGCTTTGAGCTGTGGGCCTTCTCCTGGGCTTTGACGCTGGCCGCTTTCTGTGCCTGTCGATAGGTCACTGGAGTGGGGATTTTGGATGGCCGTTTCTCAGGTCTGTTGTCCCTGCGTGGGCGGATTTTGGGGCGTAGTTTTAGCTTGTAGATGGATGGCACCCGTTCGGGCTTCTTCAGGGACCTTTTGGGCTTACCTTGAGGCAGTTTGGACTTTTCAAGGCCACCCACAGAGGCTGGAGAATTGATAGATGCCTTGGGGCCATCAGAGGCTGCCTGAGAAGCTTTGCTATTTCTACTGACTACAGCCGACCCTGCATGGCTTGTGAGAGATGGCTGCCTCCTTGACCAGTTGCCTTTGGTTTCATTGGACACGTTCTCCTGTAACAAAGCCCCTTCTGGCTCTAGAAGCTTCTTTTCCACCTGGTTTCCATTCACCAGAGGCGAACTTGGCTGAGAGGAAACCCTCACAGCCCCCTTGGGTGGCATCTTGGCGATCCAGTTCTCCACGTCCACTGGGTGGAGTGTGTTGTGCCCCTGGGAGAGTTCGTCGATCACATCACCATAGCGGAATCCAGCCGGGTGCCATTTTGCCTGTCCGCTGGGCACATAGACGCCACTCCGAGGCACACCCTCGCCACATGGCAAGGTCTGCCTGGCACTTGTCAAGGAAGACAGGGAGGGCGTGGAGGACCTGAGCCTACTTATCTCACTGACGGCGGCGATGCTCGCTATGCTGCAGTCCAGGGCAAAATCGTCCAGCTGGTTCCCCTCAGGGCAGTGGCTTTCATCAGAATCAGCCTCTAGAACCTTTATGTTGGATAAGATCTCATCTTCTAGGCTCCTGTATAGCGCCCGCTCCTGGGCCGGGTTGATGGGCAAAGGTGTATACACACGTTCCCTCTCCTCTCTGCAGCCTATTGGATCGCCACCACTCCTGCTGCTGTCATTGGTGTTTCCTGGCTCTACCTCCTGCACCAGTCTGGTGTTTGGACCCTTGTCCTTCCCTGCTGGAGCTGACTGGCCGAGTCTGTCTTTTAGGCTAGTGGGAAGGTTGGTCGTCAATGTCTCTGGCTTGACTGCCCCACTGCAATGTCTGTGCCCCTGAAAGCCATCCTCAGCCCCGGACACCACTTTGCTCTTTGAGAGAGCCGGGGCTTTTGCCATTTCACCGGCAGGGACTTTCCACCCATTTCGGAGGCGGGGCTCCCCCTGGTAGCTCTGAACAGGGGTTGGGGGCCTGCTGAAGGCGGGGCCGGCTTTGACTGGGATCTTAGTGCTACTTTCCTGTTTTGGAGTCTGGCCCATGTGTTTAACTGGGGAGGATGGCCTCACAACCCCAGCATCCCCCCAGCCATGTGCAGCGTTGTGGCTCTGTGCAGCTCCCTTGGAATCCCGTTGTGGGGAGAGATGAAGGGGTTTCATTGGGCTGGAGGAACGGACCATCCCAGGAAAGGTCTTGACCCCTGATTCCTCAGGCTTGTGAGCCTGTGGAACGGGTTTGACTCCATACTGGGTGCTCCTTGGTGGCTGAGCTGTTCTGTCCTTTGGCACTGTCGTCTGAGGCCTGGACTCTGTACACCTGGCTTGCACAAACCTAGCGGGGTCCTTCTGATTCATCCCAGGGATTCTACTAGTCTGTCGCCCTCTCTGGGGCTCTGGGAGAGCTTCCGAGGCGCCAGAACCATCCTCCTCGCTTCCAGTCAGCTGCGATGTCAGGGAGGACATAGAAACACACAGCTTATCCCTCCCGCTCTGGGTGGAGGAGTTCTGGTGGGTAGCAGATCTTTCTTCAGCCAACAGCTGCCTCCGCGAAGGAGTAGCAGACCGCTCCGTTGCCCTATAACAGAGACAAAGCGTCAGATCGGTGTGTCAGTCGCCTCTAGCCCTAGGGAGGTGGGTACCTGCGTTGCTCTGGGTGTGAAGCTGGTTCTGTGCTGGCAAGCAGTGGGAGGGCATATACATCCCTCATTAGGAGCTGTAACTGTTTTTGCATTGTGATGCACTGCCTTGTGATGCACTGACAAGCTGGCACAAAGGCCAGTGCAGGCCACCACCTCTGGGAGGTGCTGACAAGCTCAAAGTCAGCAAAACAGGGCCCCGTAATGTCACCAACTCCACCAAAAAACACAGGCCTGGGGGTTTAACTAGTTACATTTTGGTGCTGCTGACAGCGAGGGGCTGAGCGCGCTGCCTGAAGTCAGAGTTAGCACAGGCAGACACCCCAGTACAGCTCGGCCAGTGCACCCCTATCCTGACATACCACCCACCCTATCAACACGGAGACATCACACAGCTGGCCAATAATCTACCTGCATCTGGAAACAGCCTTCCCTCTACCTCTTCCAGTTCTGGGCCTTGTCCTACAGCTCTGCCAGTGCCCCTCAGTCCTGACCTACAGTACCCCCGGCTGTTCCAGTCCTGGACCCTAGCACGCACAAGCACTGCCAATGACCCCTCAAGCCAGCCCTGGGGCCTCACTTGAGCAGAAACCCTATAGCAGTTAAGTGACTCCCTCCAGCTGATCCTGAGATGACCCTGGTGAGCACAGAAGGCGTCCATGGGCAACTATGCTCAAGCTTGAAACAGGTCCTTCGAGGTGGGAACCAAACAGGAACAACGGGGGGACTGGGAGTCCTGGAAGGCACCATAAAAGAGGCCTGGCTAGCACTAAAATGCACCATTCACTGTGTAATTATCCAGCTTTGTCCAATGCCAGCCGCTCTTCAGCGTCAGTGACTATACCGACTGCTCAGCACAGCATCCATCGGAGTCATCCGGGAAACCAAGCCCAAGGCCTTTCACAAACTTCTTTTCATTACCTGACCGAAGGGACCCTCCTGGGTTCTGACTGCTCCCGCGGGGGCCTGAGCCTGGTGCTCTCTGGCGATGCAGAGGAACGAAGCTTCCGGCTGGTGCTGAGACTCTGTGGGGTGTAGGTCCTCCACTCCACTGGGGGCAGTGGGCTTTGGGACCTGCTCACGATCAGGGTGGGCTGGGGCTTCTTTGGGTTGTCTGTCCTGGGTGTCGGGCAGACCTTGATCTCGTGCTGCACCTGTATTGCCTGCAGCCTTTGAGGGCTTGTCAGCTTGACAGCCTGCTTGTGAGCTGTGAAGAGATTCAGGGACTCAGGATCTCTGGTCACCACACGCCGGTGGATTAACCTTTTGGGGTAGCCGTATCGGTGTGCCAGACCTAAGCAGTGCCAGATAGTACCAACCACTTCCGATTCAACTGTGCATGTTCTAACTCGCCATGGAGACTGGGGGAGACTAGAATTGATGCCAGTCCACTCCAAGCCTCATGGTGAAAATCCCTTGTGAATACTCACGATGGATTGGAAAGCTGGCACTGTGGCACACCTAGGAATTTCACATGGGTCTTTAACCTCCAGGAATAATTTATTCAGCTGGAATAAAGCAAGACCTCATTGTCTTATGACATTTCTACTGTCAGGTGCTGAAATGCAGTGAGATCAGATCTCACATTATTCTGCCGCCGTAATTGGTTCCCGGAGGCATTTAAAACCTTGTGAAATATACAAAAAAAAACCCTAAATACAATAATCCCAAAGGCAGGAGCGGCTCTATGTATTTTGCCGCCCCAAGCACGGCAGTCAGGCGGCTTTCGGCGGCATGCCTGCGAGAGGTCCCACCGCCGAATTGCCACCAAAGTCGCGGGACCGGCAGACCTCCCTCAGGCATGCCGCCGAAGGCCGCCTGACTGTCGCCCTCACGGCAACCGGCAGGCTGCCCCTTGTGGCTTGCCTGTCACCCTCACGGCAACCGGCAGGCTGCCCCTTGCGGCTTGCCGCCCCAGGCACGCACTTGGTGCGCTGGTGCCTGGAGCCGCCCCTGCCCAAAGGGCAATTCCTACACACACCCCTAGGCAGGACTGGGGTATTGTAGGGCTCTCTCCCGTCTGAAGTACTAGCCTGACCTCTAGTGGCGCTATGTGAGACAAACAGCTTCCCAGGAGCCTTCTCCATGCTGTAAGGAGTCATCTGCCTCCTGCTACAAGAACCCAGAAAGAAATGACCCCTACCAAAAAGTTCATGTGGCCCTGTCAGAGACTGATAAAGGCTGAACTGCTTTCCACCCGGCACCGTAGCCAGGGGCGAGCCTCGGGAATTGTTCAGATTGGATGTACTTCTCCTGTCTGTCTATGCTTCTTTGCTGTTCTTCGCTGTGACCCACAGAGTCTTCTACTGATGATGGCATGGGACACCCACCCACCAGATTCGAACCTCATCCACGGCAAAGGGTCACCCCCCATGCAGACCTCCCCAAGGCTGCACACAGGGAACCTGCCAACTGAAGCAGAACAAGGAGACTTACACAGCGAGGTGCACCGGCAGGGATCATGCTTATCCAGATAATGCTCCAGCGTGTCCCAGCCACCTCCAACCCGCACCATGACATGATTCCGGAGGATCTGGAACAAACAGAGCACCCATGAGCGAGGGGCTCCCCTGGGCCTGCAGCGTCCTGGGCTAGAAATGAGTGAAAGCTCAACAGGTGGATGTCACCATCCTGTTGGCTTTATTCCAGTGAGGTATATACAGTATTTCACACGCACATGACTGTGGATGCATACAGGCTTACATGCACACATATATGTGATGTGTATAATAATAATAATAATTCCAGGTGCCACAGCATGCAGTGGTTTTCATGGTCATAGGTGGGGAGAGAACCCAGGACCTTTGTCTTCCAAAACAGCCTCTACCCCTTGAATGAAAGGAGAACCTCATATTCTCTGTGGGCCAGCTAAGCGATAACAGCCTCAAACAGATGTGCGGCCAGGTTTTCCAAAGAGATCAGGGCCAGATTTTGCAGTGCTTGGCGCCCCAGATTTTCCAAAGAGCTCAACACCTGTTGTGTTAATACAGCACAGCCAGGGCGCATTCAATGTGCCGAGCTCTTCTGGAAATCCCAACGCTACGGACTGACCCTGATTGGTGCAGAATATCCTAGTCTTCCACTGACTTCATTGCTCAGCCCATCTCAGGAGCAGCGTTTACCTCGTACACTACAATATAGCCATGCAAACACATGCACACGTTTGGTTTACATGCCTGCCTACGCATGCATACTTAACCACGCGTATGGTTGCATACATGTGTGTGCACACACCTGCATGTCCGCTCTTACCCGGCTACATGTGGACAATGTGTAAAAAAATCATGTAGTCCAAAGGGGATTTGAATACACTCAGATGAACCGGAAGGGGTGGAGGACCTGGAGCACAATAGCATATGACTCCTGCCATGGAAAAGATGCAGGTTCTCACACACAACACAATACAGAGCTTGCTATCACCATGTCTTACTCCAGCAAGATGCCTCGGGGACCCAGTGATTGTTCAGGTACTTGAGAGATGTACATGCAGGTCAGACCACGATGGCATCTCTGATGGCAGGAGAGGGGTTTGAGGGTTAATATGGGTGGCCACCCCCACAAAGAGAAGAAAATCCGAGGGTCCTCTCCAGTCAACCATAACCTGCAGGGCACATGACTTTCACTGCAATCACTGATAAGGCTATCAGCCAGGAAAGTTAATGAAGGGGCCTAGAGACCTGAAAGAAACCAACTGAACAGAATACAGAGGGGGATGGAGAGAGGGAGGGACGACCTACGTGCAGCCCATGTTCCCCCCCCCCCCCATAGTGAATGCAGCGCTGGTGAAAGGCACCAGACTGACAGCTCTGGAGGCTGGAGCCCTGTACTCATCCACTGGACAGCTGGTATGGCACTGACAGCACCAAGCCGAGCTTCCCTCACGCAGCCCCATTCAGCTCAGACCCAGAGAGAGCACTTCTAGGGAGAAAGGGAAACTCACTCTCCATGGCTCAGCTAGTCCAACCAACAGGCCGGCTGGAGCAGTGGGGTTTTGAGACGTGGTCCTCTGTCCCACTAGGGAGCGGAGTGACTCATTTCACCCAGCGACATCAGAGGGTTTCAGTGTTAGGTCCCCACTGAGCTGTCCCATCCTACTTAAGGTGAAGACATGCAGATCCCGTTACTAACCCTCACGGCCATTCAGCCACTTCCCTTGAATGCGTTTTGCAGTGTGCGAACGCAGCATGGTATGAAATCTCTGCCTTGCTAACGGTCACGATGCTCAGTTACTCTGACTCCGGCAGCCTCGCTCGCCATATCGACACATGCCATCTTTTGGGATGGGACCAGGCACAACGAGAGGTGAAGAGCCCGTGTTTGGTGACTCCCACCCCAAAGACACAGCATCCCAGCCCCAGATGATAGCAGCAGTGCAGGTGCCCCTCCTACCCCCAGAGTAGATTAGAAGTTCCTGGTATCATATAGACCAACATAACAGCATCTGGAAAGCACACCCTCCTGGACTTACCCTGACAAAAATAAGGGTGTTGGAATCGCCCACGCGGTATTTTCCTTCAGACACCTTGATCATGGAGAACTGGACTGGGCACGTGCACCGGCTCACCAGGTGTTGGACCTGTAGAGTCCAAGGCAAACCATTCCTGGTCAATATGAGGAAAGTGCTACTCCCTGTGCAACCTGGATACCATTGTAGCCTTGGGGAGGAGCGTGCTAGGCTCCTTGGGCCCATTCTCCGTCAGAGAGACGGGGTGCCAGGGCTTATCCAAATCTCATCAAAGACACTGGATCCTGTAAAAACAGACTGGAAATCCCACACGAAAAGATTTCTGCTGCGGCCTTCTTGTGCTTGGGCCCTGAAAAACAGGCTTCTGGCTCTGGCTGTATTTGGAAACCGGAAGCACAAAAGCCACCACAACATTAAAAAAACCCAACAAGGGTTGGGGAGGAAATTAACTGAACATTCTTGAACCTCTAACAAGGTTCAGGTCAGGATCACCTAGCGCTCCATGTGAAGATCCAGGAAGTTGAGGCCATGCTAATTTGGGCCTTCGGAATTCTACCTGGGGCCAGCTGCTGATTGAAGAAATCAGTTCCCTTTGCCCAATTCCATTCAGTAATTTGACCCTTATCTTCTAATCTCAGTTAGTGCCACTAACCACCAGGGAGTCTGGCCTGCTGGAAACAGAGACACAGAACTCCTGCTAGCTCTGTAGGGTTTTAAATACCCAGGTGCACTGAGCAGAGAATAAGAATCTCTCACGTTCAGGTAGCATCTTCCTCCCTGAAAGGTCCCAAAGTAGATTGCATATAACAGAGGACCTCGCCCCACACTCCCCCTAGTCAGGTCCTCCTGAAGTTCCCGCCTAGACAGAACAATGAGTAACAGGGAACTCAGACCCCCATTGCCTTACAGTGTCCCCTCCCCCTTACCATCTGGTCCAGGTTCTTGAAGTCACAAGGCTTCCTCTGCGGCTTGGGAAGTGGGGTATCCTCAGGGGGCAGGTCCATCTCCTCTCGGATCTCCTCCTCGATCTCCTCCTCCATTTGGATCAGGGTGGGAGCACTCATCCCGAAGCGAGAGGCCCGGCGGGCCACCTCCAGCAGGCACAGCACAAAGTTCTTCTCGTTCTTCCTCAGCACCAGGTCCTCCGTCTCAAACATCAGCACCTCTGGGGCACAGCGAATGAGCGACACGTGGGAAGAAGGAGGGGAAGGATGGAGAGAAGGAATGAGAGACAAGGGCAGAGCTAATGAGAGCAGCAGCGCTGCTGTGTCAGGGGTGGTGAATTGTCCCACCGATGCAGCGTGTGTGCAATAAGGTGTGTTCAATCACATGGCCACAGATCTCTGCAACAGACTGTCTGATGCGGGAAGAGCTAAGCAAGGCCTGGTGTGGTGAGACAGTATGAGTGAGAGCCAGCCTGACCTATTACCATTCTGTGGGGAGCCGACTGTGCAGACATGGGGGCAGATGTACCCTCAGGCCTACGGGGGTACAGTAAGTGGTGGGACACATATTGGATATGCCCTGCCCTGATAGGCCAAGTGAAGGGGTACTTGCGCGGAACATCCTTGATATACCAAGCAAATGTGTCGGTACATACGAGGTGTCCGTATCCTTGCATGAACATACACCAGGTATAAATATCGTGCTCATGAGATGCCAGGCAAGTGGGCATTCAGACCCATCTTACAGTGGGAGAGTGGAGGGCTCACTCTGCTTAGTGTATCAAAAGGAAGACCTGGAGGTGACTTGAGCACGGTGTACAAGTACCTTTGTGAGGAGACAATGCTGGCTCTTTAATTACATCTAAGGGAGAAAAGTAGAATAAAAGCCAATGGCTGGTAAAAACAACAAGGAGTCTGGTGGCACCTTAAAGACTAACAGATTTATTTGGACATAAGCTTTCGTGGGTAAAAAAACCCACTTCTTCAGAGGCAACTGGCTGGTCGTTAAAGTCAGACAAACTCAAGTTAGAAATAAAGCATGATTTTGAATAAGGAGGGTGATTAATCGTAGGCGCTAACTTCCAAGGGAAGGGGTGGATTCTCAATCTCTTGACACCTCCAAATAAGGTCTTTCTGGAAGAGGTGCTTGAGCCAAACACAAATCACTGGGCTCAACACAGGAGTAACTCGGGGAAGCTCTCTGGCCTGGGTTATACAGGAGGTCAGATTAGAATGATCTAATGGTCCCTACGGATCTATGAATCACTAGCATGCCCAGCTCTTTTCTGGAAATGGACGCTAAAGTGAGGCCTTGAGCACAGACACTGCTTTGGCTGGGGAAGGGTTAAACAGAATCTGGGCTGCCCCCAGCTCCAGCTGTTCAAGGAGCTGAGGACCAGAGGCCGGGTTCTGTGAAAGAGAACCAAGTCCTGGATTAACCCAACCGTAGCCAGCAGAAATGCTGCCAGTTTGACCAAGGAACTAAAACAACCACGTGGGCACAACCTCAGCCAGTCAATGAGGCAGAGATTCACACGCTGCTAGAGCACACCCCTCTCCCTGACCCTAGCTGCCAGTGCTGCAGTGAACCCCGATCGGAGGGGAAATCAGGAACTACATGAAGGCAGTGCTGCGTTAAAGACATTCACCGCTGCTGTTGCATTGCGGTCTAGCGCAGGCTGCCAAAGAAGATGTTCAAGGAGCAATGCAAATAAATCCAATCTACTCGCCACCTCCGACACATAGCGCTCTTACGTCCTTTGCCAACTCCCATCCCTACTGCAGGTTGTTGTTATTGTAGGGTTGCCAGTGCTAACTTTAAATCAGATTTGCAATTCTTTTTTTAGGGGGTGGGGAAAGCATCCCGACTCCCAACGTGTTGTTGTTATTGTTTATTCATTATTTGTATTGTGGTAGCACCTGGAGGCCCCAACTGAGAGCGGGGCCCCTTTGCGCTGGGCACTGCACGTACACACAGCGAGAGACTAGCCCTACCCCAAGGAGCTGACAAGCGAAATAGACAAGACACACAAGAAGGTGGGAGAAACCAAGGATATTGGCCCCCTTTGCAGATGGGGAAGTGAAACCCAAAGAGATGAACTGAATTGCCCGAGCTCACATCGCTGCTCAGTGGCAGAGTCAGGAACAGAATCCAGGCCAGTGCCTTAGGACACAATACTAGACAACGTGCTCTCCCTTAAGATGCTTTCACTCGGAGGGTGGTGAAGCACTGGAATGGGTTACGTAGGGAGGTGGTGGAATCTCCTTCCTTAGAGGTTTTTAAGACCCAGCTTGACAAAGCCCTGGCTGGGATGATTTAGTTGGGAATTGGGCCTGCTTTGAGCAAGGGGTTGGACTAGATGACCTCCTGAGGTCCCTTCCAACCCTGAGATTCTATGATTCATCTCAGAGTTGAATCCCCAGACAGCTACTTAGTTTGGGCGAAGTTTAATGAGAAGGGAGATATACCTATCTCATAGAACTGGAAGGGACCCCAAAAGGTCATCGAGTCCAGCTCCCTGCCTTCACCAGCAGGACCAGGTACTGATTTTGCCCCAGATCCCTAAGTGGCCCTCTCAAGGATTGAACTCACAACCCTAGGTTTAGCAGGCTAATGCTCAAACCACCGAGCTATCCCTCCCCTCTGGAGGGAGCACGCTCTTGTGATCAAGGCTCAGGATGGGGTCAGGACACTGGGGACCTTCCTAACTGGGCCACTTTGTGACCTTGAGCAAGCGGCTTCCCTCCAGTTTCTCCTGTCTATAAATGGAGGATAAAGATGGGGGTGGCGGGACTAACTGAATGTTTGCCAAGTGCTTTGAGCTCCTCAGAGAGAAGGCGCTAGGAAAGAGCGAAGTATATTAGATGGTCAGCTTTTGGGGGGACAGGAGCCATCTTTTTGCTCTGTGTTTGTACAGCATCTAGCACAGTAGGGTCTGGTCCATGGCTAGGGTTCCTACAGGTTACCGTAATACACCTAATAAATAACATACAACACCCAGCACAATGGAGTCCTGGTGCATGACTGGGGTCCTAGGCACCAAAGCAAGACAAATAAATAATGAGAAGAAGAAGAATTGCCATGGGGTAAGAGGGCAGGAAAAGGTGTTAGAAATAAAGACAAATGAAAGGAATGGAAAGAAACAGGAGGGAAAGATCAGAATCCTCTTTACCTTTAATATCCATCTCCTTCCTGCACCACTGGATGAAGTTAGACACGTTATCCCTGGCCTGGAAGGTCCCTGGCTGGGCAGAGTCATTACACGTCACCCCATATCTGGGCAGCTGGAGCTTGTGGGCCAGGCCCGGATAGTCCCGGGAGAACTCTCCGGCCACGTGGGTGATGTTGTTGGCATGGTAGCACAGCATGGAGCCCGTCTCCAGCACCTCCAGGAGGGACCCAACGTTGACTTCCAAGTCATAGAGTTCCTTGAGCCACTCGGCCAGGTCCTCCTTCATGGCGTAGAGATACTGCTCGCTGGACTTGTAGGGCCGGATGCTCTGCACCGTGGCCCCCTGAATCCCAGCCATCTTGCCATGAGATGTGGGGCTAAAGGGAGAAAGAGAAGGGGCATCGAAGGCTTCCATGCAGGACACTGAACCATCAATCCCTTGGTTTGGTTCCAGACTTACCCAGGTACGGTGAGTTGCCACGTCTCCGTCCCCAGAGCAGGTTCTCACGGTCCTGTTCCGATGCCCCCCATCGCCCCGACTCTTGCCAAACTGCAGCGTGCAAAGGGCACTCCTGATCTAGGCGGAAAAAGTCACAATATTTCTCCCCTCCTGAGGAGCGGCAAGTTCACGGGTGGCAAAGCTCCACTTGGTCCCCTAGCCATCGCAATTGCATTCCTTCAGGGAGAGCAAGTTCCTCCATCCAGCCCACACGCAGACGCTCCGAGCCCTCCACTGGAAGGTGTTGTCCTCACGCCTCATTCCTTGCTCCCCCAGCCCCCTGGGGGAACCTGCCTGCAGTCTCGCCCCATTGCGAGGGGACACACATTCCTGTGCGGGGAACTGACCTTTCCCCCTGAACGGTCGCCCTCTTTCTTCAACAAGGAGCAGGGGCGTTTTGGCTTCACCCAGCGCTCCTGCTGCCTGTCCCTCACCCCCCTGGGAACGTCAGAAGCCTCTCTCCTTCCCCCGAGGGGTAGCTTGGAGCTGGAGTCGATTTAAACGGGAAATCGCCCCTCCTGGACAGGCCCAGTGTTTTGTTTCCTTTCCCCAAGTGCTGTTCTCTTCTCCTTGGTGACAGAGACTTGCTACAAACACTCCCCGTTAACCCCTTAGGCTCCTGCTTTCCCAACCAACAGGCCTCGCTCCTTTTTTTTTTAAAGCAACAATCGTCCCAAACCAGGAGATTTTAATACAAATCTGAACTCCCCCAAAGTTTGGGTCTGGAGCATTGGCTGGGGGCCAGCTGTTTAGCAATAGCCTATGATTCTGCCCCATGTTTCCTCCAAGGATCTCAAAGCACTTTACAACCGTTAATGAATTGATCCTCAGTTCCTCCTCTCCCACCCCCCCAACCCCTCTCTGTGCAGTACTGTAGGTCAGTCCCATCTTCCCCATTTTACAGATTGGCAAACTGAGGCACTGTGAGGGGGAAGCAGCTCGGTCAAGGTCATACAGCGAGTCAGTGACAGACACCCCCCCCCCCCCCCAGGAGTCCCAATCTCCTGCTCGAAATGCTAAACACACCAGGCCAAATCCAGAGTGCCAGATCGTCAGCTGGGGTGTAAATCAAAACATGTCCACTGGAGTCCATAGAGCTGTGTCCATTCACACCAGCTGAGGATCTGGGCCCCACACTTTTCGAAACCAGGCCCGGCAGGGCCCGGGCTCATCCGGTCTGTGTAACAGTCTCTAGTGTCACACGCCAACTGGAGACTGGGCGCGATCAGGAGGGCTACCGCATTTTGGTGTCTGTTTTCCAGGACAGAACAATCACACCATGGTGCCACGCCATGTGGTTGCAACACCTGCATCACAGCCCCATGGTGTCGCCTCTGCACAGCGGGAGCCAATGGGGCATCTCCCGCTGAAGTAAACCGACCTCTGTGCCCAGAGTGAGGCTGCACCTGGCAGAGTAGCCATTTCACCATCAGACCCCAAGTGCAGCCACCTCTTGCCACACCTAATGCCTCTCAGAGCAGAAATGCTGCAAAGGTGGCCGCCCGCGTCATTCCCTGCATCAATGATCTCCTCAGTGCCTGGCACCTCTGAGGTTTACATGAATGATTCCTATATGGAGATAGACCTATCACATAGAACTGGAAGGGACCCTGAAAGGTCATCAAGTCCAGCCCCCTGCCTTCACTAGCAGGACCAAGTACTGATTTTGCCCCAGATCCCTAAGTGGCCCCCTCAAGGACTGAACTCACCACCCTAGGTTTAGCAGGCCAATGCTCAAACCACTGAGCTATCCCTCCCCCCTGCTGGGCAGCAACAAAATAGATGGGGCCAGCACTACCCCACCCTCCTGTGGCGCTTGTGTGTCAGTGGACATTCAGAGAGAAGAGCTGAGGAGAGGATGCAGATATATTGATGAGGCCCTTCCAAGTAAACGAACCACATTTCCCTGACTGGGGCCCGAAGAAGGATGTGGTCACATTACAAGGGGGGTCACAGAACCAGAGGAGAGGAGGGGACGCTGCTATAGGGTGTGGTTAGAGATTATATCAAGGAGAGATTCTTCAGTGGGAGCTATGGGAGGTAGAAGGGATCCCAGCAGGGGCAAAGAGACCTGGGAGTATGCACGAATGGATGGACAGATATTCTTGGCCTGCTGCTCCCACTGAAATCCACTCTCACTGGTTTCAAAAGAAGCAAGCCCGGGCCCTTAGGGTTAGACCGGCTGCAAAGCTGGGCCCTCATGCCCAATGACACAGCATGGGGTGACCCACCAGGTCACTGCCTTCCACTGGCCTGTGAGTAGAACCTGCCTGGAGAACCCCCAAGGTGTCACAATGAGCCCCGGCCCAGCGGCTGGCGGCTAGGGAGCTGACAGCGGCTTTGCAGCGAGTGGCAGGTGAGACTCGGCTAAGAGGTTTTTTCCTGAAATCCCTTGAAATTTAATCTTCAGGAGCAATTAAAAATGTTAAAGCTGAGTGAGCAGGAGGGCAGCTGGGGGCTTGTGATACTTAATCCTGCCCCAGCATGGGGGGCTAGACTAGGTGACCTCTTGAGGTCCCTTCCCTGCCCCTCCATCACCCTGGTGTAATATGACAAAGGCCCAGACAAGGAGGGCAGGTCTTTCTCGATCTTGTTTAAAACCCAGCAACAGACTCTGTCTAATCCCCTAACCCTGCCCAATATTGGGACAAAAGATTTTATATTCCCCTGGAAGTGTATTACCTTAGCAAGGACTCCCTGGACTGCCTGATGCCAGAGAGATCAGATGGACAGACCCAGCAGAAGCATGGGCTGCCTCAGCACCAGCCATGATGGATTTCATAGGAACACAGGACTGAAAGGCACGTCCTGGATCACTGTGGCTGGTCCCCTTAATGCCTCATACAATCCCATGCTCCATTCCTCTTGGACCTGCGCGCTGGCAGTGATCTCAGTATGCAGGACGCTCTGTCGCGCTGCCCCCAGGCTCAGCGGTGGTTCCCGCATGAGTTTGATTCCAAACACTGAACTGAATCGGGTTTTGTCTGGGGCGTCTCATAGCGACCGGCACTCTAGCTGCATTGACACAAGGCAAATGCTGCAAGACATGGTTTTGCACCATTCCGACATTCAGTGCTGCCTCTGGGAGCGTGGCATTGCCATGTGCTTGGAGAGAAGGGCGAATTCCTGTGGTCCCCTTTCCCATCCCCTGCTAGAAGGAAGGAGGCAACTCCAGGCACCAGTTTGATCACTCCTTGCTCCCTGAGTTGCTTGGCCCTCTCCAGGCAGCGCTCTGGGATTGGCATGCCGCTCGCTCAGACTAGAGCAAGGTGCGCAGAGCCCTGCTAAGACCCACCACGTCCAGACCCACACGGCTTGAGCGGCAGAGGTGGAGCGTGGCTGGATTTTGGTGGCATGCACGTATGTGTTCATGTGATTTGTTGCATCGTCCCTGGTGCTGGGCAATACCATGTAACATTATGCAAAGACCAAGCAGCCAATGACAAACTCCTCCAACGTGGTAGCTTCGTTAGTTTGTGCAATGGCTTAGAGCGCATTGCAAGGATTTTACGTCAAAGCTTATAGACACAACAGGTCCCCTCCCCAAACCACACCCACCATTAACTATGGCCTATCGCAGCTGGTTACAGCTTGAGAGATGAGATGAGCCCCACATCATGCTTTGGAAGGCAACAGACTGTGGGACCAGATAACTGAGTCGAGAGCTGGGGGCCTCTCACTGGTAATGCCCAATCCCAAGGCATCTGGATCCAGCAACCACCAGACAAAGCACCCCTCGTGCTATGGGGTGAGGGACATAAGGCAAAAGGCAGTTTTGTTCGGTGGTTTCACGTAAGTGCCCAGAGGCCTTCGGCCACATGGTCAACCCAGAGAATGACCATCACATGAGTCAGGCAAGAAAGGGCCCTGGCTGGTCAGTGGTCATAGCAGCAGGTAGAGGATATAAACATACCAGGACTTCATTTTAGCCCCAACTTCATTTTATGCTGCTGTTTGCCCCTCCCCCAGCATTTTGATAGTTTACCATGTCTTGGTGGAGAAAAGAGAAGGAGGAGCAGGAGATGGCAGAAGAGGAGGCCAAAGAACTGGAAGTGGCAGAAGAGGACACAGAGGAAGAGAACATAGTCTCCTATTCCCCCCTTTCTCCTCAGACATCAAGCACAGAGCAGGTCCAAGAGCTGAACAAAACAGAGGAGAACTGGTTCTGGGGCTGGCTCTCGCCATTCTCCCTCTTCTCCGGGTTGCCCACGCTGGCAGACAGGTACTGGCACTGGGAATCTGGGGCCAGGCCGCGCTCTGCAGAGGGCGACCCACTGGGGGGAAATGAGGGGAGTCGGCATACTCCCTACGGTATGGGAGATGTTACTACAATGGCATGACAGCGTGGGAGGTGTCCCTCCAAATCCTCTAGTGAACCCGGAGGGTCACTCCAACCTGCCACCATTTTCTTCCTAATTTCTAAATTCCCTGAAGGTTGAAGCCCTCTGTCCCCAGTTCATGCACAGTACCACTAGAAGTGTCCCATACACTGGGCCATCAGTTGTGGCCAGGCTGCGCTAGAGGGACTGTTTGCATGATCTACTCGATCCTTGGCCTCTCCACTGAGACCGATCGTTATCAATGCCAGGTCTCTGAAATGATAGGGAGCTCCGTGTGGATGGACTAGAGCTATGCAAAGAACCGATTTTTCAGTTCAGTGGCTGAACCAAAACACTGGAAAACAGTTTGTTTCGGGGCAACCCAAAAAAGTAGTTTCATATCATTTTGGGTTTTTTTTTTTAAACTTGTTAAAAATAAAATTGCAGTAAAATGTTTTTAAAAAGGTATTTTGCATTAAAAAAAATCTAACTGTTCTAGCTCAAAAATGTCAAAATAAAATGTTTTGATTTGGAGGGAATTTTTCCCCCTTTTTTCTTTTCTTTTTTTAACTGAAACAATTTGACAAATTTAACCCAAATTCATAGAATGTTTCAATTGTCCCAAATCTGCATTTTTTGACAAAGAAATGTTTGGCAGAAAAATGTCGTCGAACTGTTGTTACTTTGGAATACCGGGGTGATTCGGCTTGCATAACGCATGTTATTAGTCACCTGAAAACTAGCCAGCCATTTAAACACGCGTCATTTCATCACCTTGAAACTGACGTCTCTTAAACTTGCCACACAAGAAACCCATGGTCTGCTGCTATCATCCTGCAGGGCTGGGGAGAGAGACCAGCCGCAGAGCAGGAGCCCTGGTGACTTCCTCTCATCTCCCTTTTCCTTCCTAGGAAGAGATCTCAGCAGGAGCCCATCTGTTGCCTGCTGGACAAGAAGAGGCCCCCAGGCAACACATGCTCCGAGTGCGAGATCCTGTTCTGCAGGAAGTGTGAGGGGCTGCATTACAACCCGGGGTTCATAGAGCACTGCATCCTGGGCCATGGCAGGGAGGAGCCAGAGGGCTCGGGCCTCATCAGCCCCATTCTGAGTGCAGGTGGGTTGAACAAACAGCAGATAGGCTGGGATTTGACAGTTGTGAACCACCAGGTGCATGGGCTCCAACCTGCCTCTTGTGTTGCAGGCATGGCACCGGGGCTAGCCCTAGGTATGTCAGGGCCTTACGCAGAGGATCCTTGTGCTTCCCCTTTACCCCCATCTCAAAGCAGATCCCCCTCTCCCACCCTCCCCCTTCCCTACATCAGTCACTTCCCCTCCCTTTTCCCCCATTCTCCCCTTCCTCTTGCTAAGGAGTGGAACCCAAGCCAGCCTCCATGTGCAGTGTCCGAGAAACTCAGTGTGAATTGCATACCCTTCTCTGGGGCTGCCTCCGAACCAGCCTGTCTCTTCCTGCAGCCCCCCCTGCTCCCAGAGCCCTGGGCTCTTCCAGCAGACTGGCTACCTCCTGCAGTAGAACTCTTCCCAGAATCATGGCATCCCTCAAACGGTAAAGCCCTCGCTAGCCACCTCTCCAGCTCCAATGCTGGTTGGAAGCTCAGCCTGCGTGGGGCGTAACATCAGCACTGAGGACACACAGCTGATGCCAGCGTTGCACAGGGTTAGGGCCACGGTAGATTCCCAAGCCGGTGCAGCTGGCTGGGGGTTGGCACGTCTAGAGCAGCGTCTAGAGCAGAGGCAAAAGGAGATGGGATGTTATGAGAAAGAGAGGCCACTAGACCACTGACAATTAACCACAGAGGCGATTGAAAGTCAGAGCATTCATCATTAAGGTTGTCAAAAAAAAAAAAAAAAAACCTTCCCTGCCCCTCTGCAATCATAACGTGTGATCGTCCCTTATTCCAGATTCCATCAACCTGGCTGTCGCTCCAGGGGGAACAGAAGATGAAGAAATAAAGAGAAAATGAAGTGGTGACTGTAATCATTCTCCTTTATTCCCCCATAAATCGCCTGACACCGCAGACAGGCAGAGACTGCATTGGCATCAGCATTCTTGCTCCTAAAAGAAGGTGAGGGGCTGCCTGCATGACGACTTCTCTACCTGGCCCGTGTGCGCAGTGATCTTCCACAGCACACAAGAGACTTTCCAATAGGACTGGTTGAAAATTAGCCATTGGAACTTTTTCCTCGATGGAAAATGGGGGGGGTTCAATTAAACAAAAATTTCTGCAGAAAGCATCTGTTTTTACTCAAAACAATTCGGTGCGTCACTGCAAACGTGAAAATCTGAACACTTGGGGCCAACCAACAATTTTTTATTTTTTATTTTTAATTTCAACAGGCTTTGGCAAAAAAAAAAGTTTGGTTTGCAACATTTTCAGTCAAAAATTTGTGGGGTTTGGTTGCCAAAAATGGAGACATTTTTCAGTTTGGGGTTTTTTTGTTTGGTTGGTTTTTTTTTGACAAAAAGGCAAAAATTTCCACCCAAACCCCCTCCCAACAAACTCAAATATTTTCCAACCAGTTCTCCCCTTGACAGCCTCCCCCCAGTGGAAGAGAAAAGCAATACAGAGGGTTTCTTACACACCTCAGACCAATATCTCCACCTCCTCCTCTTCCACGCTGGCATCTGAGCGCTACATATAAGAATAAGGGTATTATACAGATTGCATTAGCAACCCCAAAAAAGTGACAGGCACTTTCCAACCAGAGACAGAGACAGTCCCTGGATGGGAAGCATGTTAAAAAAATCCCAAGGATGCCGAGGGATTAGTCAGGGTGATAAAAAGGGCTACAACTCAGCATAATGGGTTGCAAGAGGCTATGGTAGATTCTGTTGGTGGAGGAAGGCATTTGACAGTGGACGGAGACACATACAGTATAGGGTTACCATACGTCCGGATTTTCCCGGACATGTCCGGCTTTTGGGGGCTCAAATCCCCGTCCGGGGGGAAATCCCCAAAAGCCGGGCATGTCCGGGAAAATCGGGAGGGAGGGAGGGCTCGGCCGGGGCTGGTGCGGGGCCGGGCCGGGGTCGCAGTGCCGGTCCGGGCTGGGCGCGGGGCCCGGCGGGGAGCAGAGGGCGCGGTGCCGGGAGCCGGGCCCGCGGGGCCGGGCCGCTGGGGGGTGCGCCGGGCCGGGCCGCTGGGGGGTCCGCGGAGCCGCGGGGGTGCGCCGGGCCGGGAGCCGGTCCGGGGTCGCAGGGCCGGGGGGTGCGCCGGTCCGGGGTCGCGGAGCCGCGGGGGTGCGCCGGGCCGCGGAGCCGGTCCGGGGCCGGGGAGCCGCGGGGGTGCGCGGGGCCGGGGGGTGCGCGGGGCCGCGGAGCCGCGGGGGTGCGCCGGGCCGGGAGCCGCGGGGGTGCGCCGGGCCGGGGGGCCGGTCCGCGGTCGCGGAGCCGCGGGGGTGCGCCGGGCCGGGAGCCGCGGGATGCGCTGAGGCGGGGGGCCGGGCCGGGAGCTGGGCCGGGGGGTGCGCCGGGCCGCCGGGGGCCGGCAGGCAGTGCTGGGCGGGCCGGGGGTGGTCGGCCGGGGCTGGCACCCCAGGCTGGAGCCGCCGGGGGGGCCAGCCTGGGCCGCACCTCCTCCCCCCATTCCCCCCTTACCTGCTTCAGGCTTCCCGCGAATTAAATGTTCGCGGGAAGCAGGGGAGGGGGCGGAGACTTTGGGGAGGGGGCGGAGTTGGGGCGGGGGCGTGGGCGGGGCTGGGGCGGGGCCGGGGCCGGTGGAGTGTCCTCCATTTGGAGGCACAAAATATGGTAACCCTACACATACATCCTGCACAGTCAGTGCTGGGAGTGGAAAAGGGCTTTGGAGCCGAACAAGTGTCTTTCCATTGGCTGCGGTGGTCTTTGGATCTCGGCCCAGGGTTTGATCATGCCTGTTTTCTGTGATTGGCACCCCTTCACTCACTGACCGGCCATCAGCATGGGTCATGTCTATACAGGGAAGCTGCTGAAATTCTCCCATCATTAGTCTAGCGCTGATGCAAGCTCTCCCAGTGCTAGCAGGGATGGGAGCACTAGCCTTTGTTGGCTGCTGGTGTACCAGACGTAGCAGACACCAGTGCTGGAAGGCAATAGCTCGGCCACTGTTGCTAACACAGGTAGCACTGCACTGCTGACAGATCATTGGGGGAAGATTTCAGAACATCCTTAGCGTAGAGGCCCCCTGACTTGGAGAGCGGAGCTTCATTAGAGCCACTCATCAGCTGGTCAGGGAGGCTGAAATTCGCCCGTGTAGAAGGCCTACACACCCCTTAAATCACAGCTAAGCCCTCAAAATAGGGTCGTGCATAGGCCTTGTGCTTGTTGTGACAGATGCTATTTCGTCAGCGTTCAGGGATTGAACCAGGGACCCCAGAACAGCGCTCAGCAGGAAACGGTTTTCTCATCCCGCAAAAAAAAAATTGAGATTTGGACATTTTTTCCCATCCCAAATGGGGACGAAAAGTCAAAAATCTTCAAAAATGTTATGACCTTCAGTTTGGGTCAATTGAAATACTTCACTTCAATAATTTCGAAACTTTTTCTTTCGACCTTCCTCCCCCACCCCCACTATAATGAGCTGAAATTGCCAAACAAAAAGTTGTTTCGAACTGGGAAACCAACGCTTTGCATTTCAAAAACGTTGCAACGGGACAGGTCGACAGCTTCCAAACTTTGTTTTCCAACATTGGTTTGAGCCAGGAGCTTCTTGGAAACCGACCCTTTCCCACCAACAGCTTTGGCTTTAACGAATCAGCAGTTTCTGAGGAAAAAACATTTTGTCAAAAAATTCCCCAGAGCTAAAACCATGAGCTGCTGCAGCACGAGCTAAAGAACCAGGCTCTGTGCCTGGGGCTGTAGGACCCGGGTCATCTGTGGTGGATTGGGCAAGCCACACACTGACCGGTGGGTTACATTGGCCCTCTGCAAAGGAGTCAATTTCAGCCTAAGGAAGTGAGACTCTCCCAGCGGCTCTTGTGATCACATTGTGTGTATGAGCATGTGTGTGAGAGAGAGAGATTCTGTTACTCTCTCACATGCTTTTCTCTGCCACCTGGAGTTCTGGATGTTTGTTCCTCGAGAAGGTCTTCACCCTCCCTAGGACTCAGTTACTTTCATGTAGGTGCAGTAGTGAGTTAAAAGCTGCAGAGCAGTGATCTGAGAATAGGGCTGCAGTTTAAGGGGTGCTAATTGGATAACAGGTGAAGCGCCACTAGGAAACCCGGGGGGGCACTTGGGTTCTGGCTGATGAAGGCACAAGAAAAGCTGAGCTCTCTAAGCAGACAGACAAGCTGAGTTTTTCTCTCGGTGCCGCCCTCTTTGGCCCTGCCCACACTACCATGCGAGCGGCGGCAGGTGTTGATAGCCGAGGTCCGGCAGCTGTGCGGATCGGCCCTAAGTTCGAACCCTAGAATACGGACCTTGCTGGGGATGTGTGTTAAAACATGATGGTGCCATGATCTCCTTGTGCGCACAGGACCAAGCTGTGTTATAACCATGTTACAGCCCTGGGATTAATACAATTGCTGGTGTAGATGGAGCCATCGTCCCTGTAGGGAGAACGGCAGGCTCTGGTTATTGCAGATCGCTACATAGACAATTCTCATCCATAGAAGATGAAATGCTACTGTAAGTGCTTGTCTCTGGACCGGCCACATGCACTGGCCTGATGGGACCAGGCTGTCTCCTATGGCAGATGGTGCCTGATTCACAAACTATTCTCCTTGCTTTTCTCCTCTATGCTCTGCCGTCACCAAACTCTATCCTCACCCAGTGAAGGACTTGGCCTAACACACCAGCTCTCAATTCCTACCTTAGGAGCGCTGTCCTTTCATATAGGTGCCTTTTGGCCCCTTGATATAGGCCTGTGTTGTTGATTTCACCAGTCCGCTAAGCTTCTTGGCTGTGGACTTTTCATGCATTTTTCAGAGATGATGCTGGTGCACCTACCAAACAGGAAGCAGAATACAGTGCATCCTATAGCTAGCCACGGGTACCTGAGAGCTGAAGGCATTAATCAATAACCAGGCTGATGAAGAGGATGGTTCTTTTTCCTCCACCCTGGGAGGCTCCAGCACCGGCAGGAAGAGGAAATTGTTTACGCATCTGTTTCCCGCCAGGTGATTCCCCAATAAAACATCCTACATACTGCCGCTGTCATTGCACAGTGCAGCCAGTGGGCTAAGCTACTCTCCTCCGACCTCAGCCCAAGACCTCCAGGGATTCTCCCCAGCCACCCACATGCTTGGTGACATTTCTCCTAAGCGCATGGCCCTCTGATCTCAGCGGGACGCTACCAAAGCAGTCAAAGTGCTCATTAATCTGAAGCCACCCCTCCAATCCCACTGACCGGTGGAAGGAAGAAGGCGCGTACTCTGTCTATTCCACCACTCGCCCTCCAGAACCTCCTGTCTGCTGCACAGGTGCTAGTGGGTCTGTGTTCCTCTGCCAGTCTTTTCCAGCACCCCCTGTCCCCAGTCCTTGTCAGTGGCAGCAGCATGAATGGACCCAATCCAGGACTGTTTCACTGCCTTCAACGGGGTTCTGCTTCGAGCTAGAAACTTAATGTTTGGAAGATCACCACACTCCCCAAGGAAATTTTTGCCCTGGATGGTGGATTTTTCAAGCCTTGCTTGTTTCACTGGTCTTGGGTCTTGCAACACTGAAACAACATCATCTTGCTGGTCCCACACAACCGCAGCCCATGCTAGAAGTGCAGGAAAGACATTTATAAACAGGCAACTTCCGACCTTTTATATTTGCGCGTATATTTTCCTAGTTGCCTAGCAGGCTCCCTGGTTGGATTAGAATCACCCTGACTGGCTGTAGGTATCCTGATGCCATGGGTCTGGTCCCAGGGGAGCAGGTGAGTTCCAGGGATATTAGCACAGCAGGTATTTGGAAGCTCATCCATTTGCTGGAAGAACTCCAGGTCTAGCTGCAGGTGCTTGGATGCCACAAAGCTGGGTTTCTGGCTAAGAGATTTGCTCCAGAGCCGGCAGCAGATGGCTGGATAGCATGAAGCCAGCCATTTAAGTTAGTGACTTAATCTGAAGGCACGTTAGTTCTATGCTGAGAGTCATATACTGGCTTTGCAACCTGGGCTCGGTAGGAATGCAGCAGTGTCAAACCCAAGCGTATAAAAAATAATGGATCAGGTCCAAAAATATTCTTGAGATTGGCATGAAAATCATGAGATTTTTAAAAATAATAAATATGGGGTTCTTTTGGTTTGCCCTGGTGTTTGAGCCTCCAGGATGCACTTGCTTCATGTCTTTAAGCTTTTCTCTGCAATTACAAGGACTAGAAACTTAATTTCTTTTAATTTCTTCTGACTCTTTTCTATAAAAGACATGGCTCCAGGAGCTGAGGGTTTAAGAACACCATTAATTGTGAAAGTTGGCAACACCAGAACATGAATAGTTCCCCAGACACTTGCTTTCCTGCCCCGTAACAAAGGCTTGCAGGATTACAGTGTCTAGTTTGGATCATTTGCTTAAAACCTCCATATATATATATGTAATGGACTTTTATGGGCCATAGATTTAGCCTCACATGTTTTGGCTGTATCAGTGTAACCCTGCCCCCACCCCCAAGAGCGAGCGCGCAAGGAGTTTGTGACTTGACACAGAATTGAACTCTGCCAGCCAACACCACATTGGGGAAGGAGGGCCGAGTGGCCCAAGAATCTCAAATATTCCCACAGGCTCGGGAATGCTGCATGCCTGACATACTCTGAGAAGCAAGGTCGCGGAGGAGAAAAGACCCATTGTAAAACGGGCTCGGAGACAGGGCTGCCTGGTGGCTTGCCGTATTGCATGAAGTAGGAGCTCCATCACACCCAGCCCAAGGAGCTAAGGTGGGAGGATCTCAGCATAGACAACTGGGACAGGGCTAATTAGCAGGTGCCCTGTGTATATTTCTTCTGCCCTGTCCCACAAGGGAGGTCAGGAGAAGCAGCTCCTTTTATTTCCCCTGCTACTTCTCGGACTTCGTTGGAGAAGCCTCCTCCTTCCATTTCTGCTTCCCCACGTTGATCCAGCTCATGTGATCCACTTATTGCTCAGGATCAACCCTACAATAACAAACCAGTGCATGTAGCCCACTGCTTTTGCGTAGCCCTACAATAACAAATCCGCGCGTGCTGCCCTGCACTCCAACAACAAACCAGTCCGCATGTAGCCCAGCGCTTCTGAGCAACCCTACGATAATAAACCAGGGTGTGTAGCCCAGCACTCTTGCATAACCATACAATAACAAATCATTACATGCAATGGAGAAAAAATATTTCAGCTCTGGAAGAGATTTCCATTTTAAGCTCCAGGGAGTTATTGTGAGTGACACCGAGTGGAAAAATGGGATTTAACATATTCTGACCAAACAGCTCAGCTGTGTCTTTTAAGGCTCGTCCTGCACTGCCGGAAACCCCACTTTCATCAGAGCCACATGCTCTGAATTAGACCCTTCTCTACCCCCCCTCATTCCTCAGCAACAGTTCGGGACATTCCACAAGGCTTGTTCTTGAGATGATTTGACAAGTCAGGATGTGAATAGCTGCAGACAACGTGCTGCCATGAGAACAATCCCAGAATTCACAAAGCCTGACGGCTGAACATTGCACCATGGGATGCCTTCCCAGAAAGCAGTCTGGTCTTTACCGGGCCCAGTCCTATTCAACATATTCATAAATGATCTGGAAAAGGGGGTAAACAGTGAGGTGGCATGTAGTGAGTCGGTGTGGCTCCCCTCCTGTCCAGAAGAGGGAGCCCACGTGCCGGCACCAGAGTGGGTGGGACCACCACCGCCTGTCCCCGCCCCCCGGAAGTCAAGGGGCGGGACAGGAAGTATAAAGGCCGGCCGCCAGAGCTCAGTTGGAGCCCAGCCACCGCAGGGAGCAGACGTGCGGCCGGGAGCTCCTGCCCAGGAGACCGTTGAAGACCGGGGCTTGGACCCTGGCTGGCCTGAGCTACCCCGGGCCCGCTACGAAGAGGAGCCGCCGGAGCCCGCTCACGCCCGCCACTGGGAGAACCCCTGGGAACCGGACCCCACTAACCCTGAGGGTGAGACTGGACCCGAACCCCTCAGCCCCTGCTGCTACCCAGAGGAGCCGCCTGAGGACCATTGGCCGGACTTCCCGGCAGAGCTACCAGACTTGCCGCCGAGCCCGGGCAGAGAGGAGCCCATGCAGGTGGACTGGCCCGATCCCGGCGCAACGACCGAGGTAGGCTGGGAGGGGGATCACGGAAGTAGCCCGGGGATAGCCGACCCCGGTCCGGCTGCAACTGAGTGTGAGCCTATGTCAGTGTGTTGCGGTCTGGATACCCCACTGACCAGCAGCGGCAGCAACCGCTGTTAGGGCCCCGGGCTGGAACGCAGTGGAGTGGGTGGGCCTGCGTTCCCCCCTGCCACCCTCCGTACGGGTGGCAGGCTTCCCCCTCACCCAACGCTCGGCTACAGAAGCCTGGGCCTTGAACTATTTGCCTGCTCAGCCCCTGCAACAAGGGCCTGAGCTTAACTGTGTTTGCCCCGCCCTGATCCAGGGCCTGGGCTTTGAACTGCTTGCTCGCTCAGCCCCTGCAACAAGGGCCTGAGTTAACTGTGTTTGCCCCGCCCTGATCCAGGGCCTGGGCTTTGAACTGCTTGCTCGCTCAGCCCCTGCAACAAGGGCCTGAGTTAACTGTGTTTGCCCCGCCCTGATCCAGGGCCTGGGCGCTGAACTATTTGCTCGCTCAGCCCCTGCAACAAGGGCCTGAGCTAACTGTGTTTGCCCCGCCCTGATCCAGGGCCTGGGCTCTGAACTATTTGCTCGCTCAGCCCCTGCAACAAGGGCCTGAGCTTACCTGTGTTGGCCCGCCCTGATCCAGGGCCTGGCCTCTGAACTATTTGCTCGCTCAGCCCCTGCAAACAAGGGCCTGAGCTTACCTGTGTTGGCCCGCCCTGATCCAGGGCCTGGGCTCTGAACTGTTTACTCGCTCAGCCCCTGCCAACAAGGGCCTGAGCTTAACTGTGTTGGCCCCGCCCTGATCCAGGGCCGGGGCTTTGAACTGTTTCCTCGCTCAGCCCCTGCAAACCCGGGCCTGAGCCAACCGTGTTCGCCCCGCCCTGATCCAGGGCCTGGGCTTTGAACTCTTTGCTCGCTCAGCCCCTGCAGTCAAGGGCCTGAGCTTTAACTGTGGCTGCTCCGACTCTGCACTAAAGAGCCGGAGTTCCGGGACTAACTGACTACTTGTTCCCACAGCAGTGAGTCGGTGTGGCTCCCCTCCTGTCCAGAAGGGTCGAGCCCCGGCTAGGACCTACTACATGGCAAAATTTGCAGATGATACAAAACTACTCAAGATAGTTAAGTCCCAGGCAGACTGTGAAGAGCTACAAAAGGATCTCACAAAACTGGGTGACTGGGCAACAAAATGGCAGATGAAATTCAATGTTGATTAGTGCAAAGTAATGCACATTGGAAAACATAATCCCAACTACACATATAAAATGATGGGGTCTAAATTAGCGGTTACCACTCAAGAAAGAGATCTTGGAATCATTGTGGATAGTTCTCTGAAAACATCCACTCAATGTGCAATCAAAAAAGCAGACAGAATGTTGGGAACCATTGAGAAAGGGATAGATAATAAGACAGAAAATATCATATTGCCTCTATATAAATCCATGGTTCACCCACATCTTGAATATTGTGTGCAGATGTGGTCGCCCCATCTCAAAATAGTTATATTGGAATTGGAAAAGGTTCAGAAAAGGGCAACAAAAATGATTAGGGGTATGGAACAGCTTCCGTATGAGGAGAGATTAATAAGACCGAGACTTTTTAGCTTGGAAAAGAGACGACTACAGGGGGGATATGACGGAGGTCTAGAAAATCATGACTGGTGTGGAGAAAGTAAATAAGGAAGTGTTATTTACTCCTTCTCATAACACAAGAACAAGGGGTCACCAAATGAAATTAATAGGCAGCAGGTTTAAAACAAACAAAAGGAAGTATTTCTTCACACAACGCACAGTCAACTTGTGGAACTCCTTGCCAGAGGATGTTGTGAAGGCCAAGACTATAACTGGGTTCAAAAAAGAACTAGATAAATTGATGGAGAATAGGTCCATTAATGGCTATTAGCCAGGATAAGCAGGGATGGTGTCCCTAGCCTCCGTTTGCCAGAAGCTGGGAATGGGCGACAGGAGATGGATCACTTGATGATTCCCTGTTCTGTTCATTCCCTCTGGGGCACCTGGCACTGACAACTGTCGGAAGACAGGATACTGGGCTAGATGGACCTTTGGTCTGACCCAGTGTGGCCGCTCTTATGGTTATCTGGAAAAAGCACAGTGCTTTGTGGATGCCTGATTCACAGGGAAGTGCCTTAAACCAGCATAACCAAACACGTGGCGGCACCCTTTGGCTGTGGTTATTCTGCTTTAGTTACAGTGGAAGAACAGGCTCTGAAACATTTTCCCCATGTAGAGAAGATCTTACATAGCTCAGCAGCTAGCGAGATCCCATTCGACGTGGAGCCTAGATGTTTATCTAGCGCCTTCTTGCTCTAATTCCAACACCCTGACAGCGCTCCCTGGCGAATGAATGGGTCCAGGCTGTAAAAGCAAGTGACAGGTGAGGAACAGCAAGCTTTACTCATTGGGCCTCCTGCGTTAACACAATTGGAGCCCATCTATGGAAAAGGAGAAGCACGTTTCTCACTAGACAGTGGGACCTGCATGGAGGTGAATGGCAGAGCCTGACCGCAAGGTCATCGATACAATCACAGATCTAGTGCTAGGGAAAAACCCCTTCACAAACAACCAGTGTCAGCCCTTATAGAAGCGGTTAAGAGCCTGGCAGTTCCTAGCCTTTGTACAGCACCTTGCACAATGGGGTTGTGGTCCATGATGGAGGCTCCCAGGTGCTAGGATCATACAAATAAATTATCAGAACCCCTGAACCATACAGCGAGGGGCAGGCTCACCTCCGATCAGGGCTGGAATCAGCACCCTTTACCATCAACATCTTGCCTCTTGCCACACAAAGTACCTCCAACGCCCAGAGAAGAGGACTGGGTTTTGGTTCGACTCCTGGGTCTGCCACAGACTTGCTGCGTGGCCTTGGTCAGGTCCCCTTACCTTTGGGTGCTCCTGTTTCCCCATTTGTAGAATGCGCCTAGCGATACCCACCTACCTCCTGGGCTTGGGGTGTGTTGTCGGGATGGAGATGGGGTGTGTAACTATTAGCAGACTGTAGTTCAGCCTTGGCCTAATTCCAACCCTGGTTGAGATCCTATTTGTCCTTTGTCAAATGAGGCGCGTCAATGCCACCTCCGGGAACATGCCCTTTCATTAGCAATTCCACGTCTGATTTCCCTGAAGTCCAGGGAGCTGCCATCCTTTCTGATTAACATGCTTGGCCTTTCTTCCCAGCCTCTTATCTGAAGAAGAAATTCCTTTCCAGCCCTTTCACCTGTGATTGTTCTGTCCCTTCCCCCTATCGATCTCCCCCACTGCCACTGCACAGTGGGACCTGGTGGAGGTTGGGCTAGGGGGCCAGATCCCTCTGCAGGGTAAGTTGTTTGAGGGCTGCGAAGTTGGAGCAGGAATGAACTTGGCCCGTCCTGCCCTCTGCACGTATTGCGACACCTTCCACATTGTTCTGCGCTTTATATCCTGTCCCCCGCCGACATACCTGGGTGTCAATAGGCAGCAAACAATAAACACCACTGGCATGTTACAACAAGAAGAAAAATGAACAGGGCAAATGCCCCTTTGTCGCTTCAGAAAGGGGGGAGGAGTGACTCCTTAGCCAGAGCTGGTGTGGGCTAGGAAGTGGTCAGTATTGTGTCTCACCACCTCATCCCCAAACAGAACCGGCATCACCCGAGCTCTGCTGCTATGGACGGCCATGAGTTAATCCTCCATGCTCCTTATTTCAGCTCTGGAGGAAAACAAAATTAACAAATCACAATGCCGGAAGAAATCCTTGCTAATCAGGGACCTGCTCCTGTGAGGTGAGATCCTTTAATCCCCACTGAAGGATCGCATCCCAAGGCAGGCCCAGGCCCTTATTTAGTATAATGCCCTTCATACACACTGTAGCCCGAAATGCTTTGCAGAGTTAAACCAGCTCTTCATTGCAGGGACTGGGTTTTAGTACAGGGAAGACGCAGCTGAGCAGGCAGTGACCAGGGCGAAAAAGAGCCCCTGAGAAATCTGCAGGATCTGTTGTTGTGCCAGTTGCAATTTGAACAATCAAAGCTGTTTTGGACAGCTACAGATGAAAAGCTTCTGACAGGTGCCTGCGACAATCAGATCAGAAGGAAACTTTCCCCCAGTCCTGGAAAATAACCCACTTTGTGCCTTTATTGTGAACACTGAATTTCATCCTACTTTGGTCCAAAACAGTATGTCTCCAGGATTCCACTAACAAAGCCAGCCCACTCCACTCCCTTGCCGGCAGCTAAACTGTTAAAATAAACTCAGCAATGCCAACCACAAACATTCAAAAGAAACCAACAAGCCAGACACCTCACCAAAAAATCTCGAGATTGGCTTAAAAATCGTGAGATTCCTTTTATTTGCATTCTGGGTTTTGAGCCTTTTAAAGTTCACTGCGGTCACATTCTCAAGCTTTTCTCTACAGCAAGGAAGGCTAGAAACTTGCATTTGTTTTTAAATGAAAGCTGAATTTCTCACAAAAATCACATGCCTCCAGGAGCAGGGGATTTAAGAAAAACCAGCTGTCGGGAGAGCTGGCAATATTGTGAGCTAAGGGTGAGATGCCCAGAGCTGCCTAAGGGGTTGGATACCCAGATCCCTGTGATTGAGGGAGAACAGTCACTATTCGTTAGCAGGGTTCGCAACAGAGGTATCATCGTGTTCCCTACGCTTCAGCAGAAGGCTCGAGCTGGCATGATAAATGCGAAGGGGCGGCTGGTACAGCATTCTCTGCGAAGGCTGGAGGACTCTGGAAATTGCTCTCCTACCAGAGTCAACCCAGCTCAGTTTGGTGGTCTTCTGGGCACGCTGCGGTTTGATAAGCTTTGGAGAGAGGGCCAAGGAACTGGGATTTGGCTTTTATATGGGAAAGGCTGCTTTACCCTACATTGTAATCAAATCCTTTAATTCCTGCCCAGGAGTGCCCTCTGCTGGACCAAACCAGGATGCCAGGCCAACCCAGAGCTGCTTCAATCACCAAAACTGGAGAGCCACACACTGCAAGCGAAAGCTGGAGAGGCTGGAAGCCAGGTCCCCTCCAAAGAGGGTGTGAGCCAGGACAGCTTAGACAAGGATCGAAACGCTTTTGATGGCAGACTCCAGCAAAACACGTGTCCCCCTCTACCTCCTCTGAGACATGCACTCACCCTCCCGGGGCCTTAAGAGTTGAGCGTCCAAAGTGTTCTTGAAAGAAAACAGGGCAACATCTCTGCAGGCCCCTCTCCCAGCACAGGAACAAACCCTGCTGGGCAACTTCTGCAGCGTGGGCAGGATGCAAGCGTAGTGTTACCATCCTGGTTTCTTGATTTCTTGGGCTACCTGGGCCAGCTCCCGCTTAGGAATCCAGAAAAGACACATCTCCAAGAAGATGGAGAGAATAGCTCAGTGGTTTGAGCATTGGCCTGCTAAACCCGGGGTTATGAGCTCAATCCTTGAGGGGGCCATTTAGGGAGCTGGGGCAAAAATCTGTCTGGGGATTGGCCCTGCTTTGAGCAGGGGGTTGGACTAGATACCTCCTGAGGTCTCTTCCAACTCTGATATTCTATGTGGCCACATCACAGCCCAGCCCAGCCCAGCATTACTTGGGAAATCAATACACAATCACTGAATGAGATGGAGCAGACCTATTATGTCCCATGTAATCCAAACCTCCCCCAACCCCCGCCATTATGTCTATTTTCCCAGTCTAGATTTTGGTTTCCAGGAGTGTAACTTTCACCATTGCCCTTAGGAGATGATGCTTCTTTTCAGATGCTCCCAGCTATTCAGAAGCACAAGCCGATGACATTTCAAAGGGTTTTAATAGGCGTGTACAGTGGTTTGTGCTTACAGTATAGGATACTCTCACAGCTATACAGACTACCTTCTCCGCTAAGCAAACGGATGCCAGGTTAAACTGCTGTAATTTACAACTTCTTCTGGATCTCTCAGTGAGTTACAGTAGCCTACGCTAACCCCTGAATTTGGCCCGGAGAACGATCAGAGTTGTTCTCATTTGTCACCCAACGAACCCAGCAAGATTAGAGCCGCTGGAAAAATGAAAAAAAAAAAATCGCCAATCATTTGGAAATTATGTTCTGTTTCGCAGGTTCAACCTGGGCCCATTTTTCCGATAAACGGTCTAGTGAAAACCCCAGTTTGGGGTAAACGAAAAATGTCAATAGCAGTTTTGATAAAAATTCCCATTAAAAATATTGTGAAAAACAACATGAAAAAACCCAAACCAAAAAGACATGGAAAACGTCAACAGGATTTTATTTTTTAGGATCTCCCCCTCCCAAAACGTTTCATTTTAAGGGAAATATGTTGGCATTTTTGGACCAAAAAACCCCTCGAAATATTTTTAAAATTTCTATCATCTGGACCCTGGCACATCAGGGTGGTAGTTCTGGGATTATCCAACCTCGCCAGGCTGTTTGCAAGTGGAGATGTCTTTGAACTGAGAAGCTGGTCTCGTCTTCTCTAGAGCTCTGTAAAATGCCCATTTTAGCCCTTCTGTTTATGGGGGGGACATTGGCTAACCCACTGAAGAACACTCTGGCCAGAGAGATCTGCCCACTGTTCACCTCAAGGTCGGGACTATCCCTGCTCGCCTGCGGCAGTCACTGGGATGGCTCCGGAGATGGGAGTTCAAGTAGATCATTAACAAGAGGTATCTGGGTGAAGGACGACGTGGTAAAAGAAACGTGTATCTGGATAAAAGCCCTCCCGGTAAAGAGCAGGGCAGAAGATGGGGATCAGCCGCCATCTTTTCGATGCCACATTCAGGGCCGGATTGTGCCCTTGTCATCAATGCATGGAGTGGGGTGGAAGGCACAGCATGGCCCCTGGTTATGTCTGATCGTGTGGGAGATCAGAAGAGAGTCTGACTGGAATTCCTGCCCCAGCAGCCAATCCACGGCAGCTGGACGGCCCATTTCCCCATCGCCACCACCTGCAGCTTGGCCTGGTCGAACTTCCAGTACTGGTCCTCCCTGAAGAAGTACACGAAGCCATCCTGCTGTGTCAGGGCGCCATTCACCCCGGCCGGGACCCCGTTCCAGTCCCTCAGGCTCCTGGGGTAGTAGGGCTCCACCTGCAGGGACTCCTCGTTCACCACGTAGTACTTGGGGCCCTTAAAGAGCACCAGGTGGCGGAGCTGCTGGAAATAGAGGGCCGCGTCGGGGTGGCGAGGAAGGTTGCTGGTGCTGCACTTCTGGGGGAATCCCGCCTCCAGGGCAGAACCTTTGTATCGCCAGCATCGGCCGCCTGGGGAGAAGCCAGAGACAAAGCTGGTTAGGATCGCTGAGGGGGGAGGCTGTGTAGGGGCCAGGACACACGGCAGGGAAGTCAAGAGCCATGATCTATCAACAGCATTTTGACAATGGGAGCTGGTTTCTCAAAGATGTGTAGTTAATAAATAATAGACAGATCAGCAGATCCCAAAGCACTTTACAAAAGGAGTGCAGCGCCGTTCCTTTCATTTTACAGATGGGGAAACTGAGGCACTGAAAGGCAACAGGATTTGTTCACGGTCACCCAGCAGGCCAGTAGCAGAGCTGGGAATAGAACCCAGGTCTCCGAAGTCCCAGTCCAGTGCTCTATCCACTAGGCCACATCAAAAAGGTATTTGGAGGAGGACAGATGATGTTGTGGTTCAAATGTAACACTGCACCCCAAGTGGGCTGCCGGCAGGAGGCACCTCTGGATCTTAAAGCGGGAGCCTTTCCTGCCGAGCGAAATGACCCAAGGCTGCATGCAGCAGGCTCGTCTGTGGCCCAGCACTACGCTGTGGGGGGTCCCACGCCCTGAGCTGGGATTCAGATCCGGGGACGGCTCCCCCGTGGTGAATTGCACCGAACTCAGATAATCGCCTCGGAAGGATGAACACCTTGTGGGAGGTGCCCACATCCAGCACTGCCCACCTTAGTTTGCAAACAATAGCTATGAGAGGTCAGACCTGCCTGCCCCCATTTCCCCCCCGTGGGCATGGACCCTGAATCCTAATGCCTGCATTTGGTAGCGGACTAGTTCTGCAGACACACCCAGGCGCTCTGAGATCATGGGCAGAGCTGGGGAAGCTGCTTTCCACAGGAATATTATTAGTTCCCGTAGCCAGCTGCTGCAGAACCCCTGAGTCCTGGGACCACCAATCTATCCATGCCCCCCAGTGCTGGTCACACAGCCGGCTGCACCGTTGATGGCTGTCAATCAAATGAAAACAAACTGGGGGGGGGAATCAAGGACAGGGCTACAAGAGGCTGATTCCGAGGGAGGAAGGAGATGGGCGTGTAGATTTCTTAATGACAAACAACCAGCAGGTGTCAGTGCTGTCCAATTTAGGACAAGTTGCCCAGCCCTTCATCAGAAGCCCTGAGCGATTCCCAGGGGGAAGAGGGATCCTTACAGGTTTGGGGTTTATTATTAAAAGAAAACAGCCCAACTAATGTCCCCCTCACAGATGAATCGACGCGCAACAACAGAGGATCCTAAGGGGCGAACGTGGAATGCAAAGAGCCTAGATGCGCTCAGGAAACCTGTGATCAAACCCAGCTCTGAGCTCACAAGGGAGAACGCACCCTAAGGTACTTATAGGGTGACCAGCACCGTAATACCTGAGCGCCTCACAATTTCTTTCATGCATTTCTCCTTCCGACACCCTGGTGAGGCAGGGCAGGGTAGGGCTGTTATCTCCATGGTACAGCTGGGGAACTGAGGTGCAGAGAGGCTAAGTGACTTGCCCAAGGTCTCAGGAAGTCTGTAGCAGAGCGGAGAATTGAATCCAGGTCTCTCAAGTCCGAGGCTACAAACACCTGTGTTACCCCGATTATATTTACTCGGTGCCAAAGCGCGCGTGTCACTTGCCAGACACACAGCAGATAGGGCAGCCATCCCGACAGGCCAACCAGCTCAATAAACTCTAGGTCTTCCACTCCCATCGCCCCACCCCTGAACAGAAGGGGGCGGAGAGGCTGGCTGAAGGGGCTGGCAAGGGGATACAGGGCCATTCACATCTTCCAGGGCAGGGACCGAAACCCACGTGAGAAGAGCCTGTCTCTGACCGGGATTTATGGAGCGGTTTGTGCTACCCGTAGACAGAGGAGTGCACAGTCCCTCTCCCCAAGGGCATGCAGCCTAAACGAGGCAGGCCCTAGTGGATGAATACAGCGGAACCGGCCTCCTTAGAGATGGACTGAATGGGCTGCTGGCTAATCTCCTCTCTCAGCCATTGTGAGGAGATCCCTCCAGGGCAGGGGTGAGGCAAGATCACCCTGCTCTTCCTGTTCCTGCTGCCCGAGGCCCCAGGGCTGCCATGTTGTGCAAAAACCAACACAATACACAACCGGCAGGGCACTTGCTATTCCCACTGCTTCCCACAGGGGCCGCCGGTGCGCAGCAGCTCAATGCCAAACCAATCGTTCCAGAGCAAAACCAAGGATTTCAGGGATGGCCAGACTGATGCAATCAGTGGTGAGTGCACTGACCAGCCCTAGCTGGGATCCTCCACACCGAGTGAACCCTCCACTGCCCCTTAGTGCACCTCCGGCTAACGAGCCCCGAGCGGTGCCGTGCACTGAAATCCCGGGGACCCCGGAGATCAAAGGGAAATGTCCCCCGTCAGCGTTTTGGGCTGTAAACTGCGATCTCTGCAATCGCTGGCTAAAGGCACTGGACTCTGGCTGTCTACTATGGACCCGTTACCGTAGTGTCCGAGCGCCCCACAATCTCTGATGTATTTCTCCTCCCCACATCTCTGTGAGGCCAGGCCGCGCTGTTATCCCCATGGTACAGATGAGGATCTGAGGCACAGAGAGGCTAAGTGATTTGTCCCAGGTCATGAAAGAAATCTGTGGCAGGGCAGGAATTGAACCCAGCTCTTCCACCACCTGCTCTAACCGCTAGACCATCCTTCCTTGCAAGGGTGCTCATGCACAGGGAGAACCTCCCTGACAATCCTTGTAGCTATGGCCTGCCTTTGCAGCCCTCTTCTTTTCCACCGCGACGCCTGCAAAGCGCTATCAGCTGCCAACGGCGGGTGGGTTATTGTTATTAATTTGTATTATGGTTGGGCCCCCTTGTGCTCAGCACGGTACAACTACATTGGCACACAGAGTTGGGGTCCTGATCCCTCCCTGGTGATTATGGCAATGCAAATAAACAGTAAGAACAGCAGCAACTCCTTCCCCCGCAACCGCAGGCCCTCAGCACCTGGGCTGATTTCCCACTGCTCCATCGGCCTCAGCTCCGGCTGGCTGGCTGGGCACTCGGTAACTGGACTATGGGTTATGGCAAGGGAAGAAAAACAAAAACTCTTTTCAAAGAGCCTTCCCCGCTCCCAGGCTGTTTCTGATCCTAGCCCTGCAAGGAGGGGCGGAAGCGAGAGAAGAGGGACTGCTGGGCCCCACCCTGCTGTAAGAACAAAGCCCCCATTCTGAACAGCCTCCAAGCTGTTACAATTACAAGCCAATGTCACACTGACATCCATTCTCTTTTGCAGCCGAGTGCCTGGGCCTGCACGAACAACCCTGAGCTGCCCCTTTAAATGTCCAGTAAGTCAGCCCGCTGCAGCAGTTCACAGTCAGATGGGGGACTACGTCGCGGTCCCTAACACCACGGCCAGAGTCCCTGTAACACTCGGGGCTCAGAGCTCTGCACTGGCCTCTTGCTAATCAACAACGCTTAGCGCTTGTAAAGTGCTTTCCACCCCTACATCTCAAAGAGTTTCACAAAAGAGGGTGAGTGTCATTCTCCCCATTTTACAGATGGAGAAACTGAGGCGCAACAAAGCAAAGGGGACTTGCCCAAGGTCAGCGGCGAAGGCAAGAACAGAACCCAGAGTGCCGACTCCCAGTCTAGAGCCCGGTGCACCAGGCCATGCTCTGGACGGACAGACAGACAGATCAAGGACATAGCCACAAGGGGGAAATTTTTGCTCCTCCTCATCTGGGTCTGGCTACCTTTGAAGAAGTAGAATTTCCCGTCTGCCTCTGACACAGCAGCCGCGTCAATGCCAGCTGGGAGCTCTGCCCATCGGGTCTGGAGCAGCTGTGGGTCGGTGGCGTTGTCTCCCTTCGCCACAACCCAGTAGTGGTGGCCTTTGAAGATGTAAAGGTTGTGATCTGCATCTGTGCAGAAGGGGGAACCGAGTTAGAGGGAGCATGGCCTTGCGAACCTGAGCAGGGGGTCCTATCTCTGCAAGCCAATGGGCCCCCCTCTGCGCCCCACCCAGAACAGAAAGCAGCAGGTGCAAATCCACACAGCAAAGGCCTCTCTCCTGCCCCTCCAACATATCTGCCTCTTCCCCCAGAGATTCACACTCAGGCTCCTCACTCACCCTGGGGAAGCTCATCTTCTCCAAGGCCAGCCCCAGCTCCACGTGTGCCAGCTCCAGCTCTCTGCCCCGACATCTCCACCTGGGTGCCTTGCAGGCACCTTGAACATGCCATGGCGAACCCGCCACTTCCTCCCAAGCCCTCTGCTCCCTGTCCAGTCACAACTCCACCTGCCCATCTCCTCACCACGAGGCCATCTTTGACTCACCTCTCCTCACCGCACATTCAGGCTCCGTGCAAGCCCTGCCAGCTCCTCTGCTACGCCATTCTAACCCCCATCCCTACCCAACAGCACTGACCCTTCGGTCCTCTCTCCTCCTGATCCCTGCAGCCACTCGCCCCTCCATGACCTCCAGCTTCTCTCAATCCACAGATACTGCTGTTGTGGAAGGCGTCTTCCTCTCCTGTCGCTCCATCGAGGCTACTACCCTTCCTCACCTGCCTTTCACCAACAGAAGTCAGCCCAATAAAAGATACCACCTCACCCACATCGTCTCTCTCCTCCTGCGTCAAGTTCATTCTTCTGGCCCTCACCTTCAAGGCTCTGCATCACTGAGATAATTTCCTACTACATCCGCTCTGCCATCCCTCTGTACTCCTCCCTCCTCACACCTTCTTCCTCGCTACCATGTGTACTTAGGTACCCCACTGGGGAGCGTGCTACAGGTCTACTCCTCTGTGCCTGATCTGCAGAGGATAGGAGTCTGTCACAGTCTGCTTTTAGTTCTGGAGGTCCCCGGTTCAACCCTTGGTGTGTCGGCCAACACAGCAGTTCTCCCACTTGGCATGTCTCTCTCTTTCCCTGTGCACTTCTCCTCAGGACACACACGTGCTACTTCCTCAACCCTGTCAATGGTACCCTAGACTTGATCCCCCAGGGGATTATTACCACTGCCTCCGCCAGCACCAACTGGAGAGGAAACGGCCCAGTGGGTCTAATAAGTCTGTCTTTTCCATCTCGAACGCCTACAAAAGACAAGCAACAAGGGAGGGAGGGCTGGGCGGCGCAGCGGGGAGAGGGCTCCAGCTGCGTGTGAGAGACTCACCGATGGTGATAGCGTCGAAGAAGGACTGGCAGTAATAAGAGCCAAGGCTCCCCTGCAGCTGATCGTCGCCTGGAAAATCAGGGCTCCAGTCCTGGAAATGAGCAAACAACTTCCCAGGAAGCCGCACGGCTGAGCCCTTGGAAGGCTTTCCTGCGATGGAAAGGGAAACCATGAGATGTGTAGAGTGGCTGCACAGGGGATGCTTCCGTAAGAACGGTCAGACTTGGTCAGACCAAAGGTCCATCTAGCCCAGTGTCCTGTCTTCTGACAGTGGCCAATGCCAGGTGCCCCAGAGGGAATGAACAGAACAGGGAATCATCAAGTGATTCATCCCCTGTCGCCCATTCCCAGCTTCTGGAAAACCGAGGCTAGGGACACCATCCCTGCCCATCCTGTCTAATAGCCACTGATGAACTGATCCTCCATGAATGTATCTAGTTCTTTTTTTGAACCCTGTTATAGTCTTGGCCTTCACAACATCCTCTGGCAAAGAGTTCCCCCAGGGCTTCGGCAAACCCAGGAAAAGGGGTGGTCTTCAGATACACTTAGACATCACACGAGCCTTTTATCTGGATGTGAGGTAACGAACAAGGAACTAGACCAAGGAACTAGAGCTGGGTAAACCTTTTCAGCTGAAACATTTTTTTCCGCAAAAGATGCAGATTTGACTACCCCGAAACAGTTTGGAAATTCACGTCAGTTTCACTGACTCGTTTAAAAACAAAATCCACAAACCCTGAAACATTTCAATTTTCCAGTTTGAAGCAACTTTTTGTTCCGAAATTTCCTTTAACGTCATGGTTTTTTTTTGTTTTTTTGTTTTTTTTTTTTAGATCAGAAATGTTTTCAAATGGTCAAAATCTAAATGAAACTTTTCAATGTCGCCGAAACAATGTTTTGTTACTTTTCAAGTCACCTGAAATTTGGACAGTTTTTGGTTTCGATCAGACAACGATTCCCTACCCCCACCCATCCCTGACCTTTTCAGAACCTCCAGAGAACCAGAAGCTTCATCATTCACCCGGTTCTAGCTGAAACAAGAGGGCGTAACAGAGAGCGAGTCACAGACTGGGCCTGCTGCAAGATCGGAGGCCTGAACCAGAGGCTGTGAACCAAAGTCAGGCCATGGATTAAAGCGGATGCTCACAAGTTCATTGTGCAGTACATGAACTTGGCAAAGTTGTTGCTAGTTGACTAGGCACTAGATATTTACATAAAGATATTCCGGCTAGTACAGATACACCCCAGTCTAGTACAAGAGAAGTTGGTTTGACAAAACAATGAATAGGGATGTTTTGTCCAAGATACAAGGAACAAGAGGAGGTAACAAATAGATGTCATGAAACACGTCAGGTGGTACGTGAGTTGTTTATCCCAGTTGTTTGTCTCCGTCTATAAATGTCAAGGTACCTTGTCTTAACCCTTTGTCCAGCCTAGGGGGCAGTAGAAAGTCCCGCTGCTGACTGAGCCGGTCTATTGTAATGGGCATACAGGTGTTAGTGTACCTGCAGAATCTACGGGGCGCTAGTAACGTACTTCGTTGACAATAAACCTGGCCGAGCGCCTTCGCCACCAAACCGTGTCTGTGGTCTTTCTGGGTAGCACTCTCGATGCCTGCGGGGTCAGCCACCTGGGCAGAGCTTGGGGCAGCACATGGAGAGAACACATACGCAAGCCAACAGATGACAGAGGGGAGCCAGGAGAGCTGTGCTCACCGTACAGGTTCTGGACAGCAAGGATGTCGTCCCAGCTCAGCACAAAGTCCTTGCCCAGCTTCTTATAATAGGGAGACATCAGGGCGCTCCTGACGGGTGAGTGCTCCAGCCCCAGCGTGTGCCCGATCTCGTGCGCTACCACCACAAACAGGTTGCGACCCTTGCCGCTGTGCAGGGACCATCGCTCGTCGCTGTCGAAGTGCGCCTCCCCACGGCGGGGGAAGAACGCGTGCGCCAGGGCGCCCCCTGGTGGAAAGAGAGGAGCGGAGGCGGTTACAACTGACGCAAAGGTCATATGCATGTGCCAGTCCTATTCTACAATTGGCGAGGGACGTCTGGGCACAAAAGGGCAAAGGATGCAGTCCATGGTGGCACTAGGAATACGTAGACTGAGCAATTGCTTAGATTTAGCATTACCCCTAAAATATCAATCATCTTATTTAACATGGACTTTTTAACAAGTATATTAGTACGGGCTGTGCTGGTAAACTTTTTGAGTTGTGGAAATAACGCAATTAGTATTTTTAGGGGGTGGGCGAGGTGTATGGGGGGGGCAAAAACATTCCTGTTTGGGGCCCTCCAGTGGGCTAACACCACCTTTGGATACAGTGGCAGCTAGTGAGAGAACACTGGTGGGAGACAGACAGCCCCAAAGGTAGAAGATCAGGGAATGTATTAGGCAGGGAAAATTTGCTTCCTCAGTGATGGGGAGAAGCTACCTATAGAAGCAACTCATGCCAAACCTCCTGTTCTGTCCTTGACCTCTCCACTGAGTCTGCCAGCAAGAGTCAATTGTGGGTTTGGGAAATGGAAATTAGCCCAACAGGAACTGGCATCCAATCCCAGCTAACGTGACATTTTGGTTATAGCTGACCTTGGGTGGATTTGAACCACTCACCTTTGGGTAAAGCCTTGCTGGCTCCCTTTCACTAGCTAGTCCTTTCCTTTCATGCACCACAAACATTCAAGGTGGAATCACTACAAAACCTAATTTCCCCCTGCTGATACTCACCCCTTCTTGTCAACTGTTTGGAATGGGCCACCCTGATTACATTGGCCTCATTTGCACTACAAAAGTGATTTCCAGCCCTTCTTGTCAACTGTTGAGAATAGCCCACTTCCACCTTAATTGAATTGGCTCGTTAGCACTGAACCCCCACTTGGTAAGGCAGCTCCCATCTTTTCATGTGCTGTGTATTTATACCTGCTCCTGTATTTTCCATTCCATGCGTCGGATAAAGTGGGTTTTAGCCCATGAAAGCTTATGCCCGAATACATTTGTTAGTCTCTAAGGTGCCACAAGGACTCCTCGTTGTTTTTGCTGATACAGACTAACACGGCCGCCACTCTGAAACCTGTGGAATCTAAGGCACCAAGAAGTGATGTGTGTATCAGGGTCGTTACAGGTCTGACAGCATTTAAATAGAATCCCTTATTTGCAGGGATAATAAAAAAAGACCTCAGCCCAAAAGCAACCGTTCTTTTAAACCTAAATTCATTGGTCATTTGGATAGTTTGAATTAATTGTCCCTAAAATACATTTTTAAAACGTGAATTAAAACCAGGCCTTTAAAAAAATAAAAAATAAAAGGCTGACGGTTGGATATTGTGGCCTAATCTCTTTAGCAATAGTGAGATTAAAATGATTTCTGTTATTCACTTCTAAATACAGGCGATTTTATCTGTAGAGCGTGTTGTTCCATTGAAATTGGCATGAAGATCTTTATCACGTGGGTTAATCGCTTGGGCGTGGGAGTAGGCATGCTGCAGTAACTCGGTAGGAGCTATTATGTTGCATTGGCTGAAGGCTACGGGGATTGAAATGCCCCTGACATAACAGAGCAGAATGGTTTAGCAAGGGATGTGATGGGCTTGGGAGGAAATAGCCCAAGCTGTGAAAAGTTTGTGGTCCCGGATTTGTATGACAGTCCGCAGCGCAGTTTAATAACGGACATCACAAATTCATCACACAAGAACAGAACAGCAGCCATAGTGGCCCATCTAGCCCAGTATTCTGGCTCTGAGAGAGGCCGGTGTCAGATACTTAAAGCAGTTGGAGGTTTAGGGACACCCAGAGCATGGGGTTGCATCCCTGACCATGTTGGCTAATAACCATTGATGGACCTGTCCTCCAGGAACTTAGCTAATCCTTTTTTGAATCCTGTTATACTTTGGCCTTCACAACATACCCTGGCAAGGAGTTCCACAGATTGACTGTGCATTGTCTGAAGAAGTACTTCCTTGTGTTTGTTTTAAACATGCTGCCTGTTAATAACAAATTCTAAGGAATCACAAATTCCTTAAAGCCAGGACAGTAGGAATAAATATCTGCAGCTAACCTCAGGTTTCGAAGGCGTGAAATTTGTAGCCTCATCCCAGAAATGAGAGGCCCACACCTTACCACTAGCCAGCTTTGGAGGAGAAATAAAAAGTAGGGCACAGATCCATGCCTGGTGTATATTAACCTAGAACCATCAAAGTCAGGGGAGCTACGTTGATTTACACCATTTGAGGATCTGTCCCAAGTCCTTGAGAGCCTGTGTCCAGGAAAGATCTCAGGGCACACTTTGCAGCACTAGTGTTGTTCAGTACATAGACAGGAGTGAGACAAAGGCACTTGCGTAGTTAGTCCCAGTGTCCTACCCAAACTCCAGCTAAATAAAGATTACATTCTACCCCCCTAAATCCCTGCCTCCGTTTCCATCGGACAGCGTGGCCCCAATTCTGCTCTCACTTACACCTGTGTAAACCAGGAGGAACTCCATCCAAGCCAGTGGAGCTTGCACCAGAGTGAGATCAGAGAGACAGAATCATAAATGCAGGGCTGGAAGGGACCTCAACGAGCGATCGAGTCCAGGCCCCTGTGCTGAGGCAGGACCAAGTAAAGCTAGACCAGCCCTGACAGGTGTTTGTGTAACTTCTAATGATGGGGATTCCACAACCTTTCATGGAAGCCTGTTCCAAAGCTAAACTCCCCTGAGAGTGAGAAGATTTTTCCTAATAGCTAACCCAAGGCTTCCTTGCTGCAGATCAAGCCCGTAACTTTGTGTCCTAACCCTGTGGCTCTATGATTCAATGTCTACTGGAGGTAGAAGGAACCGCCAGGGTCATCTAGTCTAACCTCCTGCCAAGATGCAGGATTTGTTGTGACTAAACCATCCAAGACAGATGGCTCTCCAGCCTCCTTTTGAAAACCTCCGGTGTAGAACTTCCATGACTTCCCTAGGCTGTTTGTTCCATTGTGCTAAGGAGAACTACTGATCACAGTTCTGTTTATAACCGCCCTTAACATATCTGAAGACTGTTATCAGGTCAGTCTTGTCTCAGGACTAAACGTGTCCGATTTTTTTTAGCCTTTGCTCACTGGTCAGGTTTTCTAAACCATTGATCATGTTTGTTGCCCTCCTCTGGACTTTTTCCAATTTGTCCCCATCTATCGTGAAGGATTGGACACAGCGCTCCATATGAGGCCTCACCCGTGCCAAGCAGAGAAGGACAATGACCCCCCATGTCTTACATAGGACAGCCCAGACGGATGCGTCAGGCCCATCCTTCTCCTTCAGCCATCGCGCGTTAGTCCTGGCCAAATACACTAAGCCAATCTGCCCATGGGAACGGCACTGGAAGATCACAAGCCTCTTCCCTTCCCATCCCTCCCTCCCTCGCTCGCTGCCTGGTAAGAGCCCCCGGTGTAAAAGAGAAGCTTACGATGAGGGAGCGATTAGCACCTGGCCCATCGAAGGCGTTGCTGAGTCCATCGTTGTGGTCGCCGTGGAAGAAAGCCAGGCGGATGTCAGCAGGGCCGTCCAGCACCTCCCAGAACACCAAGGATGAGACGTTGCTCCAGAGATCGAAAGCTGCCTTCACCGCCAGCCGCACCTGGTGCTGGGGCAGATACCAAGGCCAGTTCACGATCCGGTAGGTCAGGTGCCGCTTGTACCACTTTCCACCTGCAAGAGGGAGGGTTTATTTTATGCCTTCATCATGCTTCCCATCCACAGAGCTCACTGCACCTTCCAAAGGAAGGCTGGGATCATTATACCCATTTTACACATGAGGAAATTGAGGCACTGAGAAGAAAGGTGATCTGCCCATGTTAGAGCTAGGAATAGAAGCAAGTGTCCTGTCTCCTGACCCAGCACCCTATTCACCCTAACCCACCCTATACTTCACCTCCACTGAACAGTGCATTCAGGAATCTTACAGATCCTGATCTCAGGTACAACAGAGTTAATCTGGAGTAGGTTCCTTTAATGGAGTGACTCTGGTTTTGCATCGGTGTAAATGAGATCAGAATCCAGCCCTGTTGATCTGAAGTTTCTTCCAGCTCAACACACCTCCCTCCGGTTCACACACTGGGCAAGATTCAGATCTCAGCCACGAGAGGATAAATCTGGAATAATTCCACTGCCTTGAGTGGGGTTACTTTGAATTTACACCAGTAAAACTGACAGCAGGATTTGGCCCCACTGAATCTCTTCTCAGCAGCCAGGATCTCCATTGCCTACCACCCCCCAAAGGTTTGCCAGACAAGGGAACAATCATGGGCAATGCAATGGAGCACCTAGGGCAGCAAGGAGATGAAAAGGTCTATGCACTTTGATCTCACAGGGCCTGATACCTAGTTTGTCCCTTAAACAGCGTATTGTAAACATAACGGAGCAGATCATCCTTGCGGTAAATCCCACTGTCTTCAATGGGACTCCTACCAAGGGATGAAAGAGCCGAAGTAAGGGACGAAGTCTATGACGCTCCTGGCGTCTACTTGGTCTAGACATAGTGTTAGCGGGTGTGATTCTCCTCTCACCAATCAGGAGCAGCTCCACCAGCGAGAGGAGGAGTCTGATACTTTGATTGCAAGCTCTGTGGGGCAGGGACCTTCTCCTTGTAATGTGTTGGCAGAGAGTTTAGCATCATGGGCCTCCCAGGTGCTACCGTAATACAAATAACAATAAAGAGAAGCATAAAGCCCAAGTGTATGTAGACCCCATGGAGTCCACTAGGGGCTTTGCTGTTGCTACTGATTTTACGTGGAAGGCGGGCAAATACCACGGCGTAGGGAGCATGGACAAAACAGCTGACCGAAGGGCATAAGATAAAGCCACCAACTCAGTCTGGGCCGTATTCTGAACCCCGTTGCATTGAGGCACATCCACAAGAACTCCACTGGCTTTAACGGGGTGACTCCAGATTACACCGAGATCAGGATCTGTCTCTCTCTCACGCCCTCTTGTCCTTGCTTTTCTTGCCACGCCTCCCTTCTAGCCGGCTGGTCACCCTTCTTTTGACAGCCCATGAATTGGAGCAAGTCACATCACCGCTGGCACCTGCGCACGCCGCACCCCAATGTGTAACGCTCACCTCCATTTACACCACCACCGAATCGGACCCCAGGCTCCCCCACCAGGGAGCTGCGCTCCTGGAGAGCCGAGCATTTTGAAGCCAAGGGGTGTTTTGATCGAGTTAGGAAAGAAAGTGGGACACCCAGCCTGAACGAGGGCGTTTGCCCCCCAAAGCCAACTGGAGTAAGTGCACGTAGAGGGCCAGACCCTCAGCTGGTGTGGACGGGTGCAGCTCTATTGAAGTCAATGGATCTAGACCGGTTTACACGAGCTGCCGATCGGGCCCAATAACTAGTTTTACCACCTGTGGGGTTCAGGGAATGAAAACAAGGTTGCTGCTGAAAACAACTGCCCTGCAGGCGGAAAGAAATAGCAAAGGTGTGGGAAGGGGAATGACCTCAAACACATGGGACAGGCTGGGGGTGTGGCCGGTAAGGCAGCCCAAAAGGAATGCAAGATTTCAGGCACACGTCGCTTAACTGTACCCGCGGAAAGCCAGATTTTGGTCACAAAGCTCCGACTCCTGGACAACATCTGGGTGGGTCTGAAATGTGTTCCCAGGAAGGAACAGGATTAAAATGTGTAACAGCAGCCGCTGAGCTAAGGTCACACAGGCGGCAGCACCGGGTGGGAGCGGCAGCTCTTGGTATTGGCCAGCAGAGATGAATTCTGCAGAGCAGGTTTCTCCTTGCACAGCCTGCTTGGCCATGGGGCTAAGATCAGCTACGGCGTCATTAGGCAACAATGCTGCTTTTCAAACCCAGCAGGCTGGCTGAGGGTGAGAAGCAACACAGGAGCGTTTACACTCATCCGCCACCAGTGCATCAGCACTTGTGTAACGTGTTTTTAATCCAGCGCTTTCCAAGATAGGTAAGAATCATTGCCCGACCCCTTCACAATTGGGGAAACCAGGCAGAGAGTGGTCCGACCACTGCCCTGTTATATCAAACAGGATCCTTTCACTTCCCCTCCTCTTCTGGGTTTACCTTTTGTCCCTTGATACATGCTTAGATTGTAAACTCCTTGGGGCAGGGACTATCTTTTCATTATACGCCTCTGCAGCACACTGGGGCCCTGATCCCTGACCAGGACCTCCCCGAGCTACCCTCATACAAATGATGAGTTATGGCTGATATCTGTGCAGTGGGGACAATGAGACTCACCTCCTTGGTGAAGCCCTTTGAGATCTACTGGTGCAAAGCACTCGATAAGAGCAAAGGATTGCTATTATTTCAAAAGTCAACGCTAATTTGGGAGGCATTGGTTTCTAGGTGTCCAACATAAAGCACTCGGCAACCTCCGTGTTTCCACTCAATCGTGGGGGAAACAGAGCCGTTTCCAAGAGACTTCTCCATTGGATCACATGAACTGGAACCATAAACTCCCTGAACATTGGTGTTCACACCTCAACTGCTAGAAGAGGGCCTCATCCTCCCTGATTGAACTAACCTCGTTATCTCTAGCCTGACTCTTGCTTGCATATTTATACCTGCCTCTGGAAATTTCCACTACACGCATCCAACGAAGTGGATATTCACCCACGAAAGCTCATGCGCCAATACTTCTGTTAGTCTATAAGGTGCCACAGGACTTTTTACTGCTTTCCCTGAACATTAAATCTCACCAAATGAGGGTCAACCCATCCTCATCATCATATCCACTCATTATACTCCACACCTGAACATAGCCATTATATGAACATCATACCCTCATATCTCAATGTCTGTACTTTGCCCCATCAACCTTTTAACCCCAATATCCTCGATTGGGGGTATGTATTCCTTATGCCACCTGATCTTAAACCGAACTTCGCACCCCTCAATAATCTGTACATTATTCCCTGATAACCAGAAACTTCTATGCTTAAACTCTGTACCGTTCACTTTTTTTTAAACATCATCTTAATAAAATTTTTAAATCCGAACCACCAGCTGTAGAGACCAGAATCTCTGGGGAAAAAGTTGCATTGGAGAGGGGGAGTCCTGCCCACAGGTGGCTCCAGGCACCAGCGCAGCAAGCGCGTGCCTGGGGTGGCAAGCCGCGGGGGGCGGCCTGCCGGTCGCTGTGAGGGTGGCAGTCAGGCTGTGAGGGTGGCATGCCTGCAGGAGGTCGGCTGGTCCCGCGGTTTCGGCGGCAATTCGGCAGCGGGTATGCCAAAGGCGCGGGACCGGCGGACCTCCCGCAGGCATGCCGCCGAAAGCCGCCTGCCTGCCGTGCTTGGTGCGGCAAAATACATAGAGCCGCCCCTGCTCCTACCGGGGTTCAGACTTCCATGAAGACAAATTGCCTGATGTTTTGTGCAGTCTCATGAACATTCCTCCGCCCCCACTCTGAGTTTCAACCTTTGTTTTTCTAAGGGATTTTTTTTTTTTTAATTACATTTCTAACATAGTGGAAACTGTGCTAAGTAAACTAGATTGTAGAGGAGCTGCGTTGATTTACAGCAGCAGAAGATCTGGCCCAAAGAGGCCTAGGTGAACGTATTCTCCTTGCCCTATTACAATACTAGGATGGCTGGGGGTGAGAACTAGCGAAAACATTCCGCAGGATCAAACTTGCATTTTGCCAGCACCAAGTGGAGCTGGAACCTCAGAGGTTTCACGTTCTCATTATACTTAGAACCACAATTCTTGAGCTTGTCAACCGAGCAGAGCAAGGTACAAAACTATCCAATGGCTGGAAATTGAAGCTAGACAAATTCGGACTGGAATAAGGCGTCCATTTTTAACAGTGAGGAGAATTAACCACAGGATCAATTTACCCAGGGTTGTGGTGGATTCTCCATCACTGGCAATTTTTAAATCAAGATGGGACGTTTTTCTAAGAGATCTGCTCTAGGAATAATTCTGGGGCCATTTTCTGGCCTGAGCTAGACAGGAGGTCAGATTAGATGATCACAATGGTCCTTTCTGGCCTGGGAATCTATGAGCATCTTCTAAATTTGGCACCATGAGTTCTTTCGGTTCTATTACAAAACACTTTACGTTGTCCATTGCAACGTAGTATGTGGCTAAAACGCTATGAAACTAAGGCTTGGTCTACACTAACCCCCCAAATCGAACTAAGGTACGCAACTTCAGCTACGTGAATAACGTAGCTGAAGTTCGAAGTACCATAGTTCGATCTTACCTCGGTCCACACGCGGCAGGCAGGCTCCCCCGTCGACTCCGCGGTACTCCTCTCGCCGAGCTGGAGTACCGCAGTCGACGGCGAGCACTTCCGGGTTCGACTTATCGCGTCCAGACAAGACGCGATAAGTCGAACCCAGAAGTTTGATTGCCAGCCGCCGAACTAGCGGCTGGGTATAGACGTACCCTTAGCTACATCCTCGGCTAGTGTCCATCTAGTCAGCCACCCCTTACTGTGGGAGCTGAACATCTCACAATACATTTACCTTCACAACCCTCCCATGAGGGAAAGCAGTGCTAGAATCCCCATTTTATCCTTTGGGAACTGACACAGAGAGGCTAAATGATTGGCCCAAGGTCACACAGGAAGTCTGTTGCAGAGTAGGGAACTGAACCTAGGTCTCCCAAAGTCTAGGTAGTTCCCTAACCACTAGGCCATCCTTCCTCTCCGAAGCGCAGTGTAGCATCATTAAGTAAATGGATCTATGAACATCAATGGACCGAATCTCCTCTGCACCAGCTGTGGGGCTGGCTCATTACTCCCAAGCAACCGAGGAATTCTACACATACACATGCAAAAGCCAAAGGACGAGAAGCATTTACTGTCAGTTTTGGGGGGTGGGGGGGGATTCCTGGTTCCACATGTGATTTACATAAGGGCTGAGTGGCCTAGGTTATGACATGTGCCAGCAGTAATAACCAGCCGGCCAGCTGGACGCAGGCCATGGGAACTGTGCATTTGGAAATACTTCACATAACTCTGCCTTATGGGGCATCCCCCAGGAGAATGTCTGCACCTCTACTGGTTGGAAAGCGGACACAGGCGCAAAGCATTTTACACCTGGTATAAACTGTCAAATGCAATTGAGAGCAAGGGATTTTTAAACACCCAAGCGGACTTTCCTGAGCCTTCTGCTGCCAGCATCACTCCGGCTGAGAACAGACATAATACATGACCCTGATGGCACGGGGGCCCAAAATGCAAGATTGTACAATCCTAAGGAGATGCTACTTTAAAGAGACATCAGCAGAGAGTTTAAGCCAAATGCTCAGGGGTGGGGGAGGACAGGGAAAGAAGCTTACAAAACTATAAGTTAGAGACATTTGCAACATTGGGCTGAATCTACCTCAGTCACAGACAGAGAAATGGACCGGTCATTATTCACTCTGGTACAACAATGGGAACTGGGGCCCAGATCCTCAGAGGTATTTTAGGCACCTAACTACCTTTGAGGATCTGGGCCTTCATCCTTGAAGATTTTAAATCCAGATTTAAACCTTGCCCTGCAGCGTTTGTAACCCATCCTTGCAACAAGACGCTGGTATGTGAGGAAAATTAAACCAGCTGGGGCCGGATTTCGTTGCCCCAAGAGAGTTAAACGCACAAAGGGAACAAACGGGACACAGCGTTTAAACCATTGTTCACTTGGACTAACCCAGGCATAGTCTGTGATCAGGAGCGCCGCCAGCTTTTCTGCCACCCTAGGCGGCGGAAGGTCCCCCCCCGAAATGCTGCCCCCAACAGAGGCGGCGGAAGGTCCCGCCGCCGAAATACCCCCGCAGTCGCCTCCCCCCAAATTGTAGTGCCCTCGGCGACCGCCTAGGTCGCCTAATGGGTTGCGCCGGCCCTGTCTGTGATGCAACAGTGTTTTATCCACAGCATGTTGTAATCGGGAGCTCGCACTGCAGAGCACACGGGTGAGACTGTCACCTAATAGAAGATCCCATCGTGACTGTTCCCCTTTTTCCAACAAAGCTCACCCCCGGCTCAGACAGATTGCTTCCTGTTGAAAGCAGGATAAACAATGAGCTCAGCAGAACGCTTCTGGAGGGTCTGGCTTCCCAGCCACTGGGCCTAATCACTCTTTGTCCTGCCACAGCCACTCTCGGCAGTTCCCCTGGGAGGATCACATGGCGGCTTCTCTTCCCCTTCCCCGCCCACACGTCAGCACAATTCATAGATCCTGAAGCCAGACGGGACCACTTGACCGTCGGGTCTGACCTCCCGTATAACACAGGCCAGGAGAACTGCCCCAAACGAATTCCGGTTGGAACTAGAGCAGATCTTTTCGAAAGACAGCTAATCTCGGTTGAAAATCGCCAGTGATGGAGAATGCAACGAGCAATCAGCTGCCTGCACACGCAGGAGCACTGGTTGTGAGGGGAGGACCGGGGGGAGAAACCGCCTAGTACCCATGCAGCTAGCAATAAGACTACTTCAATGGTTTCAACAGGCTTGGAAGATGCAGCTGGACTGGCCAGGAGAGTCAGTCTAGAGTATTCCGTAGAGAAATGCCATTTCCTCTCATTTGTGAGGAAATTCATTTTAGGGGAGGAAAAACATGGGGAAAATGTTTCAAGAATGTCCAAATGGGGCATTGTCAGAATGGAACTGTTTTGGTTTTTCGTTCCAGCGGCGTAGAGAGGACTGTGACGGAATTGCAAGCTACCCCGCTAAGGACACGTCTACACGGCACATGTAGACAGACGTGCTAGCTCTGCTCACAAGCTAGTGTGCTAGAAATAGCAGCGTAGCCCGGGGTAGCGCAGACAGCAGCTCAGACTCGCTGCCTGAGTGCAAATCCACCCGGCCCACCTTGGTATGTACGCAGGCGGCTAGCCAGAGCTGCCACTGGTGCTACCCCAGCTACGCTGCTATTTTTAATGCACTAGCTCAAACAAATCTAGCACATCTCTGTGTACCCACACTGGCAAACATGCTCCCAGCCATCCCCTAGGACAGTGGTCACCAAACTTTTTACCTTGTGCCTCTCCTTACCCCTGTCCACGCCCACCCCGACACCGGAGCTGGAGCCGGGAGTGGAACTGGGAGTGGATCCTGGCTGATAGCCATTGATGGACCTATCCTCCATGAACTTATCTAGTTCTTTCTTGTACCCTGTTCTAGTTTTGGCCTTCACAACATCCCCTAACAGGCTGGGAAGGCTCAATAGAGGCTTGTAGTTGTAATGGGATTAGACTGTAAGATCTGTGGGGCAGGGACCATCTCTTTGCTCTGTTTTTGTACAGCACCTAGCACCCTGGCACAATCACAATAGAAATAAATAATGATGATAATAAAGGGTGGAGAGGAAAAGGAAGGAGCATCAGGGATCAGACAGGGAACATCTGGCAGGACTTCATGGCTTATTCTGTTTTCTACTCTGATCCCTTAGCATCCTCCCTGGCTTTGGTCGATTCCACCCGCGAGGAAGCCGGTCTGATGGGACGTGAAGGGCCAGCTGAGGAATCCGTGTCTCCCCTCGCCCACTTCCTCCATTCCCAGCCATGCTGGAAGCTTCACCCCCTCACTCGGATTGCCTCACTTAGGGACTCTTCCTCCCCAACCCCCTCCCTCTGGAATGACTCATCTGGGGGTGGGAAGGGAAGATGGCTTATGGCTTAAGAGCAGTGGTTCCCAAACTTTAACAACCTGTGAACCCCTTTCACTAAAATGTCAAGTCTCGCAAATGCCCTCTTAAAAATGACTATTTCCAGGGATTTTCTCCTTTACCTGAGTATAAATTATAAAAGCCGTGATCTTGGAAATATAAAATTTGTTTTTATGACACTATTATTAATTGTTATTTATCATTACAGTATTTTTATTACATTATGAAAACGGCAACACTCTTCCAGGATCTCACTTTCGTAGCTTGTATCACTCTGAATAAGCCTGGTATAAGACAAGGCTCCTATGTTTCATCAAGGAGTGTCAGATGTGAAACAGCAGGAAGGGATTTAAGAAGCCAACTCAAAGAGTTCCTCCTACACAAGCATTCAGGTCTTGAGCAGTCCAGGCAAACAACGCACATTACAACAAAGCTTAAACTTGTTCTTCATAATAATTTTAAAAACAATACTAGCTGCCTATTTCCTTTTAAAAACAGCAAAAAATATCCACCTCCCTTTCCATTTCTAATAAGGTGTCTTGAAGTTTAGATCTCCTCAGTGTGATCGAGATGCTTGCTTTGATCTGCTTAGCTCTTGGAAGTCCAGGGGCTCCGGGCTGCTGGCCCCGGGCTGTCCGGGGTCCCTAGGGACAGCTCTGTCCACCATTAGGGAATGTTTTCCTGAGAACCCCTGTAACAGTTCACGAACCCCAGTTTGGGAACCACTACTTTAGAGAGATGATTTCTCCTGCACTGCATTTCTCTTCTCCTGCAGGTTTAGTCTCAGTTGTGCCCTTAGACGTTCCTGGGCCAAGTCCATCCCTGGAGAGACGCCTTTGGGTTCAGTGGATGGATTAGACCTCAGCGGTCAGACTTTGGTCTCAGATTCACACCCCTCATGACCATTGACTCCATATGCATCACCAAGGGCAGCATTTGATCCTCGGAGCCACCGCTGAAGCAGGGGTTATAGTAAGTGGGAGCAGGGGGAGGCCCAGCTAACAGCAGTGGCCTCTCCCTGGCTTGGGGTAGCAGTGACCCACCCACAGCTCCCCCTCCTCTTTCATTCTGCTTTCACCATTGCAAAGTCCTTGGGGTGGCCAGCACCAGGCAGGATCAGGCCCCAAGTTTCTGGGGGCACTCACATAACCTGCTGGGTTCCGTGGCGTTTGCACAATTCACACCCCTGGCATCGCTCCAGAGCCAGCCGGGCCCAGCTGTCCCCAGACACCGAGAGACACAGCTCCCAGCGTCATTTACACCGCCACCACCAGGCTAACGGGGTTCACACACCCTTTGGCAAGGGAAGAATGCGCCTCTCTGCCAGGTTTTCCTCTCAAGGCACCATGGATTCCACAGCATTCCAATTCCCGATCCACCTCGGGGCTGAGGGGCTTAGCTCCAGATATGAAATGCCTAGAACCCTGCAAGGCAGACACACTGAGATTCCCTGCAGCTCCCTGCGCATGGGTCTGTCAGATAAGGGCCTCTCTAGTCTCCATGTACACTGAAGATCTCATACGTGTAAGGGTTCCCTGCCAATCCTTCCTCTCCCTCCACCCCACGATGGCTGCTGCCCTCCACCCCAGAGGTGGCTGCATTTCAGTGAAGAATGGAAAGATTGCTATCCGTGATCTGTAAAGTGTCCCAAGACTCTTGAGGATGCAAGGGACCACTTCCCACCCGCAGTGTGTCCTGCTGCCAAGACTCTGGCCAGACAAAATGATTTAACCTGGATTCTCCATCCAGCATCTCACATGGGGGCCACAAGAGGGTAGCTACTGTCAGTAGTGGGTCAGAGCCTGCATTTATGAGGCTGGTTTGGGACACTGCTAGGCAGGTCTCCTGGCACCATGTGGGCAGAGCACCTAAGCAAGGCAAAAATGTCTGAGACCGAGGATGGAGTCACCAGACTGGACATTTCAAACGCACGCGCGCACATCATATGTCATTTCAGCTTTATCACCAGGGATCAGGTAGAAATAGACGCACTGGAAACCAGCGTCAGGAAAGGATCAACAGCTGCCACGTACAGCTTCAGGAGGCCCAAATTAACCCTGGGGGTCTGTACCAGACAGAGGCACTGCTGTGAACGCTGCCAAGGCTCTGTCATTGAATGGTGACAGTGACCCAGCCCAAGAAAGACAAAGGGAGAGAAGTCACATAAAACAGTGCAAGGGGCATCATAAGAACGTAAGAGTTCTTGGTCTGCCTAGCCCAGTGTCCTGTCTCTGATAGTGGCCCATATCGCCACTTCAGGGGGAGCGTACAGAACAGGGCAATTCTGGAGTGATCCACCGTCTTCCACTCCTGCTTTCTGGCAGTCAGAGGTTTAGGGTTGCCCCGAGCATGGGGTTCTGTCCCTGATCACCATGGCTATTGATGGACCTATCCTCCATGAACATATCCAGTTCTTTTTTGAACACAGTTATTCTTGTGGCCTTTACAACATCCCCTGGCAATGAGTTCCACAGGTTGGTTGTGCCTTGTGTGAAGAAGTACTTCTCGTTTGTATTAAACCTGCGGCCTATTAATTTCATCAGGCGCCCCCTGGTTTTTGCATTGGGTGAAGGGGTAAATAATACTTCTCCATATACTTTTTCCACATCATCCATGGCTTTATAGATCTCTATCATCTCCCCCCTCCCCCCCCGCTCCTGCTCCCGTGGCTGTCTCTTTTCTAAGGTGAAGAGCCCTCATCTTTTTAGTCTCTTCTCCGACAGAAGCCATTCCATAGCCTTGATCATCTTTCTTGCCCGTCTCTGAACCTTATCCAGTTCCACCAGGTCTTGCTGCCTCATCCCAGGAGCAAGGATGCAGAGCCCAGATTTCCTGGGAGAGAACAGGGCTGTGCGAGCCAGAACAGGGAGGGTGCATTAAGCAGGGCTCAGAGCAGGGGACTGAGGGTCAGGGTTCTCAGCGGTGCACCAGGCATTCTCTGCCCCTGCTCTCCGGACTCCGGCATCAGGCAGAACGCTGCTGCTCTCCTTCGGAGACGTGTAGAGTAGCACAGACACACAGCCCCCTCCCCAGACAACCCCATGGCCAGAGGTGAAAGCAAGCCAGCATGGCGTACCTGCAAGAGCCAGTACACAGCCGACCGTACCGGCAGAAGGCAACTTCCCCAGGCCAGCAATTTAAAAGGGCCCTGGGCTCCAGGCTCCGGGCAGCAGCAGCCGGAGCCCCGGGCCCTTTAAATTGCCAACAGAGCCCTGGGGCTCCCGGCCGCCACCAGCTCTGGTGGTGATTTAAAGGGCCCAAGGCTCCCAGCCGCCGTTACCACAGCGGGAGCCCCGGGCCCTTTAAATCGCGATTTAAAGGGCCCGGGGATTTAAAGTCCCCTCCCCTTCCAGTTGAGGCCCCGCCCCCTGCTCAGGACCTCAGCCCTGCGTACCAGTAAGTCCTTTAAGTTACTTTCACCCCTGCCCGTGGCTCTCAAGTCATTCCAGGATCCTGTTCCAAATCACCCCCCTCGACTGCATGGACCTGCTCTTGTCTATCTCCTGGTCTCTCTACAGCTCTCCCTGCTCCCTCTTCTTTAGCATTCTCCTCCCAGCACCTTCTCCTCTGCAGCCCACTCCCTCTCCGTGTCCCTGCCTGCCTCGGTCTCCTCTGCAAACCTGCCTTGCCTAAATCCTGTTTGCTTCCCCGCCCACAAATGCTCCGTCTTATCTGCTGGAGCCCTGCCAAGATACAGTTTGTAGGAAAGATGCGAAGAAGAGTCACGTTTTGTTGTAGAGAAACCAGCTGCGTGTAACAATCCTGCCCGGCCTGCGGGAAAGTGCTGCCTCTGGCGAACGTTCCCCACCCCACCACCAACCTCCGCCGCTAAAACAGATGCAGACATGTCACTGGCACTTACCTAATCGCTCGTTAACTTTTCCCATGTCCCCGGCACAGCTGCGCCCAGCCGCTCTCCCCACAAAGCACGTTACTGACGGGCCTATTTGGAAAGCAGCTGACGGGAGATGAGGGGCAGGGTAAATAGGAGTGCTGACCCGTCTGGCGCTAGGCGTGCCCAGCTCAGAGGCAAATCCAGCCCTGTAGCGATGAATCTATGACCAGACGGTCTGAAGCAATTGACGCAATGGACAGACATACACCCAGACTGCTGACAGTGCTTTCCTCCTCGCAAGGTGCTTTGAGAGTCTCCGATGGGAGGCACTACAGAGGTGCAAACCCATATATAGGCACCTAGGGCAAAGCATCTGGATTTGCAGAGTCAATGCAAATCTGGAACACTCGCTGATTTCAATGGGAGCTGCAGTTGCTTAGCGACTTTGAAAATCAAGGCACTTTGAGCATCCCCCTTTGCAAATTGTGCCCATTGTTATTCCTGGTAGGGGCACAGGTCCAGTTTTAAGGGCCGTGGTTTTGTTGGAAGCCGTCCTAAAAGAGAGCCTCCAAACCTGGCCTAAGTAGCCATCAGTCCCAGAGATGTGCCCAGCCTGCCTTAATTTCCCCTCCTCCAAGCAGCCTTCCCTGAGTGAGCTAGAAACAATGAGAGGTCTTGGTCCTTATCTTCAAGGCACTCAATGGCCTGGATCCAGGAGCTGTCTTTTCCCTGCCAGAAAAGATGTTTATTTTACAGTGAGATAAATAGGCTGCCATAATCCTAATGCAGATAAGGCCATTGTGATGTAGCCCAGCAAGGTCATCTCTGGGTGGGGGGACCATGTTGATCTCAAATAGCTACACTGTGGGGAAATCTACCTGTGCCTTATCTCCACTTGGATTTCACAATGAGATGGCACCAGTGCATTAGTTATCTTGCTTTAAAAAAAAAAAAAAAAAAAATCACCAAACTTCAGAACGGGGTCCAGAGTTGACCCCAGGCCTCAAGCACTGAGGAACTTTCTGTTAAAAGGGTCAAACTCATCTGTGCAGGAGACAGAGCATCCTCAGGGGCCAGTCTGAGACTATATCCCCAGAACGACAGCCAACTGCGACCGGACATTGTCATCACCAACGAGGACCGGAAGAAGATCACCATGGTGGATGTCAGAGTGACCTTCGAGAACAGGACCCCAGCCTTCCACCATACCCGAGCTCGAAAGGTAGAGAAATATGCCCCTCTGGCCGACACCTTGAGAGCTAAGGGTTACCAGGTCCAGACACACGGACTGATTGTCAGAGCCTTAGGCACATGGGACCCCAGTAACAAGCGAGTGCTGAGAGAATGCGGAATTGGTCAGCGCTACGCTCGGCTGATGCAGCTACTCATGGTGTCAGATGCCATCAGGTGGCTGAGGGACATCTCCATAGAACACATCACCGGACATCGGCAATACCAGGAGAGATGAGGGCAGTCAGGAAAGTAACAAATACTTTCCCTGTGGATTGTATTTTCTAAATGGACAACCAACCTAATTCTCCAATTACTGAGGGATAATCTCCACTCATTGATATATTTTGCTTTGCACAACCAAATCTCCATACAACTTTTCATGAGTGTGTACCCGAGTATTCGGATTCTAATATCTAAACTGTATTGTTAAATCTATTTAAGTGATTGGGGAACAAAATGGCAAATGAAATTGAATGTGGATAAACGTAAAGTAATGCACATTGGGAAAAATAACCCAAACTATACATACAAAATGATGGGGGCTAATTTAGCTACAACTAATCAGGAAAGGGATCTTGGAGTCATTGTGGATAGTTCTCTGAAGACGTCCACGCAGTGTGCAGCGGCAGTCAAAAAAGCAAACAGGATGTTAGGAATCATTAAAAAGGGATAGAGAATAAAATGGAGAATATCTTATTTCCCTTATATAAATCCATGGTACACCCACATCTTGAATACTGCATACAGATGTGGTCTCCTCATTTAAAAAAAATATACTGGCATTAGAAAAGATTCAGAGAAGGGCAACTAAAATGATTAGGGGTTTGGAACGGGTCCCATATGAAGAGAGTTTAAAGAGGCTAGGACTTTTCAGCTTGGAAAAGAGGAGACTAAGGAGTGATATGATAGAGGTAAATAAAATCATGAGTGGTGTGAGAAAGTGAATAAGGAAAAGTTATTTACTTGTTCCCATAATATAAGAACTAGGGGCCACCAAATGAAATTAATGGGCAGCAGGTTTAAAACAAATAAAGGAAGTTCTTCTTCACACAGCGCACAGTCAACGCGTGGAACTCCTTGCCTGAGGAGGTGGTGAAGGCTAGGACTATAACCGGTGTGACAAAGATCCTCCTCTATCTTGGTGGGTCCTGCACTTATTGGCGGATTTTCTTGCCTTAGAGATTCACCATGTGGGTTGGGGAACAGCCCAGAGACCTTCCCCTCTGGAAGAACCCACAGTCCAGGTCAATTGGAAGGTTTGGGGCGAACCTGGGCCCGCCCTCTACTCCGGGTACCAGCCCAGGGCCCTGTGGACTGCAGCTGTCTATAGTGCCTTCTGTAATAGCTACATGACAGCTACAACTCCCTGGGCTACTTCCCCATGGCCTCCACCAGACACCTTCCTTAGTCTCACCACAGGACCTTCCTCCTGGTGTCTGATAACGCTTGTGCTCCTCAGTCCTCCAGCAGCACACCCTCTCACTCTCAGCTCCTTGCGCCTCTTGCTCCCAGCTCCTCACACTCCTACCACAAACTGAAGTGAGCTCCTTTTTAAAACCCAGGTGCCCTGATTACCCTACCTTAATTGATTCTAGAAGCTTCTTCTTAAGTGGCTCCAGGTGTCCTAATTAGCCTGCCTGCCTTAACTGGTTCTAGCAGGTTCCTGATTACTCTAGTGCAGCCCCTGCTCTGGTCACTCAGGGAACAGAAAACTACTCATCCAGTGACCAGTATATTTGCTCTCTACCAAACTCCTGTACCCCACTGGTCTGGGTCTGTCACACAGGGTTTAAAAGAGAACTAGATACATTCATGGAGGTTAAGTCCATTAACGGCTATTAGCCGGATGGATAAGGAATGGTGTCCCTAGCCTCTGTTTGTCAGAGGGTGGAGATAGATGGCAGGAGAGAGATCACTTGATCGTTACCTGTTAGGTTCACTCCCTCTGGGGCACCTGGCATTGGCCACTGTCGGTAAACAGGACACTGGGCTAGATGGACCTTTGGTCTGACCCAGTACGGACATTCTTATGTTCTTATTCACCTAAATGTGGGTTATTGCTGATTATGTACTCTATGTAGCATATGACATTTCAAAAACTAACTTTGTATTTGTGGATAATCTAAGCACTACACCCAGATGTACAGACACTCTGTTCCCAACCTACTACGGACTATATCATTTTTTTAACATTAGCTTTAATAAAAATTTTAAATCTTAATTCCCACGGGACCCTCACAAACTTTACCCGCTTCCACTCCAAGTGCCAGGTGCATTTCCCTGACCTGCCTTCTCAGATACAAACACATTTGCTTGGACATTTAAAGCAAAACCAAACCCTATCCAAACAAGATGCTCCACAGCACACACACCGCTCTCCCCAGGGAGGAATGAACTATGCAGGCCAGAGGTTACCCATGTTATTTAATGCACAGTTGGCGGGTGCTCAGATACGACAGTAAAAGAGATCGAATAGAACCCGCAAGGCATGACCTTGCAATACTGAGAACAATGCCAAACAAGAGTCATTTACAGCAAGCTATTGTCTGTGGAGAGAAACTTGGGACAATTTTCGGAATCAATGTTCAGTGCGATTCCTTCCAAACAATCCGAGTGCCGGGATCAACTCAGCACTTGCTCAGCCATTAACCTCCAACAGGCTGGAACAGGCAGATACATGTTTTCCAAAATTTCCTTCTCACTACCAAGCCTGTCACACAATTTTAATTTCGGTCAGCTATTTCCTTGATGTTGATCAGGGACGTTACGGTCCAATTATACTTAGCAAACGGACACATGCGTTCAAATGTCCTTGAAAGGGAGAAAAGATCATTCTATCTTCTTGCCCCCTCTTTTCCAAGTGTAAAATTACTGCAGTACAGCCAGGAAAAGAATCAAATAAAAAATACATCCAACTACCCCAGCCAAGCCTAGAGCTGGACGCTTGTATTGACTGCCAGAGTAATTTAAAACAGACATAGCGGGACATGCAGAGATGATCTGGAATAAATAACAGGATCTCAGGGTTGCTAGACGTGGTCAAAACATTTCCGAAAGAAGAGTTTTCTATTGGAAAATGCAGCTTTGTCAAAATCAAAATATTTCATGGGACCACGTCAATTTCAATAAGGAATATGTTGAAACAAATCGTCATGGGCTCTCATTTCGAGAAAGTCAAAATGTTGCATTTTGATAAGATGCAAATGTTTCATTTCAGATTTACCATTTTGATTTGTTTAGACATTTATATTGCATTAAATATTCTTTTAGTATTACAATATATATTTATTATAATACTTTTAATTACATTATAATGTTTTGACATTACCAAAATGAAGTGTTTCAACATCAGCGAAATGGAACAATTTGATGCTCCCGAACAGAATTTTTTTTCCATGGGGAAGTTTGGCTTTTCATTATGATTCAGGACAAGGAAAAAAAGAATAAGGGCTTTTGATTAATCGCAGTTAAGTCACACGATTAACTCAAAAAAGTTAATCCTGATTAAAAAATTAATCGTGATTAATCGCACTGTTAAACAATAGAATACCAATTGAAATTTATTAAATATTTGTGGATGTTTTTCTACATTTTCAAATATATTGATTTCTATTACAACACAACAAAGTGTACAGTGCTCACTTTATATTATTTTTATTACAAATATTTGCACTGTAAAAATGATAAACAAAAGAAACAGTATTTTTCAATTCACCGCATACAAGTACTGTAGTGTAATCTCTTTATCGTGAAAGCGCAACTTTCAAATGAAGATTTTTTTTGTTACATCACTGCACTCAAAAACAAAACAATGTAAAACTTTAGAGCCTACAAATCCACTCAGTCCTACTTCTTGTTCAGCCAATTGCTAAGACAAACAAGTTTGTTTACATTTACAGGAGATAATGCTGTCCTCTTCTTATTTACAATGTCACCTGAAAGTGAGACCAGGCATTCCCATGGCACTTTTGTAGCTGGCCCTGCAAGGTATTTACGTGCCAGATATGCTAAACATTTCTATGCCCCTTCATGCTTCGGCCACCATTCCAGAGGACATGCTTCCATGCTGATGATGCTCGTTAAAAAAATAATGCATTAATTAAATTTGTGATTGAACTGCTTGGGGGAGACTTGTATGTCCCCTGCTCTGTTTTACTCGCATTCTGCCATATATTTCATGTTATAGCCGTCTTGGATGACGACCCAGCCCATGGTCATTTTAAGAACACTTTCACAGCAGATTTTGACAAAATGCAAAGAAGGTACCACTGTGAGATTTCTAAGAATAGCTATAGCACTCGACCCAAGGTTTAAGAATCTGAAGTGCCGTCCAAAATCTGATCGGGATGAGGTGCAGAGCATGCTTTCCGAAGTCTTAAAAGAGCAACACTCAGATGCGGAAACTACAGAACCCGAACCACCAAAATGAAAATCAACCATCTGCTGGTGGAATCTGACTCAGATGATAAAAATGAACGTGTCGGTCCGCACTGCTTTGGATTGTTATCGAGAAGAACCCATCATCAGTATGTACTCATGCCCTCTGGAATGGTGGTTGAAGCATGAAGGGACATATGAATCTTTAGCGTGTCTGTCATGTAAATACTTTGCGATGCCGGTTACAACAGTGCCATGTGAACGCCTGTTCTCACTTTCAGGTGACATTGTAAACAAGAAGCGGGAAGCATTATCTCCTGCAAATTGTAACCACACTTGTTTGTCTGAGTGACTGGCTGAAGTAGGACTGAATGGACTTGTAGGTTCTAAAGTTTTACATTGTTTTATTTTTGAATGCAGGGTTTTTTTGTACATAATTCGACATTTGGAAGTTCAACGGTCATGATAAAGATATTGCACTACAGTACTTGTATGAGATGAACTGAAAAATACTATTTCTTTTGTTTTTTTACAGTGCAAATATTTGTAATCAAAAATAAATATAAATTGAGCTCCGTACACTTTGTATTCTGTGTTGTAATTGAAATCAAGATATTTGAAAATGTAGAAAACATCCAAAAATATTTAAATAAACGGTATTCTGTTATCGTTTAACAGAGCAATTAATCACGATTAAGCTTTTTAATCGCTTGACAGCCCTGAAAAGAATCTAAATTTCACAATTTCCCATGGAACAGAAATTTCAGTTTCCAATCAGCTCTAATTGTTGTTGAGGTCAGATATGCAAAAGAATGGGGAAAACTCAGCAGAAGGGCCCATCTTCAGGCAGCTTCTAGGAACAACCCATCCTAGGCAGCAGCAGGATGAGGTCACTTACTAGGTCTTCTGCTCTTGTTTTGCTAGGAGAGGCTACCAGCACCTCAGCCAAGTGACAGGAGCTCTGGGAATCAAGTCACAGTATGTAAAAGTTCAATCACATGTAGCCTGGGCAAGCACCCAGGTTTTATTGGCCAGCAGCCTGCATTATTGCACTCAGCCCATGAAAATCTCAGTGAACAGCGAAAGCACCTACCCTGCTGCGCGTAGCGCTTCCTGCGTCTCGTCTTGGCCCGTCTGCCGGAGAGCAAGGCATGCACCCGCTCGGCCCAGGCAGCGTGGCTTTCTGCATCACTCACACCACACCGCGGCAGGTTCATCTGGTGCACGGTGGAAGTATCCAAGACCCCGCTGAGCGGCAGGTGGGTCACCCACTGGAACTCCCTGAGAAAGAAGAGGAAGAAACATCAGAACCAACGGGGAACTGAATAGACACGCAGAATGATAGCAAGCCCTCAATCACTGGTTCACACGGAAGAGCCACTGGCATTGGTGCATTATGGGAAATGATAGTGCTCTACACTTATAGGACCAGATCCCGGTCCCACTGAGTCCTATGGCAAAGCTCTCATTGTACTGGGAGCAGGATGCAGCACTCCTCATCCACAGATCTGAAAGCTGTTTAGAGACGTGGTTACCCACACTGCACAGAGGGGAAACTGAGGCACGGAGCAGAGCATGCAACAGCAGAGCCTGGACTAGAACCCAGGCCCCCTGACTCCCAGGCCTGTGCTCTAACCACTGCACCACATGCTAAAATGAGTCGGCGCATCCCAGTTCAGTGTCTCACAGGCAGGTACCCACATTCAGCTCCTAGCAGACAGGTGAGCAGCACGGTTGGCTCCGGCTGGCAGACTTAGCAGGGGAGGCCCCGGATGGAATGGATTTTAATCAGACCGGGGTACACGCACTGAAGTCAGTGCAGAAACCCGGGGGCACACCGGTGTCTCCGAGATCAGAGTGTGGCCCAGGGTAGCTGGAACCGGAAGCAGCACACACGGACCCCTGCCATGTGACGGCGTATTAGCCTTCGGCAACCCTGTCCCCTACCAGGGGATTGGGCCCAGGCAAATAAAACAGTCAGCTCCCAGCACTCCTGGGTGCCACACGTTTATTGCTGCATCTGCTGCACTACAGGCTCCTGGAGCCGTTCACGCAATACAGCCAGAGGTCGACAGAGCTTTTGCATTGGCTGTTGGCGCCATTTTACTAGTGTGAAACTCCCCTCTCGCCGACGTTCCTAGGCTGGGCACCGGGGGAAGGGAGGGAGGGAAAACTCTCTGGAGCCAGGCTCCCTCGGAAAGGGCAAATCTCCTCCGTGGCCTCGAACACAATCCATGAGGATGCGCTGGGGTGGGAAGCCCCCCCTGGCACTGATCAGGTAACTAAAGCCCCAGGAAGGGCACAGCTCCCGGGAGACAACCTATCCTTCAATCACAATGGACCCTTCTGGCCCCGGACTCTATGGCCCCACTACACATGACAGTGCGTCCTTGCGAACAGAGCTCCTGACTAGCGCTCAGGAGACCTGGGTTCTACTCCTGGCCCGCTGAGTGACCTTGGGCAACCCATGTCTTGTGCCTCAGTTTATCCATCTGCAAAATCGGGGTGAGGATACTGGCCTCCTTTGTAATGTGCTTTGAGATCTACTGCTGAAAAGCCCCATAGAGGATCCAGGTGGTGGTGGTGTTATAAGTGTGGCGGTCATCCCAGGCATTCATGAAATCTTCCAGCCAGCCCTGAACTGCAGCATTGCTGAGGATATTATTCTAACCAGGCCATAACAGGCAAACTAATCAGCGCAGTAAGATACTGGGCTGAATGGTGCAGGTCAGCGCATCGCTGCTGGGAGCTGGGCATGCGGCTGTGTAGTTTAGAACAACCAGCTGTGCTTTTGCCTGCTCGGAAGGTAGACAGGCCACAGGAAAAGACCTTTGCTGGGAAGAGACTTTAAGGGTAGGGTGACCAGGTGTCCGGTTTTCAACCAGAACACCCGGTCGAAAAGGGATCCCGGCAGTTCCGGTCAGCGCCATTGACTGTCCGGTTGGCGGCGCTGCGCAGCAGGGCTGGCAGCCTCCCTGCTAGCCTCCACGCCGCGCGGCTCCTGGGAAACAGCTGCCATGTCGTCCCCCGAATGGGAGCTGCGGGGGTGGCACCTGCAGACGGGGCAGCGCGGAGAACCGCCAGGCCGCGCCTCCACGTAGGAGCCGTAAGTGGGGGGACGTGGCGGCTGCTTGAGGTAAGCGCCGCCCGGAGCCTGCATGCCTGACACCCCCCCCCCATGCCCCAATCCTCTGCCCCAGCCCTCATTCCCCTCCCGCCCTCCGAACCCCTCAGCCCCAGCCCGGAGCTCCTTCCTGCACCCCAAACCCCTCATCGCCAGCCCCACCCCAGAGTCTGCACCCCCAGCTGGAGCCCTCACACCCCCTGCCCATGCCCCAAGCCCCTGCCTCAGCCTGGAGCCCCCTCCCGCACTCTGAACTCATTTCTGGCCCCACCCCAGAGCCTGCACCCCCAGCTGGAGCCCTCACCCCCACACACACCCCAGCTCCCTGCCCCAGCCCAGAACCCCCTCCCACACTCCAAACCCCTCAGCCCACAGCCCAGATCTCCTTCCTGCACCCCAAACCCCTCATCCCCAGCCCAGAGCCTGCACCCCCAGCCAGAGCCCTCAACCCCTCCCACACTCCGAACCCCTCAGCCCACAGCTCCACCCCAGAGCCTGCACCTCCAGCTGGATCCTCACCCCCACACACACCCCAGCTCCCTGCCCCAGCCCAGAACCCCCTCCCACACTCCAAACCCCTCAGCCCACAGCCCAGATCTCCTTCCTGCACCCCAAACCCCTCATCCCCAGCCCAGAGCCTGCACCCCCAGCCGGAGCCCTCAACTCCTCCCACACCCCAGCCCCCTGCGCCAGCCCGGTGAAAATGAGCAAGTGAGTGAGGGTGGGGAGAGCGAGCGACAGGAGGGCGGGGGAGTGGGCGGGGTGGGGCCTCGGCAAAGGGGCGGGACATCGATGGGACATGGGCGGAGCAAGGGTGTTCAGTTTTGTGTGAGTAGAAAGTTGGCGACCCTACCTCAGGTCAGGGTACAGCTCACACAACCCAGAAGCCAGGGGCTGGATGGGGATCTTGGTTTGTTGCATTTGAAATTTCTACACAAAGGAAGATTCTTACCTCACTGCTTCTGCGAACTGCGCAGAAGTGGGTCCCTTAGGAGCTGTCTCATCGAAGTAGCCATACTTCTCCAGGAACATCTGCCATCAAAGGAAAAATTGGAAGACAGAAAAGTAAGTTGTAGCTGAAGCACAACTGGGAAAAAAAAAAGCCTGAGAATATTAACAGTCGTTCATCTGCACTTGATTGCTTGGGATACAATATTCATGTTTGGAAATAGTGCAGCAAAACCAGGCCCACCTAGGAGTACACAGCTGTGTGGATGTTGCTTCCTGTGATCTTAGTGGGGACAGAAGTCACCAAACTGATCTTCCTGTCCCAAAAGCACCAGCCTCACCATTTGAGCTAAAAGGGACTCTTCTTTCTCTGCTGGCAGTATAGGCCTTATGACATTATTGGGCCATTCCGATTCCAGCCAGCAGAGGGAGGTAGTTTGGAAATACTGTAACATGCCTCTCAAACAGAGCGCTCTGGGCACAGCCTGCCGACCACACAGCCCGTAGCCAAAGTTCCCCAAGCGTGCTGAAATGGTTCTACACCGCTGAGGGACAAAGAAGGCGCCGGATATTGATCAGCTCCCTACAAAGTCAATGGCAAGACTCCCATGAACTTCAGTGGGGGAAAGGATCGAGCCCAGGAGAGATCTGGGGCCACAGTACAGCTGTGTGCACTGTCTTCTGCTGCAAAGGAACCGGATGTATCCCTGGAGAGGGAACATGCTCTCGTGGTGTTCTCTGCTCTGCAACAAGAGAGTTCTGTTTTCCGGATTGTTCTTTAATTATTCATTATTTTAAATAAAGGGACCTCGTCAGCTCAGACTTGGTCCAACATATAATATGCATAGAAAAGTTCCCAGGAAATTGTCTCCCATCCCAGTGGAAACAGTTTCATTAGACAACCAACCTTTCCTGCTACCAGAGAGCGTAACTGATGGGAAACCGAAGTGAGACCGACTGGGCTGTTTTCATGATCCGAGGCAAGAGAAAGGTCAAAAGTATAGACTGCACCAATGAGGAGGAGAACATTTGGGGCCAAATCATCACCTGGTGTAAATCAGTGCAGCTCCTTTTACTTCAATGGCGCTACTATAATCACCCCCGGTGTCAGCAATACATTTGTGTAGGTTCGTAAATCAGGGTGGATGTGGATATTTTCGTTTAAGCTATATATTTGTGATGTCCTGAGGACCATGTTGGATTTGCAAGCTATCATTTTAAGGGGAGAAGGGGCTCCTGGTCTTGCTGGCAGGCTAGAGGGCTCTGGAGTGAAGTTTGTGATGAGAGTCAGGCTGGAAAATTATGCCTCCCTGCCCCCAGGGAGCAGCCTGTTTTGTCTCTCCTGGTTTGGGGTTCTTGTGTCATTCTTTCTGAATTCTGAGAAATAAAGTTACGTTACGTTGCAACCTTCCAGCAAGAGTATTTACATTTTTATCTAGCTTCTTTGTGTGTATTCTGTCAAACATAACAAGGCCCTTTTAAATACTATTTACCTTACACCTCCCCAGTTCCTGGACCAGTAAGTTACACTCTGTCATATTAACATCCCATCCTCTTTGGTGTCTGCCATGATAGGCCGTAACCCTGCACCCACGAGGGACAATGGGAGCTTTGCCACTGAATTCAACGTGAGCAGGATCAGGGCCTAGTTGTCTCAACTCCCTTTGGCGAGTCCATTCCAACCTTCAGTTGCTATGGCTACGAGCATTAGTCTTGCTATTGTCTCGGATTTCTCCCTCCATCTCCAGCATTTAGCCTGCTGCTCCTACTATTCTGTGGGACGAACAGTTCCCTCCCTTCACTCCTTGGAAGTGTTTTTGTAGCTGTCTTCCTTCAACCTTCTCCTTCCCAGGCTATAATCTCAGCTCCTTCAGACTCTCTCCTCTGAGGCCTTCTTCTCCAACACTGTCCTTCGCTACAGCTTGTCTAAGACAGGCTAGAGCCTTCGCCACGAGATCTGGGTCCAATTCTCAGCTCCGCCACCGACTTCCAGGGTGGCCTTGGACAAGTCACTTAGGCCCAGTCGACACTCAAAGCTTTAGCGACACAGCCATGTTGTTTAAGGGGTGTGATTTTTGCAGACAGAATTACATCCCTAAAAGCCTTCACACGGAGCAAATTATACCTTATTTTGCTCGGCTGAATCAGAAAAAGCTATACTGGTACAAATGCTTTTATACCACAATTGCATCTACACTGGGGAGTTTTGCCCCTTTAACTATACCAGCATAGTTAAAACAGCAACATTTTTTAGTGTAGACAAGACCATGGTGTCTCTGTGCCTCAATTCCCCATCTGTACAATGGGGATCCTGCCCTGCCTCCCAGGGAGGTTGTGAGGATGAATCCATCAATGGTAGCGAGGCGCTCAGGTCCTAAGGTTTCCAATGATTGTTCCTAGGTGCTTGACTTTCAATTCATTAGCACTGGAGCTCATCTCACTGCACGCAGCCCTCATGTTTCTGATCCAGTCGGGTGACTTTGCGGTTTGGCTCGGTCTTTGTGAGCAGTCGGTTTCAGGGAAAGCCAAGCCGTGTCCATTACATGCTATCCTAGCATGCTACAAAGACAGCATTAATCAAGCTTCTAGCCAAGACGCAGCAGAGACCAGCAGACCCCCAGAGGCACTGCACTATTCCATCTCTGTTCTCTCCGGTACTCCCCTTTCTTTATCAGCATTCCAGATTGGGACGGGGGGGGGAAGCAGGCGGACCACAGATTTCATCATCTAGTCCTGCCAGAGATTGGTCTTTAATCAGAAAAGCCAACGTCTTTCTAGTTGTGATATATAGCACCTGGTATAGCCAACACACACAAAATGTTAGAGACACAAGGGGGGGGCGAGGTAATATCTTTTATTGGCCCAACTTCTGTTGGTGAGAGAGACAAGCTACCAGAAGAGCTCTGTGTAGCTTGAAAGCTTCTCTCGCAGCAACAGAAATTGGTCCAATAAAAAGTATCACCTCACTGCCCTTGTCTCTCTAAGATCCTAGGACTGACACGGCTACAACAACAGCACCATAGAAAAAAATATGTCTGAGGAATAGATGGTTTCTCGCGCCCCTCCCCCCCCCTTTTTTTACACCTATACCTTTGTGTTTGTTATTCTGCAAATTCATTTCAAATTGTTTCATTGCATAAAAAGGTGTTACACAGCACAAATGGAAAGCCAACGTCCCTGATACAAAAAGCATCTGGTCTTATTACAATACTGTTTTGCCACAGCGTCTTTTTAATCAGAGCATCTAAAAGCCCTTTACAAACATCTTTTTTTTTTAAAGTCATGTTTTAAGCACATTTCCGTGTGTGTGTTTGAATAATACCTCAAATTCTTAAAACGGCGGGGGGAAGCTAGTTTATTTCGCTCTACAAAGTAAGTTGTCTATATGTCGATCGTTGAAAGTTAACTACGATTTAAGTAGGGTATGAATTTAAAGCACAATAGCTATTCTGGAGTAACTTTTGTGTGTCAACAAGGTCTCATGCTGTTTGTGAAGCTCTTGTCTATATGGAGAGTTACTCTGGAATAGCTTTAACTCTCGGTTTGGATGCTTGTACTCCAGAGTGCCATATTCCAAACCAGTTTAATCCACAAAGTGGGGTTAATCAGGAATAGGTATGCTGCTTCAAATTCACACCAGGCCTACTCTGAATTAACTTCCCAGCATATACCAGCCCTTAAAACTTTCTGGATTTCACTCAGCTTTGAATGATACAGAATGATTATTCCTTGCGGGCGACATTAACTCCTGCGCGGAGAGGTAATGAATAGAGCCCTGCAAATCCAAAAAATAATAATAATTAATGGAGATATCCTATCTCCTAAAACTGGAAGGGACCTTGAAAGGTCATCGAGTCCAGCCCCCTGCCTTCACTAGCAGGTCCAAGTACTGATTTTGCCCCAGATCCCCAAGTGGCCCCCTCAAGGATTGAACTCACAACCCTGGGTTTCGCAGACCAATGCTCAAACCACTGAGCTATCCCTCCCCTTTGTGGATATCCACAGATATCCACGGACCTCTTTTGCGGATCACGGATTGGATGCAGATACAAACTTCTAGTAGTGAAGTGGATGCATAGGTTTCATGCTGGCCTATGAACAAAGGGGTGAGTTCTGCTTTGTGTGTGTAGTTCTCTGGCTCTGCATAGCAATTATCAGACATTGAACTCGACAAGGGTCCAGGTCCTCAAAGGTATTTAGGCACCTAATTCCCACTGAAATCAATGGAAGGCAGGTGCCTAAATACCTTTGGGGATTGGGGCCTAGGTCCCTGCCCCAGAGACCTTTGACTATAACAATGGAACCCAGGAGTCCTGACTCGCAGCCGCCTCTGCTCTAACCAATAGACAACACAGCCTCTAGAATTGCAACAGCTCTGAACCCCCACCCAGAGAATACAAATAGGGAGATTTTATGTCACTTGATCAAAACAAGAGGATTAAATCTCATTAGAGCTACAGTTTAAAGTTACTATGCAGAGCTAGAAGCCGTCATTAAAAGTGTAGGAAAGTTTTACCCCCTCCCCCCGCCACAGAAGGGGAAATGCTATTTTCCATGCAATATAAAAACCAGCAGGAAATGAATAGCAGAGCATTAAAGGAAAATATGCCCAGCACGCCCTCCGCACTGGAGAACGGAGCAAAACAAGAGGGAAATTCTTCTGGCTGGTTGGAAGCCAGGGCGGCTCACAGAAGGCCGCAAGCGCCCCAGGGAGCAGGTCAAGCCGGGTCAGGAGGGACTGGCTATGCAGAGGGCTGAGGATGCTGCAGGGGGAGGGGATCCATGGGGTGAAAGTGGCGAAGGTATTTGAACCCTTTCGGGCCCTGACGCGGATGTTCACTGACAAAGGAGCACGCCCCTAAAAGGTGACGTGTGTTATCCCATTTTGCAGACAGGGACACTGAGGCAGGGAAGCGAACCGATGTAGCCTCTCTGTGCCTCGGTTCCTTATCCGTAGCCCTGCCCTGCCCCACAGGGGCGCTGTGAAGATAAATACACCAACGAGCATGACGCACTCAGGCCCAGCTCCTCGAAGGTAGATAGGCACCTAACGTTCATTGATTTCAACAGGAGCTCGGCAGTCGGCACCTTCATACCTTTGAGGATCTGGGAACTCAGATACTAAGGCAATGGGGGCCTTGTAAGTACCTATGATAGAGATCCTGCTTTCCTGGTTAGGGCTTGACCCAAAGCCCACTGAAGCTTGGCCCGGGTTACCTGCAGCTGGAAGGAAAGACAAAGCTCCAACATCCTGGCCTCGCCTCGGATAACACTACAAGGGAGCAAAAATTACCGCCAGGGAAAACATCCCAATGGAGATTTCAGGCTGAGGGCAAGGTGTTTCCTCACGTTAAAGTGTCCATAGGCAAGAGGCAAATACAATTCGAATTTCCTCCCCTTGGAAACCACAATTAGAAGCAGCACATTTTAGTTGCAGGTTGAATCCTTAACCCCAAGACAGCGGGATTTCAGGCAGATCGTAATTGTTTTAGATCAGAAACTCTCCGAAAGCCCTCCTCCTTCACTTGAATGATAGTTTCAACTGGATGCCACGTCCTTTGGACCTCAGCCTCTCTCTGGCTATTGGTCTCAGAAATCTACAAGGAACCTTTTTTTGTATTTCCCTTTCTTCCAAATCCAGGTATCAGCACTGGAATCAAGTCAATTCTATGAGCCCCCTGATAAGTAGTTGTGTTGGGGGTTATACATTTTGGAATAGGAAGTGCCTCAATTTCCCCAGATTT